>NC_055994.1:89029588-89629588 GCF_018446385.1 Zingiber officinale | reverse complement strand
AATTTAGATATCTCCATAATAGTGTGATATTATCCATTTTGGGCCTAAGCTCTCATGATTTTACTCTTGGACTCTATCCAAAATGACTCATACTAATAAAGATATTTTTCCTTTATAAATCTATGATCTTTCGCATGTATTTTTAATGTGGGACTTTATTTGTAATCTTGTAACCCAACAGATATTTCCATACCTCTATTGGAATATCATCTGGTCCAATGATTTTTCCATTGTACATCCCATTTATATAGGGGTGTAAATGAACCAAGTCGCTCGTTTGAGCTCGTTTAATTAGGCTCGTTAAGATAAACAAGTCAAGCTCAAGCTTCAAAATACTCGGCTCGTTAGCTCGTGAACACGTTCGTTAAGCTCATGAATCAACTTTTAAATAAAAATAATAATAGTTTTGATATTGAATTTATAGATTTTACACTCTGCTTATGAAAAATATAGGCAAATATATCAAATTTATTTATTAGAATAAAATTATAAATTTTAATAAGAATATTATAATTTTCTCTAAATATATAATTTAGTTTTTAATGAATATTTAAATTTATAATTAAACTCATTTAGGCTCGATAAAAGCTCGAATAAGCTTATGAACCATAAATATAATTGTTAAATAAAACTCGAGCTCGAATCGATTCTAAACGAGTCAAGCTCAAACATTCAAGAATTCGACTCGGCTCGGCTCGATTACACCCCTACATTTATAGTTTATTGTACTTCTAAAGTTTAAATTTTTAGATAAAAAATTAAATTTCTATACTCATTTGACCTAATTAAATTACCTAAGTTAAATTGGTCATCTAAACCTTCGTTGAAAAGTTAATAAAAATATATTTTTCTCTGTTCGTTTATTTCTCCATCGTTTATTAATATCCTATTACATTCATCTCTAATACATTTTATCTAGATAAAACATTTTCTTTTTTTATTATTCTATAAATACCTCTTTATATCTAATTTTTAATATATTCATTCAAAAATTCTTCTATGTTATCTAAATATAAATATAAAATTTATTATATTTACTTCTTTTATAAAATACAATTTAATTTATTTTTTACAAGGATTAAATTTATTATTAGTCTTATAGATTTAACTTCAAATAATTGTTTTTAGAATAAACGCATATCCAACTGTATTAAATTGAATAAAAAATTCTTAATTATAAGAGACTCACCTGCTGAACATTTATTTCAACCGACCGAGATTAAACAGACTGTTTCATTTATTGTTTCGATTTTCTAAAACAGAAAGAAAATTAAGACTGTTAATGTACAACAGTTGAATAACCATGGTACCACTTGTTGATGCTAAGGAAGTCTCTTGCATGGTCTCAAGCCATGGAAGCTGCTTTCAGCATCGCAGTGCTCCTCCTGCATCAACAACATCATTTACATATCAGAAGCTGGATATGAAACAAACACACAAACAAAAAAGCATATTGTAAATCAATCAAAATGTAAATTTCAATATAAACATGGATCTGTGATCTGTCAAGTTTATTTATTCTAAGATATCAAGATTTTTGACAAAAAATCAACCATGTCTTCTGCAAAACTGAAAGTGTATTAGCAACTACCTTTTCATCAAGAATTTGATATGGTGGATAATCAGAGTTGGATTTTTCTGAATGGTGTTGGTCAACTGAATCATGTTGTTGTAGAGGATATCCCACTGGAGTGCCGAAATGGGTTGGAACGGCACAATGACTCTCACTGATGCTCCTTTTCCTTGCAGATGAGGATTCAGCGGTTGAAATCAGATCGACATCCTTTGACTTGGCAGCATCAACTTGAGAACA
This sequence comes from Zingiber officinale, assembly GCF_018446385.1. Classification (NCBI taxonomy): domain Eukaryota; kingdom Viridiplantae; phylum Streptophyta; class Magnoliopsida; order Zingiberales; family Zingiberaceae; genus Zingiber; species Zingiber officinale. Next base: position 89,627,775 of record NC_055994.1, on the reverse strand, counting down.
CAAGGCAATAGGATTAGATCTTTCTCCATTTAGCACTTCCACCTCCTTCTCTGAGCTATCCTTGATGTTGTAGAAGGAGGGTACTCTCTGGTCAAGGGATGAATAATCACAAGTCACCTCTTTCTTTACGATGACTTTTGGGATGTCCAGGCTATTGATACTAATCAAATTATCAGCCACAACTTCGTCTGAATTGCTTGATTGTGCGACTTTCGCAGCCCTATCAAGCTCCCACATTCTGCCCACAGCATCATCAAGTCGTTCCATAGCTGTATTGATGTCTACAATTGGCCTTGGATAGTTCAAACCTAGCTCAATTCCAGCTGATTTCAGCACAGCCATGGGAGCATCCCATGGATGATGAATCCATTCAGTCGGCACTCTAGCGAGCTCTGGAATCCAATTCCTTATGTATTCACCATCTGGATTATACTTCTGACCTTGAACCTGATTCCAAATTGAAAAGACAGTGGGTCTAAGAAATGTTTTACTACCGACGATAGGACTATGTGAGAGCTGGTTTTCACAGGAAGGGAGATCCGTAAGAGATCATTACATGCATATATGAATGAATCATTAATTATCATGAGAAGACAATGCAATATAAATGACAATGAAAGTACCGATGATTTATGTAACAATATGACATTAGAATGATAAATGATCCCTTTATAACTATTATTCAGTTAATGGGTAGTAGAGTTAGAGCAGTAAAGACCATAATGCCTAATTAGAATGATAAATGATGACTACCAACAATTTCAAAAGGGACATGAATTTCTTTTAGCAAGGAAAATATGAAATTATGGTGGATAGTGTTCTTACAAAAATCTAAAATCAGTTAGCAATATCAAATCGTGTTCTTTTCCCTTTTTGGTAATCATAAGAGTTCTTTATAGCAAATCATCAGGTGGTTCATACCTCAGGATTGTCCATGCGTTTGAGCTCGTGCCCATCAGGTAAGCTACCTGAAACATACTGCCAACCAAGGATATCACTTTCAAGATCAGCATCTAGCAATGTGTCCCAAAAATATTTCATTCCCCAAGTCCAGGGAAGCTGCAAAAATTTCACAAGGAAACTTGACACGATTACTCTTGTTCTGTTGTGCAGCCAGCCAGTTGCCCAAAGTTCTCTCATTCCTGCATCCACTAAGGGGTAACCAGTTCTTCCCTGTCTCCAAGACTTAAACTGACCTTCATCAACACGCCAAGGATAGTGCTTAAGATTACCCAATAGTGATCGCTCATGTGTGAAGGGGAAGTTAAAACAAAGATAACGTGAATACTCTCTTAGCCCGATTGATCGCAAGAACAAATTCACGCTTTCTTCTTTTTTACAGTCCTCATCTTTTGTCCATTGCAGTTGTTTGATTCTAACATTTTGATAAATTTTTCTAACACTAAGTTCACCAAAATGGATATACGGTGATAACAGGGAAGTGGTGGTGTCTTCTACCTTCATTCTGTTTTCAGAATAATCTACTAGATGTCCATTGATAAATTCACTTAACACCTTATCTGCATTGCTCCAGCCAGGAGACCAGACCCGGCTTAATAAAGCATTACTTAATTTTTCAGTTTCATTTTCAAGCACTAGCTCCTCGATTGAACAACCCTGAACCTTTTCCATCCCTGATACATCAGAACAAATGAGATGAAATGCAGTAATATAAATACAGATCAATTCTTGTTTCTAAACATCATGAAGCTTCATAAGTGGCAGGAAATGGTACTTAAATTGAATCCTGCATGACATATGTGTACATCTTGTCCCTCTTATCTAAAATTTAAAAGTTCAATCTTTAAAAATATTAGTTTTGCAAGAGTTGATAAAAATATTCAAATACTTTCCTTAGATAAATATGTAACGCTCTTGCAATTGTCAGGCAAGCATTGTAACTTGTAATCTCTCTAGATAGAACCATTAGTATTTCTGAATAGAAGAAAAGCTTCTGACTCTGACTAAAAAAAAACCTGAGTTACTCAAACAAGGAGGGCAAGCTCAAGAACAAAGATGAATCTGAATGTTTGACTATAGTAAGTACTGGGTCATGAGAACCATAGCTTAATAAGGACAAATGTTCATGAACAATTTGAATTCGATTTTGAGTTAAATATATTGATTATAAACTCCACCATCATAATGGATGGATGCTTTTGCACCTGTATTTCATACCAACTTTCTCATTATTTAAACCTCTTTCCATGTTAGATTTTTTGTTTGATCTAGTATGCAAACATATGATTCCAATTTACTATTATCCTGGACAGAATCAAGGCCTGCACATTCAATTGACTTGAACACAAGCATAATTTCCCAGGTGTTAATGGAGATATCTTATTGATCGAACATATAGTTCTCTTATGAATGTTTCACAAGTTTCAGGTATATGGAAGAACCATTGGTAATAGACACTTGCACTACCTCCAACTGATTTGCAAGGAACAAGGACTGATTACTTTGAGTTTTGGTGTTTCCTAGATACTTAAGTGGCATGATCCATAGCTTAACCCAGAACAAAATGTTCTACAATTAAGTTACTTCCTTATGCACCAATAGTTGCTATAGTGGACATTTGGAGTAGAATAAGAAAGAATAAATTAGCAAAATGAATAGCCATAAACACAATAAAGCAAACAAAAGTTCAGATATGACTCAAGCTCAAACGTTAGATCAAAACACCTGGAGGTGGAACCAATTTCCACGGAGGAAGAGGCAAAGTTAGCTCAATCGGTGTGCTCATGCACTTCTCCCAGAATGCATCAAAGGTGGTAAACGCATGCCCACTCTCATCATAGATTTCCCATGGTTCATATAAGAGATCTCCATTAAAACTTTGAACAGTAATTCCAAGGCTCACTAGCTGGCTTTTTATTTTATGATCACGGACGACAGAAATAGGATCTAAATAGAATTGGAAGATTAATTGAAAAAGTAGGGGGAAATTAACAACTACATTCAGATAAGACAAAATAAAAATAAACATTCATTGACTATTGAATACAAAAATATATGTATGCTAGTCCAAGCTGCTTAAAAAAGACTTGCTATTCAAATCATTGAATGTTCTGAACATGATTAGTAGAGAATGCAATGCCACAATAAGTTAAGTTTCTAAACATATTGTCATTTTAGACTTTCAATAATATTTAAAGTCTTCCAATTTTGGATAAGAATTAAGAGGCCAACTGATGTAGACTATACTCGTTATTGTTCAGGTTATTACAAGGTCTAAAACTCTCTACATCGGTAAGAGAAGAATCAGGTGACCACTCTCTTTGTTCTGAAGGTAGAACATTTGCAATCCAATCTTATAGGTAAAACACCTTATCCTTGTTCGGGCGAATTATTGTAGACATAAACTGCAATTCAATTTGAAACAGGACAATGACAGAAGTCGATTGATATAGAAATGTGCAGGGATCAATTTGTATCCACGTTTGCAATATTGTCTAAATGATATGTACTACTTGTCCCTGATGGCAATAATTGTCAAAACATAAATAACAGAGAACATTATTGAAAACTAATTTAACTTGGAATAATTAATTTTCACAGGATACTTGAGATTAAAGCTGTCAGATCCTATTCAAAAACATCTTGTTCAAACGGTGAACACAAGCATCATTTTCTAACAAATAGTCAAAGGGCAGGACAACGAGGAGCTTGCTGATGCCATGATAATGACAGTATGATTTTATTATGTTTATCAAAATTTTACTTCGTTTTTTTTCTTCAATAAATTTGTTCATGAGTCGAACTTGTATCACTTAGATGTTTGTGAAGCTCACCTCCCGCTGACAAAAATCGTTATTCAATCACTAAACATGGACATAATTTTCTAACAGAAAACCATATGGAGCGAACAATCAATACATCTCGTGATCTAGTTGTTGACGTGCTCATCCAGGAAATAGAAAAATATTCATGAAACAACACCTGTTGCGCTATTACTCAGGAAAAAACTCTCAAACTTACCATAAAGATGATTATAAACCAATCTAGTAGCTCCAATGGCATCAATGCACTGCAAGAGAGCAGCAAGAGTGCTCTCAGCTCTGATGAACACGAGAGAAGTGCCAAGGGACCTCAACGACTGTTCAAGGTGTATGAGCGACTGCTTCAGCCACCATCTAGAGACTCGACCAGGGTAGAACTGGCCCTCCTCGCCCGGACACCAAATGAAGACAGGGAGGACGCAGCCGTCCCTGGCGGCGGCCGCCAAGGCCGGATTGTCCTCGATCCTTAAATCTCTCCTGAACCAGACGACCGTCTTGGGTCCGCTTCCCATCGCCGCAGCAACCTCAGGCGCTCATCGCCACCAGAAACTCAACCAAAGGCGAGCGCTTTCTTGCACAACAAGGCAAAGTTGCAAGAGACTCCTCAAGTCAAGTTGCTCCCCTAACCCAACCCAAGGCAAAATCCTAAATTTTGGGAAAGGAACGCACCAATCTCGAAACAAACCGCTCCAATTCTTCCAAACTTGCATCCATCATTCAAAAGAAGAGTTTTTCAGAAGGAAAAAAAATGAAAGAAAGAAAATAGTTGAGGAATGAGATTGCCCAATCTTCGAACGGCCGACCCTACCCAGCAAGAAGACCATAAGATCCACCCAATCATCCGCAGCGCAGTAACACAAGCATGGGAGCCAAACAAAATCTTTCTCCCAAGATCTGGTAATCAATGATGGTCTGCTTCAATCCAAGATCCCGAGGTGCCTCCGTCCAATCGGAGAAATCTCACTCCCAAATTTTCAGTCAGTTCTACCGACCACAAGTAAAAATCAAAACCTCTCTGCTTTTGGAATCCGTAACGAGCGTTGTCCTCGATCTCGACTCTGCTATTTTTTTCATACCAAAATTTCAAATTGACCCTTTAATATTTAAAAATGTTACAATCAAGCTTTATTTCAAAATAATTCGATCTCGTGTTATTCATTAATATATTTAACATTATTATAATAATTTAAAGGGGGAAATAAAGAATTTCAAATGCTCAATCTACACTCTCCCCCATCGTGAATAATTCTGGAATTAACTTGAATAATAATATATATAATTATTTTATGGTGCGAAATATTATTTATTGAAAATAAATATAAGAAGTGGATTTTAATAGTGTCGCGTCGAACGTCACATCAGTTGCACAATGCAGCCCATGCCGAGAAGCCTGGGGCCCACCGGGATGTCGCTGTTAGTGTCGGGCCCGGCAGCCCATTTGGCTGTGGGACTGGTCCAGTCACGACGCAGCGGCTCGATTCGGTTTGAACTGGACCACGTGACCATACTAATTCAGTGGATGAGCTATTTATATTTTGATATTATCTAATGCTTAAGTAATTACTTTACGCATACAGATGTAATGAGCTCAGATGTAATGAGTCGAGTTGAGTTTTAGAGTATTTAAATTTATTTGATAAGATAGTCGGGTCAAATTGAATCGAGTTTAAAATAAATTAAAATTTTGAAATAATTATTCAAATTTAGCTTAATTTATTTTTTTATAAGTTTGAGTTTATTTAAAGTTTAACTTGAACTTTATTCGTTTAGATATTATTAAGTTCTCAATTCAAATTTAATTTGAGCTTGGTTCATTTAAATATTATGGAATTTTTAATTTAAACTTATTTGATCTTTAATTCAAACTTCTTCATGTATTTTATTTTATTTATTTAATATATTAATACAAATTTTATTAATGAACATGATTCATAAACATTATTCATAATTATTGTCCACGAACATTATTTATGAATATTGTTCATGAATATTAACGAGCTAGATATATATCTATTCAAAATTGTTTGTTTAATTGATTTTGTGTATATTAAATGAACATAAACATGACACTAAATTTGTTTACGAATTCTTGATTCATTTACAATACTATTTACGTGTGAACTCCCTCGTTAATTTAATTTTAATTTTTAGTTTTTATTTTTCCGATGTCCATCAAGCCGCCCAGGCCGAGCCAAGCCAATCCTAAGCCGGATCCTCTGGAAGCGGTCCAAAGAATACTCCCTTTGTATATATTGATGGGGATGTACAATCCCCACTTATAAAATAGATGAGGACAATACATCCTATCAATATATAAAAAGAAAATATTTTCTAAACCGCGCGTAAAAAGTGATCCAGAGAATTTCCTCAAAGCCAATCCATGTCTGGCCGGTTGCAACATGTCGTTGACATGGTGCCGATGTCTTGTTAACCGTTGACAAGGGCACGGCAACATTTTGTCTGACCGGCCTGCGTGTGGTGGCCATCAAGAAGCCCAAGATCGATCACCAACCAGAGCGAGTCGGCCGGCTCATCAACGAGGTCTTCATCCTGTCGCAGACCAGCCACCGTAACGTCAAGCTAGCTCTTCGTCTGCTGCCTCGAGACCGACCGAGTTCCCGCTGCTCGTCTTCGAGTTCATCTCCGGCGGAACGCTCTCCGATCATCTCTTCGACCTCGAAAAGTTCCCCCCTTTCTCTTTTCATGATCGACTAAGGATCGCCGCCACCGGTGACAATCTTCCATCGAGACGTAGCAGAAAGTCTCCAAGCTGTCGGATTTCGGTGTTATTGATGCAAAATGATTGCCCTAAACCATTTCAAGATTAAGTGCATGCATGCACTCAACGTCTCTAATCATCTGTGTGATATATGAACTCGGGTCAATGATCATCGACAAACTTTCTATGAATCCTGGGTTAGCCCAAGGCACGCGCGTCTAATTCCACTCGACTTCAAAAATATATTCATGTATATAGTCGATTAAGAAATGCAATCATTATATATTACACGTACTGAAAATTACAATATATAATAAGATATGCGTATATATAAATATATACATATACATGTACACAGACATATATATATATATATATATATATAAACAATGTAATGTGCATTGCAGTCACAGTCTTTCACATTCAAATCGACTTTTCCCAGCTGATCCATCCAAAATAAACTCTAATTAATTAGACAATAATTAGTGATACTGCCACCTCGGTGTCTGATGAACCCCCAAGCTGTGCTGCTGAATTATCTGATCCAACCCCACGTCCGCCAAGAACCCTAGCTCATCCTGCTCTGATGATGAGCTGCAGTAATGCAGCAGGGAATTAGAGAGATCGTCATGGGACATGAAATGGTCGGTGAACACTACTGCTCCATGATCTGCTGCTGCCACGGGCGGGTTCATGAGCTGTCGAGGAGGCGAAGAAGAAGATGGTGGCGAGCTCAAAGTTGTGTCATGAGCTACCGCTGCTGCTTGATCTCCTGATCCTTTCCTCTTGTGGAACACTCTGCACAGAACCCAATCCTCCTGCTTCGATGAGAAGTATTAATTTGCGACGAATAAAGTTTTTTTTTAAAAAAAAAACAAAAACTTATTAAATTTCCTGTCTTTAAAATAAAGAGTTAATTAATTAATTAATACCTGGGGAGGAGAATTGGAAGTTTGAAGGCGAAACTCATGCATGACCCAAGCAGTCTTGGTCCCATTGGGAGCTCGACCTCTGTAAAACACCAGCGTCTTCCTCATCCCCACGACGACCTGCGTTCTCGGATCACAAATGACTCGATCTTTCCCCGTAGCTTTCCAATAACCCGATTTGGTGGCTCGATTGGAGCGCAATCCAGTCGCGTACTTGCGGTCGCGGAAGCTAAAGAAGTACCACTCCTCCGCAGTGCTCAGTTTAGCTACATCTGCAATATAATAATATAATTCCACGTTAATTAACCACCTTTAATTTGATGCGTGTGTTTGATTAATTAATTAAAGAACAAACCTGGAAGCTCCCATGGCTCGTTGGTGTGCAAATTCACCTCCACCATCGTTCCTTCAGCTTCTCCTTCTCCTTCTCCTTCTCCTTCCTGATCGTCATGGCTCCACTGAGTTACTACCTTGTTGTAGAGGTAGTGGCACACCAACTCTTCGTCGCTCGGGTAGAATCTGAACCCTGGAGGCAGCCTCGCCTCTATCTCCCTCAATCCCATTAATTAATTACCAAAACTTGATCGATATGTATGTATATATATATATATACACTGTTAATTTCCTACTTTATCCAAAACCTTTAACGCTTTAATGAGCAGGCGTCTTGAAGTTGCTTCTTCTGTATATATATATATATATATATATTCTTCCACGGTTGCTTGTTATGAAGAAGGTCGAAGGAAGAGCAAAGCACGGTGATCAATAATTCAAAAGAGATCAATGGAGTTTGTTATACACTTGGATGGTGCAGTACGAGAAAAAATAATAATAATAATAATTGTGACGTGGACACATCAGCATATGATGTAATTATAATTAATGATAAATGGAGAAATTATTAACTTAAGTGGCCCCGAGGGAATCCTACTGTTCACAATTTGCAGTGTTTGATCACTACAAGTCACGAGCAATTGGGTAGGGTTGTGTTAAGCATTAATTAATCTCCCTGAGAGGAGTTTTTTTTTTCAGGACATGCGTCATTAATTGATCACATTTTATTCATTGTATCATACTTTTTAAAAAGAAAATATAATATAAAATATTGTCGAGCAAATTATTGAGTGATTTTAAAACAAAAGAAAACAAAAAACTAGGGTCCATGCAGATATTAGGCAAACAAATGTTGGTGTTGAAAGAGTTGAGATACATCACATCAGATTTCAATTATTAAACTCCATTATTGGGAGTTTATTTATTTATTTTCTCTCTCTATTTATATATTTAATAATTTAAAATTTTTAAATAGTAGAGTTTGTACAAAGAGTGACGACTCCATGTTCCCTTTCTTTCACCACCAGATTGCTTCTTTGTCACTCCTCCACGTGTCTTTTAATAATGGGCATTCAGCCGCCAATCCTTTTGATACAGCCATTCCCTAGCGTCGTTTTTATCAATAGATTTGTAGAGTATTCTATTTTATTTTCATTAAGAAAAACTGTGTTTGTTTTTTGGTTGAGATAAATCCTGATAAATTATACATAGAATCACAACATAAAAAAGCAAAGCTTACACTTCAACTACTTTCCAACAATAATTAGGCTTCGCATTAAAAAAACCTTTAACAAGTGATTAATATTCCATCAGGTATTACTTCATGAATAACAGAATGGAATAGATTGCATCACCAAATACATCATTTTGGCAGTTAGTTAATTAATTAATGATAATGACGGAGCAGAGAAGACTATTGTTTGTACATGACAAGAATAAATCAACATACGTACGACTTCTTAGCAAGTTAGGTGTGGAGTTCACATGATCACTTGGGAGAGTGGAGAAGCGTTTGTTTGCAAGCATGGTTTAACTAGTGATTGAGAGACTGAAAGCGAACCTTGAAATCAAGATACTTGCACGAAATATTCTATCTTATTTTCTTGCAGGAACCTACAAACAAGTTCCTTGATCACACGTTAAGCTCCAAAGACTATGAACTTGGGGCTAACAAAGATTACAGAAAAAATTTAAAGAGGCCAAAATATAATAGAAGTTTTCCCATTGAAAAGAGTAGCTAGAACAAACTCATCGAGCACAAAAGCAATTTGATAATGATTTGTTACATGCCCAAGTAAATGCTTCAAATACCAAAATGACAAGCAAGTAATATTAGCATCCAGTAAACCAAAAGCTATGCCTGTGGAGATGTCTCGCTTCTAATTGGCTAAGCTTTCCGGGATTTGCTGGTGGCGAGCTGGGTCTCAGGCTGCAGCAACAAAAGATGATGCAACCAGAAATTATTAACGACAAAAAAATAAATGGCAATACAAAGAATGAAAAAGGTTGGGATGTTTCCAAAGGGAATAATTTCTAAGAATTTATTCTTTCATTGAAAGAAATGAGAACAGATGAATGGACCCAAAGAAAACGGCAATTTTCAATAACGTTTTGAGTAAGTTCTTCCGAATATTCGAATAAGACAGATATTCTTGAGAATAACTTTGAAAGGAAGGAGATTACCTCTTTTTTGACTGACTCTTCCTTCTCAGACAATATAAGTTCAATATGGCAAGGAGAGGACATATAGGCTGCAATAAAGAACATTGCAGCTCAATTATATATTGATTTTTTTAAAAAAAAATAAGAAACATTTTAGCTTGGGGGGGTTACTTACGGTTGATTCTACCGTGAGCACGGTACGTCCTGCGCCTCTGCTTCTGGGCCTGGTTAACTTGTATGTGTGAAATGAAGAGTGAGTCAATATCCAAGCCCTTGACCTACATAACAGAAACAAAAGTTAGCAATATAAGCAGAGCACTGAAGCTAGAAATTCATTGCCGGTATCCATAATACCTCTGCATTGCTTTCAGCATTCTTTAGGAGATCTAAAATGAATCCAGCTGATTTCACAGGCCAACGACCCTGCCCATTCGGGTGCCTGCCCTTGGCCTGAGCAGTTCGGCCTACTCCACGACAAAACCTCCGGAAGGGAATAGCCTGCTTATGAGCAATGACGTCGTTCAAATATCTTTTCGCCTTTGATAGAGGTAGTTTCCTAATCGCCTGTGCGGTTTCACGGGTGTTCTGTTGACATAATCAAATTTTAAACATGTAATGTACTATATGAATGTGCACTATCAATGAGTGTTCTGGTGACATAATCAAGATGTAAACATGTAATTTTGCTTAATGACTACTGAGAATAATCAAAATGGTCAAAACTCTTATCAATAAAGGTCACAAAGATTACAAATAACAATGTTATGATACTCAATAATAAACGCTTATTTCCAACAATAATAACTTAAAGAAGTAAGGTGTTGTAACAGAATTGAGAATCATCAGACAGGAAGAACATGACAGGATCAATAGTTTATGCCTAAGCAAGTACAACTATTAATATACTCTAGCAATGCAAATAATTTTATTAAACTATTGATACAAGTAAACATACAACTAAATTCACAAAAATGTCTATTGAAAATATATTACAAATAAGAAGAAAAAGGGTAATTTAGATATGTTTAAATATAGGTTTTAATTAAATGTTAGTTTTTGTATGTTAATCAATAAGCTCAACCAAAATATGCTTATTATTTATGCATTCAATGGACATAAATCAATGAGCTCAACAAAAAGATGCATATTATTTATGCATTCAATGGACATAAATCAATGAGCAGCAATGCACATATACAAATATGCATCTGTTGCCTGGCCATACATTATCATAAAAATAACCAATAAAATAACTTCTGTATACAATAACAATTTGCCATGTGTGCACTAATGTCTTATACAATAAACTAAAACCTATTAGATAACTAAAATCATGAAAAACCTTCTTCATTAATCAGATACTTAATTAATCCTTACCAATCCAAATAGCACATAAGATTTGAAACATACTACCAACAAAGCAATCATTTTTTAGCATCATGTTTTTTATCAATCACACTGACACCATTCTCAGAAAGGGGAGTTGAGATGCATTGTCTTAGAATTTTTAGCAAGTAAATTTTTTCCAAATTTTTTTTTTAAGAATAGAATAGCAAATATCTACAATGTACCTTGAAGTGAACCCTCAAGTCATGACCCATAGCCTTAGCAGCTGCATGAACCAAAAAAAAAACTTAAGAAGAATAACAAGTAACTTAAACAACATAATCGGGAAATTAAAGTAGTATATGACAACAGTAAAGGTAAAGGTAAAGGAAGAACGTTCCCCCTTCAAGCAACACAAAACTGCGGTTATAATCACAAGTCCAGCCCCGCTCATGTCAAGGAAAAAAACTAAATCATAGAAACCACATTAGAAAAACAAATAGGCCCCAAAGTTCAAAACTTCCGCTTTCATCACGCCAATCTAATGGATAAATAAGAGGGGAAAACCAACTCAAAAGCATGATTCAAAGAAAAACAGTAGAGAACAACCAAAATCGAAACTTGAAGCGAAGAAGACACCGGCGAGAAGAAGAAAGGAAAGTAGGAGGAAACTTACACTTGGTTGGATTGGAAGGGTCCCTCGAATACTTCACCTGATTGAAAAGATTGGAACACAAAAAACAGATTAGCATCGGATTACCACCAAACCTAACTTCTCGAGGTAACCGGAATGATGGATCTCACCATGACTGCAAATGATTTTTCAGGATCCTCGACTCTCCCTGTGCAGCAGAGTGGCGGCTTAGGACGCTGAATGGAACCCTGCGACTCTTTAAATAGACGATTGGGATGAGCGAAACTAGGGCTAAAGTGGGCTTCTAAGGAAACCCTAATGGGCCTGTTTGATTTCCAAAAGTTCTTAATATGTAATTTTCTTATATGATATAAACAAATATTTGTCGTTGATTTTTTTTTTTTTTGACATTAATGTTAATCTTTTTAAAACACAGTTAGTAAAAAAAACTGCATTTCATATAAAAAGAAAATTAATGTTAAACTTTTTTTAAAAAAAAAGAATTATTTCTGTGGAAAATACTTTTTTTCTTTTACTCTAATTTTTAAATACAACTAATATATTATATTCAAAATTGTAGCAACAAAACAGAAGATGAATACAAATAACTCAGGGAGCGTTTGGTTCTTTGTTAGAAATAGGAATCGGAATGAGAATCATTATATTATGGAATGGGAATGGGTATGAGCATGGATATCATTCTTAAAAGCAATGTTTGGTTAGTTGTATATTTTCTATCGGAATAAATCAAAATTTCCTTTTTTACCCTTAAAGAAAAATAAGAAAAAAAATTAGATATGAGAGAAAGATGAATGTGAGAGAAAAATATGATGAAAGAGAATGATGAGAGTAAAAGTATGATGAGAGAGAAAGTGTGATGAGAAAAAATAAAGAGAGAGAAAGTGTGATGTGAAAGAATGAAGAGAGAGAAAATGTGATGAAAGAAAATGAGAAAAGAGAGTGTGATAGGAGAAAGAGCATAATGAGAGAGAAAATATGATGTGAGAGAAAGTACGATAGGAGAGGATGAAAAGAGATAAAATGTAATGAGAAAAAATGAGGAGAGAGTGTAATGAGAGAGATTGAGGAGAGAGAAAGTATGGTGAGAGATAAAGTATGATGAGAGAGAAAGTGTGATGAAAAAAAGAAAACATTGAGTGTGATGTGAGAGATTGAGGAGAGATAAAATATGATGAGAGAGAAAGTATGATGAGAGAGAAAGTGTGTTGAGGAAAAAAAAGAGGGAGTGTGGCAAGAGAGATTGAGGAGAGAGAAAGTATGATGAGAGCGAAAGTGAAATGAGAAAAAAAGAGAAAAGCGAGTGTGATGGGAGAGATTGAGGAGAGAGAAAGTATGATGAGAGAGAAAGTGTAATAAGAAAAAAAAGGAAAGAGAGTGTGATATGAGAGAGAAAGTGTTGATAAAATGATGAGAGAGAAAAAGGAGAGAGAAGTGATATGAAAGAAAAATAAATAAATATATTTTGATATTTGATATTAAGGGGAAAATTTTAGTTTCAGCTCAAGGGTATTTTTGGAATAAGGGATATTTTGATTGATGAAAATAGGGTAATGACTCATTGAAGGGGAGATACATGGGAATGAGTTATTACCCAATTTCAAGGATTCATTCCCTTATTTGCATTCCTATTCCTATAATTCAAACATTAATAATGGTAATCAATGATTCCTATTCCCATTCCCCACTCTTAATCCCCTAAACCAAACGCCCCCCCATTTTACAAATGATACAAATCTTCTTCTAAATGTGCATAAATGAGATACAAATTTATTTGGTAAACGAACTAACAGAAAAATTATCTCTATGGTGTAAGCAAATACACGACTAATGGCACGCCCATTGCCCTAAGTTGTGACTTGTGAACCATGTCATGTCATGTGGGATTTATCATGTAACGTATTAAGATCATATATATATATATATACAGAAGTGATCGAAAAATGATCAGAAAATGACCGATCAGAAAATGATCGGTTCCCTGATCGGTCCAGAGACCGATCAGGAGGTTCCCTGATCGGTCTGGTGACCGATCAGGAAGGCATGTCCGCAGCGGTCCGCACGGCTTTGTCCGCAGCATATCACTTCTGTATATATATATATTGATCCGGTGGTAAGGACGGGGGATCCTCGTTGGCGGAAGGTCAACGGCACGTGGAGGTCAAAGGTCAAGAGATTCAACCCCGAGACCCAATCGATCGGACGAAGCAGGCCAATCGATCGGACGAAGCATGCCGACCGGCCGTGAATCCCCCGCCGAATGAAAGACAACCCGACTAGGGGTCGGGTTTCCGATGCTCAAGGTAAAAAGGTTTCATGGCCGAGCGGTTCGTTCAGCCGGAGCACAAGGCAACAAAGAGGCAGGAGCAATCTCATCCGAGCATACGATCGGGAGTCCTCCCGGTCGGACCGACACCTACAACCGGGGCAGAAGTGATATGCTTGCCGAGCGGCCGAACCGCTCAGCCCTGGAACAGACAGGAGGCGCAAGAGGACAAAGGAGACAGGGGATAACATCATCCTCGAGACATCTGTCGCCGACAAGCAGCAGAGTTGGCGGCCAAGCCGTACACAGGATCATACGGTGGAAGCTTCCACCGTCACATTCGGGATATGCTCGGACGATTGCGGAATGACGTCAGAGGTACTTTTCTGACATGGGCTCATTAAGGTATGTTTGGGGAAGCGTGCATGCATCGAGAAGCGTGCTCGTGCCTCCCTGGGGTCCTATATAAGGACCCCCAGACGTCGACGAAGGTATGCGCTATCTCACTGTAGCCACAGTTACGCTGTCTCTCTCATTTCTCGTTGTCTGACTTGAGCGTCGGAGGGCCATCGCCGGGAAACCCCTCTCGGCTTGACTTCTTTGCAGGTTCGCCGGAGATCTACACCAACAGTCGGAGACAGCGGAGCGTGCCACGTCCCCAGCGTCCGTCGACTCAGCGCTCGGACTGGATCAAATCGGCGCTGTCTGTGGGAACACACCTGAATCCGAGCCAAGAAGATGGAAGAAGCTAGACGTCAACTTCTGGTAACGCTCTCTCCCGAGGAGCCCAAAGCATTCATCCAGGCGCGAGCAGCAAAAATCGTGAAGCAGCAGCAGAAAGCTCAGGCCGAGCGGGCAGCGCAGCAGGCGACATCAGCCTCGGGGGGCCGAGCGCCACCCGAAGATAGGCAGGAGCAGCTCTCAATATGGGGGCAAAATAAGGGACCGGCCGACACCCAGATGGGGGTGCCGCTCGCCCCGATACCTTTTCATCGGGCTCTGTTCCAGACGCCCTCGGAGGTAGCGCAAGCTAATCAAGACAAGGGATCTTCATCGGACGAAGCACCCGTCCGGGACGTTAGAAAAGGAAAGGCACCCCGAACAGACGCGTCACCCGAGCGGATCAACCGGCAATTCTCAGATGTCATCCTGCGTGATCCGCTGCCGAGGCATTATGTGCCCCTGCGATCGGGGAGTACAACGGGACAACCGACCCAGACGACCATCTGGATAAATTCGACAACACTGTCACTCTGCATCAGTACACAGATGGTATGAAGTGCCGAGTGTTCCTCACCACTCTCTCGGGATCGGCGCATCAGTGGTTCCGGAGGCTGCCGGACGGATCTATCACAAGTTTTAAAGAATTTCGAACGGCGTTCCTCCATCATTTTGTGAGCAGCAGGCGCCACCAGAAAACCAGCGTCAATCTGTTCGCCATCAAGCAAGGCGCGAGGGAACCGCTTCGAGCTTACATCCAACGCTTCAACCAGGTGGCCATGGACATTCCAACGGTCACCTCGGAAACAATGATGAACACGTTCACGCAAGGGCTTGTGGACGGTGATTTCTTCCGCTCGCTCGTCCGAAAGCCGCCTCGGGACTACGACCATATGCTGTATAAGGCCAATGAATACATAAATGTGGAGGAAGCCCAGGCGGCAAGAAGAAATGAAGACCTGAATGACCAACCAGCTTCCGCCGAGCGGAAGCAGCCCGTCAGTCACCAGCCTCCCAGAGGACCGAGAACCGAAGTCGCCGGTCCTCATCAGCACACTCGGTCGCACGCCGTCCAGCAAGTCGCGGCTGATCGGCCCAAGCCCAAGGGGAAGGTATGAACCTCGATGTTTTGTTCACTCCATCAGTCAGCTACTCACAACACCCGCGACTCTCGGAGCCTCCCCCCCCCCCCCTCGCTCATCCCGCGCCAAGGAGTTACCGCCGCCGATCACCTTCACCAGACCGGCGACATCGACAATGGAGCCCCGTTCAAAGAATAGAAAGAAGATCCCCCGAGCGGCAGTATCGTCAGCAGCCCGGAGTGCACCATCGGGCGTCGCATGAACGACCTCGACCATCCGCTCGGGAGGAGGAGAATAGGGGCAACGCATCTTGAGGCGAGATCAACATCATCGCCGGAGCCCCGGCCGGAGGAGATTCCAATAGAGCCAGAAAGGCACACGCAAGGCAGCTGAGGATACATGCGGTCGGCTGCAGCCAGGAAAGGGCGAGCGGACCCGAGATCAGCTTTGGGCCTAGGGACCTCGAGGGAGTCGAAGTCCCGTACGATGACGCCCTGATCATTCGAGCGGTAATAGCTAACTATACTATTCACCGTATTTTCATTGACACAGGCAGCTCGGTCAACATAATATTCAAGAAGGCCTTCGACCAACTGTAAATCGACCGACCTGAACTATTGGCAATGACGACCCCCCTCTACGGGTTCACTGGGAACGAAGTTCTGTCGGTCGGCCAAGTCCGGCTGGCTATCTCGTTGGGAGAGGAGCCACTCAGAAGGACAAGGACCACCAGCTTCATCGTGGTTGATGCTCCTTCTGCGTACAACGTTATTTTGGGATGACCGGCTCTCAACAAGTTCCGGGCGGTCGTCTCTACCTTCTGCCAAAAGATCAAGTTCCCGGTGGAAGATCAAGTAGGAGAGGTGCGGGGAGACCAACTGGCGGCTCGAAGATGCTATGTGGAGATGGTCCGAGCCGAAGCCAAGTCCGCTCGGAAAGTGCCGCGAGTCGAGGTAAATACTATAACTGAAAAACCACCTTCTTTGGTTTACGAAGAAAATGAGAAGGTGCAGATTGACTCTTCCCGACCGGAGGCCACCACCTTCATAGCATCCGACCTGGAGGAGAAGCAGAAGGAAAAACTGATCAAATGCCTACGGCGAAACTGTGACGTCTTCGCTTGGTCGACCCATGAGCTGCCAGGGGTCTCGCCAAGCGTAGCGCAGCACGAGCTTCACGTCCGGCCGGACGCTCGGCCAGTGAAGCAAAGGAAGAGAGACTTCAGCGCTGAACAGAATGTAATTATCTGGGCGGAGGTAGAGAAGCTTCTGGAGGCCGGCCACATAAGGGAAGTGCAATTCCCGAGTTGGCTCGCAAATGTGGTTCTTGTCTCTAAGCCGGGTAATAAGTGGAGAATATGCATTGATTTCCGGGACTTGAACAAGGTATGCCCGAAGGACTTCTACCCCTTGCCCCGGATCGATCAACTGGTGGACTCCACGGCCGGGTGCGAGCTGATATGCATACTGGATGCATACCAAGGCTACCATCAAGTGCCGCTCGCCCGAGAAGACCAGGAGAAGGTCAGCTTCGTCACGGCAGACGACACCTACTGCTACAATGTAATGTCGTTCGGGCTGAAGAATGCAGGAGCTACCTACCAGTGTCTGATGAACAAGGTATTCAGGGAGTAGATCGGACGCAACTTGGAAGTGTACATGGACGACATACTTATCAAGTCCTTCCGGGCGGTCGATCTCTATGCGGATATGGAGGAGACCTTCCAAACATTAAGAAGATACGGAGTCAAGCTTAATCCTCAGAAGTGCTTGTTCGGAGCAAAAGGCGGGCGCTTCCTGGGTTACATCGTGACTGAGCGCGGCATAGAGGTGAACCCCAGCAAGATAAAGGCATTGCAAGACATGCCGCCTCCCAGAAATCTTCGAGAGGTACAACGTCTCACCGGTCGGATAACGGCGCTGTCAAGGTTTATCTCTAAGACCGCCGACTGGAGCCTGCCGTTCTTCAAGATTCTGCGTAAAACTACCAAGTTTCAATGGGACGAGGAGTGCGATCGGGCATTCGAGGAACTGAAAACTTACCTGAATTTCTTACCTGTGTTGGCAAAACTGGCCGTAGGTGAGCCACTCCGCATTTATTTATCTTCAACTGAGCATGCTGTGGGCTCAGCATTAGTAAGGTCGAGCGGCGAAGAACAACCAGTGTACTTTTTAAGTCATATCTTAAAGGATGCTGAGTCTCGCTACACTGGTTTCGAGAAGTTGGCCTTCACCTTGGTCCTTGCCGCTTGGAGATTGCGCCCTTACTTTTTGGCGCACACCATTATTGTGATGACGAACAACCCATTGGGAAGGGTACTCATAAACCCTGAAGTATCCGGACAGCTCATCAAGTGGACGACGGAGCTAAGCGAATTCGACATCCAATACCAGCTCCGCTCGGCGATCAAGGCACAGTCCTTGGCAGATTTCGTGACTGAAGTACAAAAGCCCGAACCCGAAGCTACATGGAAAGTATATGTGGGCGGATCGTCCACTCGGCTCGGAAGCGGAATTGAGATCCTGCTACTTTCGCCTCAGGGAGAGCGGATGCATTTGTCCGTCCTGCGGGACTATCGAGCAACAAATAATGAGGCAGAGTACGAAGTCCTCATAGCCGGACTGCAGGCCGTACGACATGTTGGAGTCAGTCGGGTGGTGATCCATTCAGATTCCCAGCTAGCTGCTCAACAACTCATGGGCACCTTTGAGATAAACAATGCAAGACTCAGATTGTACGCGGAGACCTTTGAAAAACTCAAGACCAGCTTCACCGAGGTGGTGGCCCAGAAGATACCCCGAACGGAGAACCAGGCGGCAGACGAATTAGCCAAGCTTGCAAGCTCAATATCGTCGGTCGTCATCCAGCAACCAATCGAGCAAGTATCCTTGGTAGTGCACGTGGACCGGATGGAAGGTCTCACATTCCCGAGCGATTGGAGAACAACCATCATGGAGTTTTTGCGCTCAGGGGTCACGCCGTCCGATCGGGAGGGAGCCCAGCTACAGAGGAGGAGAGCCGACCGGTTCACGCTCATCGGAGATCAACTTTACAAAAAGGCGTTCTCCCGACCTCTACTGAAGTGTGTCAGTTCGGAAGACGCCGAGTACATTCTCCAGGAGGTACACCAAGTATCTTGCGGAGGTCATCCGGGTGGCCGGTCTTTGGCTAGGAAGATTCTGCTGGCTGGATACTTCTGGCCAACTCTACATGAGGACGTCACTCGGACCGTCGCAACATGTCTTTCTTGTCAGAAGTACCACGGTTTCTCTCATAAGCCGACGGAGGAAATGAAAGTGTCCATAGTGTCCTGCCCGTTCGACCAGTGGGGCATGGACAACGTAGGACCCTTCCTATGGCGACCAGACAATGGAAGTTCCTATTGGTGACAGTCGATTACTTCTCCAAGTGGGTGGAGGCCAAGATAACCGAGCAGATGGTCAAGAAATTCATCTGACAACACATCATTTGTCGGTTCGGCATCCCGCGTTGGCTCATGTCGGATAACGGGCGACAGTTCATCGGAAAGCAACTCGAGAAATGGTGCAAGGGATATGGCATTGAGCAGCACTTCATGTCTATGGCGTATCCCCAAAGCAATGGTCAAGCCGAAGTAGCCAATCGGGAGATCCTCCGAATTCTTCGGGCTCGACTCGACCACATGGGAGGAAGTTGGGTGGACGAGCTACCATGTGTTCTTTTAAATTAAACTTGGATTGCCTGCGGAACTTAACACGTTTGATCCAAAGTTTAATCTATTTGTTCTTTTAGGTTTAGACTTGGATCTCCTGCGGAACTTAACACGTTCGATCCAAATCACCTAGGTTATTAATTCCATTAAATATTAATTTCCAAAATTGGCTTCCAGGACTGTATGGCGAGGCACATGACCTTCTTGGATATGGGAACAACCACCACCGCCTAGATAAAGCCTTTTAAGGAAAGCTAATATTTAATTTCCTTAAATAACTTTAGGTCAACCAAAAAGAACAATCAAATCACAAGGAAAAGAAAAACAAAGAACACAACATCAAAAACAAATTCGAAATACTAGAATTGCATGCCTCTTGTATTTGGTATTTTTACATGAAGATAAAACTAGTATGATGCGGAAATAAAATACTAGTATACCTTTCCTTTTGCAAGCAAAAAACCTCTAGGTCTTCTACCGTATTCCTCTTCTAACATCGGACGTTGTGTGGGCAACGATCTTCCGAGATGAGAAACCACCAAAGCACCTTCTTCTCCTCCTTGCAAGGTTCGGCCACAAACAAGAGCTCCTTCAAGGATGAAGAGAAAACACCACCAATGCTCCAAGGGATGGAAGCTTTCTCTTCTTCTTCTCCAAGCTAGATTTCGGCCACCACTTGATCTCCAAGAGGGATGTGAGGTTCGGCCACAATGATGGAGAGAAGAGAAAGGGAAGGGCCGGCCACACCAAGGAAGAAAAGAGGGAGAAAAATAATAAAAGTTGTGTGTCATGAAGGCACCCCAACCCCCTCTTTTATAATCCTTAGCTTTGGTAAATAAGGAAATTTAATTACAATAAAATTTCCTTAACTTTCCTTGACATGAATTAATTAAGAAAAATTAAACAAAAATTTCCTTAACCTTCATGTCATGGCCGACCACATCAATAAGAGCAAACAAGGCAATTTCAATCAACAATTAAAATTCCTTATTTGTCTTCGGAAATTTATAAAATAAAATAAAATTTCCCTTTAAAATCCCTTCATGGTTGATAAAAAGAAATTTCTATAATTTTAATTTTTCTACATGTGAATAATTTATAAAGAAGAAAAATAAAATATCTTTCCAATCTACAAATAAGGAAAGAGATCTAATCTCTTTCTTTAATCTTTTGTAGATCCTTTTAAAAGAGATATTTTAATTTTAAATCTCTCTAATAAATTATATCTTTCACATAAGAAAATTTTAAAATTAAAATTCTTTTAAATTTAATGGGGGTCGGCCACCTAAACTTGGGTTCAAGCTAGGGCCGGTCACCCATGAACCAAGGCTTGGTCGGCCCTAGCTTGATCCACAAGCTAGCTTGGCCGGCCCCTACATCATGGGTATGAAGGTGGGTATAGATGGGTATAGTACTCTATAAATAAGAGGCTACGATAGGGACCGAGAGGAGGAATTGGTTTTGGTCTCCCGATAAAATTAAGCATCCCGTGTTCGCCCCGAACACACAACTTAATTTTATCAATAATAATTCATTCCAATAGAGAACTATTATTGAACTACCGCACCAATCCCAAATTACATTTTTGGGCTCCTTCTTATTATGAGTGTGTTAGTCTCCCTATGTTTAAGATGTCAAATGTCCACTAATTAAGTGAGTTACTGACAACTCATTTAATTAATAGCTTAATCCAAGAATAGTATCACTCAACCTTATCGTCATGTCGGACTAAGTCCACCTGCAGAGTTTAACATGACAATCCTTATGAGCTCATCTTGGGGACACTATCAACCTAGATCTCTAGGACAAAGTTTCCTTCTATAATAAACAACACACACTATAAGTGATATCATTTCCCAACTTATCAGACTTATTGATTTATCGAACTAAATCTCACCCATTGATAAATTAAAGAAATAAATATCAAATATATGTGCTTGTTATTATATTAGGATTAAGAGCACACACTTCCATAATAACTGAGGTCTTTGTTCCTTTATAAAGTCAGTATAAAAGAAACGACCTCTAATGGTCCTACTCAATACACTCTAAGTGTACTAGTGTAATTATATAGTTAAGATAAACTAATTCCTAATTACACTACGACCTTCCAATGGTTTGTTCCTTTCCATTTTGGTCATGAGCTACTGTTTATAATTTATAAGGTACTGATAACATCATCTTCTGTATGTGGCACCACATACTATGTTATCTACCATATAAATTAATTGAACAACTACAACTAAATGTAGATAATTGACCAAATGTGATTCTTTATTCAAAATAAATGTTTACAAAAGCTTAGGCTTTCAGTATACACTCTAACAAACGGCACGTGGAGGTCAAAGGTCAAGAGATTCAACCCCGAGACCCAACCGACCGGACGAAGAAGTCCGACCGACCGGACGAAGCATGCCGACCGGCCGTGAATCCCCGGCTGGATGAAAGACAACCCGACTAGGGGTCGGGTTTCCGATGCTCAAGGTAAAAAGGTTTCATGGCCGAGCGGGCTGTCCGTTCGGCCGGAGCACAAGGCAACAAAGAGGCAGGAACAATCTCATCCGAGCATACGACCGGGAGTCCTCCCGGTCGGACCGACACCTACAACCGGGGCAGAAGTGATATGCCTGCCGAGCGGCCGAACCGCTCGACCCTGGAATAGACAAGAGGCGCAAGAGGACAAAGGAGATAGGGGATAACATCATCCTCGAGACATCTGCCGCCGACAAGTAGCAGAGTTGGCGGCCGAGCCATACACAGGATCATACGGTGGAAGCTTCCACCGTCACATCCGGGATATGCTCGGACGATTGCGGAATGACGCCAGAGGTACTTTTCTGACATGGGCTCATTAAGATATGTTTGGGGAAGCGTGCATGCATCGAGAAGCGTGCCCGTGCCTCCCCGGGGTCCTATATAAGGACCCCCAGACGTCGACGAAGGTATGCGCTATCTCACTGTAGCCACAGTTACGCTGCCTCTCTCATTTCTCGTTGTCTGACTTGAGCGTCGGAGGGTCGTCGCCGGGAAATCCCTCTCGGCTCGGCTTCTTTGCAAGTTCGCCGGAGATCTACACCAACAGTCAGAGACAGCGGAGCATGCCACGTCCCTAGCATCCGTGGACTCAGCGCTCAGACAGGATCATATATATATATATGTATTCATCCATTAAATGATCGGATATCCAAAAGTATTTTATACTTTCTGAGTGTATTTATTTTGGAATGTTTTGATCATTTCTGAGTGTCTTGACCACGAATCATGGATGAGTGATCAGATATCAAATTTATATATATATATTTCAAAAAAAAATGATTTTATTTGATTTTTTTTGGTTAATATTATGACTAGCTTCTAGATTTTAAAAGTAAAATTTAATTAGGGTAATCTTACATTTAAAAAATAAACAAAATTTTTTTAAAAAAAAACTGCTGTTACTTTAGGCATAAACAACACTAGCGATAGTGTGTAATGTATTTATATATACCCGATGCATACCTTATGAATACCATGTGTAAAAAAGATTCTTTTATTTTTTTAGAGCTTTGAATTTTATTTTTTAGAGCTGAGGATTTAAAATTTAAGGTTTAATTTTTAAAGTTTAAGATTTGACCTATAATAGGAGTATAAAAATGAGAGCAACTCAAAAAAAAAAAAAATTATTTTTGAATTTGGATTGAGTTCAAATTAAAGGAATTTTGGATTGAAATTGGATCATGTTGACCCAAATTTAAAATTTAATCACTTAATTTGTGTTTTTTTAAGTTAAATTAATTTTTATTTTAAAAATTAAGATGATTTTATATATAATAACATCAAAATTAATATGATAATGTTAAAATATTGAAATAAAAATAAAAAATAATAATAATTAAAAAATTTATTTTAAATCAAAATTTTGGATTATTCAAATCTAGTTCTGATTTAAGGATTGAATTAAGTTCGAATTGAGTTCAAATTAGGACTTAAAAAAAATCTCAACCCAATCCATTAACACCCATTAAGAAAAAATTAAAAAAAAATCAAAATCAAAAAATAAAAATAAATTTTACACAATGCTCACAAGGTCTACAAAGTTGACTATATATCAAAAGGAAAAAAAATAGTTGCAATCAATGTACAATTGCGCCAAGTTCTTTTAGTAGATCTTTGAACAATACATATTGAGTGCTTCAAGAAACAAATTTGAATAGCAAACCATAATTAATTCTTCTACAAACAAAGGGTATAAGAATGCAGCAAACAACAATATTGACAGTAGGGAATAAATAACACAAGCTTTACTATGACTATAGAACAATGATGTGCGACTCCTAAGAGAACCAAAATATCCCAATCCATGTGTTTACCTGCCTGGCAGAAATAGATCACTCTCTTCCTGCTCTTCATGCATATTCATTCTCCGGCTGCTCATGCCACCGCCTGTTTCTTCTCACTGTTCCTGCTTCGGAATGGTGAAAGGATGGAAAAAGACCGTGAAACTGCAACAGAATACATCTTATGTGAAAGTGCTATCAAACCAACAATATATCAGAACAGCTACAGCAATTCGAGTAACCTGTTACTTATAAGAGAAAAAAAAAAGAAACAGAAAGCTAATTTTTGACTGGAAATTATCAGAGCATTCAACTTCATAGTAAATCTGATAAAGAGGTTGGAAGTTTACCTTTTACCTTTAGATGGTGCAGTATAAGTATGATCATAAGAGAAGTTCATAAATACATCAATCAGAATATGAAGGTCTACGACATGTAGGTACTCTATTTTGAACTCTATACCTGAGCTTAGGCAAGTGGTGATGGATGCAACCACAAAGATTAAAGAGATGCATTTGAGTATCACCTCTTTTCTACATTATCATTTGCGAAAAACACAAGCAGTGAAGCTAGCGGCCTCCAGAATTGCATATGGATATAAAATCATTTTAAATAATATTAGATATAGATATAAATACTTTGCACACTTTTTATTCAACTACGGTTTCACCACAAGCTCACGTAGGGCTTCCAAAACTTCTTGTCTTGACAGCATAAATGCTATAGAAGTTGCCGGTAAGAATAACAATGTATTCCAGACAAAAGGAGTTTTTCCTTCTTGATGTGTTCAATTATTTTAATTAAGTTGTAGAAGTAGCTGAGCCAAATACTAAACACAAAACCGTAAGCTACAATACCTAGTGGCTAAGATCTTACCATCATTGGAGGAAGTGGCAGCAATAGCTTGATCATCCAAAGTAGTATCTGAATCCTGATTACCTTCAGCTGAAGTTGAGTTGTGGCCCTTCCGGCCAAATTTCAGCAGCTTTCTAAAACCTTTTGCTTCCTTGCTTCGAGGCTTCTCAAGTGTTTCATGAGTTTGATGCCCTGAATCCAGAACCTCAAAATTGGAGACACGAACCATAGCATCCTCAACATGCAGTGCAACTGTTTCAGAATCCGTTGCAGATAGACCACCATCATACTGTGAAATAGTGTTCATAGGATCGTCAAAGGAGCTTAACTTGGCATAAGGGGCTTCATAAGGCTTTTCCATTGAAGTTGAGCCTACAAATTTAGGAGGTTCACTCCTTGGCTGAGGAATGACAACCTGATCAGAATGAGAACCAATCCTGAATCAGTGTTTGATGAACAATTATGGAACAATGAAGATGGAAGTTTCATTTATGACAATGCAAGTGCTCTGAGCAAAAGCATCAGGGAGACAGTCAACTAGTAAAGTATTGAGAGCATAAAGTTCCTAAGGTGGTTAGTAGCCATATTCATTCCACAACAGTTATCCCCTCAAGAATGGAGCAAAGGAAAGCACTGAGCAAAACCGTCAACCTTAATGGAATAAATATGTGAATTTGAAATTACAAACTAAGAATAACAATTCACTGTTTACCCCA
This sequence comes from Zingiber officinale, assembly GCF_018446385.1. Taxonomy (NCBI): domain Eukaryota; kingdom Viridiplantae; phylum Streptophyta; class Magnoliopsida; order Zingiberales; family Zingiberaceae; genus Zingiber; species Zingiber officinale. The sequence goes on along the minus strand of NC_055994.1, from coordinate 89,602,225 downwards.
AATGAAATCCCAATTAGAAATAGGATATTTGCCAAAAAAAAAAGGACATACACTCTTATAATCTTTTTCTAAGAGAAATGTAGCATTTATTTAAGTATACCTCTGGGTGATTCTGCAGTTCATCCAGCTTGCTTTGACTAGAATCCCCAACCTGACTTATAGTAATAGATGAAGGTGGTGCATGAGTAAATGCATAAACTATAACTGAACCATCTCCATGAGATCTTTCTTTCTTGCCTATTATCTCATCGGGTTGCTGGACAGTAGGTGCAGCAACCACATTGTCTTCGAGCACCACCACAGTCTTCTCGATGACATGATTGTCCTCACTAGTGCTAGGTGATTTTTCATTGGTTGGTTTTGTGCCATCAGAAACTTGAGAAGTTCTGCTTTCAAGTTCTTTCTTCACTGGGTCTTTGGTAGCTATTTTAGCTTCAACTCTTTCAGATAAAGTTTTTGTTTTAATTCTGAGTTCTGGAAGAGTTGTTGATTTACTTTGATCTAGTTGTGTAATTTCAGTAATCTTTTTCTCGGGCTCATCAGGCACATTTCTCTTGGGACCTTGATCTGCAGTTGCTGGCTTAATGGTAGAAGCACGATAAGTGGAACTGCTTTTCGGATCTGAGAGTCGTTTCATACGGAGAGACTCTGTCTTTGCTTCTGAAATGCACCCACTACTTTCTTTTTTAACCTCAGGCAAAGCTGATGTTGATCGAGTCAAGCCATTGTTACTTCCATTTAATCTGCTAGATTTGGTAGCTTTCTGGAGATCACTGAAACCATTTGAAGAGGTTTGGGGTGCCAATTTCCTTAAGGGTGAAGAAGCAGGCTCTGCATCACTAAACTTTGATCCTTTGAGAGGACTTGGTGAAGGTTTTGCAGCCAAATGGGATTTTGGCTGGGTGGTAGTGGACCCACTTCTTGCAGCTATCCTCTTTTCCCTCTCTCTTTTCAATGCATCCAGACGCTTTCTTTCTTCCTCTTCCTAGAATTAGGAAAATCCATAGTCAGAAAAAAGTACAGAGAAAGAAACCTGGCATTCTAGTAGGACACATTAATATGATTATACTTGTTATTTGCAAAATATACTTTTGGTCTTTGACCACTATGTGTAAATCTACACCAAATTGGATGTGAAATAAATCCTCAAACAATCCATTAATAGCACTATTATAGCAGATTCAAATCTGATGTTTGGCCGAAAGTGCTCCGGACCTGGATCTAGCTCATTTAGCACTAGACTAAGCAAATATTTATAAAATTATTTTTATATCTATAGTTTTTCTGGGTCTCAATAACGTGTCCTCACACCACATTGGAAATATATCATTTGCAAGATATACATATATACAACTACATCAGAAGAGCCAAAGAAGAGTTACCTCAGTTTCATCTGAAGAACTGACTTGCAATTTTTACTACCTTACAATGTTAAACATGCTGGCTTAGAATTGTGAAGCACGCTCAAAAATCCCACAAAAACTCGAATAACAGTTCATTGCAGATTAATACAAATAATGTAGTGTAGAATGTGAGGTCATAAGCACTGTTCTTTATGCACTTAAATAAGGCTTTCATCCAAAAGATGCTTAGAAGATTACTCAAAGAACAGTTAAAGACTTATGCTGTGAATGAAATACTTTCAGGGGAGAGAAAAACAATCGCATACGAGTTTTTAAGGAAACTAGGATAAACATGATGATTATTTATCCTGCATGTTTTTTAGAATGTGATTACCCTTCTAAATACTATTTTATGTCTAGCACTTTGTTTATGATCAGCAATTAGAGTAATGTGTACACTTCCCAGAAAGATATTGTGAATGAATCATGAGAATTACCCTTTCTTTCTTCATTTTCTGGAGATCACCTTTATAAGATCGCAGCTTCTCTGCTCGTTTTTGAGCTTCTGTCAACAAACTAAGCTTTGAGGATGCACCCTTTTTTGCCAGTACATCCCTCCTTTTCTCCAAGCTGTCATTTGATGCTTTCAAGTTTTTCTCCTTGTCTGATTTCTTTGGTTCCTCTTTTGTGTTTGTAGAGAGGTCTTCTTCGTGACTAGCTATCACTTTGATGGTGTTCTCAACAGGAAGCTCAAAATCATAATCCATAACTGGATCATATCCTATAGATAAACTTTCCATTGCACGATCAGGAACCATAGACAACTCATCTGGTTCATAAAAAAGTTGGGTTTTAGCATTATCATTAGAGTCTTGAGGCTCCTCATGAGTTGTGGGGATCTCAGAATCCATCCCAATAATAGCTATGTTGCCTGATCCAACTTCTGGCAAGTCTGACCTATAAGGGATCAAGAAGGACTCATCTGTCATAGTGTATGAAGAGTTCTTCAGTGCATTATCAATTCGCTCATTGGTAGGATCAATGAGTGGATCAGAAGACCTCATAACACTCAATTGCTTGTCTTCCCCATAAATCATGAACTCTTCACTACTCCTCTGCCGATATGCTCCGCCTGAGCCTTCTATCTCTTTGAACTGGTTATCTATTGCATCTCTTCCGTAGCTTGAAACTAACAAGTGATCATCAGAAGTTGCCTGCTTCATTCGTCTTGCCTTCCCATTAATAGAATCAATTCCTAGTATCTTGTGGTCATTGAATTCATCGTAATCTCGTTCAAAAGGGACAATGGGATCAGCTTCAAGTTTGCTTTGTTTTTTTTTTGATGGAGGATCTTTTTCTCCTGCAAACATGTCTTTATCAGCTCTTCTTGATTTTTCTTCAGCATTTAGTAAGAAACTTTGAAATGCTTGCCAATTTCCAGAATCTGCCTCCTCTCCAAATAAACCTTTATCGTTGCCATATGCATCTGAATATTCAACAGGTTTTGTTCCATGATCTTTTTTTGAAATTCGCTTGGAGTGTTTGTGCTTGCTTTCTCGTACTTCAGGATGTGCATCTTCACTTTCTTCTTCTGATTCAGATCCAGAAGCAGACTGTTGGTCACCTTCAGAATTCTTAGCTCCATGCTTCTGGGATGCAATATAATTTAAGTTGCGAATAACAACAACACCAGACTTCTTCTTTCCCGAACGACCACTTTTTTTATGAGATTTATGCCCATGAGAACTTTCGTTCTCAAGATCTGATGGATTTCCATCTGTATCGTCCTGTGATTGTGAGCTCCTATCCCAAGCCTCGGATTCAATATCTTTACTATCCATTGATTGCCTTTTTGAACCCTTTCTGCGAGAACTGTTATATCGAGGATCCTCCACTGGAGGATAAGGAGGATGAAAATACGGAGCACTTCCTGGAAAGTTCTGGTAATAGGGAATTCCCTGCATGGGATATGGTTGAAACATAGGAGGAGGACCTGGTGGAGTATGCATAGGCCACTGTGGATAAGTGGGAGGCTGAAATTGACCTTGAAAATACTCCGGGTGAGGTGGTACTTTTGATTCTGAAGGGATCTTCTTATCTGGAAAAGAAACTGATGATTAAGATACAGTGGTTTGCAATGTACGAATTAGAACCAACATAAAGTTAGCAATGGGATGAATCAGACAATGTTCTTGCAAACAGTGCTTCCGTTTCACTGAAGTATTTTTTTCCATTCATGATTTAATCAGCCTAGTCATTTGAAGAATGCTACATGAGATTCAGATAACAATAATCTCAACAACAGTTGTTTAAATAATATTATATAAGATTTAGATAATAATAATCCCATCAAAAGTGAGATTAAGAACTGATCATTTTTCTCAAAAATTTTGAACCAGGATTAGAAAGCCAACCAGACAAAATAAGAATTGATTTATTGTAAGACACAAGAAATTGCAATGTTGAGAGCATCAATATGGGGAAGCTTCTTGACAATTTCAATTGCACACAAACCTTGAGTTTCCAAAGGCATTTGGTCATCAACTAACATATTCTAGATAGCTAAATATAACATTGCCGAACTTCATCTTTACTAAAATAGTATGAATTATTTGAATTGGAGCCATCTTTTTTTAACAGTGATATTAATGTAAAGTGAGTTTAGCAAACATATTTAGAGCATATATACCAGATTTTCCATTGCTATCAGCAACCATATCACCAGCATACACAGATTGTGAATCCCCATGATCTTTCTGAGCCATAACATCTGCAGTAAATATAATGCCTGAGGCATTCAAAGCAGAAAATTCAGACCGCATTGACATTGTTTCTACAGCCTCGACTTCAAGCCATTGTCCAGTCTCATGCTTTTTCTTCCATAAATCCATAAAGGATACGCAGGCTTCCCTGTTTTACAATGTGGAATATGTGAAAGCCTTAAGGTTTGCATTGTCACTATACCACAATTTTAAGAAATGACCAGTACAAGTTATGAATACAAGAACCAATACTGGTTTCCGAATGTATTAACAAAAGAAAATTTGATCGAAAACACGTACTTTAGACGTGAGGCACCAAAATTTTCAGAGAAAGAGATCAAATCTAGCAGCGTGTCCATGTCAAAACCAGCAGCTGCAGCACGTGCAAAGGCCATGCCTTGTTCTTTGCGCAATACCATTTTCCGAGTCTCAAGAACTTTCAAAAGATGAACTCTGCACAAAAAGAGAGAAAAAAAAGAGGGAATGTAAAATGCATAAGAATAAGATTTAGTTTACATTAGAAGCTTTCAAGAGGACAAATTGACAAAGAATACTTGAAGGCAATATTGGCAACCATAGAAGCAGAAGACTAGTTTTTCAAGTACCATTCAAATCACATGATCAAATTATTTCATTAACAGCAAAGCAGAAAAATATAGATATTGAATTTTTTTCTCTTATTTACCAATTAATTATTTATTTAACATCTTATGTGTTGGAAACTAGGAGTTAATAGTATCATGGGAACCGAAGAGTCTCTGTTGGAAACTAGGAGTTAATAGTGTTTACTGGTATCATAGAAACCGAAGAGTCTCTTTCTTGTAAAGTGTGAGTGTATCATCTCTTGTATAAATTAGGTACCTGCTAAGTAATAAGTTCTAAGTTTTGGACTCACAAAGTCCTGAGTCTTGATTACTCTTTACATGGTATCAAAGCCTGAGGTTTGTCTCTTTCTTCTCAAATCCAGAAGACAACACCTACCAGACAAGGTCGCCTCTTCTTCCTCTGCTTCACTAGCTTATCACTGTTACTATGGCCTCATCCTCATCCTCATCCTCATCGAGCATGGTCCAGCAAGGTTCAGGTCCAGAAAAGCCCCTTTTCATTTGCCTTTTCAGGAACTCCCTCTATTACCTCTGAGAAACTCAATGGCAAAAATTATATGGATTGGTCTTCGGCTGTTGAGATTTGGTTCCTTGGTCAAGGGCTTTCAGATCACCTCGAAACTCAAGTAGCGGAGCATGATGATGCATCGAAGGCTGAATGGCAGAGAGTTGATTATCAGCTGGTGTCTCTTCTTTGGCAGTCTATTGACCCATCACTCTTGGTTCATTATCGCTCCTACAAGTCCTGTTATGATATCTGGAAAAAAGCTAAGAGTGTTTATGCCAATGACATTCAACGGCTCTATGATTCTGTCCATAATTTGGCAACTCTTCAGATGCAGGATCATGACTTAACTTTGTATCTCAACAAAGCCCAGTCCACGATTCATCAAGTCAAGATGCACCTAACATACAGCGATCCCAGTTAAGTGTTGGAGAAATTGGATCAGATGTATATGGTGTTTGTTCTTCACGGATTACATAAGAATTTTGACAGTGTCAAGAATCAAGTCCTTACCAACCCAAATATTCCTACTGTCGATGAACTCATTGATCGGTTGGTTCGTGTGCCATTGACAGATGGGTCTCTCAAAACTGAAGATGATTCTGCTATACTCTTTACCAACTCTGATCGTGGAGGCCGGGGTTGTGGACGTGGGAGAGGAGGTCGTGGAAATTGACCACAGTGTTCCCATTGTAATCGAATAGGACATACTCGAGATCGATGCTTCACTTTACATGGCTTCCCAGCAAAATCTGCAAATATGTCACAGGTGCAAGTGGTAGACTCAGCCAAGAAAGATGAATCTCTACAAGAAAACAAGTTCGTCGTGTCTAACGACGAATATAAAGAGTTCCTTAATTTCAAAGCTGCTTCTAGCGATGTAGCAGCCCTAGAACTTCAATCTGGTAATTCTTCGGTTTGCTTTTCTCACTCTTTGCCCTCTTCCTCCTGGATTCTGGACTCCGGTGCATCCGACCATATTGCTGGTAATCCTTCATTGCTTTCAAACTTGTCTTCCACAAAAAAAAACCCATGTTATAACCCTTGCAGATGGTTCAAAAATACAACCTGCTGGAGTAGGCAAAATTTCTCCCCTTCCTACTCTAAATTTAGATTCTGTTCTTCTTGTTCCCGGCAGCCCGTTTAATTTACTATCAATTAGTAAGTTAACTCGCTCTCTCAATTGCTCAGTAACCTTTCTTCCGGATTCTTTTCATATCCAGGACCGGAGTACGGGATAGATGATTGGCGCAGGCTCTGAGTCGCATGGGCTCTACTTCCTTCAATCTTCATCCTCTACAGTTTGTGCTGCGGCTGATTCTCCAGATACTCTTCATAATCGTCTAGGACATCCAAGTCTGAGTAAGTTGAAAAAGATGGTTCCTAGATTTTCTCATTTACAATCTCTCCAATGTGAACCTTGCCAACTTGGTAAGCATGTTCGTTATTCCTACAAAAATAAGAAAGCTAGTCGATCCAAGTTTCCTTTTGAGTTAATCCACTCTGATGTTTGGGGACCTTGTCGCACCACTTCTGTTCTAGGTTTTCGTTATTTTGTTACCTTTATAGATGATTATTCAAGATGTACTTGGATCTACTTAATGAAAGAACGATCTGAACTATTTGAGAATTTTAAGAAGTTTTGTTCCGAGGTTTCTACCCAATTTGGTCGTACAATCCACATCTTCCATAGTGATAATGCTAAAGAATACTTCTCTTCTTCATTCAACTCTTTTGTGATCGCTAAAGGCATGATTCATCAGTCTAGTTGCTCACACACATCACAACAAAATGGTATTGCAGAAAGAAAACATCGACATTTGCTTGATACTACTCGTACTTTATTGCTTCAAGCTAATGTTCCTCTAAGTTTTTGGGCTGATGCAGTTCTTACCACAGGATATTTGATCAATCGAATGCCATCTTCAGTATTGGGTAATCAGGTTCCTCACTCCCTTTTGTTTCCCAATGAACCAACATACAAGATACCTCTGCGTATCTTTGGATGTACTTGTTTTGTGCATGATTTATCTCCAGGAAAAGATAAACTCGCAGCCAAAGCAATTAAATGTATCTTCCTTGGATATTCAAGGGTTCAGAAAGGTTACAAATGTTATTCTCCTTCGTTGCATCGGTTCTTTATCTCTGCCGATGTGACTTTCTTTGAGAATACACCATTCTTCACCTCCAAAGAAGAAACTGTCATTCCATCCCCGATCTTGCCAATACCCTTTCTTGATACAACCACTCCTGAGTCCAATGTTCAAGAAGGATCTCCTCATTTGATCACTTATCAGCGTCATTCCCGCAATGTTCCGACTCCTCAACCAGCTCCTGTTCATGAGCCCAGTGCTTCAGTGCCTGACCGAGCATCCCAACCGATTTCGGATCCTTCTGATCTCCCAATTACGGTTCGCAAAGGTAACCGTATCACTCGTAACCCACATCCTATTTACAATTTTGTTAGTTATCATCGCCTTTCTCCTATACAATGTGCTTTCACTTCTTCCTTGTCCTCTGTTTCTATCCCAAAAAATGTACAGGAGGCCCTTTCTCATCCAGGATGGAGGCAGGCAATGATTGAAGAAATGCAAGCATTGAAGTTTAATCATACATGGTCCCTGGTTCCTTTACCCATAGGGAAAAATCCTGTTGGATGCCGATGGGTCTTTACTGTGAAGGTTGGGCCAAATGGCACTGTGAATCGACTTAAAGCACGCCTTGTGGCTAAAGGGTTCACTCAGATTTTTGGCCAAGATTATGGAGATACGTTTTCTCCAGTGGCAAAAATGGCTTCGGTTCGAATCTTTCTTTCCATGGCAGCCATGAACCAGTGGCCCTTACACCAGCTTGATATCAAGAATGCATTTCTGCATGGTGACCTATCTGAGGAGATTTATATGGAGCAACCACCTGGGTTTGCTGCTCAGGGAGAGTCAGGCCTGGTATGTAGACTCCACAAGTCCTTATATGGCCTTAAACAGTCTCCTCGATGTTGGTTCGGACGATTCAGCTTGGCTCTACAAGAATTTGGAATGATCAGAAGTAAAGTAGACCACTCAGTATTCTACAAGCATTCTTCGAGCCTATGCATGTATCTTGTGGTGTATGTAGACGATATTGTCATAACAGGAAATGACCACGCTGGAATTCAAAGATTGAAGGAACATTTACTCCGTCATTTTGAAACAAAGGACTTGGGAAAACTGAGATATTTTCTTGGAATAGAGGTTGCTCAGTCCAAGTCAGGAGTCGCCATATCCCAGAGAAAATATGCCCTCGATATCCTTGAAGAAACTGGAATGTTAAATTGCAAACCAGTAGAGAACCCAATGGATCCAAATGTCAAACTTCTTCCTGATCAAGGAGAACTATTCTCTGATCACAGCAGATATCGAAGATTGGTGGGGAAGCTAAATTATCTCACTATCACTAGACCAGACATTGCTTTTGCTGTCAGTGTAGTAAGCCAGTTCCTAAATTCCCCTCGTACTGAACATTGGGATGTTGTTGTCCGAATTTTGAGATTCATTAAAGGGTCGCCTGGAAAAGGATTGGTGTATGAAAATAGGGGACACAAAGAAATTACTGGCTATGCTGATGTAGATTGGGCTGGGTCCCCAAGTGATAGGAGATCCACCTCTGGGTATTGTATTCTATTTGGTGGAAACCTCATCTCTTGGAAGAGCAAGAAACAGAATGTGGTTGCACGATCAAGCGCTCAAGCAGAGTATCGAGCTATAGCCCTTGCTACGTGTGAACTGATATGGTCAAAACAACTCATTGCTGAGTTGAATTTCTGTGAGGTTGGAACGATGAGGTTAATATGTGATAATCAAGCAGCTCTCCATATTGCTTCTAACCCAATGTTCCATGAACGAACAAAGCACATAGAAATGGATTGTCATTTTATCCGTGAGAAAGTTGTTTCTGGAGAAATCACCACGTCCTTCGTCAACTCTAATGATCAGCTGGCAGACTTGCTCACCAAAGCTCTTCGAGGACCAAGGATTGCGTATCTCAGCAACAAGTTGGATGCCTTTGATATCTACGCTCCAACTGGAGGGGGAATGTTGGAAACTAGGAGTTAATAGTATCATGGGAACCGAAGAGTCTCTGTTGGAAACTAGGAGTTAATAGTGTTTACTGGTATCATAGAAACCGAAGAGTCTCTTTCTTGTAAAGTGTGTGTGTATCATCTCTTGTATAAATTAGGTACCTGCTAAGTAATAAGTTCTAAGTTTTGGACTCACAAAGTCCTGAGTCTTGATTACTCTTTACATTATGCAGAAAGCCTTGCATCTTAGATAATACAACTACTGTTACTTTTGCACGCTTAGAAGAGCAAATTACAGATAATAAAATATGAACAGCATGTTAAATTGCTCATACTTTGAATTTTCCTGAGGCTTGGCAGATCCATTAGAATCAGGTGGGTCAGGTTGTGAGCCAGGCTGTACATAAGACAACACACTCAGAACAACGTACAGCAAACAAATACTTGCATAAAAATGTGAACATGTGTGGCATACAACCATCTATACATGCCTAAGAAGGAATGTTTTAACAAGTTGTTCGATATATCATAATCAAAAATGAGCTGATACAAATATTTGTCAATACTTCCTGAATAAGTTGCATGTATTTTCTATAATCATTTGATTGTTTAATGAAAGTTATTTTTTCTTTCAAACTCCACACTTCCCTTGTGATACTTGAAAGGTTTAAGATCAAATTCAATTGAAATATAGCTTATTTTGTATTTTGATCTGTACACTAAAAACAAATATATGCAACTGTTGACACAGCAGATTACTTTTGGTAAAACATTTAGATCACGTACAATGGATAAAAATCAGAATAACCTTGATATTCAAATATCTTAAGTTTTTTTTTTAATTAGTATATGTATTATTTTAAAAACCAAAAGATGATTTCCTCGGTGATGAATATGTCAAGGATTCTAGTTAATCAGTTACAATCTATCATGATCTTTAGCCTCACATTCTTCAACTAAATTTTGAGTTCTAACATATGAAATGCTATTGTTGTGCAATTATCATGTTTTGATACATCATGTCTCCTCTTTTCATCAATATACAGGGGCATGCCAATGTTCAATTATTTGACAAAATTCATGGTACTTTAGAGGTTTATGTATATGCAATGTTATGAAAGCATATATGGATATATGACACATCTATAATCATTACCTTATATAGAACAATTGCCTTTCCAGCATCACTATCGACTGAAGTCTTGGTAACTACACATAAGCAAGTGATGGTAGCAAGGTTAGTATAACCAGAAGTACAAGAGTTGAATAAACCTCTGAAATCTGCTCAACAATATGATGAATCTATTTCATACACGTTGAAAATACACAGTCATCCACTTTGCTAAATCTTACAAAATTTAAATGAAAAAGGTACTGGCATAGATGATGAAGTATACTGAGGTTCCATAACAAGACACTCCTATACTGGCATAGATGATGTTAAGGTCATCAACCTAGTGAGATGTGATTATAGAAGAACTTCAAAGCTTATGGAATGCTTTGAGCATGTTGAAGTAATTTACATTAGTTCTGCTTACGTACTACAGGTGACAAAAAATTAATGCAAGGATTCTATTCAAGTAATGACATGACCATGGTACTAGTCTTATGGACTCAACTAGTTTAGCCACTTGGTCAGTCACTGCTAATATGCCTAAGTAATCTGAGTGTAAACATTTTTGATAGCCCCTTCATACCTTTAATTTCAAAACTAAATGAAGTAATTAGGTCAATCTACTTCACCTTCAAAAGTTTCTGCTGGTTTGCTTTGATGATCTTCTACCTGCCAAAACAATAGAAGAAAAAAAATCATCATGAGTTTTACAACTGACATATTAATGAGTATAAAAGGGATATTTACCGTGCTTAAGCCAGCATTTTCATTTCCTTGAATAGCAATTGCATTCTCAATCTGTAAGATCTCTTTTTCAATGGTAGTCACCCGCTCTAGGACCTCAGGTGTGCTCACAAAACGAACAAATCTGCTTGTATCAAAATTAGAAGCTAATTCAGGACCAGTAATTAACAACATGCCAAAAGTTCGTCAGAAGATAAAAGTATAATCACAATGTAGAGAAGTTAGGAGTTTATGAAGAAAAAACAATACACAGCAGTTTCTTGCAGAGCTAAGCACTTGAGGCCTTTTTCTTTACCTCTCCACAGTTCCTTTGGTGAACCATGCAGCATCATTATCTGGATCTGGCTCAAGGACTATGGAGTAACCACCTTTGGCGATCTGATCCTGGGCAGTCTTCAAATGAGGAAGAAAAGGAGTCAACAAGCCAGATGCAAGTTTCTCCGTTTTACCATTTGCTATGACGACCAAATCACACCTGTTGAAAATTACAAAAAAATAAACTACTTCCCAATAACATCCAGGAATCTACAAAAATATCTCTTGTAAAGATCCAGTCAACCCCAAGTCTACAACATTCTTTAATAGAATTGAGTTGAACGGCAGTATATTCTGCAAGCCACCATCCACTGAGATAACCCAAGACAGATGGATTCATAATAATCCGATCGATACCACATTGGCTTATATGAAATTTGGTTTACTAAGTAAGAAAGCAGGAAAGCATGAACTCTTACCACGATGGCAACATCCCTTTTCAAATTCTTCCAAGTAAAATAACAAAATTAACAATTTCTATTAGCAACCAATGTTACTGACAATATTTTCACTTGATTCATACATCTAAACTCCAAGTTAATAGCAGTCAGACTCCTTTCATTTTGAGGGAACAAACCCACTCTAAATCATGGCAAAACTCTTAAAAAAGGAACTTTTTTCCGATATAGAAAATCTTCAGCCAGATCCTATTCGCTTGCCTCGATGAAACCCTAGAACAAGAAACAATGATCTGAAACGTACCTGGTCCGAGTAGGCGTGAGCTGGAAGACCGCCGAATCTAGCAGAGCGTCCGACCTCATTGCCCTAGAGAGCAAATGCCTTCGGAAAAAAGCTTAGATCTTCAGACAAAGCCCAGATCTTTGATCCCTCTCCTCCCTCTCTCCCGCCTCCACTACTTGCCTCTATCCTCCCTATTCTCCACGGATCCCACTTCAGAAAAAATGGAGAACAAATGAATACAGCTGTTAACAGCGAGGGTGACTCGTACAAAAACAAATTTTGGAGCGGCAGTAGGCAAAGAACAAACTAAAAAAGTTACTTTTAATGCTGGAACACTCCTCAAAACAAAGGTAGCAAGTGGATCTTCAAAGAAAATAACTACAAGGTAAAGGTCAGGCGGAGGAGAGGTCACAGGAAAGAGGATTCCTGATCCTGAACAACAAAGAGTACACAAGATAAACAATTAAGACACTTGAAGCAATAAAATTCTTCCTTCAAAGAAGAGATAAAGTAGTGATCACAGTTGAGAGAGAGACAGGCCTCCGATTCGGACAGGACAACCGGGGGAATGGTGGAACACTACTAAAAAGCAGATTTTTTTAAAAAAAAAAGCCAAATGAGGTGCAAAATATGGAGTGGAAGTGGAATGGAAACAATTGAAGGAGCAGGAAGGCGGAGGGAGGGCATTTTGGGTATACATCGTCGCCTTTTCACCTCTTATGTCTTCTCGCACCAGAAACTCCCAAGCTTGGTATTTTCCTGGGTTAAACACATTTAATTGCCATGTTTTTAGCTAATCACGATCTAATCATTCTGCATTTTTACATAACCCAATCCTTGTTCATCGTAATATTTATATAGATATTTACTTTAATAGACTTTAGGATTATTTTGTTTCATGAATGTGAAAATATTTTATTGGATGTCTAATCTCTCGTAGAATAAAAATATTTCTTGTTATTTATTTATATGTATTTTATTGTAGGCTGTTCAGAATAAATAAATGATATCATTTTTTATTCTAATAAAAATAATTAAATTATAAGTTAATTTAAGCTTATTTATAATATAATTTTATAAATTATAAATTTGAATACTATATCTACCGCCCCTTGAGCTATTTGGTCTCGAGCGTCTACTGCAGAAAGCACTTCAAACGAAACTAGAAGAAAGGACGGACTTCTTTCTGACTGAAAGTCTCGATTGATGACTGATGTTTTCCTTGTCCTAAACTTGCTCAACATCTAATATCCTTGGTCAGTTAGCACTTCTCGAATTACTTTTATGATTGATGGAAAATTTTCATGGATTAAACTGGGTCGATTATCCTAAAATTAATTAGTATAAATTAGATACCTAATATCAATTAAAAAATAAATTAAACGAGTTGCTCATAACTACGGTGCATCAACAAAGTGTTCATGTAATTTCTCAAGCAGTCATAATTTAATTCCTAACTATGACACATCATGGAACATTTCCCTTCATGAAAAAGTTGGGCGGATATTGGATTGCTAGGTTACTTATCACTTCATATTTATCTTAACAGATCATCTTTATAATTAATCGGTGGAGAGGGCTTGGTGCAACCTAAGCATTTTGATTAAAGGTATGAAGAATTGATGATTCTTTTGACAAGGAGAGGCAAACTTGGCGTTGCAAAAGCTTTAAATTCTTTTCGTGATTTCGTTCACCTAATCTCTGTTTTTTTTTTCTAAAAGAAACTAAAAAAGAAAAAAAAACAAATATAAAAATGGTGCTAATAATGCAATTTGTTTAAAATTCATATATAATTTACCAATTTCACACCTCTTTTTATGTGCTTTTAGGGCCTTCTTAAAAAGCTTTATCATTTTTTATTGTAAAAAATGATTTTATTTTTAAATTTTTACACATAAGCCATCTAGTTATTTGTATTTTTATTTGTTTTTAAAAAGTACACGTTTGAGTTTCGACAAAATCAAATGAGAAACCGAAATCTGGAATTTGACAGAGAGACAAGATAATTAAAATAACTAATAAACAAAAAAAAAATTACATGAACAAATGGACTAACTTGCCAACTTTCCAAGCTTGCATGTACTGCGATGTTTCTAGCTCAGCTTAAATATATTTATTGGGGCAAGTAATGATTCGATTAAGAGCATCATTAGACTTCCATTTCGTGCTTAATTAAATTGTGATGTCTTTTTTCTAAACGACTATTCCATGTGCATTTATCATTAGCATATAATTCATTAACGTTGCATTTTAAAAAACAATATATAATTTTCCAACTCAATCTTTATTAATTCTGTAATTTTTCTTTTTCTTAAGTCAAATTAGATAGTACATGTATCCTCACATGTATTTAGTACTATTAATATTCATTGAATAATTACATTCAATTTGTCATTATAACAATTTAAGTACTATCTCTAAATATATATAGAGAAAATTAAATCATTGAATTATATATGGATAAAAAATAAAGTTATTATATATAATATACGTGGAAGGGCCCACTTGGCCTTCTTGTGGTGGTTGTGATGGGAGATATATAATTCTATATCTAATTTAAATTATATTTATATAAAATTGGCTACCCACATGAGATTCGAGCATATAAAAAATCTAATTAAGTTCTTCTAAAGTAGTGTCGGCGTTGGTTGTAATATATCTTTCACTTTTATTATTATTATTATTATTATTATTATTATTATTAGTAGGTGCTGACTTCTAAAGTTACAACTCAACCTAGCTGTGCAAGTACAAACTTGGTTGGAGAACAAATAGAAATGTTTATTTTATTATATATTTTGTGCTTTGGTTTTACTCAATTTTGTACTTTGATTTTTTTAAAAAATAAAATAAGGTATAGTAAAGTAACTATCTTATCAAAAAACTGATAATAAAATAAAAGTGGATAAAGTGAAAAATAAACATCCAATATTAAAGCATGATATATGAAGTATTTATATATTCATATCTAGATAACATAGGTAGGCATATGGTGCCCAGAAACTGACTTAATCTCAAGCAAGCAAGCTCGGGCCACCCTCTCGGATCGAGTTGGATCGATGTTGTCGTGCCACCATAGATTTGATTTTTAAGTAGGCACGAAGTCATTTTCATTCATTTATTTATTTAGGATTTTTATAATATTATCTTTGATATTTGTTCCAGCTAAATACGATGAATTATCAAGCCATCAACTGACATACGTCTTCTCCGGAAATTGGCAATGAGGATAATGAGAGAACCTAAAAGAAACTCCAAAGGAGCATTAGACTAGCGTTGCAAATCACTCTGACTCTCAAATTAATATTTATTTAAGGTGGTATATATTTAAAAAAAAGAAGAAGAAGAAGAGTAGATGGTACCATAGAGAGCATGTGTGAGAGTTTCGAAATTGAGAGTGCCTTGTACTTATTTTCTCTGGGATTTATATAGTTGTCAAAAGAACATCTCCACATTAAACACAGCATCATCCTCGTATGGGCTGATGGGGGGACCAAAGTCGTCGGCCATTAGTTGCCCCTCATTTCATAAAGCGCCACGTGTTGAAAGGAGGGCATCTAGAAAACAAATCTGATAAATACGGAAGGGTTTCTCCATTCACCTAGTGTCAAGTGTTTTAAAATATTCGCTATTGTTGTCTATATCTTCTAGAAAAATTAGCCTCATCAATGAGGGTTTCGTGTCGTTCTGATTCGAGGACAAATGAGCAAATGATGTCAATGTGAAGTAACTTTGAGGATAGATAAAATCGACAACTGAGACTGAGATATGTGTGATGTCAAGATATTAAATTGAGACAGAAAGGACTTCAATAGCTCAGGGTGAAATCTAGATGATGTCCGAATTTAAGATTGAGGCATGGAGAGTGTTGATAGCTATGACCAAGACATGGGTGATGTCGAAATCTAAGAGTGAGGCTGAAAACCTAGGTGATGCCAAGATATGAGACTGAGATTGAGACTAAGACCAAGGTGATATCAAGATCTAAGACTAAAGACTGAGTGATGTTGAGATTTGAGACTTAAGATTGAGTAAAGCTGGGATTTGAGACCGAGGGTGAGACATGAGTGATGTTGAGATCTGAGATTGAGATCGAGACTCGGTGTTGGTGCAGTTAGCACTAATTATCAAACTTAGGTTTTTGATGAATGACAAATGGATTAAAGTTAAGTGTTATATTTGTCTAACTTCTTTATTGAGTATGTAGGAATTGATGGATCTAGAAGACCTAATACCAGGCTTTTACCGGGCTAAAGCCTAGTTAGGTATGAGACATGATAACTGGCATAAACTCCAAATAGGTCAAGGTGCATCCTGATATGTAGCAGGAAGTTCAGTTGCATTTGCGGAACCTGACAGCTGGTTGAAGTCCAATTGAGTTTGCAAACATGACAACTGATGGGAAGACCTACTGGGTCAAAAGGGAACTCAAGTGACTACAAATGGTAAGTAAGGTGAGTCATTAGAGGAAAGTGATCCAGTCAGGATGAGTCCCGGTGGAACTATATGTTGGTATCCCATGGTGTTGGTGTAATTTACACTAACAGTCTAACTCAAGTTTTGATGAATGACAAGTAAGTTAAATTAGGTTGTGTTGTGATCTAATCACTTGATCAAGTGTGCAAGAGAAGTCCAGATAGGTCGATGGGCCGACTGGATATCTGGAAGAAAATCTCGCTAGGTCAACAGCTGACCGGATAACTGGTATGAAATCTAGATAGGTCAATGAGCTGACCAAATATCTGGCATGAAGTCCAACTAGGTCAACGGGTTGACCGGATAGCTGGCATGAAGTCCAGACAGGTCGACAGACTGATCAGATGTTTGGCAAGTTGGTAAGTTAAGGTAAGTGACTAGAGGAGAGTAACCTTGTGAGGACACGTCTCGATTGAGGGACAGTAGCCACAATTCAATTTAGGTCTATTTGGGATCCCTAAAACTAAGACCGTGACTAGTTCCTGGTCTTGTGAGGACAGGAACTAGCTACTACTCTTTATTATTAATTGTTATTGTCTTAATAATTGTTTTGCAGGTTATTTGGACTAACGTTGTTTTGCAGAAAAAATAAGCAAATTTACTTTTGGATGAACAGTGTCCAAAGGCGCCTTCAAGTAGTGAACGCGCCTTCGTACTGTTCATAGAAGGCGCCTTCTATGGCTATGGAAGGCGCCTTCCGCAGGATGAAATTTTGACTTCACCGTGGATAAGTGACGGGCTGTTCGGGATAAAATTTTCCAAGTTGAAGGCGCCTTCCATGCCTTACATATGGCAATCTCAAGAAGGCTTTAATACAACACTGATATACGAGCTACAGAGCATCTGTTTGAGCTTTCGACTGCTCCAAGCTCCTGCTACGACTCTGCTACGAAGATATTATGCCATGTTGGTGCTATCCCTAGGTCAAGGTTGACCTGGTTGACTAAACTTGAGTTAGCTCAAGCTTCAGTCTTGATATTTATGTTTCGATGTTTGACAATACATGGAGATTGCAGGTGCAATCGTCCGTTTGGGGAGATTATTGATACAATTCTCCTCTGGTCAAGGTTAATCAATTAGATGTGAAAAAGAGTCAAGTAGATCAAAGGATTGACTGGATACTGTGCTTGTCCCAAGCTTCATATATCGATACAATTCTTGCTCGTTTTAGCATACAAGACTCCAAGAAAGGTTTTCTACCTTTTAGACATGGAGTAGCTTTATCTAAAGAGATGTCTCCGAAGACATCAAAGGAGATAGAGGACATGAAGGAAGTTCCTTATGCTTCGGCTGTCGGAAGCCTAATGTATGTTATATTATGCACGAGACTGGATATTTGTTTTGCCGTGGGCATGGTTAGCAAATATCAAAG
This sequence comes from Zingiber officinale, assembly GCF_018446385.1. Classification (NCBI taxonomy): domain Eukaryota; kingdom Viridiplantae; phylum Streptophyta; class Magnoliopsida; order Zingiberales; family Zingiberaceae; genus Zingiber; species Zingiber officinale. Next base: position 89,584,251 of record NC_055994.1, on the reverse strand, counting down.
TAACCCTAGACAAGGACATCGGACTGCTGTAAAACATATATTAAAGTACCTGAGAAGGACTAGAGATTATATGCTAGTTTACCAAGTAGATGATTTGCTCCCTGTGGGTTACACGGATTCCGACTTCCAATCAGATAGGGGCAATAGTAAGTCTACATCAGGATATGTGTTTACTTTAGGAGGTGGAGCCATTGCATGGAGGAGTGTTAAGCAGAAATGCATTTCTGACTCAACCATGGAAGCTGAGTATGTGGCAGCCTCTGAGACAGCCAAAGAAGTTGTGTGGCTCAGGAACTTTCTAATGGACTTAGATGTGATTCCTGGTTTGCCCAAAATTATCACAATTTATTGTGATAATAGTGGTGCAGTAGCAAACTCGAAGGAACCACGAGCTCATAAAGCGAGTAAACACATAGAGCGCAAGTATCACCTGATATGAGACATCGTAAAGCGAGGAGAAGTTGTTGTCGCCAAGATTGCATCAGCAGATAACCTGGCAGATCCTTTCACTAAGGCCCTTCCGGCGAAAGCTTTTAATCGACATGTTGAAGGAATGAGAATCAGATGTATGACAACGTTTATGACAGCATAGTCTTTTAGTATATGTGGGAGATTATTAGAGTGTATACCTAGCTTTTTGTAAATATTTATTTTGAAATAAAGAATCACATTAGTCAAATATCTACATTTATATGCTAAGTGTAGTTGTTCAATTAATTTATATTGTTGATAACATGGTGTGTAGTGTCACATATAGAAGATCATGTTATCAATTCCTTATAAATTATAAACAGTAGCTCACGACTAAGATGGATAAGAACACACCATTGGAATAGTCGTAGTGTAATTTGGTATTAGTTTATCTTAACTATAAAATTACACTAGTACACTCTAAGTGTATTGAGCAAGACCATTTAAGGTAAGTTCTTTTTATACTGACTGCATAAAAGAACAAGACCTTTGTTATTATGGAAGTGTGTGCTCTTAATCATGATATAATAATAAGCACATAAACTCAATATTCATTTTTTTAATTTATCAAAGAGTGTGATTTAGTTCGATAAATCAATAGACCCGATAAGTTGAGAAATGATATTATTTATATGGTGTGTTGTTGATTATAGAATGAAACTGTGTCCTAGTAATCTAGGTTGATAATGTCCCCAAGAGGAGCTCATAAGGATTGTCATATAAACCCTGCAGGTGGACTTAGTCCGACATGACGATAAGGTTGAGTGGTACTACTCTTGGAGCTAGATATTAATTAAGTGAGTTGTCAGTAACTCATTTAATTAGTGGGCATTCGATATCTTAAACACAGGGAGATTAACACATTCATGATAAGAAGGAGCTCATATAGTAATATGGGATTGGTACGGTAGTTCAATAATAACTCTTTACTGGAATGAGATATTATTGATGAACTCGAGTTGGGTGTTCGGGGTGAGCACGGGAAGCTCAAGTTCATCGGGAGACCAAAACTAATTCCTCCTCTCGGTCCTTGTCGTAGCCTCTTATTTATAAAGTGTTATACTCACCCATACCCACCTTAAGGTGGTCGGCCAAGCCTAGCTTGGAGCCCAAGCTAGGGCCGGCCAAACCAAGGTGAGATGGTTTAAAGAGGTGGTCGACCCTAGCTTGAACCCAAGCTTGGTGTGGCCGGCCAAAATAAATAAAAGGATTTTATTTTTTAAAATCTTTTCTTATGTGGAAGTCATGGTTTTAAAAGAGAGTTTAAAATTTAAATTTTTTCCTTTTATAGTTTTCTATAAAAGATTAAGAGAAAGGTTTGATATCTTTCCTTATTTGTAGTTAAAAGGAAGATTTTAATTTTTGATAAAACTTTCCTTTTTAACCATCCTCATGATTTTAAAAGAGAGTTTTAAAATTTAAATCTTTCCTTTTATAGTTTCTACAAAAGATTTGATATCTTTCCTTATTTGTAGATTGAAAGGAAGATTTTAATTTTAGAGAAAACTTTCCTTTTTGTAAATCATCCACATGTTTTAATAGAGAGATTTTAATTTATAAAAGTTTCCTTTTATGACCAACAATGAAGGGAATTTTTAAAAGAGAAATTTTTATTTAAAAATTTCCAGAAACAAATAAGGAAGTTTTAATTTTGTGTTTAAAACTTTCCTTCCTTGGAGGATTAGATATGGCCAGCCACATTGATAGAGAAAATGATTTTTAATTAGTTAAAATTTCCTTTTCAATAGCAAGGAAAATAAGGAAGTTTTTATTAAAACTTTCCTTATTTGCCAAGATCAAAGAATATAAAAAAGAGGGTAGAGGTGCCTCACCTCACAAGAATATACATCTAGTATTCCTCTCTTTTCTTCCTTGGTGTGGCAGGCCCTCTTCCTTCCCCTCTCTTCTTTTTGTGGCCGAACCTCATCTTTTCTTGGAGTTCTTGTGGTGGCCGGATCTTGCTTGGAGAAGAAGGAGAGAAAGGAGGTTTTGTTTCTAGCATCCCTTGGAGCTTGGTGGTGGTGGCCGAACCTCATCTTCTCTTGGAGTTCTTGTGGTGGCCGAAACTTGCTTGGAGAAGAAGGAAGGTTGGGTGGATTCTCGTCTCGGTAGATCGTCGCCCACACGACGTCCGAGATAAGAAGAGGAATACGACAGAAGATCGTGAGGTCTATAAGCTATAAAAGGTATAACTAGTTATTAGTTTCTGCATCATAACTAGTTCATCCTTTTATTTAGATCTTGAAATACCAAACACAAGAGGCTAATGAATCTAGGTAATCGAATTTGTGTTTTCGATTTTGTGTTTCTTTTGTTTTTTGAATTTGTGATTCGATTGTTCTTTTTGGTTAAACCTAGGGTTACTATAAGGAAATTAAATATTAAATTTCGTTAAAAGGCTTTGTCTAGGAAGTGGTGGATGCTCCCATACCCAAGAAGGCCTAGTGCCTCGTCATGTTTAACCTGAAAGCCAATCTCTGAAATTAATATTTAATTAAATTTGTAACATGGGTGGATTTGGATCAATAATGTTAAACATCGTTTGTGATTCAAGTCTAAACCACTAAGAACAGATAAGTTGAATTTGGAATCAATAATGTTAAGTTCCGTTTGCGATTCCAAATTTAATTTCTAAAGAACACAATAGGTTGTTAGGAATGGTTCAGGACTTGTACAAAATTTTTGTACAGGGGAACCGGTATGATATTCCCAGTAGCAACCAACAAAAAGTTGACCGAACACTTAGCGGTTGTAAGTCCAATAGGGAGTTGGCATGGAACTAAGAAGTTCGAACATAGTAAACTTTCGAAGGTCATAACTCTTGACTCGGATATCGGAATGAGGTGATCTTGGATGTGAAACAAAGCTCATTTCAAGCTTTACACTTTTTTCTACTTGCCAATCGATTAGCTAATTAATTGGGAGGGTCAATCGATCAACCAATCTATTGGTTGACGTGATTTGGTGTAGAAACTATCTTGATCGATTGGGTAATCGATCAAAACTTTCCCAATCGATTGGTCAATCGATTGAGAGAGTTTCTGAGCGAACAGTGATCTTCTAAATCTATCAGTTGATCGATTGAAAGCTGTCAATCGATTAGCCGATTGATTGAGCTCAGTTTTTCTCGCAAGAACGCGAGACAGACGGAATCGATTGGTCAATCGATTCCATATTTTCTGCAAAGAGCATAGAGGCACTCTGAATTGATCAGTCAATCGATTCAAGTCTCCCCAATTGATTGGGATTCAACCATTACGCGGGATGCAGGCGATGTATGGTTGCGATGGCTGGGATGTGACGTGGCAATTGATTTAGACGAAGCCCAATCAATTGGGAGCATAGTATATAGCTATTGCGAGCGATTTCCTTAACAACTCTTCGCCTGATTCTTCTCAAACAACTTCACGTAAATTCTCCACTACTTATAGCTAGTTCTTGGAGGCTCTTGGAGACAAGTGCTAGTGCACTTCGAAGGTTCAAGAGGATACAACAAGCAACAAGTAAGCAAGAATAAAGAGTTCTCATTTATATTCTTGTATGTTTCTTCTTGTGTGTGTTGTATTTTATTGTGTGGATTTGTACGAGGCTTCTCCACCTCCGGCTGTGACCGAGAAGGAGTGTTTTCATTAGTGGAGAGCATGTCATGTGTGGATCCTTGGATTAGTCACCTCTTCTTGAAGTAGATATCAAGTAAATCCTTAGTGTTAGCATTGTGAGTGTGTTTCTTGTTGTTTATTCCGCTACACATCATCAAAGAAGCACATCAACAAGAACGATGAGCTATTCACCCCCCCCCCCTTTTAGCATATTTTGACCCTAACATGCCTAACGACTGTTCTGAGGACTTCTAATCAGGACTGGTAGACGGACACCAACACACTCTCACTCTCACACTCGATCCTTACGTGTTGGTAACAGGTTTTATTTATGTACTTAATTACTGCAAAATGACAAGTACAATGTGTTGCACTCGTTCTAATCTTATTATACTCAATTCCTCTTCTAGAGGTATCAAAAGAGGCTTTTTAGTGGATTACCCATCGATACGTCCACGGGACCTGGGTCTTGGAGTAGGAGTTGTCGAAGGCTCCGAACCAAGTAAACCGACTGTGTTTTATTGTATTCTCTGTATAAGATATGGCAAATCATAATAACCTTATAGAATTTTCTAAAAAATTTTAGAAATTTTTTAAGATTTAAATGAATATCGTATGACATGTTTGAGGGGATAGATCTATTAGGCTTAGAGAAAGCCTGTTTGAATTATCATTTTAGTGGAAGTTGATTAATTGATTAACCTAAAGTTAGATTATGAAACCTAAGTATATAAACCTAGGTTTGTTGTTCATCTCTCCCAATCCGATCTCATTTCTTCCCTAACCCGACGTTGTCGACACCGCACTTGACGCCATCGTCGGCGCCACTCGACCGATGCTGGCCTTTCGCGCGAGGCCCAGAGGTGACGCAGCAACCATCATGAAAGGCAACACTATTAGCGCGAGTGAGAGCCCTCTCGGTCTCTCCTCTCCTCAAACCCATCTTGCGGATTTTCGTCACTACTTTCCAATCTCACGGCACAGAGCCACCACTGCACCCTCATTCCACTCGATCGCCGTTGAAGCTACTTCATCGCCGGGTGCCACTGTCACCAGAGGAACAAGCAACCCTCTCTGGGTCTCTATCTCATTTCTCGCACGGACAAGCGATGCCAACACCTCCTTTCCCCTCTCTGTCGTGGGACTGTTAGGATGTATACTAAAAGTCTAAGCTTTTGGTATAAACATTTATCTAGAAATAAGAATCACATTGGTCAAATATCTACATTTATGATAAATGTAGTTGTTCAATTAATTTATATTGTAGATAACATGGTGTGTGGTGTCACACACAGAGGATCATGTTATCAGTACCTTATAAATTATAAACAGTAGCTCACGATCAAGATGGAAAGGAACAAACCATTGGAAGATCGTAGTGTAATTAGGTATTAGTCTGTCTTAACTATGTAATTACACTAGTACACTTAGAGTGTATTGAGTAGGATCATTAGAGGTCGTCTCTTTTATACTGACTTTATAAAGGGACAAAGACCTCAGTTATTATAAAAGTGTGTGCTCTTAATCCTAATATAATAACAAGCATATATATTTGATATTTATTTCTTTAATTTATCAATGGGTGAGATTTAGTTCGATAAATCAATAAGCCCGATAAGTTGGGAAATGATATCACTTATAGTGTGTTGTTGATTATAGAAGGAAACTGTGTCCTAGTGATCTAGGTTGATAATGTCTCCAAGAGGAGCTCATAAGGATTGTCATGTTAAACCCTGCAGGTGGACTTAGTCCGACATGACGATAAGGTTGAGTGGTACTACTCTTGGACTAAGATATTAATTAAGTGAGTTGTCAGTAACTCATTTAATTAGTGGACATTCGACATCTTAAACACAGGGAGACTAACACACTCATAATAAGAAGGAGCCCAAAATATAATTTGGGATTGGTGCGGTAGTTCAATAATAGTTCTTTAGTGGAATGAATTATTATTGATGAAATTAAGTTGTGTGTTCGGGGCGAACACGGGAAGCTTAATTTCATCGGGAGACCAAAACCAATTCCTCCTCTCGGTCCCTATCGTAGCCTCTTGTATATAGAGATTTATACCCACTACATACCCACCTTCTTACCCATCCAATGGAGTTGGCCAAGCTACTTGGAACCCAAGCTAGGGTCGGCCAAGACCAAATGGATGAGCCAAGTTGGTGGCCGACCAAAGCTTGGGTCCCAAGCTTAGACCCAAGCTTAGGTGGCCGACCACTAAAATATTAAAAAGGATTTTTATTAAAAGTATTTCTTATGTGGATATTATTGTTTTAAAAGAGAGTTTAAAAATTAAGAATTTCCTTTTATAGCTTTCTACAAAAGATTAAGAGAAGAGATTAATCTCTTTCCTTATTTGTAGATTAAAAGGATGATTTTAATTTTTGTCAAAAACTTTCCTTATTTGTAAATCATCTACATGTTTAAAAGCGAGTTTAAAATTTGAAATCTTTCCTTATTTGTTGATTAAAAGGTGGATTTTAAATTTTAAGAAAACTTTCCTTTTTAACCATGTTCATGATTTAAAAGAGAGTTTAAAAATTAAATATTCTCTTTTATAAGTTTCTACAAGAGATTAAGAAAAGATTTGATATCTTTCCTTATATGTAGATTAAAAGAGATTTTAATTTTTTAGAGATAACTTTCTTTTTATCCACATGTTTAAAAGAAAGATTTTAATTTATAAATTTTCTTTTTATTAACCAATCATGAAGGGATTAAAATAATTGGATAAATTTTTATAAATTTCCGGAAACAAATTAGGAAGTTTTAATTCTTGTTTTAATTAAAACTTTCCTTGATTTGGGGCTTGAGGTGGCCGACCATTGTTATTGAGAAAAGAAAATTATTTTTAATTAAATAATTTTTCTTTTTCATGGCAAAAGAATTAAGGAAGTTTTTTTTATTAAATTTCCTTATTTGCCAAGACCAAGGATTATAAAAGAGAGGGTAGAGGAGGCTTCATGGCTAACGACTCTTTTCTATTTTCTCCCTCTTTTCTTCCTTGGTGTGGCCGGCCCTTCTCCTTTTCTCTCTTCCTCTTGTGTGGCCGAAATCCTTTATCTCTTGGAGCTTGGAGGAGGTGGCCGGATCTAGCTTGAGGAAGAAGGAGAAAAAGTTTGCATCCCTTGGAGCTTGGTTGGTGAAAAAAGTTCTTCATCCTTTAGAAGATATGCTTGGCCGAAACTTGTAGGAAGGTAGAAGAAGGTGCCTTGGTGGTTCTCATCTCGGAAGATCATTGCCCACACAATGTCCGAGGTTAGAAGAGGAATACGGTAGAAGATCAAGAGGTCATTAAAAGTTCATAAAGAAAGGTATAACTAGTAATTATTTTTTGCATCATACTAGTTTTATTTCTTTGTAAAAATACCAAATACAAGAGGCATGTGATTCTAGGTTTCGAATTAGTTTTCGATGTTGTATTATTTTGTTTTTTTTTTCGAACTTGTGCTTCGATTGTTCTTTTTGGTTAACCTAGAGTTATTTAAGGAAATTAAATATTAGCTTTCCTTAAAAGGCTTTGTCTAGGCGGTGGTGGTTGCTCCCATATCCAAGAAGGTCATGTGCCTCGCCATGCAGTCCTGGAAGCCAATTTTGGAAATTAATATTTAATGGAATTAATAACCTAGGTGATTTGGATTAAACGTGTTAAGTTACGCAGGAGATCCAAGTCTAAACCTAAAAGAACAAATAAGTTAAACTTAGGATCAAACGTGTAAAGTTCCGCAGGCGATCTAAGTTTAATTTAAAAGAACACATGGTAGCTAGGAAAATGTTCAGACTTTTGTACAAAATTTTTGTACAGTGGAACCGTTAGACTTTCCGAGTAGCAACCAACAGGGACACCATCATAGGGGAGTGCTCGACGCCAGATTGCCCGCCCAACTCTTAATTGGAGATATGTGTTTCCTTCGATTTTGGAGAGGAGGATAGCCGTTGAAGACACCATCTCCTCTTCGGACTCAAAGAGGAGAGCTCTTTGTTCATCGTAGCAACACCTGGATTCTTCACCGAGCGTTTGTGGATTGATTGAGTAAGAATTCTAGTTAAGTTGATTTATGTTGAATTAACCTTTGATTAATGGCGATGGATTGTTGGGGTACTATATGGATAATTGTTGGATGTCACAAGTGGAGCAACCCACAAGTTTAATCTTGCGGACGCAGATATGAAATTGGCAGTATGGTGATTGTTGGTTGTAATTGATTATAAATGAGATTGATTTTGTAATCGATTCATGATTGATTGCAGTTGATTAGAATATGATTGATGGTTATTTTTGGTAATTTAGTTGATGTAGATGGTTACATGATCATTAATAGGATTGTGGGATTGGCATTATGATTTGTTATGACGGATTGTTAATTAAATTGATATTGTGATTAATATAATCATTAAATTAATACTGTGATTTAATTGGGTGAATTTTCATATATGGATCAGTCGATTAAAAGGTGATTAATAGTTGAGTTTGATGAATTCATAATCGTTATTAAGGATCATTGGATTGATTATAAGATGTGGAGTGTTTTAAAAGATGGATTTGTTATCCAATTGATTCAATTAGGGTTGATGATGGATTAAATCTAATTTAATTAAGGAAATTGGAGATTAGTGGAACTTAATCAATAATCGGGGTTAATCAATGATAGTATTACGATTAGTGTTACCCTAAATAGGTTTGGAGATTTGATTTAACTATTTAATTCGTATGTAATTAGCTAAATCTGTATATCATGTTATTGCAGGACGTTGATATGAGACAAGCGTCTTGACGTGAGATTGGTTTATCATGATCGACAGATAAAGGTAGGTACTTCTTGCTTTATCTTTTTAGTACTTTGACCTTAGTGCATAAGTTATATATTCAGATAGTTGCTTATTTACCCTGACTTCACTCGTATTTTTCTTGAGCTTTATACTTATCCACTCGATCTTTGGGATAATCGATTTGATGTCTATATAGTCTCTCATTGTTATCCATGATATTTAGCAGATACCAGATACCAGATACTATGCTTACTTGCTTTGATTGCTTTTTATTCATGTATTTTATTGAGCATGCGGGCTTTATGTATATATATATAATGATTGTTGCATTTTACGCATCATGTCATTTGCATGCATGCTGGCGATCATGTCTCCCTTGTGGTTGAGAGGGTCGTTGCCTAGAGCCGCACGCTCGACCACTCATGGGTAGTGGTAGCTAGAGTAGATGTCGCTTGTCCTGTCGTGCTACACTTAGCCACTCATGGATAGTGGCAGCTGGAGTTGTGAGCAGCAGGGACCCCCTTCGCTATGTAGCTAAATAGCTACTCAACACCTGTCCACTCGGTCACTCTAGAGTAGTGGCGGCCTTTGAGTGAGTACAGTTGTCATCGATCCAGCCTCTCGGCCATACAGGGGTCATGGCACAGAGGGATAGGCGGGGTGGTCATCCATGCATACGCTGTTATTATTATACCTGCAGATATTGTTAATTATTTACTTATGCAGTAGTTTATTTATATCCATGTGATATGCTTACATATGTTGAGTTATATACCTGTTGCATGTGGTTAGACACTAACTTATTTGTTAGTAGTATATATATACCTCATATGTTATCATTGGTATTAGGGCTAATACTAACAATGCTAGTCTTGTTCTTTGTTCTTGTAAACTTTTCTAACTTTAACTCAGGTTATCATTACATCAAAAAGGGAGAGATTGTTGGTGCAGTTAGCTCCAATGGTTAAACTCAGGTTTTGATGAATGACAAATAGATTAAAGTCAGGTGTTATATTTGTCTAACTTTTTTATCGAGTATGTAGGAATTGACGGGTTTAAAGGACTTGACACCAGGCTGAAGCCCAATTGGGTCTGAGGACTTAATAACTGACATGAAGTCCAAATAGATCAAGGTGTGATTTGATATCTGGCAGAAAGTTCAGTTGGGTTTGTGGGACCTGACAGCTAGCTGAAGTTCAGTTGGGTCTGTGAACCTGACAATTGGCAGGAAGACCTAGTGGGTCAAAAGGCAAGTCAAGTGATTATAAATGGTAAGTGAGGTAAGTCACTAGAGGAAAGTTATTAGTGAGGACGAGTCCCGATGGGATTATAAGTGTGATCCAGCTTAGAGCCAATTTGGAAATCTAAACTGAGACCATGATTGTTGGTCCCATATGGCCGACAAGAAGGGGGTGAATTGCCTGTAAAATAAAAATAACCTCTGTAAAATACCGAAAAAATGGCAAATAATGATAAGGGAATTTTTCGAAATTTTTCTGGAATTTTTCGGAAACTGTATGGACGAGTTTACATGGATAAAACTGGGCCCCGGGAAAGCCTATTTAGGCTACCTCATTTAAGCGAGGAAAAGTTGAATTTATTTATTTATTTTTCCTTTGTTTTCGCCGTTCTTTCTCTCTTTTCTTCCCCGTCGAACCCAAGCCCTAACCGTGACGGTTTCTTCCCTGCCTCACGATTAAAGCCGAGTCGATTCCCCTCCTTCTCCTCTTCCCACTCCCGATTCTTCCTCCCTCACTCTCTCGCGACACCAGCCAAGTTTCTGTCCTTTCCCCTCGCGTCGCCCCGGTTGCAACGGCCGACACCAGTCGGAAGCCGCCGATCGCCTCCTAGCCGCTCACTTGGCTACTAGGATTATTGTAACGACCCGACCCCTCGGCCCCTTGGGCAGCCCAACTGGCGGTCCCTTAGGCGGCCCAATTGGCGACCCCTTATGTCGTCAACCGACGATCCTTGGCCGTGACATTACTCACTAGGCCTTTCCACCCCTGACCAGTGGATTTTTGCCTTTCCCAGGATTTGAACTCTAGACCTCCAGGCTAAGTACTAGAGTTTATGAATCGTTGTAGCCAAGTGAGTGACGCTCACTTGGCTACCAGGATTCATAAACTCTAGTACTTAGCCTGGAGGTCTAGAGTTCGAATCCTGGGGAAGGCAAAAATCCATTAGCCAGGAGTGGGAAGACCTAGTGAGTAACAACACGGCCGAAGGATCGTCGGTCGACGACATAAGGGGTCGCCAGTTGGGTCACCCATGGGACCACCAAGGGGTCGCCAAATGGGTCGCCAGTTAGGCCGCCCAAGGGGCCGAGGGGCTGGGTCGTTACAACCTCTTTCTCGATCTTTCAACTTAGTTAGAAAGAACAATTAATTTAAACAAAAATAAACTGCATAAAAAATGAACAACTAAAGAAAGAAAATAAGAAGGTCGAATTTACTTGGTTACAACTTAGGTGGTTGTTAATCCAAGGTGTTGAAAAGCTTTACTAGAAATACTCCTTCGTTGAAGGCGGAGTAGCCTCTTATAGACATTGACATCTCAAGAAAAAGACTAAGAAAGATTACAATAGTTGTTGTTCAAGTTGTGTTGTAATTTCTAGGTCCAGAGGATTTTTTATGGCTCCTGGAAAATATTATCCGAAGCTTGAAAGCACTTTCAAGATAGTCCAAGGTGCCTCCAACTAGACAAGTTTTATCACCAAAGATAAAACTTTATCTTAGGCTAACGCTCATCTAAACGAATCTTCAAGGTGCTAGAAGGCGCCTTCCATGAGAGCTCGAAGGCGCTTTCCATGAGCTTGAAGGCGCCTTCCTCCAGCAACTGCTAGGTGATTTCGTCCATCCAAAATTAACCTCACCCAAACCCATCCAGAATTGGGCTCACCCAAACTCATCTTCTAACTTTCTCCTCAAGCAGACTTCCACTCTGACTTCTCGTCCCTCAAAAGTGTCACACGAGTCGTTCTCATTTACCGGTGTAGTCTTCCGCAGCTTCTCGTCCCTCAAATGCATCGAGCCCATCAACTCCTTTCTCATGTCATTCTTCTCATCCACTACGTCTTCCGCTCGACTTCAGGTACTCATATTTTCCTACACACTTAGACACAAGGCATCAAACACAAACAAGACCTAACTTAACTTGGTTGACCATATCAAAACTACTATAGGGTACTTACAATCTCTTCATTTTTTATGTGCATCAACCCAAGTTAAAGTTACGGTTAAACCATAATGCAATAACATAATTAAATAAAGTAAATTGAAATTATAACAAAAAAAATTGCAATACAACCAAATAAGAATTTTACAAAATTAGTACAAGGATAAAAATTTTAAAAATATCTTTACTCCCTCTTAACTTGTGTCTATTTCTCCCCTTTTGATCATATCAAAAAAATTTAAGAAAAATATAATAAACAATTAGAAAAGTTTGAAATATTTTTTTAGTGGTGCATAACAAGAATTTACAATAGGCTATTTTTTTAGAAATATTTTTTAAAAAATATTCTATTTTTACTAAGTAATCTTTTATTTTGACAAATAATTTAAAAATTACTTTTTGGGTTTGAATAATCCGGAAAATTTTAGTCAAACTTGAACAAAATAATCTCTATCAGCAGAAAATTTTTCATAGTAAAACATTATTTAATTGAATTGAACTAAATTATTTTAGTAGAACAACCTAATTTTTGAAAGTAAATCTTAAAAAAATATATTTTCAACCTAAAAAATCTATTAATATTTTTAGATATGTAAAAAAGATCATTTAATGTAAAAAAAATTAAAGTTTCTAAATTTCTATTTTCTTGAATTTTTAATATTAAAAATTATTTTTTTGGAAAATAATTCATAATAATTTAGATTATGTCTGATTTTTTTTTTAATTTTTATTATGATAGAGAACATCATGTTTTATTGAAAATAAATAAATTTTTTTAAAAATAAGCCAGTAAAATATTTTTAGTTTTTAAAATATGATTTTTGTTAAGAAAATTTATAGAAAATAACTCAAATGTTAAAAAAATTTAAATTTTTTCTATTTATAGATAATATTTTAATTTTGTATAAATAAAATTGTGAGTAGAAAATTTGAACAAAAAGTTAACAAAAAATAATTGATTTTACCGACAAAAATAAATCAGGTAAATTAAATTTCAAGCATGCATATTTTATTAATTTGGCTAATAGATATATTAAATTTTAAGACAATTTAGGCATGTATAAAAAATTTATTTAATTATCTGAATAAGATTTAGGAACTCAAAATAAATTATGTCCTACTAGGTTAATCAAAAATTTTGATGGTACATAATTCCTAGGGATTTTCCTGATCTGTCCCTAGTGATTTCTAATATACCAGTTAATTCTACTATAATTTTTAAATTTAAAATTTGAAAATTATTTCAACATTCATGGTTATTTTTAAATTTTTCTATTTGTACTTTCAATTTTTTATTTTCTATTTTAAAATTATCAAACATATCTAAGAGGCATGAATTTACTAAGTTTAATTTTAACCTAGCATTATTTTTTTTCTAATTATACTATATATTCTTTGAAAGTATTTTAATAAATTCGAAAGAGTGCTTGGGAGATCATGCGTCTACCTCACTTACCTCATTGTTTGTTCCTCCCCTTCATCGTTGCTTTCCTCTAAGGATCCTCCCCCTTCGTCGATATCTCTGAGGAACTTTTGGCGTCCCTCTGGTGGTCTGCTATCAGGGCTAGTCCAACGTATGCCTCGATCTCGAACTCGGAGGATGACGATTCATCCCATGTTACCTTCAAATTCTTGTGCTTCAATCTTGCTAGTCTTTTACCTTTGTCTTTCTCCTTCTTCTTCAGTTCAGGATAGTTGTCTTTGATGTGCCCTTCTTTTTAGTAGTTGTAACATCGAATCTTCCTTTTGCTCTGAAAATGCTTTTTCGCAAGTGACTTATTAAATATATTATATTTAATAAACTTACTAAATTTTCTTACCATTAGGGTCGCTTCTTCTTCATCGATTGATGCTTCGGAGTCTTGTTCATCCTGCTTGGCTTTCAGGGTAAGGTTGTCGTTTGACTTCTTAATTTCTTTGGGATATGTACATTAAGTTTCATGAAGTTCAAAAGTCGAAAACAAGTTTTCTAGTGTACTTATCTCAAAGTTCTTAGAGATGTAGTATGTATTTACTAAGGATGACCATTCAGGAGTGATCATGTCTAAAAGTCAATGAGATGGATGTTGGGATGTGGCGCTCCTGCTTGATAGATCGGAAACTTGCGATAGAGAGGGGGGGTTGAATATCGCTTTTTAAAACTTTTCTTTATCCTTTTTAAAAATAAAGTTAAGCAGCGGAAATTAAACGAAGAGACACGTTCTTTTACTTCGTTCGAAGCCTAGCTCGACTCCTACTCAAAGGACCGCGGTCCTTGACCGCACTGATGGGCAAATCACTATAACCCTTCTCTCCAAAATCCTCAGAAAGAAGCAGATTGTACAAGTACAATAGAATAAGATAGTAACAACCCTACTATCTTATTGAAATTAAGTGTAATATGAAAATATACCAACAATTATGTGTGTAGGTTGAAGCTCGGTCGGTACTTCCGGACAGAGTAGATTTGCAGAGTCGATGAGGACTTGTAGCACAACCCGTATGCAGAGAGAAGACTTGGAGATAATCAGAAGTTCTGTTTAGCCTCTGTCTTCGAGCTTGTTTTTATAGGTGTACTAGAGGTTCGGTCGACCGATCCCACTGTTCGGTCGACCGAACCCGCTCTCTTCCTTCCTGGCTAAAGTTCGAAGCTGGCTCGATCTTTTACATTTACTGGTCTTTAATGATTCGGTCGACCGAACCATCTTTTTGGTCGATCGAACAAGCATTTTCCTTGTTCGTCGAAATCTGTCAGAGATCTTCTTTTAATGCTGTTTAATGCTGATTGGATCGGTCGACCGGTCCTCTGGTTCAGTCGACCGATCAGCCTTTTTTTCCTTTCTTGCTGATCGCTGCTGATGATCTATCCTTTGCTGAGTCACCCTGGTTCGGTCGACCGATCTTACTTTTCGGTCGACTGATCATGCTTTGACCGGATTTTGGTATGATCTGTTCTGAACTGAATTACTGCTTTGAGTTTTCTTTGTTCGGTCAACCGAACCACTGGTTCAATCGACCGATCCAGTCGAACCTGCAGCACAGTGTTACGAAAAAATTTTCCTGCAAAACAGATGTTAGAGCAATAATATAAAGCAGGAATAAAATGTAAGACAGTAGAACTGTCTTGATCTCAACTTTGAAACCTTCTCGGTTTCTTCAGTTGGATCAGCGACCTAAGGTTGTTCCATTCGGGAACCCGACCTCCCTGTCGCTCCTTCAGTTGTTTACCTCAACCTACCTGCCAAACTTAGATCCTCCGATCTAGTTTGGACTTTTCACTCAGCCTTGATCAGCTCCCTAGGACTTTTCCTTTTGATCTTCGGTCCTCCAAGCATGGGTAGGAAAACTAAGGAAAATTTGTCCTTATGATGAAATGTCCAACCTTTGTTCAAGGCTAACTACCACAAGATAGTAGTTGATAACTCAGGTTAGTCAATTTGAGTATTTAGTACAAACTAGATTTTCTCAAAGATTTTATTCCATGAGAATCAAATAAATCTAAATGTATTAGTTCAAGTATTCTATTTGTTCTATTTTGATTTGTAAGTTTATGAGTTGATTTAATTTGTTTTCCATGTTGACAAGAGCTACAAAATTTATTTATAGGATTCCCTAATTTTGGCAAACCTTTTACTAAACCATTTTTGCTTAATTTTAATAAATTTCTAAGGTGAGTATGAGCTAATCTCCTATGCCATAACCAAGTTTCATTATTATTTGTTAGAAAACATTTGGAAATTGTTTTAGGTAGATGAATAGAGTATATATTTTTATCTCTAAAGCCTTTTAGTAATATATTAGTTGAGTCATTGTAACTTATTAAGCATTCAGAAGATAAAAATTTAACCTTAAATCCTGAATCACAGAGTTGACTTATACTAAGCAAATTATAATTAAAACGTTCAACAAGTAAAACCTTTTTAATTGAAATGTTGGACTGTAATTGAATTTCACCTGTACCAATTACCTTTAGCTTGCCATTGTTTCCAAAGGCAACTGACCCTAAGTTTTTGAATTCAATATTGGTAAATTTGTGCTGATCCCCAGTCATGTGTCTGGAGCAGCCGCTATCCAAGATCCATTTATCCAGAGCTTTGGATTCCTACAAAATGTAGGATGAAACCAAAGTTTGGTTAAAGGATGAAATTAAGTGAATAAGTTGTTCTGAAATTAGTTGATTGAAATGCATTCAATATTTATTATTTAATGTTTGAGTCAAGTTAAAGTAAAGTAATTAAGTTTTAAATAGGTTTTAATTATGTTTTAAAATAATTTTTTTTTAAAAAAAGTTTTAAATAAGTTTTAAAATAATTTTTAAAAGGTTTTAATTAAGTTTTAAAATATTTTTTTTAAAAAGGTTTTAAATTAAGTTTTAATTTAATTAGGTTTGATAAAGGTTATTGAATTAAATTTGAATTTAATTAGGTTTGATAATAAGGTTTGAATTTAATTAGGTTTGAATTAGGTTTGATAATTATGTTTGAATTTAATTAGGTTTGATAATTAAGTTTGAATTTAATTAGGTTGAATTTAATTAGGTTTGAATTAGGTTTGATAATTAAGTTTGAATTTAATTAGGTTTGAAAAAGGTTATTGTAGCAGGCTTCATAAGGATAAGCTTTCAGTTCAGTGGCGAGGCATATGACCTTCTTGTGTATCAACGGTGGACCACTTGCTGAAGACTTTCCAAACTGTTCCTGCCCAATAAACTTAATACTAAATCTTGGTCTAACTAGCCTATGTTTGACTGGGGTAGCTTCGGTCAGATCCACTAAGTCTAGTGCACCAGGTAGAATTCCATATTCAGCTTAGACATGCCTTCGACAAAGTTTCCTTGACGTACTATCATCCCAATCCATTCCGATGCTATGTTGTAGGGTTTGGTAAACCTTTTTCATCTAACCGTTCTAAGTAGAAAATAAACCTAATCCTAAGTATTGAGTTTGGTTAATCAAGTTGGTTGTATTATTTTTCTACTTGCTCCCCCTGAGTCATAGCTTAGATAAGGTCTATCTAAGTAATGGATTTGACTCTTAGGGACCAAGTATAGATTTGGTTCAATTTGTTTGGTTAAAAGTTTTGTTTGAACCCATGCTTGGACTTGCCTTCTAGTATTTTGACTGATTAAGGATAAGTATGATTTGTTTGTTTGTTTGGGTTTGTAACCAAGTCCTGATTTGTTGTACACGGCTCGTTGCGATCCAAGTACTATATTTAGACACTTGGATCCCATTTCGAACCTTTCCAATGTTTTCTTGAGTCGCTCGACTTGACCTTTCAAATCAGAATTTTCTTCCTCAAGTTTTTCAACTTGAGTTGAAGTTCTGACTTGAACTCGGTTAGTCGAGTCACTCAAGTTAACTTGTCGCTTAAGGTGGCCTATTTCCTTAAGTAACAAGTTATTTTGTTTTTTCAGATTTCGATAATTTTTTAAACAAACATTTAACTAATTTAAGTAAATTAGACTTGGAATAAATTGTTACCATATTTGGATCTTCTGATCCGTTGCTTTTGTTGGACTCGATGTCGATCGATCTCGGATTCGTACTCTTCGTCGGACTCGGACCCGGAATCTTCGTTTCTTACCATAAATGCAAGATGGCTCGACTACTTCGTTTGCTCCGCGTCAGATTCGTCGGAAGAAGTTTCGTCCCATGTCGCTTGAAGAGCCTTCTTTCGTCTTGTTGATTTTGGTCTTTCTTCTTTCCGATTTGGGCATTCATTTTTGAAATGCCCCTTCTTGTTGCATCCATAACAGATCATTTCTGCTTTGTTTTGGATCTGGTTTGGTGGGGTCTTCTTGGTGCTTCTTCTAAACTTCTTCTTAGTCAACAACCTTCGCACCATGTTGACTAATTCTTCTTCATTCGTTGAGTCTGAGTCTGATTCGCTTTCTGACTCGATCTTCATTTTTTATTTTGTTTCCTTGCTTGAACCCGCATACAACACTACACCTTTCTCGACATGACTTGTGTTAGATTGTTCGTGTAATTCCAATTCACAAAATAACTCGTCTAACTTAAGAATTGAAAGATCTTTGGAAACTTTGTATGCATCTACAATTGATGCCCACAAAGCATTCCTCAGAAAGGCGTTCAGAGTGTACCTTATCGTGTCGCGGTTTTCCAGGTTGTGTCCAATCAGGTGGAGGCCGTTAAGTATGTCCTTCAGTCGAGTGTGTAGTTGTGAGGCCGTCTCTCCAGGAAATATTTTTATATTAAATAAATTGTTTAAAAGTAAATCCCTTTTGTTTACCTTCAAGTCGTTGGTTCCTTCGTGTAGTTTGACTAGTGAGTCCCACAATTCTTTGGCGTTATCGTAGGGACCGACTCAGTTCAACTCCTCCATTGTGAGCCCGCACTGAAAGGTGTTGATCGCCATGTAATTCAGTTGAGCCTTCTTGATCATTTGAGGAGTCCATTCTTCTGGTTCTAAAGTTGTTCCGTCTTTCGTCGGTAGAGTGTAACCTTTTAGGATTGTAAACCAGAGTTCGATGTCATACTTCAAGTAGCACTCCATTCTATTTTTCCAATAACTAAAGTTCTCTCCTTTGAACAGTGGAGGCCTTACGGTGTTGTAACCTTCTTGGTAAGAGTTCGACATCCTTGCAAGAAAAAAAATTAAGAGAAAAATATTTCCAAGACTTTCGTCTTGGGATTAGTAGTGCTTGAGAAGAAAATAAAAAAAATATTTCTAAAAGAAAAGAAAAAGTTTTAAAAATTGCTTTGAAAATCGGTTAAAAAATTTCAGAGCTAACCGACTCTGATACCAATTGATAGATCGGAAACTTGCGATAGAGGGGGGGGGGTGAATATCGCTTTTTAAAACTTTTCTTTATCCTTTTTAAAAACAAAGTTAAGCAACGGAAATTAAATGAAGAGACACATTCTTTTACTTCGTTTGGAGCCTAGCTCGACTCCTACTCGAAGGCCCGTGGTCCTTGACTGCACCGATGGGCAAATCACTATAACCCTTCTCTTTGAAATCCTCAGAGAGAAGCAGATCGTACAAGTACAATAGAATAAGATAGTAACAATCCTACTATCTTATTGAAACTAAGTGCAATATGAAAATATACCGACAATTATGTGTGTAGGTTGAAGCTCGGTCGGTACTTCCGGACAGAGTAGATTTACAGAGTCGATGAGGACTTGTAGCACAATCCGTACGCAGAGAGAAGACTTGGAGATAATCAGAAGTTCTGTTTAGCCTCTGTCTTCGAGCCTGTTTTTATAAGTGTACTGGAGGTTCGGTCGACCGATACCATTGTTCGGTCGACCAAACCCGCTCCCTTCCTTCCTGGCTGAAGTTTGAAGCTGGCTCGATATTTTGTATTTACTGGTCTTTAATGGTTCGGTCGATCGAACCATCTTTTCGGTCGACCGAACAAGCCTTTTCCTTGTTCGTCGAAATCTGCTAGAGATCTTCTTTTAATGCTGTTTAATGCTGATTGGATCGGTCGACCGGTCCTCTGGTTCGGTCGACCGATCAGCCTTTTTTTCCTTTCCTGCTGATCGCTGTTGATGATCTGTCCTTTGCTGAGTCACCCTGGTTCAGTCGATCGATCTTACTTTTTGGTCGACCGATCATGCTTTGACCGGGCTCTGGTCTGATCTGTTCTAAACTGAATTACTGCTTTGAGTTTGCTTTGTTCGATCGACCGAACCACTGGTTTAGTCAACCGATCCAGTCGAACCTGCAGCACAGTGTTACGAAAAAACTTTCCTGCAAAACAGATGTTAGAGCAATAATATAAAGCAGGAATAAAATGTAAGACAGTAGAACTGTCTTGATCTCAACTTTGAAAGCTTCCCGGTTTCTTCAGTTGGATCAGCGACCTAAGGTTGTTCCCTTCGGGAACCCGACCTCCCTGTCGCTCCTCCAGTTGTTTATCTCAACCTACCTACTAAACTTAGATCCTCCGATCTAGCTTGGACTTTTCACTCAGCCTTGATCGGCTCCCCAGGACTTTTCCTTTTGATTTTCGGTCCTCCAGACCTCTCGATCACACTGCCAAGCGTCGGGTCCCTTTGACCTGCTTGGACTTGCACCTGGGTTCCACGATCTGCTAAAATTTCTCCGCCTAGTCTCCAGCTAAGACTTTTCTGGTTGAGTAAACATCCTGCACACTCAGTCAATTTGTTAGATCATAACAAGACTTAACTTGAACCTTTGACAATATCAAAACTCAGGTTTGATTCTGGTGCAACTTGCACCAACACTACTGACCTCCTGTGGACTTCGCTCTCGCCTGCAACATAAGCAGCGTCAGTGCCGAGCCAGGGAACGGGTCCCCGGCGATGACCCTCCGACGCTCAAGTCAGTCTCTGGCGAAGAATATAAAAAGTTTTATATTTTGTAATTAACCATAATATAAAAGGAGTTTTATTTTTAAATCTTATCTTTTATAGATATCCATAAAAGGATTTAAAAGAGAGAGATTTTAATTTATAAAATATTCCTTTTATAGCTAACCACAAAAGGGATTTTTAAAAGGGAGATTTTAATTTTTATTTAAAATCATTCTTGTTTGTTTAAACATGGTGTGACCGACCATAGAGAGGAATAAAAGGAAGTTTTATTTTTTGTTATAAAACTTTCCTTTTTTGGATTCACCAAGGATTATAAAAGAGATGGAGGGAGTGCCTTCATGAGACACACAACCTATTCTATTGTTCCTCTCTTCCATCCTTGGTGGCCGACCCTTCCTCTTCTCTTTCTCTTCTTCTTTGTGGCCGGCGGCATCATCTCTTGTGGAGCTCTTGGTGGTCGGTTGCTTGGAGGTGAAGAAGTAGAGAAAGGAGACATTGTTTTCTAGCATCCCTTGGAGCATTGTGGTGGTGGACGAAACTTGGAAGCAAGGAAGGCTTTGGTGGATTTCTTCATGGTAGATCATCGCCCACATGACGTCCAAGAGAAGGAGAGGAATATAATAGAAGATCAAGAGGTTTTTGTTAACGAAGAAAGGTATAACTAGTTGTCTTATTCCGCATCATACTAGTTTTCTTTGTATGGATTTTGAATTACCAAACACAAGAAGCTGACGATTCTAGGCAATTGAATTTATGTTTTGATTTTGTGTTTCTTTTGTTTTTTGATCTTGTGATTCGATTGTTCTTAATGGTTAAACTTAGGGTTACTATAAGGAGATTAAATATTGAATTTTGTTGAAATGCTTTGTCTAGGAAGTGGTGGATGATCTCATACCCAAGAAGGCCTAGTGCCTCGCCATGTTTAACCTGGAAGTCGATCTTTGAAATAAATATTTAATCAATTTTATAACATGGGTGGATTTGGATCAATAATGTTAAGCATCGTTTGCGATCCAAGTCAAAACCTCTAAGAACATATAAGTTGAATTTTGAATCAATAATGTTAAGTTCTGTTTGCGATTCCAAATTTAATTTCTAAAGAACACAATAGGTTGTTAGGAAAAGTTCAGGATTTGTACAAAATTTTTGTACAGGGGAACTAGTACGATATTTTGAGTAGCAACCAACATCCATATTGCGGCCGATTTATCGTCGGAACACCTCATTCATTAGTCTCTAGTAGGTAGCTCCGACGTTCTTCAATTCGAACGACATGACGTTGTAGCAGCATGTTCCATCGGCCATGATGAAGCTGACCTTCTCTTGGTCCTCATGGGCGAGCGACACTTGGTGGTATCCTTGATACACATCAAGCATGCATATCAACTCGCAGCCCGCCATTGAGTCCACCATTTGATCTATCCTAGGCAGCGGATAGAAGTCCTTTGGGCATGCCTTGTTTAAGTCACGGAAATCGACACAGACCTGCCACTTGTTGCCCGACTTGGAGACTAGAACAACATTGGCTAACCTGCTCGGGAATTGGACTTCCCTGATATGGTCGACCTACAGTAACTTCTCTATCTCCACTTGGATGATCACGTTCTGCTCCGCACTGAAATCCCTTTTCCTTTGTTTAACCGGCCGAGCATCGGGTCAGACGTGAAGCTCATGCTGAGCCACGCTCGAGGAGATGCCGGGCAGCTCATGTGTCGATCAAGCAAACACATCATGATTCTGTTTGAAGTAGGCGATCAGCTCCGCCTTCTTCTTCTCCTCCAGGTCGGTGACGATGAAGGTGGTGGCTTCTGACCGGCTTGGGTGGATCTGGACCTCCTGTTGGTTGCTACTCGGAAAACCTAACGGTTCCACTGTACAAAAAATTTGTACAAAGGTCTGAACCTTTTCCTAGCTAACATGTGTTCTTTTAAATTAAACTTGGATCACCTGCGGAACTTAACACGTTTGATCCTAAGTTTAATTTATTTGTTCTTTTAGGTTTAGACTTGGATCTCCTGTGGAACTTAACACGTTCGATCCAAATCACCTAGGTCACGAAGACAATTAAATATCTATTTCCAAATTCAGCTTCCAGTACTGCATGGCGAGGCACTTGGCCTTCTTGGATATGGGAGCAACCACCACTGACTAGACAAAGCCTTTTAAGGAAATTAAATATTTAGCCTTCCCATAGTAACCCTAGGTTAACCGCTAAGAACAATCAAATCACAAGGAAAATAAAAAACAAAAGAACACAACTTCAAAAACTAATTCAAAACACTAGAATCGCATGCCTCTTGTATTTGGTATTTTTTACAAAGAAACAAAACTAACATGATGCGGAAAACAATTATTAGTTATACCTTTCTTTGTGAATAATGACCTCTTGATCTTCTACCGTATTCCTTTTCTAATCTCGGACGTTGTGTGGGCAACGATCTTCCGAGACGAGAACCACCTAGCACCTTCTTCTCCTTCCTTTAAGTTTCGGCCAAGCACAAAACTTCCAAAGGATGAAGAACCTTTTCCACCAACCAAGCTCCAAGGGATGCAAGCTTTCTCTCCTTCTTCTCCAAGCTAAGATCCGGCCACCACTTGATCTCCAAGAAAGATGCGAGGTTCGGCCACACCAAGGAGAGGAGAGAATTTGAAGAAGCCGACCACACCAAGGAAGAAAAGAGGGAGAAAATAGAATAGAGGTTGTGTCTTGTGAAGACACCCAAACCCCCTCTTTTATAATCCTTAGCCTTGGCAAATAAGGAAAATTTAATAAAACCTTCCTTAATTCTTTGGCCATTGAAAAGGAAAATTTTAATTAATTAAAATTAAAATCCTTTTCTTAATGTATATGGCCGGCCACATCAAAACAAGCAAACTAGGAAATTTTTCGCTAGAAAAATTAAAGCTTCCTAATTTGCTTCCGAAAAATTTTTAAAATAAAATTTCTCTTTAATAATCCCTTCATGGTTGATGCTATAAAAGGAAATTTCTATAATTTTAAAATTTATCTTTTCAACATGTGGATGATTTATAAATAAGAAAAGTTTTTACCAAAATTAAAATCAACCTTTTAATCTACAAATAAGGAAAGAGATTCAACTCTTCTCTTAATCTTTTGTAGAATCTTATAAAAGGAAATATTTTAATTTTCAAACTCTCTTTTAAATCATGTATTCCACATAAGAAAAAATTTAAAATTAAAATTCCTTTTCTATTTTAATGGCCGGCCACACATAGGTTGAACCTATGCTTGGGCCAGCCACAATCAATCCTATCTAAACATGGTTTGGCCGGCCCCTTGCTTGGGCTCTAAGCAAGGCTTGGTCGGCCCCCTTTAGATGAGTGTGAAGGTGGGTATAGTACTCTATAATTAAGAGGCTACGATAGGGACCGAGAGGAGAAATTTGTTTTGGTCTCCCGATAAAATTAACCATTCTGTGTTCGCCCCGAACACACAACTTAATTTTATCAATAATAATTCATTCCACTAGAGAACTATTATTGAACTACCGCACCAATCCTAAATTACATTTTTTGGCTCCTTCTTATTATGAGTGTGTTAATCTCCCTGTGTTTAAGATAATGAATGTCCACTAATTAAATGAATTACTGACAACTCACTCAATTAATATCTTAGTCCAAGAGTAGTACCACTCAACCTTATTATCATGTCGGACTAAGTCCACCTGCAGGGTTTAACATGACAATCCTTATGAGCTCCTCTTGGGGGCATTCTCAACCTAGATTTCTAGGACACAGTTTCCTTTTATAATCAACAACACACACTATAAGTGATATCATTTCCCAACTTATCGGCCTTATTGATTTATCAAACTAAATCTCACCCATTAATAAATTAAAGAAATAAATATCAAATATATGTGTTTGTTATTATATTAGGATTAAGAGCACACACTTCCATAATAACTGAGGTCTTTGTTCCTTTATAAAGTCAGTATAAAAGAGACGACCTCAAATGGTCCTACTCAATACACTCTAAGTGTACTAGTGTAATATATAGTTAAGATAAACTAATACCTAATTACACTACGACCTTCCAATGGTTTGTTCATTTCCATCTTGGTCGTGAGCTACTGTTTATAATTTATAAGGTACTGATAACATTATATTCTGTATGTGACACCACATACTATGTTATTTACAATATAAATTAATTGAACAACTATAAATAAATGTAGATAATTTGACCAAATGTGATTCTTTATTCAAAAGAAATGTCTACAAAAGCTTAGGCTTTCGGTATGCACTCTAACAATCTCCCACTTATACTAATGACTAAGCTGCCATACATCTGATTCTCATCCCCTCCGCATGCCGATCGAAAGCTTTTGCTGGAAGGGCCTTAGTGAAAGGATCTGCCAGGTTATCTGCTGATGCAATCTTGGTTATGACAACTTCTCCTCGCTTCACGATATCTCGTATCAGGTGGTACTTGCGCTCTATATGCTTACTTGCCTTATGGGCTCGTGGTTCCTTCGAGTTTGCAACTGCACCGCTATTATCACAATAAATTGTGATGATTTTGGGCAAACCTGGAATCACATCTAAGTCCATTAGAAAGTTCCTGAGTTATACTGTTTCTTTAGCTGCTTCAGAGGCTGCCACATACTCAGCTTCCATGGTTGAGTCCAGAACGCATTTCTGCTTAACACTCCTCCATGCAATGGCTCCACCTCCTAAAGTAAACACATAGCCTGATGTAGACTTACTGTTATCCCTATCCGATTGGAAATCTGAATCCGTGTAACCCACAGGGAGCAAGTCGTCTGCTTGGTAAACTAGCATATAATCTCTAGTCCTTCTCAGGTACTTTAATATATGTTTTACCGCAGTCCAATGTCTTTGTCCAGGGTTACTATGATATCTGCTAACCATGCCCACGGTAAAATAGATATCAGGTCTCGTACACAACATTGCATACATAAGGCTTCCTACAGCCGAAGCATAAGGAACTGCTTTCATGTCCTCTATCTCCTTTGATATCTTTGGAGACATCTCTTTAGATAGAGCTACTCCATGCCTAAAAGGTAAGAAACCTTTCTTGGAATTCTGCATGCTAAAACGAGCAAGGATTGTATCTATATATGAAGCTTGGGACAGACACAACATTATTTTCTTGCGATCCCTTATAACTTTGATCCCAAGAATGTGTGCACAATCTCCTAAGTCCTTCATATCAAATTGTTTGGACAACCATATCCTTACATCCAATAATACCTTGACATTGTTGCCAATTAACAAAATATCATCTACGTATAGTACAAGAAATACCACCACGTTTCCGTTACACTTCTTGTATACACAAGACTCATCCAGATACTGAATAAATCCATATGACTGGATTACTTCATTAAACCGGATGTTCCAAGACCTTGAAGCTTGCTTCAGTCCATAAATGGACCGATTGAGCTTGCACACTAGATGCTCTTTGCCTTTTTCAATGAACCCTTCTGGTTGTTTCATATGGATGTTTTCTTCAAGACTTCCATTAAGGAAAGCTATCTTGACATCCATTTGCCAAATCTCATAATCCATATAAGCGGCAATGGATAAGAGTATCCGGATAGACTTAAGCATGGCTACCGGTGAAAAGGTCTCCTCATAATCGATTCCCTCTTTCTGAGTGTACCCTTTCGCAACAAGCCTTGCTTTGAAGGTTTCTACCTTCCCGTCTGTCCCTCTTTTCCTTTTGTAGATCCACTTGCATCCAATAGTTTTTACACCATCAGGTGGTTCTACAAGCTCCCAGACCTTATTAGAGTACATAGACTCTATTTCAGAATTCATTGCCTTTTACCAAGATACTGCATCTATATCTTGGAGTGCTTCGTCATATATTCGGGGATCAGGTTCATGTTTACCCCGGATCAAGTCCGAAGACTCTCCCAAAAACATGAATCTCTCAGGTTCCCTCACAACTCTCTCACTACGACGAGGCACCGTCTGTGGTTGTGTATCATGTGTGACACGTGTTGCAGTCTCTTGTGGTACTTCATTTTGTACTGTTGGTACTAAAGTAGACGTGTCCTCTTTAAGTTCTTCTAAAACAATTTTGCTACTGGGCTTGTAATCCATTATATAGTCTTCTTCTAAAAACTGGGCATTGGTGCTAACAATGACCTTCTGGTCTTTAGGACTATAAAATAAACCACCTTTCGTTCCTCTGGTATAACCCACAAACACACGAACTTCTGTACGAGATTCTAACTTATCAGCATCTGGTTTCAGCACATGTGCTGGACTACCCCAAATTCGAATATGTCTTAGACTGGGCTTTTTCCCATTCCACAATTCTGTGGGAGTAGAAGATACTGATTTAGAAGGTACTAAGTTCAGAATGTGCGCTGCCGTTTCCAGAGCGTATCCCCAAAACAAATTTGGTAATTCTGAATAACTCATCATCGATCTAACCATCTCTATAAGAGCCCTATTCCTTCGTTCTGCCACATCATTCTATTGGGGTGTACCAGGTGCGAACAATTGGGATTGAATCTCGGCCTCTGATAAGTAATCCCTAAACTCTCCTAAGAGGTATTCACCACCACGATCAGACCATAGTGTCTTGATACTTTTACCTAGTCGTTTCTCCACATCAGCCTTGTACTCTTTGAACTTATCAAAGCACTCGGACTTGTGGCGCATTAGATAAATGTATCCGTATCTTGAATAATCGTCTATAAAAGAGACAAAATATTTAAAACCACCTCTTGCCTGGATAGACATAGGACCACACAAATCAGAATGAACCAATTCTAACGCTTCTTTGGCTCTATACCCCTTAGCCTTAAAAGGTCTCTTGGTCATTTTACCTTCCAAGCAAGATTCACAAGTTGGAAAATTTTCCAACTCTAATGAACCCAAGAGTCCATCGGCTATAAGCCTTTGAATCCTACTTAAATTAATATGGCCAAGCCTTAGATGCCAAAGATACGCTTGGTTCATTTTTGAAGGTTGTTTTCTCTTATTAGAGTTAGAAGATGTGTTAAAAATTTCCATATTTTGCTTTGTGGGAGAAATTAGATTTAAAGTATATAAATTGTCAACTAATGCACCAGAACAGATAATCACTTTATTTCTCTTTATAACTACATTGTTATTAAAGGAAACAGAATATCCATCCAAATACAGTTTAGAAATTGAAATTAAATTCTTTCTAAAACTGGGTACATAAAGATAATTTCTTAAAACCAATTTTCTATTCCTACCAAAAGATAAGTAGACGTCTCCCACTGCAACAGCCGCCACCTTAGTAGCATTGCTCATGTTGACGGTTATCTCTCCTTCATAAAGTCGTCGGGTTTCCTGGAACCCCTGCAAAGAATTGCAGACATGATCAGTGGCTCTCGTATCTACACACCAGGTGCTGGTAGATAACACCGCTAAACATGTTTCAACAACCAGTGCATGAGATATACCTTTGTTGTTTTGATTCATACGAGAACAGTCCGTCTTCCAATGCCCTGACTGCTTGCAGATGAAGCACTTGCCTAACGACTTCTTCACTCCAGCTTTAGATCCTGTACTCTGAGATATATTCACTTTCTTTGCTGAGCCAACTTGTTTCTTCTTCTTCTTTCCTTTCGATTTAGAAGTAGAACCATTTTCAACAAAGTGAATCTGAGAATTGTGACGAAACAAACCTTCTGCTGCTTGAAGTTCTGTCAGTAGTTCCGCCAATGAATATATCCTTTTATTCATATTATAATTCAGGCGGAATTGCTCAAAACTTCTAGGTAGCGTTTGGAGGATCATATCGATCTGGGTTTCCCCATCAATTTCTCCTCCAAGGATTTGTATTTCGTTTAGATAAGCCATCATCTTTAGGATATGATCCCTCATAGGAGTACCCTCTTGCATGGTGGTCGTCATTAACTTTCTCATGGCTTCTTGCCTAGAGGCCCGATCCTGGTGACCAAAGAGTTCTTTGAGATTGTTCATAATATCATAAGCTGTTGGTAAATCTTGATGCTGATGTTGCAATACATTTAACATTGAAGCCAAAATGTAACACCGCGCCATCTCATCTACTTTTACCCATTTCTTATGATACTCAATCTCCTCTTGGGTAGATTCACCATTGGGTGCATTAGGGCAAGGCTCAGTCAGTACAAACTTATAGCTTTCAGCAGTAAGAACAATGTCCAGGTTCCTTTTCCAATCTATGTAGTTAGGACCAGTAAGTCTGTTCTCTTTTAGTATGATGGCCAGTGGGTTGAAAGTCATCCTAAGAATCACAAATAACTTTTGGTCAGAACTCTAAATTTAGAATAATATTGATTCCTCAAACAATACTATTTTAAATTAATCAACACCTCAAAACACCGTGAATTTTGTATGCCACGATAGTGTGGACTATACAAATTCAACATTTGTAAAAGGAGGGTGTAACCCATTAATTTTATTATCTTGTCAACCTAACTTTTGACAAATAAAATTAATAGTTGGTTTCCTTTGGTCACACGAATAATAGTAGTGACTCCGATGGGGAGGATACTATTAGACGTGCCTAAGTGTATATCATTACTTGACACTAAATCCATTAATAAGATTGTGCCCCTTCCGATGGGGAAGATCACACGCTCTTAATTAATTTCCTATAGTCATCCAAAATGGAAGTTTGATCTAGTGATCCACAAACAAACTCATCCGATATGGAGGAAGGCACTCAGAGCCAACGCGCAAGCTTGTTTGCATCACTTACAAACCAGTAATGGAGACCGTGGAATTTATTTAAAATCTCTCTCCCACTTAGTTATTTAAAGTGAGGAATTTTGACTATGCAAGCCTACTTAACATGCATACTAACAAACACACACAACATAAAAGCAATAAATAGAAAAAATTAATTTTCAACTATTATGGTTTTTATCTATTGTTGTCCTCCGTGTGTTGCCATCCCTAGCTGCTGCCATTTTTGGCCACCGCCACTGGGTCTAGTTGTCGCATCCATCTTGCTCCTTGTTCCGCTGCGCCTCTGGTCCTCAAAAAGGTTCCACGCCTTGCAAGATTCGATTCGCAACATAAATAGAATTTTACATTTTTCGATCCTATATTCCTCGAAGGAATGTACATGTATCTAGATCAAAAAATAAAATCATAATAAAACTAAATACAGCTCCTGCTGTATTTTATAATACAATCATGCACACACAATAAAAATGCCCTTGACATGTCCAAGGGTCCAATCATACACATAATAACTATAAGCCATAATAGTTAGTGTTGGTGCGGTTAGCACTAACGGTCTAACTCAGGTTTTGATGAATGACAAATCAGGTTAAGTTAGGTTCGTCGTTATCTAACACTCTGATCGAGTGTGCAGGATAAGTCCAGATAGGTCGACGGGCTGACCGGATGTCTGGCACGAAGTCCAGCTAGGTTGACGGGCTGACCAGATAGCTGGCGAGAAGTCCAAGCGGGTCGACGGGCTGACCGGACGCTTGGCGAGAAGTCTAGCTAGGTCGACGGGCTGACCGGATAGCTAGCGAGAAGTCCAAGCGGGTCGACGGGCTGACCGGACGCTTGGCAAGAAGTCCAGCTAGGTCGACGGGCTGACCGGATAGCTGGCAAGAAGTCCAGACGGGTCGAAGGGCTGACCGGACGTCTGGCAGGTAAGTGAGGTAAGTCACTGGAGGGGAGTGACTGCGAGGACGCGTTCCCGGGAAGGGAACATTAGGCGTCGATCCGGCTTAGAACCATTTCGGATGTCTAAGTCGAGATCGTGACTAGATTCCGGTCTCGGAAAGACGGAATCTAAGTCATACTAACTTATGCTAATTCATACTATTATAAATGTGCTAATAATCTGTTTTGCAGGATATATATTGCCTCGGACTAACTTTGTTTTGCAGAAAAATGGAGATTTCTGGAACAAGGTGGTCCGGGCGCCCAGAGGGGATCCGGGCGCCCGGAAGAGGTCCGGGCGCTCGGAAGAGGTCCGGGCGCCCGGAAGAGATCCGGGCGCCCGGAAGGCAAATTATATCCAGCCGAGTCGTCGCCACGTGGAGCATCACGGTTTGTGCAGCTACGTCGCATTCCAGGCGCCCGGAAGGGATCCAGGCGCCCGGAACAGCATATAAAAGAAGCCCCAGGCAGGAGCTTCATCAATCAATCAAGCTGAGAACTCTTCTACTGCTGGTCTTGCTGCTCGACGTTCAGTGCGACGCTAACAACGTTTCGACAAAGTGCTCCTTCAGTTTCTATTTAATTTCCTTGTCGGTATTGCTTTATTTTCACTAGCATTTCCTGTATTCATTCTGTAATCATATTTTGACTTGTTAGTGATTGCCCAACGAAAGTGGTCAAGGACCACGGGCCTTCGAGTAGGAGTCGTCACAGGCTCCGAACGAAGTAAAAAACATTTGTGTCTATTTTTACTTTTTCGCTGCGTTTATACTCTAAGTTTTCGAATCGATATTCACTCCCCCCCCCTCTATCGAATCTAACGGTCCTACAAGTGGTATCAGAGCAGGTACCGCTCTGATTTGGTGCAACCACCAATCATGCAAAGGGGGGACTTTTTGAAAGAAAAATTAGATATCGTTTGTCTTTAAAATAAAACCTTACGCCTTTCATTTTTTTTCCCTCCAAAACAATTTTTGAAAAATACATCGCCATCTCTTCACAATTACTTAGTATTGACAAGATATTACATTTTGAAAAATTTGAAATAATATTTTTTTATTAATATTTTAATAATATTTTATTATTTTTTTCGAAAATAGTGAAATATTATTTTTTTTCGGCACTGCTAATCCAAGACCAAGTCTTGGGATCTTTTGTTTGTTTCTCTGTGTACAAGAAATTATGACTCTTCTAGAAGGACGGAACCCCTGCGAACCACCACCATACGATCATGAAGACTTCAACTACTGGAAGCGATTAATGGAATGCTTCTTAGGAAGCGTAGACATCGATTATATGCTAATTTTGAGGAAACCTTCTCAAAACTCGGAACTGAACAAAAAGGTAAGTAACATTATTTGTAATGTTTTACCTAACAATATTTTATGCAGATTAGAAAAGTACAAGAATGCATATGAGCTGTGGACCCAGTTGATCAAGCTTCACGAGATGCCGATGGAGCTAGAAGATCAAGTTAAAGTCGAATCCGGACTCGAGTCAGATCCAACGGAGAAGCCTGCTGAATTAGGGGTTGCGCTCAAGGTTAGTAATATTTACCAAAACACCCTTGCTAGTAGTAGTTTAAAATATGCGCCTGTTAATTTGGATATGTCTGAAAGTATATGTGAAAATAGTGTACATGACAATACTTGCAAAAATACCTCTAGGATATTTTCTGATAAAACAAATATAATTACTTTAGAAAATATAGAAAATCTGAAAATAATTAATAAATCTAAAAATTTGAATTTAAACCTAAACAAATTTGAAAATTCAAACAAAAAAGATGACAAGGTCAATATTGATCTAGATAAAATTAATAAATTATTTAATCTAGACAATATTAATCTAGAAAATGCTATCCAAAACCAAGATAATTTAATTAATAAGAAATTAAACTTTAAAGATAAAACTAATCTAATAAATTCAATTAACCATATCAATTTAAAAGGCAAAGAAAATATAAGGATAAAATCAAACACTTTGATAAAATCAAAACGGAATTTAACAAACTTAAAATTAAATGTTAAAGATAACATATTAAACAAAAATAATCTAGAAATCTCAAAATTAACAATTAATAAAAAGCTAAAAGATAAACCGTTAAGAAAATATAATTCAAACAGTTTAGTTAATTCAAATTTAAAAATAAATAAAAACTTAAACTTTAAAAATAAGCTATTAAAGAAAGATAATTCGATTAACCCAATAAAATTGAAATTGAAAGAACATTCAAATATTAAATACACTCTCTTAAAGAAAGATAATTTGACCAATTTAATTAATTCAAAATTAAAAACTTAAATTTAAACTACAAATTAAACATTACAACTTAACTAAAACCAACTCTAATTATACAAAATTCTTAAATTAAAGACCAATGATTTAGGGGGAGGCTCCAGAATAGCTGGCACCTCTAAAACTAACTTACCCGACAGGGTAATCCAAACAAACTAACCCGGCAGGGTAATTAGGATTAGTTAAAAAGAGACCAAGTTTAACTTGAATCATGGTACTGGTGAAGTTTTTGGATGATAGTACGTTAGGGAAGCTTGGGCATCGCATGTCTAGAAAGATATGGCTTCGATCTGGTGCATTTGGCCAAGTGGAACTGACCGAAGCTATCCTTAAATGGATCCTAACTAGTTAGACCAAGGTTTAATACTAAGCTCTGTGGATAGGACTATTCGGAAAACCTCGAAAGGTTGGCTACTTCTGATGATGTCCAAGTGACTCACCAAGCTTAGAAGTTTATCCGAAGAATGTCTATTTGTTGAGACCAAAGCTAAACCTGAATCTAACAAAAGTTAAACCAAACTCTGTAATTAAATCTAATTCATCTCACAAAATTATAGGATTCCCTGATTGATAATCTAGATCGGGTGAGATGAATAAGGATCAAATTAATTTTCAAATTAAATTAAAATTAATTAAAAATAATTAAACTTAAATTTCAAATTTCAAATTAAATTAAAATTAAAATTTTGAATTTCAAATTAAAATTAAATTTTAAATTAATTAAAAATTAAATTTCGAATTTAAACTAAATTAATTTAAAAAAAATAAATTAATATTAAATTAACTTTAAAAATTATTTTAAAAATTAAATTAACTTTAAAAAATTATTTTAAAACAAAAATTAACTTTAAAAAAATATTTTTAAATTTAACTTTAAAAATTTTATATTCAACTTAAAAAATTTTATTCTAAACTTAAAAATTATTTTAAAATTATTTTAAAGAACTCTTTTAAAAATCATTTTAAAAACTTTAAAAAATTCTTTTTCTTTTAAAAATTATTTTAAAAAACTCTTTTAAAAATCATTTTAAAAACTTTAAAAAATTCTTTTAAAACATTTTAAAAATTATTTTAAAAAACTCTTTTAAAAATCATTTTAAAAACTTTAAAAAATTCTTTTAAAAATTCCTTTAAAACATTTTAAAAATTATTTTAAAAACTATTTTAAAATCATTTTAAAAACTTTAAAAAATTCTTTTAAAAATTCCTTTAAAACATTTTAAAAATTATTTTAAAAACTATTTTAAAATCATTTTAAAAACTTTAAAAAATTCTTTTAAAAATTATTTTAAAAAAAAACTATTTTAAAAATCATTTTAAAAACTTTTAAAAATTCTTTTAAAACATTTTAAAAATTATTTAAAAAAACTATTTTAAAAATCATTTTAAAAACTTTAAAAAATTCTTTTAAAAATTCTTTTAAAACATTTTAAAAATTATTTTAAAAAAAACTATTTTAAAAATCATTTTAAAAACTTTAAAAATTCTTTTAAAACCTTTTAAAAATTATTGTTATTTGAAAAATTATTTTAACATAAAAATTATTTTAACTTAAAAATTATTTTAACTTAAAATTATTTTAATATAAAAATTATATTTTTAAATTATTTTAACTTAAAAATTATTTCATAAATTATTTTAAAAACTTTTAAAAATCATTTAAAAACTATTTTAAAAATTATGTATCATTTTGAAAAATTCTTCTTATTTTTTTTCACTATAATAAAATTCTTTTAACTTAAAAAAATAGTAATAATAATAAATTATTTCTATAGACTATTTTCACTTTAAAAATTATTATTTTGACTTTAAACTCATTTTTAATCTTAAACATCATTTTAACCTTAAAATTATTTTTAATTTAACTTAACTGAAAATTAGATCTTAAATTAAAACTCATTAAAACTTAATTTAAACATTGCTTTTCAACTTAATTTAACCTAACTGAAAATTAAAACTTAAAAATTTAACTTAAACTTAAAACTTAAAGCTAAATTAATCACTGATATTAATTTTAATCAAAAATCAAAACTGAATTGAACGTATATTAATTGTCATTAAATAATTATAAAAATCATTTTAAAATCCTGTTAGAAATCCCTTAAAAATAATAATTATTATAATTCTTTTAAATTCATTTAAAACTTAGACACCTAACTTAAAAACTTAAATTCCGTTAACTTTAACTTTAAACTTAATTATGTAATTAATAAGTAGAACTTAACTATTTAAGTTTAACTTTATTTGAGAACTAAGCTTGATTTGATCAGAACCTAGGTTTAACCTTAGTAAAAATATTAAAATTACTCTAAGTCATTTTTCTTAATCAACCTTTAAAATATTAATAATTAAAGTTTGACTTAAATTGAACCTTACTTAACCTTGTTTAATAACGAGTTTAACTTCAAATTACCACCAACTTTAAACTAAGTCAATCCAACTTAAAAGGAAGTAAATGAAAAGTTAAATTATAACTAACACCTTCATCAACTAATACAAAATTTAGATTATAGCAAAATTTAATCAATAAATTATTAATATTGATCAATTATTGAATTAATAACAACTTATCTTACTTAACATTACACTAAAAGTTAATTTATTTCAACTTAATCTAACATTAATTACGGTTAATCAAATTTAAATTTTATAAAGATAATTATACAATCGTCTAAAACACTTAGGTACAAAAATATGTTACGGTTGTAAAATTTTATATTAAGGGGAAGTTATAAATAAGGAGGATTAATAAATTAAAGGAGTATCAAATTAAGGGGGAGGTTTATTTTTTTTATCTCCTTAAGTGTTATTTTTTAATCTTCTCTTTAAAATCTCTCTAGAAAATTATACCTCAATTTTAAATATATATATATATATATATATATATATCTACTTTGAATATTTTTAGCAAATATTTTCAAATTTTATGTCAGGTTCAGGGGGTGGAATTAATTAAAAATTTCCCTTTATATAAAATATTTTAAATTTTGTTTGAAAAATGTTTTCTTAAAAATTTCTTAAACCTACTTTTGAAAACTAACTCTTATAAAACTAAGTTGTTTTTAAGAATTGGGTTTTACTTGTTATTGAAAATTGATTTTGAAAATTAGATTTAACTTAGTTTTGAAAATTGTGGAAATTAGATTTTTCAAAACTTAAGTTTACAAACTAAGCTTCTCAAAATCTTTTTCCTTAATTTTGAAAATCAAAGTTCAAAAATCAATCTTCAAAATCAACTTGCTTAAAATTGTGAAAATTTTTAAATCAACTCAAAATTGTTTGTTTTAAATCACAAACTTTTTATCCTTTTTACTTAGTCTTTGAAAACTCAACTTTTCAAGTATTTTAAACCATGGTTTTGAAACTAGTACTTTTGAACTTTAAAATTTTGATTTTTGAAAATTAGATTTAATTATTTTACTTTATCAAAGTTAGTTCTACCAAACTTCTTTGAAAACTAAAAGTAAAGTTCAAAATCAATATTTGCAAACTGAAATTTGATTTACAAAAACTCAGTGTTGAAAATTATGAAAGTTAGATTTTTCAAACTTAAATCATTGTCAAAACTTAAGTTTTAAATTAAATCGTTTACAAACTTAGAGTTGAAAAATAAATCAGTTTTTGGAAAAATAAATTTTTCAAACTTAGTTTTGAAATTTTGGTTTTTGAAAACTTATGTTTAAAAATGAAACTATCTAAACTTAGCTAGCTTTCTAAAAGCTAAAAGCTAATGCTTTAAACAAATTTTCAAAAGCTTAAACTCCCCCAAGACAACTTGATTTTTTTTTATTTGGATTTTTTCTTGAATTTTTGAACCAAACTCAGATATTTTTCAAGATCAGCTGTTTTACAGTAACTCTACACTATGTTTACCCTTATTTTTTTTGATGAATGTCAAAGGGGGAGGGTTAGGTGGTTAAGTTAGAGCAACTAAATTCAAACTTGAAAAACTAACTTAAAAACCTCGAAAATCATGCTTGATTTTTGCATATATTTATCACTAACTTAACCAGGTTGTCATTCCATCAAAAAGGGGGAGATTGTTGGTGCGGTTAGCACTAACGGTCTAACTCAGGTTTTGATGAATGACAAATCAGGTTAAGTTAGGTTCGTCGTTATCTAACACTCTGATCGAGTGTGCAGACAAGTCGACGGGCTGACCGGATGTCTGGCACGAAGTCCAGCTAGGTCGACGGGCTGACCGGATAGCTGGCGAGAAGTCCAAGCGGGTCGACGGGCTGACCGGACGCTTGGCGAGAAGTCTAGCTAGGTCGACGGGCTGACCGGATAGCTAGCGAGAAGTCCAAGCGGGTCGACGGGCTGACCGGACGCTTGGCAAGAAGTCCAGCTAGGTCGACGGGCTGACCGGATAGCTGGCAAGAAGTCCAGACGGGTCGAAGGGCTGACCGGACGTCTGGCAGGTAAGTGAGGTAAGTCACTGGAGGGGAGTGACTGCGAGGACGCGTTCCCGGGAAGGGAACATTAGGCGTCGATCCGGCTTAGAACCATTTCGGATGTCTAAGTCGAGATCGTGACTAGATTCCGGTCTCGGAAAGACGGAATCTAAGTCATACTAACTTATGCTAATTCATACTATTATAAATGTGCTAATAATCTGTTTTGCAGGATATATATTGCCTCGGACTAACTTTGTTTTGCAGAAAAATGGAGATTTCTGGAACAAGGTGGTCCGGGCGCCCAGAGGGGATCCGGGCGCCCGGAAGGCAAATTATATCTAGCCGAGTCGTCGCCACGTGGAGCATCACGGTTTGTGCAGCTACGTCGCATTCCAGGCGCCCGGAAGGGATCCAGGCGCCCGGAATAGCATATAAAAGAAGCCCCAGGCAGGAGCTTCATCAATCAATCAAGCTGAGAACTCTTCTACTGCTGGTCTTGCTGCTCGACGTTCAGTGCGACGCTAACAACGCTTCGACAAAGTGCTCCTTCAGTTTCTATTTAATTTCCTTGTCGGTATTGCTTTATTTTCACTAGCATTTCCTGTATTCATTCTGTAATCATATTTCGACTTGTTAGTGATTGCCCAACGAAAGTGGTCAAGGACCACGGGCCTTCGAGTAGGAGTCGTCACAGGCTCCGAACGAAGTAAAAAACATTTGTGTCTATTTTTACTTTTCCGCTGCGTTTATACTCTAAGTTTTCGAATCGATATTCACCCCCCCTCTATCGAATCTAACGGTCCTACAGTTAGGTCCTGCATCCACAAAGTTAACACATCCTACTATTATCCTGCCTAAATTATGTATGACATATGCATAATTAAACTAATACCAAATACACAAAGACAAAACTCTAGCTCTGATACCAATTGTTGGTTGCTACTCGGAAAACCTAACGGTTCCATTGTACAAAAATTTTGTATAAAGGTCTGAACCTTTTCCTAGCTACCATGTGTTCTTTTAAATTAAACTTGGATCGCCTGCGGAACTTAACACGTTTGATCCTAAGTTTAATTTATTTGTTCTTTTAGGTTTAGACTTGGATCTCCTGTGGAACTTAACACGTTCGATCCAAATCACCTAGGTCACGAAGACAATTAAATATCTATTTCCAAAATCGGCTTCCAGTACTGCATGGCGAGGCACTTGGCCTTCTTGGATATGGGAGCAACCACCATCGACTAGACAAAGTCTTTTAAGGAAATTAAATATTTAACCTTCCCATAGTAACCCTAGGTTAACCGCTAAGAACAATCAAATCACAAGAAAAAGAAAAAACAAAAGAACACAACTTCGAAAACTAATTCGAAAAACTAGAATCGCATGCCTCTTGTATTTGGTATTTTTACAAAGAAACAAAACTAACATAATGCGGAAAATAATTATTAGTTATACCTTTCTTTGTGAATAATGACCTCTTGATCTTCTACCGTATTCCTCTTCTAATCTCGGACGTTGTGTGGGCAACGATCTTCTGAGACGAGAACCACCTAGCACCTTCTTCTCCTTCCTTCAAGTTTCGGCCAAGCACAAAACTTCCAAAGGATGAAGAACATTTTCCACCAACCAAGCTCCAAGGGATGCAAGCTTTCTCTCCTTCTTCTCCAAGCTAAGATCCGGCCACCACTTGATCTCAAAGAAAGATGAGAGGTTCGGCCACACCAAGGAGAGGAGAGAATTTGAAGAAGTCGGCCACACCAAGGAAGAAAAGAGGGAGAAAATAGAATAGAGGTTGTGTCTTGTGAAGGCACCCAAACCCCCTCTTTTATAATCCTTAGCCTTGGCAAATAAGGAAAATTTAATAAAACCTTACTTAATTTTTTACTATTGAAAAGGAAAATTTTAATTAATTAAAATTAAAATCCTTTTCTTAATGTATATGGCCGGCCACATCAAAACAAGCAAACTAGGAAATTTTTCGCTAGAAAAATTAAAGCTTCCTAATTTGCTTCCGGAAAAATTTTAAAATAAAATTTTTCTTTAATAATCCCTTCATGGTTGATGCTATAAAAGGAAATTTCTATAATTTTAAAATTTATCTTTTCAACATGTGGATGATTTATAGATAAGAAAAGTTTTTACCAAAATTAAAATCAACCTTTTAATCTTCAAATAAGGAAAGAGATTCAACTCTTCTCTTAATCTTTTGTAGAATCTTATAAAAGGAAATATTTTAATTTTTAAACTCTCTTTTAAATCATGTATTCCACATAAGAAAAAATTTAAAATTAAAATTCCTTTTCTATTTTAATGGCCGGCCACACATAGGTTGAACCCATGCTTGGGCCGGCCACAATCAATCCTATCTAAACATGGTTTGGCCGACCCCTTGTTTGGGCTCCAAGCAAGGCTTGGCCGACCCCCTTTAGATGGGTGTGAAGGTGGGTATAGGTGGGTATAGTAATCTATAATTAAGAGGCTACGATAGGGACCGAGAGGAGGAATTGGTTTTAGTCTCCCGATAAAATTAAGCATCCCGTGTTCGCCCCGAACACACAACTTAATTTTATCAATAATAATTCATTCTACTAGAGAACTATTATTGAACTACGACACCAATCCCAAATTACATTTTTGGACTCCTTCTTATTATAAGTGTGTTAGTCTCCCTATGTTTAAGATAATTAATGTCCACTAATTAAATGAATTACTGACAACTCACTTAATTAATATCTTAGTCCAAGAGTAGTACCACTCAACCATATTATCATGTCGGACTAAGTCCACCTACAGGGTTTAACATGACAATCCTTATGAGCTCCTCTTGGGGACATTCTCAACCTAGATTTCTAGGACACAGTTTCCTTTTATAATCAACAACACACACTATAAGTGATATCATTTCCCAACTTATCGGCCTTATTGATTTATCAAACTAAATCTCACCCATTGATAAATTAAAGAAATAAATATCAAATATATGTGCTTGTTATTATATTAGGATTAAGAGCACACACTTCTATAATAACTGAGGTCTTTGTTCCTTTATAAAGTCAGTATAAAAGAAACGACCTCAAATGGTCCTACTCAATACACTCTAAGTGTACTAGTGTTATTATATAGTTAAGATAAACTAATATCTAATTACACTACGACCTTCCAATGGTTTGTTCCTTTCCATCTTGGTCGTGAGCTACTGTTTATAATTTATAAGGTATTGATAACATTATCTTCTGTATGTGACACCACATACTATGTTATTTACAATATAAATTAATTGAACAACTATAAATAAATGTAGATAATTTAACCAAATGTGATTCTTTATTCAAAATAAATGTCTACAAAAGCTTAGGCTTTCAGTATACACTCTAACACCTCCTCCT
Source organism: Zingiber officinale (assembly GCF_018446385.1). Classification (NCBI taxonomy): domain Eukaryota; kingdom Viridiplantae; phylum Streptophyta; class Magnoliopsida; order Zingiberales; family Zingiberaceae; genus Zingiber; species Zingiber officinale. The sequence goes on along the minus strand of NC_055994.1, from coordinate 89,544,211 downwards.
TTCTTCATATACTAAAGTGGGAGGTTTTTGGTAATAGCATTTACCTCTAGCCGTGGAGTCTTCCGAGCGACTTTGGCCTCAGTCTTGACTGTCTCTACATAGCAACGCCGAGCGGCTAGTTGGTTGCCCTTGACTTCGCCCAACTGATCGTCCACTGGGAACTTTATCTTCTGGCAATAAGTTAACACTACCGCTTGAAACTCGTTGAGGGTCGGTCGGTCGGTCCAAGATGACGTTGTAGGTCGATGGTGCATCCACCACTATGAAGTTAGTGGTTCAAGTACTTCTCAACGGCTCTTCTCCCAACGAGATGGCTATCCTTGCTTGGCTGATCGGCAAAACTTCATTGCCTGTGAACCTGTAGAGCGGGGGTCGCCATAGGCAGCAGCTTGCTCCGATCAATCTGTAGTTGATCGGACGCCTTCTTGAAAATGATGTTCACCAAACTCCTCGTGTCAACAAAAGTTCGGTGAATGGTGTAGTTGGCGATCACCGTTCGAATGATCAGGGTATCATCATGAGAGATCTTAACACCCTCTAGATCGCTAGGGCCAAAGCTTATTTGAGGCCACTTAGCCTTCTACTTGTTGCACCCCACAACATGGATCTCCAATCGTCGAGCGTATGACTTCCCGGCTTGGTTGGAGTCGTCGTCGGTCGGTTCACTGGCTATCATGCCTATCTCTCATCGAGAAGCATTATTCCTGTTTTCTTCTTCCCAAGTGGATGACCTATTTTGCTCGGCTGGGATCCTGGAGGGATCAGTTTCCTCCCTTCGTTGATGGTGATGGCGCTCAGGCTCCTTTCTTTCTTCCTCTCATCGTCCGATTGATCGATGCATTTGTAGTCGATCGGGAGAGGGAGATCGGTGACGGTATCCTATTGGGGTCGGTCAGCTGACAATCGATGTCAGTCCTCAGTAGTCCCACGTGTTGTGCATTGTCGACTGATAGAATGAACAAAACATAGGTGCACATACCTTGCCTTTCGTCACCTTAGGCCGACCGGAAGCCACATGTTGCATGGCATGTGCCATGATCTCCTGGTGCAGTCGTACTCCTTCAGCCCTCTGCCCTTTAGGTGGCTAATGGCTGTTTGAAGGTCGGCACTCGGTCGATGCTGAATGCTCAGTCAGCGCCTCCTTTCTTCTGGCCTCCTGGGCTTCTTCCATGTTGATGTATTCGTTGGCCTTCTTGAGCATGTTGTCGAAGTCCCTATATGGCTTCCGGATGAGTGACCGGAAGAAATCTCCCTCGGTGAGCCCCTGGGTGAAGGCATTCATCATGGTCTCAGATGAGACCGAGGGGATGTCTATCACTACTTGATTGAAGCGCTGAATGTATGCTCAGAGCACTTTCTTGGGCCCTTGCTTTAGGGAGAAGAGGCTGACGATTGTCTTCTGATAGCGTCGGCTACTGGCGAAGTGGTGCTGGAATGCGGATTGGAAATCCTTGAAGCTTCGTATCGAGCCGTCCGGCAACCTTCTGAACCAGCGCTGCGCTGATTCGGAGAGAGTCTTGAGAAAGACTCTGCACTTCACTCCGTCTATGTACTGGTGTAACGTAGCTTCATTATCGAACCGATCCAGATGATCATCCGGGTCGGTTGACCCGTTGTACATCCCGATCACCAACGGGGTGTAATGTCGAGGCAAAGGGTCTTGCAAGATCTCCTCTGAGAACTACCTGTTGATTCGTTCGGGAGAAATGTTGCCTCGGGGCGCTTTGCCTTTCCGTGTATCCTGAACGGGAGCATCGCCTCAAGATGATACCCGCTCCTAATGCGCTTGGGCTATCTCCGAGGGGGTCTGGAACAGAGCTCGATGGAAAGGGATTGGCGCAAGCAGTGCTTCCCCCTATGTGTCGGTCAGCCTTCGGTTCTGTCCCCATACGGATAGTTGCTCCGCTCGGTCTTCTTGCCCCGCTTGCCCGTTGGCCGCTGATGTCGCAGGCTGCGATGCTAGTCGATCGGCTAGCGCCCGTTTTATTGTTGCTCTATCATTTTTACTACTCGTGCTTGCACGAGCATCTCCAGCTCCTCTTGAATGAGCGTCACGGTGGTTAGTCATCTAGTGTCTTCGATCTTCTCAGCTCGGATTCAGGTGATGTTCCCACAGACAGCATCAAATATGATCCTATCCGAAAGTCGATGAGATGGATGCTGGGGGCATGGCGCTCCTGCTGACCTCCTGTGGACGCTCCCGCTTGCAACACAAGCAGCATCAGTGCCGAGCCAGGAAAGGGGTCCCCAGCGATGACCCTCCAACACTCAAGTCAGTTTCCAGCAAAGCAAGAAGAAGCAAAGAGCAAGAACTGTAGCGCAATAGTAAAAATCACGTCTAAAGCATACCTTCGTCAATGCTTGGACCCCCTTTATATAGAGCTTCAAATGTATGTGTGCACATTTCCTAAGGTGAGTACGCATCTCAAAACTTTTCCTGAAAATATGTGTCAGTAAAGTATCCCTGACACAGTACCTTAATGGGCCGAGCATATCCCTGAAGTGACAGTGGAAGCGTCCGCCGTACAATCCTCTGTCTGACCATGTCGCCTGTTAGCGGCACTAACTCCTAAAAGGATATCAAAAGATATTCTGTCGTGTCTATTGCTTGGCCAAGCGGAATGGCCGATCGACTGAAGTTTTGTTATCCCTGCACTGTCTGCTACCGCTCCAAGCGGGATAGCCGCTCGACTGAAACTCCACTATCGAGCCGAGCGGGATAGCCGCTCGGCGGGCAGTTTGCTATCCGCGTGCTCATCTAATGTCGAGTTTGCTGCTAGGCCGAGCGGAAGAGCAACTCGGCTCGGCTTCTGCACGTTCCTTAAGCGTCAGTTTGGCTACTCCCTGTGCCAAGGATGGTAGGTTAGTGCTTAATCTCCGGTCGGAGTATGCTTCGCCAGACCAACCAACACCGCCCACTCATTGACCGTCTTGACTTTGATCTCCTTTAACCTCCACCATGGCAGTAAGGGTGGGACCCCTCATTATCACCGCATCAAGGAGTTTTTAAAAAAGCGTTGAGTGCGTACCAGATAGAATCACTGTTCGTTACCGATTCTCCGAGATTGCTAAGTTGAGTGATGAGTTCTTTGATCCTTGATTGGAGTTGAGCTGCCTTCTCTCCCTTGTTCATCCAGAAGTTCATTAGCTGGGTTCAAATAATGTCCCGTCTTGCTAACTTAGCTTCTGAAGTGCCTTCATATAATTCCAGGAATTTCTCCCAGAACTCTTTAGCGAAGTCATAGCTACCAATCCAATTGACCTCCTAGGGAGGAAGAATGTTCAGTAGATGATACTCTGCTTTGTTGTTCGCTACGAAATCAGCTTTTACTTTCTTTGTTCATGAGTACTCTTCTTTTTCAGCTCCTTGTTGGTCCCTGGGGCCACAAAATCATATTTCATGATTAAAATAATTTCAAAGTCTGTTTAAAAAAATACCGCCATCTGACTCTTCCATTGCGCAAACTTCAATGGATGTATACTTGAACCAACCATCTTCTTGTTGCTTTAGAGGCGGTTAGTCCTTCTGAAGCTATTTGGCTCTGATACCACTTGTTGGTCTCATGAGGCCGGCAAGAGGGAGTGAATTGCCTTAAAATAAAAATAACCCCTTTCTCGATCTTTCAACTTAGTTAGATAGTACAATTAATTTAAACAAAAATGAAGTGCATAAGAAAATAAATAACTAAAGAAAGAAAGTAAAAAAGTTGGATTTACTTGGTTACAACTTAGGTGGTTGTTAATCTAAGGCGTTGAAAGGCTCTACTAGAAATACTCCTTTGTTAAAGGTGGAGTAGCCTCTTACAGACATTGACAACTCAAGAAAAAGAAGAAGAAAGATTATAGTAGTTGTTGTCCAAATTGTGTTGTAATTCTTAGGTCCAGAGGCCTTTTTATAGCTCCTGGAAAATGTTATTTGAAGCTTGAAGGCACCTTCAAGGTAATCCAAGGTGCCTCCAATGAGATAAGTTTTATCGTCAAAGATAAAACTTTATCTTCGGCTAACACTTATCTGAAGAGTCCTTTAAGGTGCTAGAAGGTGTCTTCCATGAGAGATCGAAGTCACCTTCCATGACCTTGAAGGCGCCTTCCTCCAATAGCTGCTAGCAGACTCCAGCAACTTCGTGTGGGTGGTTTCATCCATCAGGAATTAGGCTCATCCGAACTCATCTTTCAGCCTTCTTCTCGAGCAGACTTCTGCTCCGACTTCTCATCCATCGGAGGTGCCATGCGTGTCCTTATCATCTGCTGATGTACTCTTCAGCAACTTCTCGTCCCTTAGATGCACTGAGCCCATCGGCTTCTTTCCTGTGTCATCCTTTTTGCCCGTCGCATCTTCCTCTCAACTTCTTGTGCTCCAAAGTTCATGTACACTTAGACATAAGGTATCATAAATAGGACATAACTTAACTTCATTGACCACATCAAAACTATCATGGGGTACTTACAATGACTAGATCCTGGTCTTAGGAAGATATGATTCAATTTATAAATTGTATATTTAATTGTGCTGACTCTATTTTGTAGGGTATAGTTTATTATTTGGACTAACACATTTTGCAAGGGTGAAATGAATTTTAAGCCTCTAATGAACAGTGCTAGAGGCACCTTGGACACATTGGAGGTGCTCTCATGCATAGGTTGGAGGCACCCTTGCGCACAAGTTGGTGGTGCCCTGGAGCAATTGGAGGTGTCCTCGTACATTTGTTGGAGGTGCCTTGGCTGGGATAAGCTGCGTACTTTGCGCGGATAAACTGTGAAGCTTTCGGATCTCATAAGCCTCAAAGGAGGTGCCTCAGAGCCGTTGGAGGTGCTTCCAATGAGCTTTAAAAGGAGGTCACGAGCAGCTTCAAGAACACAACTTTCTTACGAGCTTCCACGATCATCTTGCTATGTCGTCTTCGCAATACTGCTGTCTTGCAACTCCACTATGCCTAACTACTGTAGATGGACCAACACTGATACTCGAGTGCAACCAAATTTCTGTCTTTGTGTTGGGTAATATTATTTTTTAGTTAATTTAATTATTGCATAAGGAAGTGTAGGGTTGTTATACTTCCTTTGTTCTTGTACTCAATTTCCTTTTTTGATGGTTCTAGAAGAGATTTTTAGTGAATTTCCTATCAATACGATCCGAGAGATCATGAATCTTTTTGTTTTCTATTTATTTTGAATTTGGCTGCGCACTTGCTTTTTTAAAATAAAAAAAATGAAGTTTTTAAAATACACATCATTCCCCCCCCCCCCCCCCTCTCATATCCTACAGTTGGGTGATGTGGAGATCTGAGACTAAGGCGTAAGTGATATCGAGATCTGAGACTTAGGCCCGAGTGATGTCGGGATCTGAGACTGACGCTTAGGATCTTACCTCCCAACGAACTCTATTTCTGGGGGTGAGTGTGTTAAGTTGGTTCAATCAAATCTGAGTCTCTTGTGGACTGGGTCTGATTTCCTTTGGATTATATTTGACCTATTTTAACTTTGATTGATGGCTAAACATGACTTTTGACCGTACAAGATACATGGGCTATTAGAATTTGCCACGTTAATATCCATGAGAAAAAAATGAGAAAGTTTTTTTTCATAAAAAAATAGGTATATTTTGATTAATAATACTTGTTAAAATCATAGATTTTATCCACTAAACATGATCTTAAAACTTTAAACAAACATTAGGTGTGAGGAAAGAAATATCATTACTTTTTATAATGAATATCTTACTATTTAATTAAGAACCTCGACCTTTTAATAACTAATTTTGATGAAGCCCAAAATAAATTACGTTAATGTCCTTTGTTTTCTTTTAATATTAAAGATAATTTTTAGATTTATTAGTAATTTTTTCTGATTATTTTTTTATATAAAAAGCATGTACTATCATGGTTCATTTTAGTCTCACATCTTAGGATTTGTAACACCATGAGTGGAGAAGCTTCTAAAAATGCTTTGGATCGGTGATGTTAGAAAGTGCGTATTTCTTGGTCATTTGGCTAAGATCAAGTATAGTATCTATTTTTATCGGTTTAATATATGATATAAAAATTAAATTAATTTTTTTATGAGAGAGAGTCTATTACATCACGTATGCGCGATGGCTAGTTAGTAGTTAAGGATGAGTCCAACTCCAAATTTGACACCAAGTAAAAAGAGCAAAAGGTGGTTTTTTTATTAAGTAATCAAATTATAAATATCAGCGGTGCAACTATTGTGCCCAAAGGATATTCACATATCTTCATAATAATATGATATTATCAACTTTATGTCTAAGTCCTTATGACTTTGCTCTTGGGCTCTACCCAAAAGGTCTTACGCTAATTAAGATATCTTACATCCTTTAAAGCTCATAATCTTTTCTAAATCTTTCCAATGTGAGATTTTGATTGTATCTTAATACTCTGTTGGATCGTAAAGACGCTAGAGGACAGTAAATAACGATCGTCACCTTTTTAAAAAATCGAGAATATGCAATGGAATAAAGGAAACAAAAACAATGCTAACAAGGCCAAGTTTTACTTGGTTCGAAGCTTGTGACAACTCCTACTCCAAGGCCCGCAATCGTAGATCACTTTCATGGGCAATCACTATCAATACAAATATTTAAATTATAAAGTTTTAGTACATGAATTGTAAATTGAAAAGTTGCCAACAAGAAGAAAGAATGAATCGAGTTCCTTAATTGTCGGATGTCGGAGCAGCTTTTCAAGATCATCGGAGCCTTCTCAGAGCAACGAGCAAAAATGAAAGTTGTAGCAGATGATGTTCTGAAGCTGCTGGTCAAAGGCCTTTATATAGGCCCATTCCGGGCAACTGGAACCCCTCCGAGCTCCTGGACCGTTGCTGACATGGCGATCTCTCGTCGAAACTTGATCTGTCAAGTTATCCATTTCCGGGTGTTTGGATCGTTGATGTGGGTTTGGCCATTCATCGTGCTTCAACTCTACTTCTGAATGAAATTTTTGGTTCGGGCGCCTGAACCAACCCCAGGAGCTCAGACTGCCCGGGTGCCTACAGGCACCCGAGCAAAATTGGTCAAGGCACCTGGACTAGCTTCGGACTCCCTTTTTTCAGCAGCTTCTTCCTTGTAAAAAATTGTTAGTCCAAGTAACAAAAAGCATATGTTTATCCTACAAAACAAAGTTAGTACAATATAGCAGGATAGTAGTAGTAATTAGATCCTATCTCCCTGATACCAGAATCTAGTCAAGGTCTCAACTTAGGTTTTCCAAATGAACCTAAGTTGGACCGATGTCTATTGTTCCCTCAACTAGGAATGCGTCCTCACTGGATCTCTCCTCTAGTTTTTGACCTCCACTTACCAACTGCAGTCACTTGACATGTCTTTAACTCACCACAGGTCCCGTGAACCCAACTAGATTTCGTCTAGTTGTCAGGTCCGCAGACCCAACCGGACTTCCCGCCAGCTATTGAGTCCTCCGGACCTATCTGGACTTCACACCAGTTTCGGGTCCTGCAGACCTAGCTGGATTTTAGCCTGGTGTCAAGTTCTTCAGACCCGTCAACTCCTGCACACTTGGTAAAATAATTAGATCACAAACATTCTAACTTTAAATTATTTGTCATTCATCAAAACCTGAGTTAGATCATTAATGCAAATTACACCAACATAATGTTGGTCCCTTGGTGGCCGACAAGAGGAGAGGGGTGAATTGTCCTGCAAAAATAAACTCAACATTTTCTCGACTTTATAGCTTAATTAAGAACACTTGTAATAATAAAAAAAAAGACTAATTAAAAGGACAGAAACATAAGAAGAATTATTTGGTTTGCAATTAGAAGATTGTTAATCCAAGGAAAATGAAGCACACTTTTCTGAAGATTTCCTTCAGACGGAGTAGTCTCTTACAATGTTAATAGCTCACACACAATAGTAGAACAGAAAGAAAAGAACTACAAGTTGTTATCTGAACTACTGAAATCAGTGTTATATTTATAGTACTGTTCCAAGCGCTTGGAAGGGTTCCGGGCGCCTGGAGTAGAATAGAATTCTATCCCCGACGCATCGATCAATGGACACGTCGAACCTGATAAGTTTGAGGTTCTGAGCGCCCGGAATGGCTCTGGGCGCCCAGACCCATAAAAGTCAACATAGTTGACTTTTTCGGTCCGGGCCCTCTGCTCCAGTTCTACTCGCCTTGGTTCAGGTTTTCCACTCCGGTTCCGCTCACTTGGGTGATCTTGACCATTCGGAATAGGGCTCACCCGAACGTAATTTTCAGCCTTCTCCTCGATTAGCCTTCCTCTCCGGCTTCTCGTCCCTCAAACGTCGCGTGCGTTCTTCTCATCCACTAGTGTACTCTTCAGCGACATCTCGTCCCTCAGATGCACGTAGCCCGTCTACTCTCTTCCGTGTCGTCCTTCTCGCTAGTCGCGTCTTCCGATCAACTTCCTGTGCTCCTAAGCTCCTGTACACTTAGATACAGGGGTTAAATCAAACAAGATCTAACTTAACTTATTTGATCACATCAAAATAACCTTGGGGTTCCAACACACAATCCTCCCCTCAAACAAAAGATTACCATTACTCTTATGGTCCAAACTTTCCTTGTGAGCATTCAGTCACTTTTGACCTACTCTGGACCTCCCCGTAAGCATCCGATTACCCTGACTTATTTTGGGTCTCCCTGTAAGCATATACTCATACTGATTTGCTCCGGACCTCTCCGTAAACATCCGGTCACCCTGTCCTACACCGGGCCTCCCCGTGAGTATCCAGTCACCCTGACCTGATCCAGGACTCCTGGCAAGCATCCGCATTTGGTGACTCTTTACATACTTTGGGCCTCCCCGCGAGCACCCGATCACCCTGACCTGCTCCATGCCTCCTCGCAACTTTATTCAAGGCCACCCCACATGGCATATAGTCTGGATCATGGCTTTGACACCACTTGTTGTGTCCAAAGGATGTTCACTTATCTCTATAATGGCATGATATTGTCCACCTTAGGCCTAAGCCCTCATGTTTTGGTCTTAGGCTCTACCCAAAAGATCTCATACCAATAGAGATATCTTACATTTTTTTAAATCTATAACCTTTTCCAAATCTTTTCAATATGGGACTTTGATTGTATCCCAACAATCCTCTCCTCAAATAAAGGATCACAATTACTCTCATAGTCTGGGTTTCCCCACGAGCATCTAGTCACTCTTGACTTACTCCGGGCCTCTCCACTAACATCCGGTCACCCTGACCTACTCCATGCATTCCCTGCGAGCATTGACATTCGGTCATTCTTGACCTGCTCTGGGTCTCTCCGCAAGCACCCGATCACTCTTATTTGCTCTAAACCTTCTCGCAACTTTGTTTAAGGTCACCCCACATGACATCTGATCTGGACTATGGCTCTGATACCACTTGTTGTGTCCAAAGGATATGCACATATCTCCACAATGACATGTGGCAGGTTAAGAGTGATCAGATGCTCACGAGGAAGACCATGAAAGATAACATACATCCGACCATCCTGACCTGCTCCGAGCCTCTCTGTAAGCATTCAGTCGCTCTTGACTTACTTTGGACCTTCTTGCGTGTACGTCCCATGCGACAAGTAAGAGGAGGGTGAATTGCCTACAAAATAAAATTTAATCCTTTCTCGATCTTTGACTTGATTAGATTAGCGCAATTAAAATTAAGCAAAAACAATTAACATAAAAGAAATAACAACTTAAAAGGGTAGGTAAAAGACCAGAGTTTTACTTGGTTTTAATTTAGGTGGTTATTAATGCAAGGTGTTGAAAAGCTCACTAGAGAACTCTTTCATTGAAGGCGGAGAAGCCTTTTACATTCGTTGATAGTTCATAAATGACTAGTAAAGTTAATACTCAAGTTGTTGTTTATTTTCTAGTTCCAGGAGTCTTTTTATAGCCCTTAGAAGATTCTATCCGGAGCTGGAAGATGCCTTCAATAGGTTTCAAGGCACCTTCAATCAGAGAAGTTTTATCAAATAAGATAAAACTTTATCTTCAGCTAGCGGTCACTAGAAGCCGCCTTTAACAAGTTGAAAGGCGCCTTCAATAGGTTGGAAGATGCTTTCAACAGATTGGAAGATGCCATCGATACTATTCATGGAAGGCACCTTCCAAGTCATTGAAGGGGCCTTTCCTGAGGCACATCAACTCCTTAGATGATGTTTTTTGCGTGGGTGATGCTCCGGTTAACTAGAGTTGAGCTCACAACTCCGACCTTTTCCTCGAGTAGACTTTCTCACCAGTTTCTCGTCCCTCGAACGTCATGCACATCTTTCTCATCCACCAAGTGTACTCTTTTATAGCATATTGTCCGTCACGTCTTCTGCTAGACTTCTTGCATTCTTAAGTCCTTGCACACTCAGACATAAGCCATCAAATAATGCAGAGTTTAACTTGACTTAGTTGTGTAGGACCGTTGCGGCCGACTAGAAAGGCGGGGGAGGGGGTTGAATAGCCCTGTGAAAATAAAAACAAACCAACCCTTCTCGAACTCTTAAACTGACACTTGCATAAAATAAAAACAATAAATAAAATCAGAAAAGTAAAAGGCACACCGAGATTTACTTGGTTACAACCGGGAAGGTTGTTAATCCAAGAAAGCGTAGCACTAGTGTCTCCTTTAGGCGGAGAAGTCTTTTACAGCAATGAAGCACACAACATAAACTAAACTACAGAAAAGCGTACAAGTGTAGAAAGAATGCTTGAGTTCTGAATTGATTAAGAGCTTTTGTACCAAGGCTATATTTATAGTCTTGGTCTGGGCGCATAGAAGGGTTCCAGGCGCCCTTGGGGGGATAAATTTTATCCCCTAATGTTCAGATCGAGATTTGACTCGATCTGGTCAAAATTCAATCTCTGGGCGCCTGAAAGGGTTTCGGGTGCTCCGGGCTGGTGCGGGCACCCCGGACTGCTCCGGGCGCCCTAGACAGTTCCGGGCGCCCTGGACCCTAAGTCAACTCCGGTTGACTTTTTTCGTCTTGGTCCGGGTCTTCAACTCTGGTTCCGCTCACTTGGGTGATCTCTACCATCCGGAATAGGGCTCACCCGAACCCAACTTCCGGTCTTCTCGAGCGAGCTTCCCTCCGGCTTCTCGTCTCTCGGAATCGCCGCGTGTTTCCTTCTCGTCCGCCGGCGTACTCATCCGCAGTCTTCATCCCTTGGACGCACTGCGTGCCGTCCTTCTCGATTGCTGTGTCTCTTGCTCCCCGAGCAATCTACCGCACTCTTCCTTCTTGTCCGTCGGTGTACTCTTCCGCAGCACCTCGTCCCTCGGACGCACCGCGTGTCGTCCTTCTCGCTGGTTGTGTCTTCTGCTCGACTACCTGTGCTCCTAAGCTCCTGCACACTTAGACACAAGGTTAGAAACACACAGGACCTAACTTAACTTGTTGATCACACCAAAACAACCTTGGGGTTCCAACAATCTCCCCCTTTTTGGTGTGAGCAACCCAAGTTAAGGTAGGGTAAAAATAGACATAAAATAAACTTAACTAAATTTACAATTTAAGTGCAAAAATAAAACAAGTTAATATTTTGGTCTACCTTCCCCTATACTTATACTAATCATTCTCTCCCTTTGATCACAAACAAAATGGGGTTTCCAGAAAAAATCTAAGGGTTAAAGACTTAGAAAATTTTGAGATCCTTAAAAATTTGCAATAATTTTCACATAAAGAGTCTCTGCAAAAAAAATTTAAGTAAAATTTTCTAAGTGAAATTCACGTAAAAGTATTTTTCTAAAAAAAATGTTGAAAAAAAATTTTGAAAGCATTAATTAATTCTATTTTTAATATTTTGACAGAAAGTTAATTAAACATTTATTTTAGTATTTTGACTTTCAGGTCGTGGTGAGGTACTAGACCTTCTTGGTTATTGGAGCAACAACCACTTCATTAGACAAAGCCTCATAGAGAAATTCATTGTTTAATTTTCTCACTGAAAGCTCTAATTTTTAATATTTAGACTAAGCAAGATTTAGGAACCCAATAAAGGTTCCAGCCTACTGGATTAACTAAAAGATTTTTAGGGACATATTTTCTTAAAATGTTCCTAATTTGTCCTAGATGATATCTATAATACCAATTTAACTTTTTAAATTTTCTAAAATTAGATGAGCATGCATAGTTTTTCAAGTTGTCTATTTGATTTTTCAAATTTTGATTTTCTAATTGTAATTTTTCATTTTTCCAACTTTGATTTATCTAATTCTTCTAAAGGGCAGGATTTAGCTAAAATTACTTTTAAATTTTTTATTTCCTTTTCTAATTTACAGCAGCCTTTAGTTAATGACTTAACGAACTTAAAAAGTTTGTCGGGAGGAAGAGAACGTACCTGACTTACCTTGTCGAGTTCGTTGTCCGTGTCTCCCCCTGAACTGCTGCTTTCTTCTGACGAAGCTCCCCCTTCATCGATGCTCTTGATGTTCATCTTGGAAGAGCTTGAATCGTAGTCATCATCTTGATGACTCGCCATCAGTGCGAGTCCGGAGAATGCCTCGACTTCCGATTCGGACGACGTATCGTCCCACGTCGCCTTTAGAGCCTTTCGCTTTTGGATAGGCTTCTTACCCTTCTCCTTGTTCTTCAGCTTGGGGCAGTTGTCCTTAGTGTGCCCTTCTTCGTCGCAGTGGTAGCAGCGGATCGTCCTTTTCTTCTTCTCCTGCGGATGGTTAGTAGATCTAGATTCACAAAGTTTCTTGAATTTTCTTACCATCATTACCATTTCCTCGTCGTCGAGAGAAAATTCCGACTTTGGTTCGTCTCTCGAAGTTTTGAGGGCGACGTTGTTCTTGGGCTCCTTCATTCCTACACATCTTGACTCATGCACTTCAATGTTGAAAAGAATTCTTCTAACGAAATTTTTTCCAAATCTTTAGAAATGTAAAAGCATCTACTAATAATGCCCATTTGGTATTTCTAGGAAAGGAATTCAGTGCATACCTAAGTAAATCTCGGTTACTTACCTTTTCTCCGAGATTCGAAAGTCCAGTAATAATTTCTTTTATTCTCGAGTGTAGATGCGCGACTGACTCGTCTTCCCCAAGTCGCAGGCTGGTGAGCTGATTGCGAAATAGATCTCTTCTGGCGAGCTTGGCTTCGGACGTCCCTTCGTGCAGCTCGAGGAACTTCTCCCAAAGTTCCTTTGCCGAGTCATAGTGTCCGATCCTATTGACTTCTTGAGGTGGAAGAACGCTTAGCAGATGATATTCTGCTTTGTCGTTCGCCATGAATTCAGCCTGCTCCTTTTTTATCCATTGACATTTTTCCTTACCTTCTGGAGCTACAAAGTCAGATTCTATTGTTAAAGTTAATTCAAATACCTGCGTCAGATTCTTCCAGGTAGCGAAGTCCCCTTCGTATTTCAGCGGGTGGATGCTTAGTCCGGCCATCTTGTTTCTTCGTTCTGCGGTTAGTCCTCCTGAAGCGCCTCGGCTCTGATACCACTTATAGGACCGTTGCGGCCGACTAGAAGGGGGGGGGGGGTTGAATAGCCCTATGAAAATAAAAACAAACCAACTCTTCTCGAGCTCTTAAACTAACACTTGCATAAAATAAAAGAAATAAATAAAATCAGAAAAGTAAAATGCACACCGAGATTTACTTGGTTACAACCAGAGAGGTTGTTAATGCAAGAAAGCGTAGCACTAGTGTCTCCTTCAGGCGGAGAAGCCTTTTACAGCAATAAAGTGCACAACAGAAGCTAAACTACAGAAAAGCGTACAAGTGTAGAAAGAATACTTGAGTTATGAATTGATTAAGAGCTTCTGGACCAAGGCTATATTTATAGCCTTGGTCGGGGCGCCTGGAAGGGTTCCGGGCGCCCTTGGGGGGATAAATTTTATCTCCTAACGTTCAGATCGAGATTTGACTCGATCTGGTCAAAATTCAATCTTCGGGCGCTCGGAAGGGTTCCGGACGCCCCGGACCCTAAGTCAACTCTGGTTGACTTTTTTTGCCTCGGTCCGGGTCTTCAACTCCGGTTCCGCTCTCTTGGGTGATCTCTGCCATCCGGAATAGGGCTCACCTGAACCCAACTTCCAGTCTTCTCGAGCGGGCTTCCCTCCGGCTTATCGTCCCTCGGAATCGCCACGTGTTTCCTTCTCGTCCGCCGGCGTACTCATCCGCAGTCTTCGTCCCTCGAACGCACCGCGTGCCGTCCTTCTCGCTAGCTGCGTCTCTTGCTCCCCAAGCAATCTTCCGCTCCGACTTTCGTCCCTCGGAACCACCGCACGCTTCCTTCTCGTCCGCCGGTGTACTCTTCTGCAGCACCTCGTCCCTCGGACGCACCGCGTGCCGTCCTTCTCACTGGCTGCGTCTTTCGCTCCGGGCGCCCCAGACCCTAAGTCAACTTCGGTTGACTTTTTCGCATCTGTCCAGGTCTTCAACTCCGGTTCCGCTCGCTTGGGTGATCTCTACCATCCGGAATAGGGCTCACCCGAACCCAACTTCCGATCTTCTTGAGCGGGCTTCCCTCCGGCTTCTCGTCCCTCAGAATCGCCGCGTGTTTCCTTCTCGTCCGCCGACGTACTTATCCGCAGTCTTGGTCCCTTGGACGCACCGCGTGTCGTCCTTCTCGCTAGCTGCGTCTATTGCTCGCCGAGCAATCTTCCGCTCGAGCTTTTGTCACTCGGAACCACCGCATGCTTCCTTCTCGTCCGCTGGTGTACTCTTCCGCAGCACCTCGTCCCTCGGACGCACCGCGTGTCGTCCTTCTCGCTGGCTGCGTCTTTCGCTCGACTACCTGTGCTCCTAAGCTCCTGCACACTTAGACACAAGGTTAGAAACACACAGGACCTAACTTAACTTGTTGATCACACCAAAATAACCTTGGGGTTCCAACAAGTTGATCACATCAAAATCATCCCGGGGTACTAACACCGTGAACACCCGGTCACTCTGATCTACTCCGAGCCTCCCTATGTCTCCCCACGAACATCCTGTCATCCTGACTTGCTCCGGGCCTACTCGCAAGCATTTGGTCACCCTGATGTACCCCGGGCTTTCCCTGTGAGAATTCAGTCACCCTGACTTGCCTCAACTCTTTCCTGCAAGCATATGCATCCGGTCACCTTGACTTGTTTCGGGCCTCCCCGTGAGCATTCGATCATTCTTGATCTGCTTGTCTCCCTGAGAACATCTGATTACGCCGACCTGCTCCAGGCCTCCTTGTGAATAATCGATCACCCTGATCGCTTTAGGCCTCACCGCAAGTATCCGGTTATCCTGATTTGCCCTAGGCCTTCCCTACGAGTATTCGGTTACTTTGACCTGTCTCGGGTCTTCTCCACAAGTATTTGCATCCGATCACCTTGACCTGCTTCGGGCCTCCCCGCAAGTATCCGGTCACTCTTGATATGTTTAAGGTCTCCCCGCAAACATCCGATCACCTTGACTTTCTCCGGGTTTTCCCGCAAATATTTGGTTATCCTAACTTACTCCGAGCCTCCCTCATGAGTATTCGATTACCTTGACTTACTCCGGATCTTCCCACAACTTTGTTCAAGATCACCCCACATGACATTTGGTTTGAACCATGACTTTGATATCATTTGTTGTGTCAAAGGATGTTCACATATCTCTATAATAATATGATATTATCCATTTTAGATTTAAAATGTATGACTTTACTTTTAAACTCTACCTAAAAGATCTCACACTAATGAATATATCTTATATTCTTCTAAATTTATAATTTTTTAAAATCTTTTAATATGGGATATCCCAACAACAACCTTCTTCAATTTAACAAATAAAAAAGTCATGTATTAATTAAGCCCAACTGTGGGGATTCTTAAATGAACAAATTGCCACTGCGGCCCAATTTCTAGATGCAATATTAATTATGGCGATAAATTTTTTTTTTTATTTTGTTACCGATTTTATAAATGTTAACCTAAACGACTTACGTTATATTACAAAATAATAATACAGTGTGAGAATATCTTCCATGATAAATAATAATAATTATAATTAGTCATCAGGTATAAGATGGACATAAATATATAAAATAAGTATTTAGACCTATAAATTAAATTTAGTAAGGCTATATAGACTTATGTAGTAATACACTATAAGGGCAACTCTTCCTCTAATAAAATTAATTTATTTTTTTATATCAAAATTAAACTGCTAAGAATTAATATTATATTTGATGTTAATTTAAAAAGTCAAGAAAATTATATTTTCTAACCTTGTCGATATAAGACATTTATAGAAATTTATCCTCTCATAGTATCACTAATTCTAAGATATAAAATTAAAAATAATGATGATAATATATATTTTTATATAAAAATTGATCCGGTGACAAGGACGGGGGACCCTCGTTGGTGGAAGGTCAACGACACGTGGAGGTCGAAGGTCAGGAGAGTCAACCCGAAGATAGGCCGACCGGAAGAAGCAGACCTACCGACCGGGCATTGCAGGCCGACCTGCCGTGAATGCCCCGAACCGAATAAAAGACAAGCCGACTAAGGGGGTCGGGTTTCCGATGCTCCAAGGCAAAAAGGTTTCAAGGCCGAACGGAGTGTCCGTTCGGCCGGGCACCAGGCAACAGAGGTAGGGCAATATCATCCGAGCATACGGCCAGGAGGTATCCCGGTCGGACCGATGACCATAACCGGCGATAGGAGTAATATGCCTGCCGAGCGGCCGACCCGCTCGGCCCTGGAACAGATAGGGGACGCAAGAGGACAAAGGAGACAGGGGATAACATCATCCTCGAGACACCTACCGCCGACAAACAACAGAGTTGGCGGTCGAGCCATACACAGGATCATACGGTGGAAGCTTCCACCGTCACATCCGGGATATGCTCGGACGATTGCGGAATGGCGCCATAGGTACTTTTCTGACACAGGCTCATTAAGGTAAGTTTGGGAAAACGTGCACGCATCGGGAAGCATGCCCGCGTTTCCCCGGAGCCTTATATAAGGACCCCAGACGTCGACGAAGGTATGCACACATCTCTACTGTAGCCTCGTTACGCTGCCTCTCTCGTTGCCTGACTTGAGCGTCGGAGGGCCGTCGCCGGGGAACCCCTCCCAACTCGGCTTCCTTGCAGGTTCGTCGGAAAGCTACACCACCAGTCGAAGATAGCGGAGCGTGCCACGTCCCCAGTGTCCGTCGACTCAGTGCTCGGACAGCGCTCGGTCTTCAAGCCGGGGGGTTTATAGTCGCCGGTCCGACTCTAGAGTTTAACGTCGCCGCTCGACGGTCTTCAAGCCGGGGGATTTATAGTCGCCGGTCCGACTCTAAAGTTTAACGTCGTCGCTCGACGATCTTCAAGCCGGGGGGTTTATAGTCGCCGATCCGACTCTAGAGTTTAACGTCGCCGCTCGACTCTAGGGTTTGCCTCTTGCGTCCTCTTCTCACCGTCCAACTGCTCGATCAGCTCTTTGACTCGTTGCTCCAGGCTCCGGGCCTCGACGTTTTTCTTCTCCAGATCGGCTATAGCCGTTTTCTTCCGATCGGTTGCCAGGATTATTTTCCGGTCCAGTGACTTGACCTGTCATTCGAGTTCGGCCAGAGTATGGGCCTGGTCGGCCGTCTTCTTTCGCTCAGCCTCCAACAAGTCTTGGGTCTTCTTGAGCTCTTTTTGCAGCTCGGCGTATGAGGGACCCTGGGAGGGCGCACCGCCTGAGCTCTTCAGCCTCTTGAGCTCCGCGTCCACTATGGCCAGACGATTGGAAACAGTGATCTCCTCTACCCACCTCTGACATAAACAAGATTATTAATAGCCGATCGGAGAAAGTGCGTAGAAGACTTCAAAGAAAACATACTTACCCCAGTGGCCTGCTGCATATGGCTGTTGGCCAGATTGCCGAGTGGAATCATCGCGACACGTGCCCGAGCGTCGGCCCACATCTCGGCGAGGGGCCCCTTCATGGTGATCATGTGCTCAGGCGCGGTTGGCCGATCGGACTCGGGCAAAAGCTCCTCGGTGGGAAGGTGCAGGGTGGCCCTAACGGTGCGGCTCTGGCCAGGGGACGTGTGAGCAGATGCGGAGGGAGCAGAGGCCGGGGCGGAGAACTTGGACAAAATAGCCGAGCGCTGGACCCGGCGGGGGGCAGGCGGAAGAGCGCTGACCGGCACAGCCTCAATAGGGATGGCGGGCAGATTCAACTGAGACAAAGTCTGATCGGAGGATATTGCCTCCACCATTGGAGTTTTACCGCGAGAATCGGATCCCGCCCGCTCGGATACACAAACTGCGGAAGTAGCTGATCACAGCGACGTCTCTGTCCGGCGTCTCTTTTGTCTGAGTGGCTGCTCGTCTTCCTGACCGTCGCCGCCACGTCCTCACATTTCCAAGTGATTGGAGAACAGCCATCATGGAGTTTATGTGCTCAGGGGCCTCACCGTCCGATCGGGATGAAGCTCAGCTACTAAGGAGGAGGGTCGGCCGGTTCACTCTCATCGGAGATCAGCTTTACAAAAAGGTTTTCTCCCGACCACTGCTAAAATGCGTCAGCTCAGAAGACGCAGAGTACATTCTCCAGGAGGTACACCAAGGATCTTGCGGAGGTCATCCGGGCGGCAGATCTTTGGCTAGGAAGATCCTGCTGGCCGGATACTTTTGGCCAACGCTACATGAGGACGCCGCTCGGACCATCGCAACGTGTCTCTCCTGTCAGAAGTACCATAATTTATCGCATAAGCCGACGGAGGAAATGAAAGCGTTCACCGTGTCTTGCCCGTTCGACCAGTGGGGCATGGACATCGTAGGACCCATCCCTATGGCGACCGGGCAAAGAAAGTTTCTATTGGTGGCAGTAGATTACTTCTCCAAGTGGGTAGAGGCTGAGCCATTGGCCAAGATAACCGAGCACATGGTCAAAAAATTCATCTGGCAAAACATCATCTGTCGGTTCGGCATTCCGCGTCGGCTCTGTTAGGATGTATACTAAAAGCCTAGCTTTTGGTATAAACATTTATCTACAAATAAGAATCACATTGGTCAAATGTCTACATTTATGATAAATGTAGTTGTTCAATTAATTTATATTGTAGATAACATAGTATGTGGTGTCACATGCAGAAGATGATGTTATCAGTACCTTATAAATTATAAACAGTAGCTCACGACCAAAATGGAAAGGAACAAACCATTGGAAGGTCGTAGTGTAATTAGGTATTAGTTTATCTTAACTATATAATTACACTAGTACACTTAGAGTATATTGAGTAGAACCATTAGAGGTAGTTTCTTTTATACTGACTTTATAAAGAAACAAAAACCACAGTTATTATGGAAGTGTGTGCTCTTAATCCTAATATAATAACAAACACATGTATTTGATATTTATTTCTTTAATTTATCAAAGGGTGAGATTTAGTTCGATGAATCAATAAGCCCGATAAGTTGGGAAATGATATCACTTATAGTGTGTGTTGTTGATTATAGAAGAAACTGTGTCCTAGAGATACTAGGTTGATAATGTCCCCAAGAGGAGCTCATAAGGATTGTCATGTTAAACCCTGCAGGTGGACTTAGTCCGACATGATGATAAGGTTGAGTGGTACTACTCTTAGACTAAGACATTAATTAAATGAGTTGTCAGTAACTCACTTAATTAGTGGACATTCGATATCTTAAACACAGGGAGACTAACACACTCATAATAAGAAGGAGCCCAAAATGTAATTTGGGATTGGTGCGGTAGTTCAATAATAGTTCTCTAGTGGAATGAATTATTATTGATAAAATTAAGTTGTGTGTTCGGCGCAAACACGGGATGCTTAATTTTATCGGGAGACCAAAACCAATTCCTCCTCTCGGTCCCTATCGTAGCCTCTTATTTATAGAGTACTATACCTACCTATACCCACCTTCATACCCATGATAAGGGGGTCGGCCAAGCTAGCTTGTGGTTCAAGCTAGGGCCGGCCAAGCCTTGATTCATGGGTGGCCGGCCCTAGCTTGAACCCAAGCTTAGGTGGTCGGCCCCCATTAAATTAAAAAGAATTTTAATTTTTAATTTTTATTATGTGGAAGATATAATTTATTAAAGAGAATTAAAATTAAAATATCTCTCTTAAAAGGATCTACAAAAGATTAAAGAAAGAGATTAGATTTCTTTCCTTATTTGTAGATTGGAAAGATATTTTATTTTTTCTCTTTGAAAATTATTCACATGTTGAAAAATTAAAATTACAGAAATTTCTTTTTATCAACCATGAAGGGATTTTAAAGGGAAATTTTATTTTTTAAAATTTCCAAAGACAAATAAGGAAGTTTTAATTGTTGATTAAAAATTATCTTATTTGCTCTACATGAGGTGGCCGACCACATACAATTAATTAGAAAATTTTATTTAATTTTTCTTAATTAATTGTTGTCAAGGAAAGTTAAGGAAATTTTATTATAAATAAATTTCCTTATTTGCCAAAGTCAAGGAATATAAAAGAAGGGGTTGGGGTGCCTTCATGGGTTACAACCTCTATTATTCTCTCCCTCTTTTCCTTGGTGTTGTGGCCGGCCAACCTCTCTCCCTCTCTTCCTCTTTGTGGTGGACGAATCGTTCCTCTTGCTTGGAGCTCTTGTGGTGGCCGGATACTACTTGGAGAAGAAGAAGAAGAAGGAGAGAAAACTTGCATCCCTTGGAGCTTGGTTGGTGGTTTTTTCTTCATCCTTGGTGAAGCTCTTTTGTTTTGGCCGAACCTAGCTAGGAGGAGAAGAAGGTGCATTGGTGGTTTCTCATCTCGGAAGATCGTTGCCCACACAACGTCCGAGGTTAGAAGAGGAATACGGTAGAAGATCAAGAGGTCTTTCTAGAAGGTATAACTAGTAATTTTTCCTTTCCGCATCATACTAGTTATTTTTGGAAATAATACCAAATACAAGAGGCTTACGATTCTAGTATTTCGAATTTATTTTCGATGTAGTGTTCTTATGTTTATTTCTTTTCCTTGTGATTTGATTGTTCCTTTCGGTTAACCTAAAGTTATTTTAGGAAATTAAATATTAGCTTTCCATAAAAGGTTTTGTCTAGTCGGTGGTGGTTGCTCCCATATCCAAGAAGGTCATGTGCCTCGCCACGTCAGTACTGGGAACCAATTATGGAAATTAATATTTAATGGAATTAATAACTTAAGGTGATTTGGGTCGAACGTGTTAAGTTCCGCAGGAGATCCAAGTCAAACCCAAAAGGAACAAATAAATTAAGTTTTGGATCAAACGTGTTAAGTTCCGCAGGCGATCCAAAATTTAATTTAAAAGAACATATGGTAGCTAGGAAAAGGTTCAGAGCTTTGTACAAAATTTTTGTACAGTGGAACCTCTAGATTTTTCGAGTAGCAACCAACAATTGGTATCAGAGCTAGGTTTTTGCCTCTGTGTATTTGGTATTAGTTTAATTATGCACATGTCATACATAATTTAGGCAGGTTAATAGTAGGATGTGCTAACTTTGTGGATGCAGGATCCAACTATTATGGCTTATAGTTATTATGTGTGTGATGGGACCCTTGGACATGTCAAGGGCATTTTATTGTGTGTGCATGATTGTATTATAAAATACAGCAGGAGCTGTATTTAGTTTTATTAGGATTTTATTTTTTGATCTAGTTACATGTACATTCCTTTTATGGAATATAGGATCGATGGATGTAAATTTTATTTTATGTTCGATCTAGTTTACATGTACATTCCTTCGAGGAATATAGGATCGAAAAATGTAAAATTCTATTTATGTCGCGGATCGAATCTTGCAAGGCGTGGAACCTTTTGAGGATCAGAGGCGCAGCGGAACAAGGAGCAAGATGGATGCGACAACTAGACCCGGTGGCGGTGGCCAAAGATGGCAGCAGCTAGGGTTGGCGACACACGGAGGACAGCAATAGATAAAAGCCATAATAGTTGAAAATTAGTTTTTCTATTTATTGCTTTTTATGTTGTGTTGTGTGTGCTTGTTAGTATGCATGCTAAGTAGGCTAACATAGTCAAAATTCCTCACTTTAAATAACTAAGTGGGAGAGGGATTTATTTTAAATAAATTCCACGGTCTCCATTACTGGTTTATAAGTGATGCAACAAGCTTGCGCGTTGGCTCTGAGTGCCTTCCTCCATATCGGATGAGCTTGTTTGCGGATCACTAGCTTAAACTTCCATTTTGGATGACTATAGGAAGTTAATTAAGAGCGTGTGATCTTCCCCATCGGAAGGGACACAATCTTATTAACGGACTTAGTATCAAGTAATGGTATACACTTAGGCACGTCTAATAGTATCCTCCCCATCGGAGTCACTGCTATTATTTGTGTGACCGAAGAAAACCAACTATTGATTTGTCAAATAAATAAGTTGACAAGATAATAAAATTAAAACCCCCTCTTACAAATGTTTGATTTTGTATATGTCCACACTATCGTGGCATACAAAATTCACGGTGTTTGAGGTAATTTTATTTGTCATAAAGATTTATTGACAAGATAATTAATGGGTAAACCCCTCCTCTTACAAATGTTTAATTTTGTATACGACCACACTATCGTGGCATGCAAAATTCACGGTGTTTGAGGTGTTGGTGAATTTAAATAATATTGTTTGAGGAATCAATGTTATTTTAAATTCAAAAGTTTTGACCAAATATTTAATCAAAGAAAGATCAACTATTAATTTTATTCGTCATAAAGTAAAGTTGACGAGATAATAAAATTAATGGATAAAATCTCTTCTTTGTTTTTGTATACGTCCACACTATCGTGGCATACAAAATTCATGGGGATTTTAAGGAATTGATCTTGACCAAATATTTTTATGATTCTTAGGATTTAAAATGTTTGTCAATTCCCTAGTTGTTATACTATAGAAAAGACTTAGTAGTCCCGATTGTAAAAATTGAAAATAGGACTTGGACATTAAGGTAGTCTGTCTTTTTAGAACTAAAGAACAATATATGTGTATTTAATTCATTAGTTGAAACATGTTTAGTGGTGTTATCTACCAGAACCTGGAGTGTAGATACAGATGTCATTAATCATGACCGCAATTCATTGCAGGGTTCCAGGAAACCCGACAACTAAATGAAAATAAAAACACCGTCCACATGGGCACTGCTGTAAAAGTGGCAGCTGTTATAGTGGGAGATGTTTATCCTTTAATAGGAAAAAAATATGGATTATTAGAAATTATCTTTACGTACGAAGTTTAGAAAGAACCTGATTTCAGTTTCTAAACTATTCTAGAATAGATATTGTGTCTATTTTGATAACAAAGCTGTTATCAAGAAAAATAGAGAAGTTATTTATTCTGGTATGTTGGTTGATAATTTATAATCCAATAACTCCCACGATGCAATAAATGGAAATTATAACACATCTTCTAACTTTAAGAGGAAGCAACCTTCGGAAATGAACCAATTATATCTTTGGCATCTAAGGCTAGGTTATATTAACTTGAGTAGGATTCATTGGTAGCTGATGAACTTTTGGGTTCATTAGTAGTGGAAATCTTTCCAACCTGCGAGTCTTACTTGGAAGGAAAAATAACCAAGAAGCTTTTAAGGGGGTATGGAGCCAAAGATATGTTGGAATTGGTTCATTCTGATTTGTGTGATCCTATGACTATCCAAACAAGAGGTAGTATCGAATATTTCGTCTATTTTATAGACAACTATTCAAGATACAAATACATTTACTTGATGTGCCGCAAGACTAAGTGTTTTTGATTAGTTCAAAAAGTACAAGGCTGATGCGGAGAAAACACAAAGTAAAAGTATCAAGTCACTACGGTGAGATCGTAGTGGCAAGTACCTTTTTGGGAGAATTTAGGAGTCACTTATCAGAAGTAGGGATTCAATCCCAACTAATTGCACTTGGTACACCCCAACAGAATGGTGTAGAAAAAAGGAAGGTATAGGACTCTTATAGAAATAAGTAGATTAATGATGAGTTATTTGGAAAATTACCAAATTCATTTTAAGGATATACTCTGGAAACGGAAGTGAACATAGTACCTTCCAAAGTCAGAACTCTCTACTCATATAGAATTGCTGAATAAGCGTAAGCCTATTTTGAAGCATATTCGGATTCGGGTAGTCCAGCACATATGCTGAAGAGAGATAATGATAAGTTGGACAGGAATTCACTTGTTTGTGGGTTATCCTAGAGAAATGAAAGTAGGATTATAGTCTTAAAAATTAGAAGGTCATTGTTAGCATTAATGACCGATTTTTAGAAAAGGACTATGTAATAAATCACGTGCCCATAAGTAGATTTGTTCTTAAGGAAATAATAAAGGACATGTCTAACCTAGTACCAACTGTACAAGATGAAATATCACAAGAAACTGCAACACGTATCACAAATGATACACAATTACAGAAAGTGTCTCGTCGTAGTGGGAGGGTTGTTAGGCAACCTAAAAAGATTCATGTTTTGGGAGAGTTTTTGGACCCGATCCCTAGAAGACATGAACCCGATCTCCGGACATATGACGAAACACTCCAAGATAAAGATGCAGCATCTTGGCAAAGAGTAATGAATAATAGAATTAGAATATATATTCTAATAAAATCTGGAAGCTTGTAGAACCACCAAATGGTGTAAAAGCCTTTGGGTGTAAAAAGGTCTATAATAGGAAAAGAGGGTTAGACAGGAAGGTAGAAACTTTCAAAGCAAGGCTTGATGAAAAAGGAAACTTTTTCACTGGTAGCCATGATTAAGTCTATCCGGATTCTTTTATCTATTTGGCAAGTGGATGTCAAGACAGCATTCCTTAATGGAAGTCTTGAAGAAAGCATCCATATAAAGCAACCAGAAGGGTTCATTGCAAAGGGCTAAAAGCATTTTGTGTGCAAGCTCAATCAGTCTATGGACTGAGGCAAAGCTTCAAGGTCTTGGAACATCTGGTTTATCAAAGTAATCCAGACCTATGGATTTATTTAGTAACCGGATAAGTCTTGTGTATACAAAAGGTGTGATGGAAACGTGGTGATATTTCTTGTACTATACGTAGATAACATTTTTGGTAGTTGGAAACAATATCAAAATATTGTCAGAAGTAAGGGTATGGTTGTCCAAACAATTCGATATAAAGGACTTGGGAGAATGTATGTATTCTTGAGATCAAAGTAATAAGGGATCGCAAGAAAAGAATATTTTACTTATCCCAAGCTTCATAAATTGAAAAATAAAAAATAAAAATCCTTGCTCGTTTTAAGCATGCAAAACTCCAAGAAAGGTTTCTTATTTTTTTTTTTTTAGCATGGAGTAACTTTATCTAAAGAAATGTCTCCGTAGACATCAAAGGAGATAAAAGACATAAAGGCAGTTCCTTAGGCTTCGGCTGTGGGAAGCCTAATGTATGTAATGCTGTGTACGAGACTGGATATCTATTTTGCCGTGGGCATAGTTAGTAGATATCAAAGCAACTCTGGACAAGGACATTGATCTGCAGTAAAGCATATATTGAAGTACCTTGGAGACACCAGAGATTATATGCTAGCTTATAAGGCAGATAATTTGTTCCCTGTGGGTTGCATGGATTTTAACATCCAATTGGAAAGGGACAACAGTAAGTCAACCTCGGGGTTTTGTGTTTACTTTAGGAGGTAAAGTCATAACTATGGAAGAGTGATAAGCATAGGTGTTTTTCTGGACTCCACCATAGAAGCTTAGTATATGGCAAGCCTCTGAGGTAGCCATAAAAGCTAATGACTCAATAACCTCAAGATAGACTTAGATATGATTTCTGGTTTGACCAAAGATTATTACAATTTATTATAATAATATTGGTGCAGTAGCAAACTCAAAGAAACCATAAGTCTATAAGGCAAGTAAACACAATAGAGCGCAAGTACCACCCAATACGAGAAATCGTATAAACGAGGAGAAGTTGTTGCCGCCTAGATTGCATCAGGTGATGACCTATAGATCCTTTCACTAAGATCCTTAAGGCAAGAGCTTTTGATGGCATGTTGAAGGGTTAGGAATCAGATGTATGGAAGCAGATATAGCAGCTTAGTCTTTTAGTATAAGTGGGAGATTGTTAGGATGTATACTAAAAGCCTAGCTTTTGGTATAAACATTTATCTAGAAATAAGAATCACATTGATCAAATGTCTACATTTATGATAAATGTAGTTGTTCAATTAATTTATATTGTAGATAACATAGTATGTGGTGTCACATGCAGAAGATGATGTTATCAGTACCTTATAAATTATAAACAATAGCTCACGACCAAAATGGAAAGGAACAAACCATTGGAAGGTCGTAGTGTAATTAGGAATTAGTTTATCTTAACTATATAATTACACTAGTACACTTAGAGTATATTGAGTAGGACCATTAGAGGTAGTTTCTTTTATACTGACTTTATAAAGAAACAAAGACCTCAGTTATTATGGAAGTGTGTGCTCTTAATCCTAATATAATAACAAGCACATGTATTTGATATTTATTTCTTTAATTTATCTAAGGGTGAGATTTAGTTCGATGAATCAATAAGCCCGATAAGTTGGGAAATGATATCACTTATAGTGTGTGTTGTTGATTATAGAAGGAAGCTGTGTCCTAGAGATACTAGGTTGATAATGTTCCCAAGAGGAGCTCATAAGGATTGTCATGTTAAACCCTGCAAGTGGACTTAGTCCGACATGATGATAAGGTTGAGTGGTACTACTCTTAGACTAAGACATTAATTAAATGAGTTGTCAGTAACTCACTTAATTAGTGGACATTCGATATCTTAAACACAGGGAGACTAACACACTCATAATAAGAAGGAGCCCAAAATGTAATTTGGGATTGGTGCGGTAGTTCAATAATAGTTCTCTAGTGGAATGAATTATTATTGATAAAATTAAGTTGTGTGTTCGGGGCAAACACGGGATGCTTAATTTTATCGGGAGACCAAAACCAATTCCTCCTCTCGGTCCCTATCGTAGCCTCTTATTTATAGAGTACTATACCCACCTATACTCACCTTCATACCCATGATAAGGGGGCCGGCCAAGCTAGCTTGAACCCAAGCTTAGGTGGTCGGCCCCCATTAAATTAAAAAGAATTTTAATTTTTAATTTTTATTATGTGGAAGATATAATTTATTAAAGAGAATTAAAATTGAAATATCTCTCTTAAAAGGATCTACAAAAGATTAAAAAAAGAGATTAGATCTCTTTCCTTATTTGTAGATTGGAAAGATATTTTATTTTTTCTCTTTGAAAATGATTCACATGTTGAAATATTAAAATTATAAAAAAAAAAATTTATCAACCATGAAGGGATTTTAAAGGGAAATTTTATTTTTTTTAAATTTCCAAAGACAAATAAGGAAATTTTAATTGTTGATTAAAAATTATCTTATTTGCTCTACATGAGGTTGCCGGCCACATACAATTAATTAGGAAATTTTATTTAATTTTTCTTAATTAATTGTTGTCAAGGAAAGTTAAGGAAATTTTATTATAAATAAATTTCCTTATTTGCCAAAGCCAAGGAATATAAAAGAAGGGGTTGGGGTGCCTTCATGGGTTACAACCTCTATTATTCTCTCCCTCTTTTCCTTGGTGTTGTGGCCTGCCAACCTCTCTCCCTCTCTTCCTCTTTGTGGTGGCCGAATCCTTCCTCTTGCTTGAGCTCTTGTGGTGGTCGGATACTACTTGTAGAAGAAGAAGAAGAAGGAGAGAAAGCTTGCATCCCTTGGAGCTTGGTTGGTGGTTTTTTCTTCATCCTTGGTGAAGCTCTTTTGTTTTGACCGAACCTAGCTAGGAGGAGAAGAAGGTGCATTGGTGGTTTCTCATCTCGGAAGATCGTTGCCCACACAACGTCCGAGGTTAGAAGAGGAATACGGTAGAAGATCAAGAGGTCTTTCTAGAAGGTATAACTAGTAATTTTTCCTTTCCGCATCATACTAGTTATTTTTGGAAATAATACCAAATGCAAGAGGCTTACGATTCTAGTATTTCGAATTTATTTTTGATGTAGTGTTCTTATGTTTATTTCTTTTTCTTGTGATTTGATTGTTCCTTTCGGTTAACCTAAAGTTATTTTAGGAAATTAAATATTAGCTTTCCATAAAAGGTTTTGTCTAGTCGGTGGTGGTTGCTCCCATATCCAAGAAGGCCATGTACCTCGCCACGTCAGTACTGGGAACCAATTATGGAAATTAATATTTAATGGAATTAATAACTTAAGGTGATTTGGGTCGAACGTGTTAAGTTCCGCAGGAGATCCAAGTCAAAACCAAAAGGAACAAATAAATTAAGTTTTGGATCAAACGTGTTAAGTTCCGCAGGCGATCCAAAATTTAATTTAAAAGAACATATGGTAGCTAGGAAAAGGTTCAGAGCTTTGTACAAAATTTTTGTACAGTGGAATCTCTAGGTTTTCCGAGTAGCAACCAACAAGCTCGTGTCGGACAACGGACGACAGTTCGTCGGAAATCAGCTTGAGGAATGGTGCAAGGGATATGGCATTGAGCAGCACTTCACGTCGGTGGTGTATCCCCAAAGCAATGTCAAGCCGAAGTAGCCAACCAGGAGATACTCCGAATTCTTCGGGCTCGGCTCGACCACATGGGAGGGAGCTGGGTGGACGAGCTGTCGGGAGTCTTATGGGCCATCTGCACGACCCCTAAAGAGGGAACGGGAGTAACACCTTTCCATCCGGTGTATGGAGGCGAGGCGGTCGTCCCAGTCGAAGTCGGCGTAGAGTCTACCCGGATCCAGAACTACGACGAAGATAATGCCGAGCGGAGGCAGCTAGAATTAGACTTGATCGACGAGCAGCGAGCCAAGGCGTCCGTCCGACTGATGGCTTACAGGCAGAGAATGAAGCAGAACTACAACCGTCGCGTGATTCCTCGAGCATTCCAGGTGGGCGACTTTGTCTGGAAGAAAGTGAAGCCGGTCGGGGATGTAGGCAAGTTGGAGGCTCCCTGGGCGGGACCGTTCAAAGTCATCGAGAAGCTCCGATCGGGAGCTTATTACTTGGAAGATGAGGATGGACGAAGGCTAGAGAGGCCGTGGAGCGCAAACCACCTCCAACCCTATCGGGCTGGATAAGAGGTGCGCTGATATAATATATTTTGAATATTCTGTTCGGATGTATTATTTGGTTGCAAGAATGAAAGCTATAAGAACAAAGGCATGATTCTGGCGCATCAAGCGAGTAGTAGAATGATGCCGTGGTAGAGACCCCGTGTCGTTCGGGCGGGAGTATATTATCCGAGCCCAATGCTTGATGGTGAAGACCCTGCGCTGTTCGGCCGGGAGTATATTATCCCGGCCCAATGCTCGATGGCGAAGACCCAGTGTCGTTCGGCCGGGAGTATATTATCCGAGCCCAATGCTCGATGGCGAAGACCCCGAGCCGTTCGGCCGAGAGTGTATTATCCGAGCCCAATGCTCGATGGCGAAGACCCCGCGCCGTTCGGTCGGGAGTATATTATCCGGGCCCAATGCTCGATGGCGAAGACCTCGTGCCGTTCGGGCGGGAGTATATTATCCGAGCCCAATGCTCGATGGCGAAGACCTCGTGCCGTTCGGTCGGGAGTATATTATCCGAGCCCAATGCTCGATGGCGAAAACCTCGTGCCGTTCGGGCGGGAGTATATTATCCGAGCCCAATGCTCGATGGCAAAGACCTTGTGCCGTTCGGCCGGGAGTATATTATCCGAGCCCAATGCTCGATGGCGAAGACCCCGAGCCGTTCGGCCGAGAGTGTATTATCCGAGCCAAATGCTTGATGGAGAGGAACTCGTGCCGGTAGGCCGGGAGTATATTATTTGAGCTATAAGCTCATCATTGAAGACCGTCGAGCTCCGACGTTAAACCCTAGAGTCGGACCGGCGACTATAAACCCCCCGGCTTGAAGACCGTCGAGCTCCGACGTTAAACCCTAAAGTCGGACTGACGACTATAAACCCCCCGGCTTGAAGACCGTCGAGCTCCGACGTTAAACCCTAGAGTCGGACCGGCGACTATAAACCCCCCGGCTTGAAGACCGTCGAGCTCCGACGTTAAACCCTAGAGTCGGACCGGCGACTATAAACCCCCCGGCTTGAAGACCGTCGAGCGGCGACGTTAAACTCTAAAGTCAGACCGGCGACTATAAACCCCCCGGCTTGAAGACCGTCGAGCGGCGACGTTAAACTCTAGAGTCGGACCGGCGACTATAAACCCCCCGGCTTGAAGACCGTCGAGCGGCGACGTTAAACTCTAGAGTCAGACCGGCGACTATAAACCCCCCGGCTTGAAGACCGTCGAGCTCCGACGTTAAACTCTAGAGTCGGACTGGCAACTATAAACTCCCCAGATGAGGCAGCATCGCGTCGAATTACTTCAACGACGCATTGGCATAGAGTCCATGAAAGAATGAAAATTCGTTGACCGATCGGCGCGGTAAAGGAAAACACCGAAAAACTCATGGAAATCCACGGTGGGGTGGCCTTTTTGGCCGATCGGCGAGGCAAAGAAAAACACTTAGAGCGAAAAGCTCATAGAAATCCTAGGCAAGATGGATGGGCGTTTGATCGATCGGTAAAGCAAAGAGGTTAAGAAATTCCCTGCGGGTAAAAGGTCTAGTAACCGGTCGGCATAATCAAAAAGAACACGAAATAAGAGGATAACACAGCAAGAGTGGGCATTCATTTAATATTAGCGTTTAAGGGTTACAGGTGCCACGTGATAGGCACGTCGATCGAAATCATTCCTGAAAACACATTCACTCAAAATAATTAAAGATATGCTTGGGAATGGTTGTAATAAGCGTCGCATGTTCCCGAGCGGGAATTTCCGCTGAAGTTGGGAGGAGACCCTTGGCCTTCAAGTAATCTGACGTGGCAGTGATCGCCAGTTCAAAGGCCTCGGCCATCCGGTTGCAAACCTTCTCAGCGAACTCGTTTGAGCGGATGTAGTTTTGCCTCAGCACGATGAACCGGCTCGGTTCAGCCTCCTGGTACTCCTTGAACGTGGCTGGGGAAGCTTCGAGAGACTCCTGCAAAGTCTTCAGTTCATCCTTATGTTTAATCGCCTCGGCCGAGCGGCTCGCCTTCTCACCGTCCAGCTGCTCCATCAGCTCTTTGACTCGTTGCTCCAGGCCACGGGCCTCGACGTTTTTCTTCTCCAAATCGGCTATAGCCGTTTTCTTCCGATCGGTTGCCAGGCTTATTTTCCGGTCCAATGATTTGACCTGTCGTTCGAGTTCAGCCAGAGTATGGGCCTGGTCGGTCGTCTTCTTTCGCTCAGTCTCCAACAAGTCTTGGGTCTTCTTGAGCTCTTTTTGCAGCTCGGCGTATGAGGGACCCTGGGAGGGCGCACCGCCCAAGCTCTTCTGCCTCTTGAGCTCCGCATCCACCATGGCCAGACGATTGGAAACAGTGATCTCCTCTACCCACCTCTGACATAAACAAGATTATTAATAGCCGATCGAAGAAAGTGCGTAGAAGACTTCAAAGAAAACATACTTACCCCAGTGGCCTGCTGCATATGGCTGTTGGCCAGATTGCCGAGTGGAATCATCGCGACACGTGCCCGAGCGTCGACCCACATCTCGGCGAGGGGCCCCTTCATGGTGATCATGTGCTCAGGCGTGGTTGGCGGATCAGACTCGGGCAAAAGCTCCTCAGTGGGAAGGTGTAGGGTGGCCCTAACGGTGCAGCTCTGGCCAGGGGACGTATGAGCAGATGCGGAGGGAGCAGAGGCCGGGGCGGAGAACTTGGACAAAATAGCCGAGCGCTGGACCCGGCGGGGGGCAGGCGGAAGAGCGCTGACCGGCACAGCCTCAATAGGGATGGCGGGTAGATTCAACTGAGACGGAGTCCGATCGGAGGATATTGCCTCCACCATTGGAGTTTTACCGCGAGAATCGGATCTCGCCCGCTCGGATACACGAACTGCGGAAGTAGCTGATCGCAGCGACGTCTCTGTCCGGCGTCTCTTTTGTCTGAGTGGCTGCTCGTCTTCCTGACCGGAGCCTTCCTCTTGCGCGGCTAGCTCCCTGTTTGAAGTGTTGCCTCCCGTCACCTCCACGGGGGAAGCCTGAGCGGCCGACTCTTCTGCGTGTGTGTCGCTCTCACCCTCGTGAGAGCCGACCGGAGCGATGCCCAGTCGCTCCATCTCTTTAGCGGCGGCCGCCTCGATCGCCTCGGCTTTCCTCTTCAAAATCCCTTGCATCACGGACTCCATGACGATATTTGCTGCAAAGGAAAAAGAAGAAAATCAGTTAGCACTCAAAGTACATGTGCAAGGGAAATTCCTACCAAAGCTGCTCGGAAGTGGAGTGCGACTCGGACTCAGGCCGAATATGTACAGCACGCCTTCAGGCAGAAGCTTGTTGATATCGAGCTTCAGACCGGCAAGCACGTTCGCGGCCTCGAGATAGTCCGGTCGGGTTTTGAATCTTTTTAACTTAGGGGAAGTAGGGTGTCCGACCTGCCATTTGGTTCAGAAGGAAGCCCGCTCGAGGAAACGCAAATAAAAGTAGTACTCCTTCCAGTGTTTATTGGAGAAGGGGAGTTTATCAAAAAAGACTAGACCGGGCCGAGCTTGGAATAGATAGGTGCTCAGCTAGGATTGCTTGGGATAATAAAAGTAGTAAAAAACTTCCGGTCGGAGAGGGATGCGGTGTATCTTGAATAGTACAACCACTCCACACAAAAGGCAGAAAGTATTGGGAACTAGTTGGGCGAGCGGAAGACCAAAGAAGTTGCAAACATCGATGAAGAAGGGGTGAAGAGGAAACCGCAGACTGGCTATGAATTGGTCGCGGAAAAAACAGACAACTCATATCGGCGATTTGTGAGGCAGAGTGGTTGGTGAGGGTAGAATAAGTTCGATGTCAGACGGAATATCAAGACCATCGAGCAGAGCCTCGGCGCCACGCCGGTCGAAGAGAGGCTCCATGGTAGTATACCAAGGACCTAAAGCGGGATCTATGGGGCGAGATGAACTGGCCATTATCCGATCGGGCAAAAAAGCAAAAACCGAGAGAATGGAAAAAGACACACGGCAAGCAGAAGATGGGAGAAACAATGACCAGAAGACGGGAACTCGACAAAGAAGACGAGGAAAATAGAAAAGAGAAGAGGAGGAACCTTACGAAGAAACTGGGGATCAAAGGAAGGCGGCAGAGAATCGTCGGAAAACGGAGAAGCAGGGTCGTCGGAACGTCGAAGCACCGAATAAAGACGGAGGAACGCGGAGGCAGAAATGCGGCGGAGGAAGGAGGCGACGACTTTATAAGGTCGGGCCCGATCGGTCTCGACCGTCCGATGCAGGTCACAGGAACCGAGGCCCCCATCGGGCCGTTCATTTCAAACCGCCGATGTCCCATCGGACACACCGCCGAGCCGTACGATGACGCCAGCAAAGGCACCACGTGGCATCATGCCATAAGGGCGCATTTAATGAGCGCCATTACGGCATGCGTGCTCGGTCTTAATGGAGAGGATTTGCATGAATCCCGAGGAGATCCAAAGGGCGTCAGCATTGACCGTCAACGCGGAAGTAAACCCAGCGCTCGGAAGGAGCCGATCGGACGGGCAGAGGAACATTCCAGAATGGCAGGGCGGTTTCATTCAGGCCGACCGGCGGTCCAGTCAGTCGGACTTGGCGCCTCCTTCGACTAGACTAAAAGGGAAGGCATGTGATCCGGTGACAAGGACGGGGGACCCTCGTTGGTGGAAGGTCAACGACATGTGGAGGTCGAAGGTCAGGAGAGTCAACCCGGAGATAGGCCGACCGGAAGAAGCAGGCCTACCGACCGGGCATTGCAGGCCGACCTGTAGTGAATGCCCCGAACCGAATGAAAGACAACCCGACTAGGGGGGTCGGGTTTCCGATGCTCCAAGGCAAAAAGGTTTCAAGGCCGAACGGAATGTCCGTTCGGCCGGGCACCAGGCAACAGAGGTAGGGCAATATCATCCGAGCATACGGCCGGGAGGTATCCCGATCGGACCGATGACTATAACACTACAAAAAAAATAAACTTTTAGAAGCGGTTTTAAGACACCTATAGCAACGGTTTTCAACCGCTGCTAAATCTATTGCACCGATAAAAAACCGTTGCGGATGTTGGTGACGCTAAAGCCAACAGATGCGGTAAAGCTGACTGGTGGTTCATGACTAAGAGCCGATTCTGATGGGTACCTATAGAAGCGGTTTATGATCGATCTTGATGGATACCTATAGAAACGGTTAATGACCGATCCTGATGCATACCTATAGAAGCGATTAATGACCGATCCTGATGAATACCTATAGAAGCGGTTAATGACTGATCCTGATGGATATCTACAGAAGCGATTAATGGCTACCTCTATAGAATTTTTCAATCTAAAAAACTGCCCTTTAGAAGCAGTTATAACCGATTCTAGAAGTCTAGTTATAGGAACGGTTAAAACCGCTACTATTATTGAATTATCAATTTTACAAAAAAAAAAAAAATCCTATTTTCTATTGTACCTGTAGAATTCCAAATCAAATGCTCAAATTAAACCAATTGACAATATTCATATTTCATTTCACAAACCTAATTTATTTCCATAACGCATAAATATAAATTGGATTACAAAATCAACACATACAATTTGTATTTCATTTCAAAATATTCATAACATATAACATTTAACTCCACACTATAACACAAACATAATATTTTCTTCAATCTCCAAAAGATATACAACCTTCAATAACAAATTTTCTCCACCAAAAAAAAAATCAAAAGACATATGCTCCAAGCAACAAAAGGCATGTGCTCCAAACGACAAAAGACATTTGCTTCAAGCACAAAAAGACATTTGCTCCAACCATCAATAGAAACCTTCAATAGAACCACCAAAGTATATTCTATCAGCATATTTCAATATATAATGAAAAAAATATTTAACAAAAACTTGTACCAAATTAAAAATGTTGAATTAAGTGTAAGAGGTATGAAAAATTGCATGAATTAGATAAACAAATTTTATTTTGAATATAACAATAGCTTATGCCTAATTACAATTGAGAATTGTGCCTAAACAGATTCTATTTTCCCTCTTGTTGTGCATCCTGCCTCAGCAAGATACTGAGTCACTAGTGTTGTCTTCCATGAGCATGTCTACACAACTTTTTTTTTTCAAAAAAAAATATAAAAGAGAAAAAACCTTACTAGAAGGGAACAAAAACCTGACCTTCTACGACGCTTATTACAAAGACCCTAACTACTTTACAATAACCTCAGAAATAATATCAACAGATCCTAACAAACCTGAACTCAAAGAAATAGTACCCACTCATATACAACTTTACATTAAAGAAAATTAAACCAGTTAAGGTCCCGAACTTCTCCAAAATTTAGAAGCCAACTTTGCAACCTCCCTGCCTCTTCATGTTCCCTTATACTTTCTGTACAAAGTTCCATAGTAGATATGAAAAATTAAATGAGATTTATCCATGAATTAGAAATCCATCAGCCATCTCAAAACCTCTCCACATCATGGAACCATCCAAAAATAGCGTGCTCCTCCCCACCTCCAACACCAGCCCACAACTTCCACAAAACAAAAGGAAATGAATCCCATCAAAGAAAATAACATGCTCCGCGTTCAACCAACACAACTATTTTCCCATTCTATACACCACCACTCTCCAATAATAAAATCCAGCAACGTATCAAGAATCCAAAACCCCCTTCAACACCATAGTAATAAGCAAACACCAGACACCAAAATCACAAAGCCGAGCAAAACAAACTCCACCTCTTTTCCACATCTATTCACGGCACCTAATAATCAACATCAACCAGTTATACACCACCAAATGAGACCACAACAATTCCACTGCATCAACCAGTTCTACATAGCTTGAACCAACTCCATTTTCAATTTATAAACAACTTATTTAATGGTTTATAAATAATCAAATGGATCATGCATGTGCTTCTTCCATCACGCAAACCACCATATATACTAGGCAAAACAACTTCAGTGGAATTAGTTATCAAAAGAGAAAATGAAATGAAATGAATTAATTATTAGATAGATGTAAAGTAGTACATGTATAATCAAGTCTTCTTTCATCATGACTCTTCTATTTCTCCTGCTCAAGTCTTCTTTCAATTCCATCAACACATACTAAAAATGTTCTCCTACACTTTAATTTCATCTGTCATGTTGCTTTTGAATTATATTTCCACAACATACTAAAACTAACTGGGATTATATTTTCACATTTGAGCTTCCACAATATTCTCCTACACTTTAATTTCATCAAAATAAAAACTAAAATGTTGCTTTTGAATTTTGGCAAGGAGGTAATTTATACAAGCTAGGAAACATCTGATAAAGATAATTATTGCATACATATGCACAAGTTTATAACCACAAGTAAACTTGGTGTCTATTTTGAAACAAACATTATCATAACTTCCAAAATATTACTGTACACAATGAATAAAAAAGCATTGTATTAGGAAATAATGCAAGCCTATTAAAAGTCTTACTTGTTATTGCGGCCAACCCTGAATTTGTTATGTTGCAACAATCCAAATTATGCGATTTGATAGAAGTTAACCCAGTCTTTAACCAGTAAGAAAGTATGATTCCATCTGATAGCATGAACCATGGAACAAAATTAGAAGAAAAGTTTCCATTTTTATTAAAGACAAGGTATGCTTATGTTATCATGCTAACGCCACCAATGCAGATATCAAGCAACCTAATCCAGGACAAATTAAACAGGTATCTAGATTATCATAGCCAACCTATAATTATGCTAACAATCACATAAACATGGGTCTCATTGAATAGAGAACATGTTCCACTCTCATACAGCTTGAAATCTATTTCCTTTTACAATATTAAAATAGATGAAGATTCATAGAGAAGGAACATAAGTTAAAAGAATGAATTCTTTAGCAATGAAAACTAACAGAATATGAATTGAGAAGTTAACAATACTAACCCTTTTAAATCGGCCCTGTTATGGATGATCAGCATTTACGAGGTTCAATTTCAAAAGATGCCCTTTTTCGGACCTGCAACAAAGGCAAGTCTTTCAGCCGGGAAATATAAGTTTACAAATTAAGTTAGGTATTTGATTAAACTGGAGGAGGGTGGGTGACATGTCTCAGCCGGAAGAGCTTCTGGACAAGGGACATCGGGATCTCTGGCAGCAGCGGCGGACCCACTTCAAGGCCTTCATGGATTTGGTCGCTGCGGGAGGTCGGAGGTCGGATAGCTCTTTCCTGATCGCAGTGCCATCATAGGAGGCACAAATGGGGGGAGGGTGCGCCATTCCCTCTTCGGTCTCCTATGCTCGTCCTCTTTAGTTATGGGAGATGTTGCGCTCACGAAGTGCGATGAGCGCAAAAGAATGGAAGAGAGGAGCTTGACGGGGACCCAAGGCGCCGAGGAGCAACCACACCGCCACAGGCGAACGAGCTCGAACATCAGCGCAAGGGCGGCTTCGCTAGCACTATACGAATAGACTAATCCTAGGTGTGGGCGGCGCAGATGAGAGTTTAGGCGGAAGAGGTTTTTCGTGGATGGTTTTGTCGGAGGAGGTTAGGTCGCGGAGGGTGGGTTTTGGCGGAGAAGGGTTCTAGAGAAAAATAATTAGGGATTTGGGTAGGATTTAGGAATTTAAAATTTTTAAAAATTTGGAAGATTATTAACCGCCCGCGCTTTGCACATTGTTGTCCGCGCTTTACATATTATTAATATTTTAATAATAATTAGTCATAACATATATTTTTTACATCATCATTTATATAAGTATAATAATATTAACAACATACTCTATAAATCATTAATATTAAATTTTAACAACGCACTCTGCAAGAAGTAGAAAAGATTATTAACAGCATACTTTTTCTATACGCCATCATTTGTACAAATATAATACTATATGTAGCGTACTTTATTAGGCATGTCGTAAAAACTATTATTAACGGCATGCCTTAATTGTGTGTCATTGATGGCGCGAACAAAACACAACACATAACATCTGTTCCGAGATTGTTTAATGAGCTATTACCATATACATAACGAGAACAAAACACAACATATTCATCTACTAACTATGTCTCTGCAATGTCGGCATCTGGTCGTGCTTTATTTTTAACAAAATGTTTAAGTTTCCCTAGATATCTTTCTATTGGGTATATCCACCGATAATGTACATGCCCAACAATTATTGCTTCATACGCTAAATGTACCACCAAATAAACCATTATTGTGAAAAAAGATGGTGGAAATATTCTCTCTAATTGACATAAAACCAAAATAACTCCTTCTTCAGCCTTCTGTAATTCTTCTTCTTGTAGGGTCTTTGCACACACTGTTCTAAAATATTCACACAAAAATAATAAGTGGAGCAGTTACCTTTTTTGATAACACGCGACGAAAAGCAATTGGAAGGAATTATTCCATCATAATATGACAATCATGTCTTTTCAAGCCCATAATCCTATAACGTCCAACATCCACACACTTTGAGATATCAGATAACATACCATCCGGAACATGAATATCTTTTAAAATATCTTTTTTTCATCTTTACACATAGAGAAAATGAAGCTTAGCATCATAGATACGCTGTAAGCAAACTACAATAATAAACTTGAAAAATAATACGAATAACTTGTAAAAAAGACAAATTAAATTAAGGGATTCATTGAAAAAATTTACAAATCTACTGGCCAACACAAATTAAACCCTAATCGATTATAATTTTATCATCATTAACATATAAAAACATTGTCACCATACGAAAACTAAACCAAGAAATTACCTCTAGAAATAAAATCAAAGGCGATTTATGATGTGAATGTCGAAGGATGATGTTTGGGTGCAATTAATCTGATGGGTCGCTAGAATAGAGAGGATTGCTGGAACATAGATGGTCGATAGAAAAAGAGAAGATCGCTGGAACAAAGAGGGTCGTCGAAATAGAAAGGTTTCCTGGAATTGTGAAAATAATATGAGATGCGAGCATATTTTTTTTATTAATCTCATATGTAACCTTTAGAAGCGGTTTAGAACCGTTTCTAAAACAAACTTATAGGAACGGTTCTAATAACCGGTTCTATATGTGTCCAATAGCAACGATTTACCAACCGCTTCAAAAAAACTCAATTGAAGCGGTTTTAAGAGCGGTTACACATGACCGATTCTATTGGGTTTGCTTTTACAACTGTTTCATCAATCGCTGCTAATATTTCGATCTTAATGTCCAATTTTTTTGTAGTGTAACCGGCGACAAGAGTAATATGCCTGCCGAGCGGCCGACCCGCTCGGTCCTGGAACAGACAGGGGACGCAAGAGGACAAAGGAGACAGGGGATAACATCATTCTCGAGACACCTGCCGCCCACAAAAAACAGAGTTGGCGGCCGAACCGTACACAGGATCATACGATGGAAGTTTCCACCGTCACATCCGGGATATGCTCGGACGATTGCGGAATGGCGCCAGAGGTACTTTTCTGACACAGGCTCGTTAAGGTAAGTTTGGGGAAGCGTGCACACATCGGGAAGCATG
Source organism: Zingiber officinale (assembly GCF_018446385.1). NCBI lineage: Eukaryota > Viridiplantae > Streptophyta > Magnoliopsida > Zingiberales > Zingiberaceae > Zingiber > Zingiber officinale. The sequence goes on along the minus strand of NC_055994.1, from coordinate 89,504,756 downwards.
CCCGCATTTCCCCGGGGCCTTATATAAGGATCCCCAGACGTCGACGAAGATATATATGCACACATCTCTACTGTAACTTCGTTACGCTGCCTCTCTCGTTGCCTGACTTAAGCGTCGGAGGGTCGTCGCCGGGGAACCCCTCCCGGCTCGGCTTCCTTGTAGGTTCGTCGGAGAGCTATACCACCAGTCGGAGATAGCGGAGCGTGCCACGTCCCCAGCGTCCGTCGACTCAGCGCTCGGAAATGATCAAAAATAATTAAAAAAAATTACTAATATAATTTATAATTTTTTTTAGAATATAAAAAGAATACTAACATAATTTTAGTTTAGAAGCAGGAGATCCAGATTAATACAACACAGTAAGATAATAAAATAATATAAGTATATTTATTTTAGCCATATAGAAAGGATGAAAAAGTCCACTGACTTCTACGCGTCCTTTTGAATAACGACTTTCAATATAATTGCACTCTCCGCCAATTTGCTAGCCATAATCGGAATCATGAGGTCGAAAATATCACATAAGAATGTATTATTTGCCACTATCTCTTAATTAAATTTATAAATATCAACAACCTAATTAAATATATAATAAATAAATTACTAGTCATCTGATGACTAATCAACTAGAGTAGTCCTTTTTAAAATGTGATGTTTTTCTTATTTTATAGTATTTCTCTTTGAATTAACAAATTATAGAAGAAAAGGTCGCTTCCGGTGTCCATACGGAATTAACGGAGTCGATAATCATTTGAATATCGTAAATCAATGGAATTGTAGAATAAAAATGCCCCCGTAATTTAATTAGGTGTTCTATAGTATTTGATGCAGCAATGAAATTTCAGGGGCATTTAAAGAAGTAGAGAAGGCTTTCTCCTCCTTTCTATATATAACAACGAACAAGACGTCACTGACAATAAGTGAATCTAACGAGTCTTCGATTCGATGCCGAGAATGGAGAAGAAGAAGGAAGGAGGCAAGGGCAAGGTCAACGGCGGCAACCTGCTTCTGAAGGGAGGGCGGCGGAAGGGTGACTACGACCACGGTTTCTCGGCGGCGCAGGTGGGGGTGCTTTCTGCGATGTGCGAGGCCCTTATCCCTCCCATGGATCCGGAGAAGGCCGCCGATCACGTCGTCGCTGGAGGCAAAGAGGTCAAAGAGGATCAAGCCCGTCGGAAGTCGATCGAGGCCTTCTGTCATGCCTCCGGCGGCGAGGCCCCTGTCCCGGACGAGGTCCTTAATTCTTCTCCTTCCTCCTCCTCCTCCTCCTCCTATTATTAGTATTATTATTTATTTATTTATTGAACTGTATATTGTCTATGGAAATAGAGCAAGATATTTCCATTGTACTTCAGCTCTTCTCTGTTCTATATAGATCAATATATTTTTATATTAATTCAACAGTCTTTAACAGTGTTAAAACGATCTTTTCCGTGCTAATCTCTCTCTCTTCCATCGACTTTGACCATTCTCACTTTTTTATTATAATTTCTCCGAGTCACTGAAACTTTTCTCTCTGTTTTTTATTACTCACACTTAATTTTCCTCTTAGTTTGTTCTTTTCTGTGTTCTTTAGTGTTAAATCCGCTCATTTCTTTTTTCTTGTTTTTTTGCTCTCCTCTCTGACTATTATTCAATTAACGTCAGTTGCAACTTATTTTCTGTCTACATTTATTCGACCTGAAACTGATTGATTTTGACCATTTTCTTTAGTATTCTTAGTTCAGATGGATCACTTTTGATTGTGTGGGAGGTGCAGGTTGCAGAGCTCCTGGTGAAGAGAAGCCCAGCGAAGGCCATTGTGCTGGTTAAGCTGGTTCTATTTCTCCTTGCTACGAGACTGGGAACGCTACTCCTCTGTGGAACTCTGTGCTTGTGTTCCAGTTTCCCCTTCGTCCAAAAGTTCTCAGAAATGGCTTCAGAAAATAGAGAACAAGTCCTGAAGAAATGGAACAGGCAGAAGCATCTTACATTTCTTAGAATGGCCTTCGTGCTTCTCAAGGTCTTCAGCCATTTCACCTTCTACTCTCTGGTACTAATTAATTCATCAATTTTTTTATTTAAGATAGTCCGGATTTCATTGATAGTTATGAATAATGATCAGTTTTTTATATCTACAGACCGATGAAGACTCGCAGAATCTAACATGGAATGCAATTGGATACAGCAATGTTAATGTCTCAACTGAGGAGTCATCGGAAGAATCTGAGACAGAGAGGCCGCTGGAGAAAGGAATCATAGAAACCATGCACAAAACAGACTCCTCTCTCCTTCAATCTCTGATCCAAAAGGGTTTAAGAGTCACTGAATCCTCCCACGATTTCACAGTCGAGTGCGACGCTGTCATCGTGGGTTCCGGTTGCGGAGGCGGCGTCGCGGCAGCGGTTCTGGCGGCGGCCGGCCACAAGGTCGTGGTGATAGAGAAAGGCGAGTACTACACGTCAAAAGATTACACCGGCCTTGAAGGCCCTTCCATGGCGCAGTTGTACGAGTCCGGTGGAACCATGAGCTCCGACGATGGGAACGTGATGCTTTTGGCCGGATCGACGGTGGGGGGTGGCACGGCGGTGAACTGGTCCGCCTGCATCCGGACGCCACCGGGCGTGCTCAGGGAGTGGGCGGAGGAGCACAGGCTTCCTCTATTCGCGAGCGCAGAGTACGAGTCCACCATGGACGCCGTTTGTGAGAGGCTCGGAGTCACGGAGAACTGCGTCCGCGAGGGATTCCAGAATCAAGTTCTCCGAAAAGGATGCAAACATCTCGGTCTCGAAGTCGTTCCGGTGGCAAGGAACTCGCCGAGCGATCACTTCTGCGGCAGCTGCTGCTTCGGTTGCAGGGCCGGCGAGAAGCGCGGCACAGACACGACTTGGCTGGTCGACGCTGTCAACCACGGCGCAGTCGTCGTCTCTGCATGCAAAGCCGAACGATTCATCCTTGAAAAGGGCAAGAAAGGGAGCAAGAAGAAGAGATGTTTGGGATTGATAGCGGCGAGCATGAATGAGGCCATCACCAAAAATCTCAAATTCAAAGCTAAGGTGACGGTCGCGGCCTGCGGGGCCCTCTTCACGCCGCCATTAATGGCGGCGAGCGGTCTCACCAACCGCCACATCGGTAAGAACCTTCACCTCCACCCGGTGGCGCTCGCTTGGGGTTACTTCCCGGAATCCGTAACCGATCTCAAAGGCAAGATCTTCGAAGGCGGGATCATCACGTCGCTGCACAAGGTGAAGCCAGGAGTGATCTTAGAGACGCCGGCTCTTGGGCCGGCGTCCTTCTCCACCGTGTTCCCGTGGGTATCGGGCCAAGCCATGAAACAGAGCATGCTGCGCTACGGTCGCACCGCGCACCTCTTCGCCCTCGTTCGAGATCGAGGCTCAGGAGAAATCCAAGCGGAGAAGCGAATCACGTACGAACTGAACGAGCCCGACAAGGAGAAACTAAAGGGTGGCTTAAGGATGGCTCTTAGAATCTTGGTCGCCGCCGGCGCCGTCGAGGTAATTAATTCCGTAGTCGATCAAAAGATCAAATTTTGATCAAACAAATACTAAAGATCAAATTTTGGTTTAACAGGTCGGGACGCATAGAAGCGACGGGCAAAAGATGAAGTGCAAGGGGGTGAAAGAAGAAGAGCTGGAGGAGTTCTTAGACACGGTGGGAGTCGCCAGCGGGCCGACCGCGAGGGAGGATGTTTGGAGCATGTTGTGCTCGGCGCATCAGATGGGGAGTTGCAGGATGGGGGCGACGGAGGACGACGGAGGGGTGGACGAGAAGGGGGAGAGTTGGGAGGCGGCGGGGTTGTTTGTATGCGACGGGAGTGTGATTCCGACGGCCATCGGGGTGAATCCGATGATCACTATTCAATCCGTATCCTACTGCATCTCGAAGAGGATCGTGGAGCAGATGAAGAGGAATCATGAATAATGTAATCTTGCAAGAGACATCAAAATATTTTCCATTTTAAATATTTACCCTTGAAGTAATGAGTGAGCAATAAACAAAAGTTGACAGTGTAATCGAGTCGAGCCGAGCCGAACTCTTGAATGTTTGAGTTTAACTTATTTATAATCCAGCCGAGCTCGAGCTTTATTTAATGAATATATCCATGACTTGCAAACTTATTCGAGTTTTTATCGAACCTAAACAAGTTAATAAATATAAATTATAAATTTAAATATTTATTAAAAATTAAATTATATGTTTAGAGAAAATTATAATATTCTTATTAAAATTTATAATTTTATTTTAATAAATGAATTTTGATCCGGTGGTAAGTATAGGGGGACCCACATGGCCAGTGGTCAACGACACGTGGGGGTCAAAGTCAAGAGGGTCAACCTAAGGGGCTTGTCGATCGGAGAAGTCTCTTGGTCGCTCGGCCAGAATAGCGCCAGGGCTGGCGCAAAGATAGCTCGACCACGGGTCGGGCTTCCGATGCTCATGATTTGCTCGTATCGAGGAGTTGCTGCACTGAGCGGCCCGTCCGCTCGGCTGAGCTACAGATCAACTAAGGTCGCATTCCCGTCCGAGTATGTGCCCGAGGGGCCTTCCCGCTCGGTCCGACACGCCTTTACGCCCGATCGCCGGAGTGGCAGAGCGGCCCTCCCGCTCGGCCCGGAACAGACAAAAGGTGCAAAAGAGAACAAAGGAGGCAAACAGCTGGTGATATCCTTCTCGAGCTAGGTGTCGCCGACGAACAGCATGGTCGGCAGTTGGACCGAACAGAGAATCGTACGGTGGAAGGTTCCACTCTCATGTCAGAGATATGCTCGGACGGTTGCGGTATGTCGTCAGACACACTTTTCTAACATGACTATTCTGAGGTATGCTTTGGGAAGCGTGCACGCGCCTCCCCAGGATCCTATATAAGACCCCCCATACTTCGACGGAGGTATGCACGATTCTTCACTGTAGCTATAGTCTCGTTACTCTGCCTCTACTTCATCTCACCATCGCCTGACTTGAGCGTCGGAGGGTCGTCGCCAGGAACCCCTTCCCGGCTCGGCTTTTTTGCAGGTTCGCCGGAGGTCCACGTCATCTTGGAGACCACCCGTAGACAGCATAGAGCGCCACGTCCCCAGCGCCCGTCGACTCGACTCTTGGACAGGATCAAATTGGCGCCGTATGTAGGAACGCACTTGAATCCGAGTCGAGAAGATGGAGGAAGCTGGACGTTCACACACCGTGTTGCTCTCTCCCGAAGAACTCGACTCGCTCATCCAGGCGCGAGCGGCAAAGATAGTGAAGCAGCAATAGAAGGCGCAAGCCGAACGGCTTGTGCAGCAAGCCACCTCGGCATCCGGCGGCCGAGCGGCGTTGGAAGACTGACCAGAGCAGTTTTCTACCTAGGCGCATAATAAGGGGCAAACCGGCACGCTAGGAGAGGTGTCACCCGCTCCAATCCCATTCCATCGGGCTCTATTCCAAACTCCCTCTGAACTCGCCCAAGCCAACCAAGGGTCATCCGATGAGGCTCCCGCTCAGGACGTTAAGAAGGGCAAGGCGCCTCAGACCAATGCTTCGCCCAAGCGAATCAATCGCCAGTTCTCAGAGGCGATTCTGCAGGATCCACTCCCGAAGCACTATGCCCCTCTGGCAATTGGAGAGTACAATGGTGTTACTGACCAGACGACCATCTCGACTGTTGGATGGGTCAATTCGGAGCTTCAAAGACTTCCGGATGACATTCCTCCACCACTTCGCTGGCAGCCGACACTATCAGAAGACCAGCGTCAGCTTATTTTCTATGAAGCAAGGGTCGAGAGAGACCCTCCGAGCTTACATCCAGCGCTTCAACCAGACAGCCATGGATATCCCTACGGTCTCATCCGAGACAATGATGCATGCCTTCACTCAGGGCTTAGTCGACGAGGATTTCTTCCGCTCGTTCATCCGAAAGCCGCCTCGCGACTACGACCACATGCTGAAGAAGGCAAACGAATATATCAACGAGGAAGAAGCTCAAGCGGCCAGGAGGAAAGAAGCTCCATCCGAGCCTTCAGCTCCGACAGAGCGGAGGTCACCGGCCAGCCATCAGCCACCAAGAGGGTCCCGTGCTGAGGGAACGCGCCCTCATCAGGAAACAAGGTCGCACGCTGTCCAACATGTGGCAACCGATCGACCCAAGCAAAAATGAAAGGTATGGACTCTCATGTTTTGTTCACTTCACCAGTCAGCCACCCACAACACCCGCGATTGTCGGAGTCTCGACTTGATTGCTCACCCGGCGCCGAGAAGCTATCGACCCCGATCACCTTCACCCCATCGACACCATCGACACCAGAGTACCGAGCGGCGGGTGGCTAGGGAGTCACCCGAACGGCAGCATCATCATCAACCGAGGGTCAATCCCCGAGTCTCGTATGACCGAATGAGACCATCCTCTCGGGAGGAAGAAAACAGGAGCAACACTGCTCGGGGGCGAGATCAGTATCATTGCTGGTGGACCAACAGGCGGTGACTTAAACCGGGCCAGAAAGTCACACGCTCGACAGTTAAGGATCTATGCAGTAGGCTGCAGTCAGAAGTGGGCGCAGGGCCCTGAGATCAGCTTCGGACCCAAAGACCTTGAAGGAGTAGAAGTATCGCATGACGACGCACTCATCATTCGAGCGGTAATAGCAAATTACACTATTCACCGCATATTCATTGATACAGGTAGCTCGGTCAACATTATTTTTAAGAATGCGTTCGATCAACTGCAAATTGACCGAGTCAAGTTGCTGCCCATGACAACCCTGCTATACGGATTTACTGGCAATGAGGTTTTGTCGGTCGAGCAAACCCGGTTGGCCATCTCGCTAGGAGAAGAGCCGCTGCGGAGGACGCGGACCACAAACTTCATTGTGGTCGATACCCCCTCCGCCTACAATGTGATACTGGGGCGGCCGGCTCTCAATGAGTTCCGAGCGGTCATTTACACTTTTTGTCAAAAGATCAAGTTCCCCGTGGAGAACGAGGTGGGAGGAGTCCGAGGAGATCAGCTGCCCGCCCCGCGATGCTATGTGGAGATGATCCGAGCATAATCGAGGTCTGCTCTGAAAGCGCCGCGCCTAGAGGTAAACACCATAAACGAAAAGCCTCTGACTTTAGCTTATGAAGAAAAGGAGGAGGTGTAGATCCAGACGAGCCGACCGGAGGCCACCCCATTCATTGCATCCGACCTGGAGGCGGGCCGGAAGGAAGAGTTGATCAAGTGCTTGCGGTGCAACCACGACGTCTTTGTGTGGTCAACACACGAGCTACCGAACATCTCGCCTAGCGTCGCGTAGCATGAGCTCCATATCCGACCGGACGCACGACCCGTGAAGCAGAGGAAGAGGGACTTCAGTGTCAAGCAGAACGTCATCATCCGAGCGAAAGTCGAGAAGCTTCTAGAGTTCGATCATATACGGGAGGTGCAATTCCCGAGCTGGCTTGCAAATGTGGTGCTAGTCTCCAAACCAAGTAACAAGTGGAGGGTCTGCATCGACTTCCGGGATCTGAATTAGGCATGTCCAAAAGACTTTTATCCTCTGCCCCGAATCGACCAAATAGTGGACTCCACCGCTGGGTGTGAACTAATATGCATGATGGATGCCTATCAGGGATACCACCAAGTCCCGCTCGCCAGAGGTGATCAGGAGAAGGTAAGTTTCATCACGGCAGATGGCATCTACTGCTACAATGTGATGCTGTTCGGACTAAAGAACGTCGGGGCTACATATCAGTGGCTCATGAACAAGGTGTTCCGGAAGCAGATCGGACGGAACTTGGAGGTATATGTCGATGACATACTTATTGAATCACTCCGAGCAGCCGACCTTTTTGCAGATATAGAGGAGACCTTCCATACACTGAGGATATACGGAATCAAGCTGAATCCCCAGAAGTGTCTGTTCGTAGCGAAGAGCGGTCGCTTTTTGGGCTATATCGTCACCGAGTGGGGCATAGAGGCAAATCCCAACAAAGTGAAGGCACTACAAGACATACCACCTCCCAGAAATCTGAAGGAAGTACAATGCTTTACCGGTCAGATAACGACCCTTTCACGGTTCATATCCAAAACGGTCAATCGGAGCTTGCCCTTTTTCAAGATTCTGCGCCGAGCCACCAAGTTCCATTGGGATGAAGAATATGACCGGGCCTTCGAAGAATTGAAGATTTATCTGAACTCTTTACCTGTATTAGCTAAGCCGACTATCGGCAAGCCATTCCGCATCTACTTATCCTCAACCAAACATGTTGTTGGCTCGGCATTAGTACGGTCGTGTTAGGATCGATGATCGCGGCTAGAGAGGGGGGTGTGAATAGCCGACCCCAAAATCGTTCGCGTTTCTTTCTACAAATTAGGGTTAGCGCAGCGGAAATAAAAACAAGAAACGAAGACAAGAAATCAAACCTCAATACGCGTCGATGTAACGAGGTTCGGAGATGAAACTCCTACTCCTCGGCGTGTCCGTAAGGTGGACGAAGCCTACCAATCCGTCGGTGGATGAGTCCCCGGAGAACCGACTAAAACAAACTCCTTCTGGGTGGAGAAACCTCGCCACAATACTTTCTTGCAAAAGCAAGATCAGAGTGTACAAGAAATACAAGAAGAGGCAACAATATGAATGTAAAAACAAACAAGCTTGCCTTCGACTGGTTTCCGTTGATGAAGCAGCAACTTCACAGAAGAACAGCAGCAGCTGACCAGCCGAGAAGCTCACTCGAAGCTTCAGTGGAGTAGGGAGCTCAGCAAAGCTCAAACACAACACCAAAGCTCAGCAAGAAGAAGATGAAGCAGTAAAAGTTAGCAGGAGCAGAGAAGCCTCGATCTCCTTTTATAACCTGCACGCAAAGAGGACAGCGAAGAAGGCGGAGATAGCCGTTGTTACTCACAACGGATAGTTCTGGACCGATCAGGCTCCATCTTGATCGGTCCACAGAGCTCCTGATCGGTCATGGGGACCGATCAGGCTAAGCCCTGATCGGTGACCTTTCTGTGCTTAAGGTCTGGACCGATCAGGCATGCTCCTGATCGGTCCAGCTTCATCCTGATCGGTCCAGGGACCGATCCGAGCTTTCTCTGATCGGTCCAAGAACCGATCACCTTCCTTCTATTTGGTTATCGATCGGTCACCAGATCGATCCAGATACCCAGTGTATCACTGGATCGATCCACTGATCGATCCAGAGCTTGGTTTTTGCCCAAACCAAGTCCCAAGCCTTCCACACCAATATCCGGTCAACCTTGACCTATTGGTATTTCATACTTAGTATCTGGTCACTCCCTTGACTTGCTAAGACTCCCCACCAAGTGTCCGGTCAATCCCTTTGACCCACTTGGACTTTTCTCTTCGTGTCAAGTATCCGGTCACTCCCTTGACCTACTTGACCTTCTCAACACCAGATGTCCGATCACCCTTGATCCATCTGGATTTTTCCTTGCCTGGCTTCACTCACCATGACTTCCAAACTGCCTGGCTTCACTCACCAGGACTTTCCCTTGCCTGGCTTCACTCACCAGGACTTTCACCAACTGCCTGGCTTCACTCACCAGGACTTTCCCACTGCCTGGCTTCACTCACCAGGACTTTCACCAATTGTCTGGCTTCACACACCAGGACTTTCACTTTCACCTAGCTTCACTCACTAGGATTTTCACCTGGCTTCACTCACCAGGATTTCCAATCTGCCTGGCTTCACTCACCAGGACTTTTCCGTCTGCCTGGCTTGACTCACCAGGACTTTCCACATCCGGTCCAGAGAACGAGCTACCGAGCCCTCTCTGACCACAGTTCGGAGAATGAGCTACCGAGCCCTCTCTGACCACAGTCCGGAGAACGAGCTACCGAGCCCTCTCCGACTTCCCATATGCCAAGCTTCCATACTTGGACTTCTCCGTGCCAAGTCTCCATACTTGGACTTTTCACCATGCCAAACTCTCTGCTTGGACTTTTCACCATGCCAAACTCCCTACTTGGACTTTTCTCATGCCAAGCTCCCTGCTTGGACTTTTCTGAGTCAGGTCAACTCACCTCGGGTCAACCAGGTCAACCTTGACCACACGGGTTGCACCCACAATCTTCTATTAAAATACAACTCTTCTGTTTTCGTCAAACATCAAAATACAACTCGAGTCAGGTCAACTCGAGTCAGGTCAACCAGGTCAACCTTGACCTAAGGTTGCACCAACAGGTCGGACTACGAAGAACAGTCAGTGTATTTTCTGAGTCACATTTTAAAGGATGCTGAATCCCGCTACAGTACTGGTCTCGAGAAGCTTGCCTTCTCATTGGTTCTCGCCGCCCGGAGACTCCGGCCCTACTTTCTCGCACACACAATTGTTGTCATGACGAACAACCCTTTGGGAAGAGTACTTCTTAATCCCGAGGCGTCTGGACGATTGATCAAGTGGACAACAGACCTCAGTGAGTTCGACATACAGTATCAACCCTGGATAGCCATTAAAGCCCAATTATTGGCAGACTTCGTCACCGAAGTGCAAAACCCCGAGCCCGAAGCCACTTGGAAGATATATGTGGACGGGTCATCCACGAGGCAGGGAAGCGGCATCGGCATTCTGTTAATTTCACCACAAGAAGAGTGTATGCATCTGTCCGTTCGGCTGGACTACTACGCTACTAATAATGAGGCGGAGTATGAGGCCCTCATAGCTGGTTTGCAGGCCGCTCGACACGTAGGAGCCAATAAGGTTCTAATTTATTCAGACTCACAGTTGGTCGCTCAGCAGCTCTCGGGAGCCTTCGAGATAAACAACGCAAGGCTGAAGATGTACGCGGAGGCCTTCGAAAAGCTCAAGGCCAACTTCGATGAAGCCAGTCTGCAGAAACTTCCCCGAGCGAATAACCAGATGGAGGATGAATTGGCCAAACTTGCGAGCTCGATATCACCGATCGTCATCCAACAACCGATCGAGTGGGTATCCTTAGTAGCTCACATTGACAGGATGAATGGCCTCGCATATCCGAGCGACTGGAGGACGGCCATAGTGGAATTTTTGCGATCGGGAGCTACGCCGTTCGATCAGGGAGAATCTCAGTTGCTGAGAAAGAGAGTTGGTCGGTTCACCCTCATCGGGGGACGGCTTTACAAAAAGGCTTTTTCCATACCGCTGCTAAGATGTGTCAGCTCGGAAGATGCAGAATATATTTTACAGGAAGTGCATCAAGGATCCTGCGGAGGACATCCGGGCGGTCGCTCGCTGGCAAGGAAGATTCTGTTGGCCGAGTACTTTTGGCCGACTCTCCAGGAAGATGCTGCTCGGACCGTCACTACTTGCCTGTCCTGTCAGAAGTATCACAATTTCGCCCATCGACCAATGGAGGAAATGAAGGCGTCTACAGTATCCTACTCGTTCGACTAGTAGGGCATGGACATTGTGGGACCATTCCCTATGGCAACCGGGCAACGAAAGTTTTTGCTCGTGGCGGTGGACTATTTCTCCAAATGGGTTACGGTCGAGGCACTGGCAAAAATAACCGAGCAGATGGTCCAAAAGTTCATCTGGCAGCACATAATATGTCGGTTCGGCATCTCATGTCGGCTCGTGTCTAACAATAGGCGGCAATTCGTCGGACGGCAGCTCCGAGAATGGTGCGAGGGGTACGGTATTTAGCAGTACTTCACCTCCGTGGCCTATTCGCAAAACAACGGGCAGGATGAAGGCGCTAATCGGGAGATCTTTAGGATTCTTCGAGTTTGGCTCGACCATGTCAGAGACAACTGGGTAGATGAGCTCCCAGGCGTATTATGGGTGATCCGCACTACCCCTAAGGAGGGAACGGGGGTTACGCCTTTCCACCTGGTGTACGGAGGGGAGGCTGTCGTTCCCATGGAGGTCGGAGTAGAATCTGATTGGGTGCAATAGTACGACGCGAGTAACGCCGAACGGAGGCAGCTAGAGCTGGACTTGATAAACGAGGTGCGAGCTAAAGCAGTCGCCCGGCTAATGGCGTACCGGCAGAGAATGAAGCAGAATTACAACAGGCGAGTGATTCCCAGGGCATTCCAGGTCGGCGACTTTGTATGGAAGAAGGTGAAGTCGGTCGGCGATGTGAGCAAGCTGGAGGCTCCTTGGGCTGGGTCCTTCAAGGTCATCGAGAAGCTCCGATCAAGCGCCTACTACCTGGAAGATGAAGACGGACGGCAACTAGAACGACCATGGAGCGCTATACATCTTCAGCCGTACCGGGCTGGGTAAAAGGTATGCCAATGTAATCAGTTATGTGTATTTCCATTCTTTGGTACCCTTTGACTGCAGGAATGAAATCATGAAACACAAGGGTATAACAAGTTCGCACTGAACGGCTACGCTCCATCAAACCGTCGAGCGGCAACGTTAAACTCTAGAGTCGAACCGGCGACTATAAATCCCCGGCTTGAAGACTGTTGAGCGGCAACGTTAAACTCTAGAGTTGAACCGACGACTATAAACCCCCCGGTCTGAAGACCGTCGATCGACGACGTTAAACTCTAGAGTCGAACCGGCGACTATAAACCCCCCAGCCTGAAGACTGTCGAGCGACGACGTTAAACTCTAGAGTCGAACCGGCGACTATAAACCCCCTGGCCTGAAGACCGTCGAGCGACGACCATAAATACCAAAAGAAGGAAAAATGACCCTCTAGCAAAGCACCCGCTCGGGCCACACGGTGATGTGCGCCGACCAGGGAAAACAAGCTAACAGAATAAAAAAAGTAAAATTCCATTCAAAATAAGGTTTTCCGACTGGGCGGCAAAATTACAAAGACACTTCACTCAAGGTAGTTAAAAACATGTTTTGGTATGGTAGTGAGAAGCGCAGCGTGTTCCCGGACGGGGATGGAAAAGGACTCCGGGAGGTGACCCTTGGCCTTTAGATGATCCGCCGTGGCAGTGATGGCCACCTCGAAGGCGAGGACGAGATGATTGCAGACCTTCTGAACAAATTCATCCGAGCGGATATAGCTCTGCCTCATTATGGCAAAGCGGCTCGACTCGGCCTCTTGATACTCCTTGAGCGCAGCGCGCGAGGCCTCGAGGGCCTTCATTTCGTCCTTGAGAGCCACCACCTCCGCCAAGCGGCCTTTTTTCTCGACGTCCAGTAGGTCGGCCAATTCCATCACCCGCTGCTCCAGGGCTCGGGCAACGACGTTCTTCGCGTCCAGATCGGCGATGACAATATTCCTCTCAGTAGTCGCTAGCTCTATCTTGTGGTCGAAGGCTTGGACCTGCTTTTCGAACTGGCTCAGCAGGTTTGCCTGATTAGCCGATTTCTTCCGCTCGGCCTCCAACAGTTCCTTAGTCTTGGCCAGCTCCTTCTGCAGCTCGGCGTATGATGGTGCCTGAGAGGAGGATGGCCTGCCAGAAATTTTGAGCTTCTTCAGCTCTTCCTCTAACATCGCCATACGAATGGTGATGGCTATGCTTTCCACCCAGTTCTAACAAATAAAGAGTTGTTCAGTGTCGATCGTAAAAAAAAAACGCGAATGAGTATGGACAGAAAACTTACATCGGTGGCGTGCTGCAGGTAACTATTGGCCAACAGACAGGGAGGCATTGTGGCGACACGGGCGTGGGCGTCCTCCCATACTTTGGCGAGCGGACCTCTGATGGTGATAACGTGTTCAGGGGTTGTCAGGCGCTCAGATTCTGCCATGTAGGTCTCCGTGGGAAGGTGCAGAATGGCCTTTATTGTGCAGCGCCCACCTGACATTGTATGAGCGGACGCTGAAGGACCAGATGGTTGGTCGGACGACGCAAAAAGTATGGCCAAGCGACAAATCCTTTGACACGCTGGAGGCAAGGAACTGACTGGCTGCGCCGCGATAGGGTCAGCTGGCAGATCCAGCTGGTAGGGGGTCCGATTGGAGGGGAGGGCCTCGACAGATGGGACATTTTCTCTGGGGAGAGCGTGCCCGTCTGTTCGGACGCTTGTACCACTGAAGTGGCCGAAAGCATAGGCGTCCCTGTCCTGCATTGCTTTCATCTGGATAGGGGAAGATCATCCTCTGGCTCAGAGTCATCGCCCCGAGCGGTAGGCTGTCGGCTTGAAGTTGCTTCGCCTACCACCTCCACAGGAGAGGTCTGAGCGGCGGACTCCCCAACATCCGCCTCGCTTTCACCCTCACGAGAGCCGACCGGAGCAATGTCGAGTCACTCCATTTCTTTGGCCGCTGCCGCCTCGATCGCGGCTGCCTTCTTCTTCAGGATGCCGAACAACACGGACTCTATCACGATGTTTGCTGCGAAAGAAAAGGAAGAAAATCAGTTAGACTCAAAGTAAAGACACAAGTAAATTCCTTACCAAAGTTGGTCGGGATCTTCGTTCGAATCGGACTCAGGCCAAACATGTACATCACCCCCTCTGGTAGCAGCTTGTGGATATCGAGTTTCAGGCCGGCTAGCATATTTGCTACTTGAAGATAGTCTGGTCAGGTCTTATATCTCTTCAACACGGGAGGAGTAGGAAGCCCGACCTGCCACTTTGTTCGGAAGGGAGGCAGTTCGGGAAGTTGCAGGAAGAAGAAATAATTTTTCCAGTGTTTATTAAAGGAAGGAATCTTATCGAAAAAGACTAAGCTGATTCAAGACTAGAACAAATATGTGCCCAGCTCGGACTGCTTGGGATAATAAAAGTAGTAAAAAACCTCAGGACGGAGAGGTATGTCGTGGATTTTGAATAACACCACGACCCCACACAAGAGGCGAAAGGAATTAGGGACGAGCTGGGCGAGCGGAATGCGAAAGAAGTTACAGACTTCGAGGATAAAGGGGTGGATAGGAAATCGCAGCCCGACCACAAACTGCTCTCGGAAGAAGCAAATTGTGCCGCTTGGCGACATGTGTGGCCGGTCGGAAGGCGAAGCCAGAACTAGTTCAAAATCAGAAGAAAGGTCGAGGTCATTGGTCAGGCTCTCTGCGTCACGCGCGTTGAACCGTAACTCCATGGTCGTGTACCATGGGCCAGGAGCAAGTTCCAAAGGCTGAGAAGGACTAGCCATCGCTGGAACAGTAGGAAAGGCAAAAGCCAAAGAGAAACGGAGGGGTCGATGGATGAGATGATTGGGACAGTGCCTAAGGGGCACAAACACCACTAGAGTGTAAAGAAAAACGCGAAAGAACAAAGAGACAAGGAGCGGAGAAGCCTTACAGGGAAAAGGGTGATCGAAGAAGAAGAGGAGTTGCCGGAATGCTGAGGAACGAGTTCACCAGAGTACCGAATGTAGATGAAGGCCTTCGAACGCATAAGCATGAAGATGGGCAGCGGAGGAAGGTGATGAGGGCTTTATACAGACGGGGCTCGGTTCCGCCAGGCCGTTGGATTCAGGTCACAAGACTCGAGGACCATATCTCACCGTCAAATTCAAAAAGCAAAGGTCACATCGTCCGATCATGCAATGACAGCGGCCTCGCCACGCTTCGCCCGCTCACAGGATCGTATTTAATGAGCCCCATTACGCAGCCGTGACCGCGTGCTCAGCCTTAATGGCAAGGATTTACGCGAATTCTGAGGGAATCCTAAAGACGTCAGCATTGACCGCCATTGGACCGGCGAGACAATCAGCGACAAATCAAAACTTTTGAAGTTCCAGGGGATAGGTTGCCGAGCGGCGGTGTTCACCTCCATGGTGCCCGAGCGGAGGGACATTTTCGTCAGTGGCAGAGCGATTGTCACACCACCAAGCTAACAGTCCAGTCAGTCGGACTTGCGATCTCCTTCGGCTAGACTTGAAGGGAAGGCACGTGATCCGGTGGTAAACATAGGGGGACCCACATGGGCAGTGGTCAACGACACGTGGGGTCAAAGTCAAGAGGGTCAACCTAAGGGTCTTGCCGATTGGAGAGGTCCCTTGGCTGCTCAGCCAGGATAGCGCCAGGGCTGGAGCAAAGATTGCTCGACCACAGATCGAGCTTCCGACGCTCATAATTTGCTCGTATCGAGGAGTTGCTGCGCCGAGTGGCTCGTCCGCTCTGTTGAGCTATAGATCAACTAAGGTCGCATTCCCGTCCAAGCATGTGCCCGAGGGGCCTTCCCACTCGGTCCGACATGCCTTTACGCCCGATCGTCGGGGTGGCCAAGCGGCCCTCCCGCTCGGCCCGGAAACAGACAAAAGGCGCAAAAGAGGACAAAGGAGGCAGACAGCTGGTGATATCCTTCTCGAGCCAGGTGCCGCCGACGGACAGCATGGTCGGCGGCTGGACCGAACAGAGAATCGTAAGGTGGAAGGTTCCACTGTCATGTCAGAGATATGCTCGGATGGTTGCGGTATGGCGTCAGACACACTTTTCTGACACGACCATTCTGAGGTATGCTTTGGGAAGCGTGCACGTCTCGAGAAGCGTGCATGCGCCTCCCCGGGATCCTATATAAGGGCCCCCAGACTTTGACAGAAGTCTGCGCGATTCTTCACTGTAGCTATAGTCTCGTTACTCTGCCTCTACTTCATCTCGTCATCGCCTGACTTGAGCGTCAGAGGGTCGTCGCCGGGAACCCCTTCCCGGCTCGGCTTTGTTGCAGGTTCGCCGGAGGTCCACGTCATCTTGGAGGCCACCCGTAGACAACATAGAGCGCCACGTCCCCAGTGCCCGTCGATTCGACTCTCGAACATGATCAAATTTAATACATTTGTCTATATTTTGTATAAGTAGAGTGTAAAATCTATAAATTCAATATCAAAATTATTATTTTTTTATTTAAAAGTTAATTCACTAACAAACATGTTCACGAGCTAACGAGTCGAATATTATGAAGCTTGAGCTTGATTTGTTTATATTAACGAGCCTTATTAAACAAATTCAAACCAATTTTTATCGAATCGAGTTTCGAATAGCTCACGAATAGATTGGTTCATTTACATCCCTAACGACATAGTACGCGATTGTTTTTTATTTTATAAAATATAAATGGTAAATGTAATATTCTAAACTCGGAGGGGAGAAAAAAAGCGAAGTATATGCGAAACTTGCAATTTTATCTAAATAAATAAAATAAAATAATTGGATAGGAGGGATTATTACGTTAATGTCCTCGGATCTCGAGTGCTCCACTGAGGAGAAACGAGCCTTCGCTTCTCTGCACCCGCCTCCAAATCAAATCAATGGCGTCTCCTCCGCCACAAGATCCAATGGCATCTCCTCCGCTTCCTACTGCAGCCCCTCACCCTTCTCTTCTGATTGAGATCGGACCCGACGGCATCACCAGAGAGTCCCCCGTTATTGCCTACACCGAGAGGGTATTCTATATTTTCCTTCAGATTTATCTTCATTCATCGATTGATCTTGATTTGACAATCCTCGATAATCAAGATCGCTAACATTACAGATCATTGAGGCGGAGAAACTCCAGTTGAAGAGGTATCCCGAATCAATCTGAAACATTTCTTTAAACCTTTAGATTCCAGAAGATTGGTTGTATTTTCAATGAATTTCAGAATTGGGGAGGAATTTTCAAGGAATGTGATATAGATTCTAGAAGAAGGGCAAAAAATTGAGGCATTTGTGTAGGTTCTTTCGCCTGAAGTCAAATAGGGAGTTGATAGAACGTTGTTGAGGAAGTCAAAGTCTTGGGTGGAAAATTTTTAAAATAAAAAATCGGAGGTAATCAAGGGTTGCCACTTTGCGTGCTGTTGAAGTTTTTCCTGGTGAAAAGAGGTTATGAACTTATGGGGAATCAATAGAACCCAAATATTTGTTTGTCTAGAGTAATCTAAAGGTCAATGTGAATTTGGGTAACTTCAGATTAGACAATGGGAATGTGGACCTTTTGCTGTTTTTTCCCCTTCTGTTTTTTGATAGATTGGTTTTCTTTTTTTTTATTCAACATTCAAGGTACAGTTGAAGGGTCAATATTTATATAGCAGACCTAAATATTTGGGAAAAGTAAGATTTGATGATGATGATGATGATTCAAGGCAAAAAAGATAGGTCACATTTGGAATTGTCATGTGTGTCAGTGTTTAAGGATTCAAGATGAATTGATCATAACCTCTGCTAAGATGAATATATTATAAACCTCTAAGACAATTCAAAAGGTCAACTGAATACTTGTGGATGACAGTTTAAATGCCACATTGTGGGTGACAATTAAAGTATTGGATAACTCAATATTCAAGGAATTTTGTTTTGAATGTAGATTTTCTGAAAAACAATGAAACGAAGGCCTCTTGAATTGATGATATGCAACATATGATACTATGCCTTTGCAAATAGTACTGCTCCTAGAGCCTTTCAAATGAATGATATGCTGTGTGTTATGCCTAGAATCGTTCCTAGTTTCATATTGTTAATCAACGGTTAAAATTAAACAAACATGAGTGCCATTTTGAACAATGTTCCACTAAATCAATTGAAGTTATCTGAAGACTAGTAGTTCCACATGTCAGGTGTTCCTGCCATATTTTATCTTAGACATGAGTTTGGTTTGCATTGTGTTTTCAATGAAGCAACACTTTCAGCTGTCCCTTTCAGTATTATTTCTCTGTTTCTTCAGTAAATTTCTTGGAGGGCCCTGCTGTGGTTAAACATTTGTCTTATTTCTCAGGTATATCCAAGAAAACTATTCAAAGATACGAGAAGTAGAACGTGAATTTGAGAATCTTACTTTGGAGTTGAAACTTACAGCTGGGTCAAAGAAAGCAGGTTCTTTCATTTCCAGATTATCTAGGACAGGAGTTATTCATTCTTGTAACTTAGCTTCTAAATTAAGTCTTCTCGTATGTTTTATTGCTTAAAATTGTTGTCTTTAAGCACTTGAGCATTTGCGCAAGAAGATTGAATTATCTGCTGAGAAGATACATGCAGCTAAACTTAAGGAAGAACAAGCAAAAAAGGTTAGTTTAATTTCAACTGAAGTGCAACACTTTTGTAATTGTGCTTCCTGCTTATTAAACTAATCTGCCTATGTGAGTGTTCTATTTTCATGGGAGATCAAAGTCAAATAGAAGTATTTTTGTTCCCCTGTCAAATTCAATCTTACTCTTTTATTTAGGGCCTTGGTGTGTCTTGTATTATATATAATTTACTTTTTATCTTCATTGGGATCAAGGTGGTTACCAATAATTTCTAGAAAAACTTTGGTTTAATGATTCCTTATATTATCTGTCTTTTTCAATGCTTAACAGCCACAAATTTCAATTGTCTGCTAAACATTCAAAGGGCCTATGATTCAGATTAGATTTACTTTAATAGCAGGTCTTTAATTAAGACGAGCAGTCTTTTCCTGGGAAGGAAACTTTTCTGGTCATATAATAGATACTATATATAGTTACACAAAGATAGGGATGAGTGAACATATAGACTATGCCATCTAGCTAATAATATTGCATTGTCCAGTTACTATTTCAGTATTTTGTAACAAAACTTATAGAAAATTACCTCAGGCAGGTAGATATATTACACAATACCTCCCCTCCTGGATTTCCTCTTTTCCATTTTGTTCAGGTTGGGTGTACGGCACTGTAGTAATGGGTTATAGAACGCCTCAACTGAGGTAGCTGGTATTGTAGTTCTGCTGCTCCCATATCTTGCAAAAGGAAAATCTCTATAGTACGTGGCTATCAGTTTCTATGGTAGAGTTACATCGTCCTCATTGGTTATCTGAATTGTGTTCTTTCTGCAGTTGTATGAGCTCTGACCATTTGGTTTACTCGTACTGTTCCTGCCATCCACCATAACTCTGGAGCTCACAAACTCAAATATGCCACTTGCTGAGCCTTCCTATTCAGTCAGATCTGGTTTACATTATGTGGGTTAATCGTGATAAGCAAGTTTTGCAGTTCAGTAATGTCAATTCTCTGAACTGTTAGCACAATTTTCCAAAACCAAACCTGGTTAACTTTCCTGACTGCATCTCAAATCTGCAGAATTGACATGATGGTGAATCTCTACTGATAATGATTTGTTTGATAATCCATAGCCAGGAATCAGTTGGTTGAGATGCAATCCATTGGTACGTCCTGGAGCAAGGATGGAGTGTGGCTACTATTTCTGACTGTGCCATGCTACTATCTGAAGCTAATCTTCACCACCATATGTTTCTCAAACCAATGTTGTGAGTGTGAATTAACTTTGATACATAGCCCACCTTCATCTTTGGCACTGGATAGCTGGGACCAAGCCACCAAGCAGTTGATACCTTGGGCAGTTGATTAACCTATCCAAGGGAAGCCCTGGTTTGATCTGTTTCCTTTATGACACATTTTGGCATATTGAGCATATAAGAAAGCACTACTGTATGGACACTATTCACTAACTGTGTTCTTCTTGCAACAGATAATTTTCTTATTTACAAAGGGGCAACCTGTCTGTCCAATTATTTTTTAATATATTATTATTACTACTTTCAATATAAATTGAAGTCAGTTTTCCTATTTGAGTTGTATTGCAGAGAGATGAAGGCCTTGATAAACAAATGGCACTGAGTCCTTGTTGCATCGAAATAACCTAGAGATGTTTTCTTCCCACTCCCTATCCTGTCTCGAGCAGAGGATTTTACCTTTGTGGTAACTGTTGCTGACCATGCATTATCCATAGTTAAGACCTTGATGCCAATCTTATGTCGCGCACACTCAAACATAGTTGTCCTTGTACAATGATAACGTGTCATCTCAAACTTTTACCATTACTACTCCATCATCAATGGTCTCCAATGCCATCCTGCAGAAACGTTCTAAGATCTTTGGAGGTTTGCTACCGTTGAGAAAGGAGAGAATGGTGCTAAGGAGTCTCCTTTGAGGATGAGCAGTCCTAGTATTAGTTAATTTTACTTCTAACATTTCATCTGAAGAGGAAACAATACAACTTAATTGGGATGTTAATTTGTATCATTAGTGGTTCAACTATGTAGATAGAATTTTTACACCTCTTGCAAGCCAACTAGCGAGGAGTAATCTGATATAGTACAAATACAATTCTCAATGGTCAGATTTGTTAGAAAGTCAAAAGAATAAGTAGTTCAAAACCTATCATTTTAATTGACCTCAATACTGATTATTGTTGGTTCCAGAGGTTTCATGCAGTTCCGTTTTCTTTTTCTGGTCCCCGTGCTCATGCTCATATGATAGTCAACTGTTTAGAAATTTCCAATGTTAAGAGTTAACTTGCGCTTAAAAGATGGGAAAGGTTTCTCATAGTTACTTTCTAGTATTAAACATCCTTCAAGGATAAACTAAGTTCAGCATCTTAGGCTTGGGAAGCTGCAGCTCAAGCTGTTAAAAACGAGGAGGCAATCAAGCTGAAGATTTGTGATGATCTGAACCAGTTGGTACTGTTTATTCTCTTTCTTTCTAGTTCAGATTGACATATTTGCTTCAACTATTCTTTTTTTTTTTTAATCATCTTGATGCACAATGAATAGGTCCAAGAAAGCACCAGCACTCAGTTTTTAAGATTGGAGGAGCTAAAAAGACGATTGGAAGCTCTCAACCCCAGCAGAATATCTTCTGATGCTCCAGTATGGCTTCGTTCCTGACCCTTCATGATTTTGTTCTTTTTAGAAAAAGTACATACTGATATTGTCAGGATATATCAGCAGTTCCTGATTTCTATTCTTGATACATATGGTTTATCGACCTAACTAAAACCTGCGATATTGTCCTTATTTTTAAAATTTTCTACATTTCAAGAGCATCCTCATTATAATGCATTGGTTTTTTGAATTTTCCGTCATGATGCAATGCCAGGATGGAAAAATCATACAGCAGACACCTAGTAATGCTGCAGGACTCCCAACTGCAGCGAATCAATCAGCACCCGCTAGAGTTGCTGATGCAAATGCTGCAGCTAGTAGCAG
Source organism: Zingiber officinale (assembly GCF_018446385.1). Lineage (NCBI taxonomy): Eukaryota > Viridiplantae > Streptophyta > Magnoliopsida > Zingiberales > Zingiberaceae > Zingiber > Zingiber officinale. The sequence continues at coordinate 89,483,002 of NC_055994.1, read as the reverse complement.
CAGGCCAGCATCATCCGACGAAAAGAATCAACGAGTTACTGAAATGAAAGATAAGAAGAGAGTCATTAACTCTGGAAGAGCAAAGGGCAACATGCTCTTGTCAAAGGGAAGAGGATCCGGGTCTGGCTGGACCGGATCTGGGTTCAACGTAGATAGTGGCATGTGAGAAACAGTTGATTTTGGAGCCACCGTCCAGAAGATACAGAATCTAATTAAACAAAATGACAGGGAGGTTAGTTCGAAAATCTCCATCTCTTTGCGCCTTGATTTTTAACTAAATGTGTTCTCCTCCTAATGATTGTTAGGGAAATCATGTGTCCCAATGGGATAGCGTAGGGTAATAGTTACTGAATATATAGAGTGCAAGTGCATTTCTTTGTTGATTGCCAATTTACGGCAAGACCTGTACTTATCATAGTGAACTTTCTTTTTTTCCAATCTCTTTTTGTTCAATTCAGTTTAACCTGTTTAAATACTATAAGACATCAGGTCATAACAACAACAATTTACGGACAGTAGCTTGTGAGGACTTGAGTTTGTACATTAACACAAGGAATATATATACTCTCTCTTTCAGTCTCCAATGACTTGGATTGATCTGTTTATATGAGATTCATTCATATTCTTTTTGAGAGGGGGAGTATCATAAGATAATCTGCATGATTTAGTGTGCGTTTATTTGGTGGGAGGAAAGTAATCGACGAGGAAGAGGAAGAGGAAGAGGAAGAGGAAGAGATAAACAGTGAATGAATATAATAGAGAAGCGTTTGGTTTGAGCACTAGACTTGGGCATTACCATGAGAATTGTATTGATTTAAAGGCTCACGTGCGCCCATGTGCCTCGCCGCTCCACTTAAGTTAATCTTCTTATTTTCTTCATCAATCAATCACAAAATCTATATTAAATGATAATCAGCATTTCCCAAAACCGTTCGGGCATGTGGAATCATATGAGAATCATGTGCAATGATGAGAGTGAGGGGGATTATCAACTCGCTACTCCCTTGATTCTTCACCAATTGGTACTTCTTTTATCATGAGCAAACCTAATCGCATTAAATTAATTTCCATATGATTCAGTTAGTGCTTAAGGATTTATTAATCACCTCAGCATGTGTTTTTTTTTTTTCTTAAATAAAAAAGTATTGGAGAGTATCTAATTTGACTTTGCTTCTATGGCTAATGTTTTTCCAAATTGTTATAGTGAGACAGTTTTAAGTTTTTATTCAAATTCCTTCTAATCGGTAAGATAACTAATTACTCTCGAGATAATGAAATATTTATCAACATTCTTACCCTCCATTCACATCACTTAATTGTTACCTCCAATTCAATCATCCATCATACGTGTATATATATAGCTGATGCCGGGCATGAGACAGCGTTGCCGGAGCAAGACGAAATGCAGATGGAAGAGAGCGAGTACGGAAGAAGGCACGCCTCGCAGTGCATGCCGCGGCTATGGCGGAAGCCTCTGCCGATGCCAGCGCCGGCGTCCATCCTGGAGCGCTTCCGGGAGGCGGTGTTCAAGCTCATGATTTCGTCAGTCGTCTCCAAGGGCCGGCGACGAGAAATGCTGGAGGAGGCGGCCGCACGGCAGCGGCTCCAGCTGGCACCTGACTCGTACCGCAGCGAGGCCGTGGAAGACTGCATCAAGTTCTTCAAGCGGTCGGCGGCGGCCAACGCCGACAGGAGCCACTGCGTCCCAGAGGAGGCCTTGGAGGTCATGTGAAGAGTTGTCTTCCTTCTTTTGGAGGAGCCCCGGCGTCGTTAATTTCCGGTTGCACATACAACTATATATAATTTTAACCGGAGATTTCATCGGAAAAGAACGGACGCCTATGGCAAAACCAGTGGAAAATATGTTCATAGGATTTTCCTTCGGTTATATTTTAGTTAGAGGAGGGCTGCTTTGATACTCGGAAGCATGCTGTATCAAACTTTGTGATGACGCACCAGGAAACATGAGAAAACAGTTGTGCATTGACACACAATGGCATGGCATGTGGAAGCGAAAAGATTTACAGCTTTTTTTTTCTTTTTTTTTTTTTTTTTACCAAACCGTATAAGTAAAAAGTAAATGATAATTTAAATACTAAATCACATACCTATATTTTTTATTTTATTTCTAATCAACCGATATTTTTATTCTGTGGGTTGAAATGTTAAAATTTTAAGTAAATCAAATCAGTCGTCTGATTTATTTTTTATTAAAATTAATTTTGAGTAAAATTAGTTGATGGATCAAATGATCTCTGATTGACATGAAATTAGTTCTTATATAATTTTTGATTATATCTATTATCTCAAATATCAATTTGGCCTAATATTTTAAGAATAATGACTTTTTAAATACAAATTAAAATTTTTAAATATATTTATATTAAAAAATTAGTGTTCTTAATATATTGAGTATGAATATAATTAGAACAACTAACTGAATACATAGGAGATAGTTTCATGTTAATTCAAAATTATTTGGTCCATCGGATATTTTTGGACAAAATCAATTGATGGACCAAACGACCTTGGATTGATATTAAAACCAATTCCTTTGTTTTTTGTCTAATTTTTCTGATTATATTCATACACTCAAATATTAATTTGCCTAAATATATTAAGAGCAATGATTTTTAAATACGAATATGTTCGAAAAATTAAATTCGTGATAAAAAATCACCGCTCTTAATATATTGGGTCAAATTAATGTTTAAGGGTATAAATATCAAGAGATATAGACAAATACATAGGAGCTGATTTCATATCAATCCAAGAATATTTGGTCCGTCAGCCAATTTTGTCCTAAAATGACTTATGGACCAAACAACCTCGAATTGACATGAAATTAGCTCTTATATGTTCGGTTAGTTGTCATACCCTAAAATATCAATTTGACCCAATATATTATGAGCATTAATTTTTTAAATACGAATTAAAATTTTTAAACACATTCGTGTTCAAAAAATCACTACTCTCAATATATTAAGTCAAATTGATATTTGAGGGCATGGATATAATCAGAAGAACTAGACGAACACATAGGAACCGGTTTTATGTCAATCTGAGAATGTTTGGTCCATCAATCAATTTTGCCCAAAACTGACTGATGGACCTGTTGGGACCAAAGGGAGCTAGAGAAGTGAGATAGCTCGCTCGCTTCAATGAAGATGAGTTGCAATGGAATACTTGAAGCGAAGAACTTTCCAATGTTAACACGAGAATTTACTTGGTATTCACCTCCTTGAAGTAAGTAATTCAAGGATCCGATCCTCTCTTACACATATACTATGAAAGAGCTAATTCTCGGAAATAATACGAAGGCGGAGAAACCTCGTATAAGCTTAAGAACAAGAATACAATTCGAAACAAGGAAATAAACACAAATACTAATCAAAACATGACTTAGCACTTTAAACCTTGATTTGCTTGAGCTTTTCTTGCCTTAGAATGCCTCTTGAAGGTGGGAAATGTAGCACTTGTCTCCCCCAAATTTCAATAATTGGTCATGTAAAGCTCTATAGAAAACGATCATGAAAAATCCGTTTCTAGGGTTACCTTGGGCGCCTTAATCGCTTAAGCAAATCTTAAGTGATTACCACAACATCAACCTGCTTAGAACCTATAAAATGACTATATTTCCAACTTTAAGCGATTAGCCTAATCGCTTAAGTCATGCTTAATCACTTACCCTAAGCGATTAGGCACCCTTCTATTCGATCGTGAGAATGGCTGTAAGTGATTAAACTTCCCTGCTTAATCACTTGCCACAGTTGAAGCAATTAACGTAATAGCTTTAACACTTTTCTGTTTCTTCACAGAAAGGATTTTAAGCGATCACCTTGATCGCTTAAGGCCTACTAAATCACTTACCCTAAGCGATTCAACACCTCACTGTTCAATTGCGACTCTAAGCGATTAAGCATAGTGCTTAATCGATTAAGCTCTACCAAATAAATTATCCTAATCGATTTGACAACCCTAGCTCTTAAACTTGAGTCCTAGGATTCTTTGCCCAACATTTGATCAACCTTGACCTATTGGGACTCCTTATTACCTAGCATTCGATCACCCTTGACCTGCTGAGACTTCTTCACCAAGTGTTCGGTCAATCATTTGACCTACTTGGACTTTTCTCCTCGTGCCAAGTGTCTAGTCCTCCATGACCCACTTGGACTTCTAAACGTCAGATGTCTAGTCAACCTTTGACCTACCTAGATTTTTCAATGTCTGACTTCACTCACCGAGACTTTTCACTTGCTAGCTTCACTCACTAGAATTTTTCAACTGCCCGGCTTCACTCACCGGGACTTTTCACTAGCTAGCTTCACTCGCTAAGATTTTCGATCCGCTTGACTTTACTCACTAAGACTTTTCAACTACCTGACTTTACTCACCAGGGCTTTCTGTCTGACTTCACTCACCAAGACTTTCCAACTGTCTGGCTTTACTTATTAGAACTTTCCAACTATCTAGCTTCACTCACCGAGACTTTCCATCTACCTGGCTTCACTTATCAAGATTTTCCTCACTACCCGGCTTCACTCACCAAGACTTTCCAACTGTCTGACTTCACTCACTAGGACTTTCTATCTGTCTAGCTTCACTCGCTAGGACTTTCCACACCAAGTGTTCAGTCAACGACCCACTTGATTTTGTTGGATCGTAAAGTTCGCTAGAAGGGGGGATGAATAGTGATCATCGAAAATTCGTTATCGAGTAAGCAGCGGAAATAGAAAATTAAATACAACGCTAACAAAATCAATTTTACTTGGTTCAGATCTTTCGTTGACTCCTACTCCAAGGCCTGCACATGAGAGTGCTTTCGTTGGGCAATCACTAATAATTCGCAAAAGTATTGCATGATTTAGTACAAGAATTATGAAAAGAATACCGACAACAAGGAAAAAGAAATTGAGTTATAGATTGTCGGAGGAGCTTCGTAGCATCGTAGAAACGGTGCGCAATAGAGCAATCGTAGAAGGAAGTTGTCTTTGCTCCAGGTAGAGGGTTCCTTATATAGGTAGCTCCGGGCACCCGAATCCCTTCCGGGGCGTCTAGACTGTGACGTCGACCCAACCAATCAGTGTGCTCCATGTCGCGACGAGATAAATTTTTGCATTTCGGGCGCTCGGATCCCTTCTGGGAGGATCCGGGTGTCCGGACCCCCCTTTTCCAGCAACTCTTTTTTCTGCAACAAAATGTTAGTCCGAGGTAATAAAATTTATACTACCCTGCAAAACAAAGTTAGCACAGTATAAGAAAAGGTTAGTCCGAGGCAATAAAATTTATACTATTCTGCAAAACAAAGTTAGCACAGTATAACAAATGAATAGTAATTAGATTCTGTCTCATCGAGACCAGAATCTAGTCACGATCTCAACTTAGATTTTTAAAATGGATTTAAGTTGGATCGACGCCTACAGTTCCCTCAAATGGGGAACGCATCCTCACCAAGTCACTCTCCTCCAGTGACTTACCTTAACTTACCATCCTGCCAGACATCTGGTTAGCTCGTCGACCCTGTCTGGACTTTGTGCCAACTATCCGGTTAGCCCATTGACCTAGCTAGACTTCATGCCAGATATTCGGTTTGTCCGTCAACCTATCTAGACTTCCTACCAGCTATCCGGTCAACCCGTTGACCTAGCTGGATTTCTTACTAGATATCTGGTCAGTCCGTCGACCTATCTGGACTTCTCATGCACATTCAGTTAGATCATTAGATCACAACAAACCTAACTTAACTTACTTTGTCATTAATTAAAATCTAAGTTAAACCGTTAGTGCTAACCGCACCAACGAATTTTTTTTCTTCTGTTAACCATCCCGTTGGTCTTACCCTTGCCTAACCTCCAGTTAAGACTTTCCCAGTCAAGTATCTGGTCAACCTTGACCTACTTGATTACTCTCTCTCACTTCAAACTAATCAACCTTTGACTAGAGGAGACTTACACCAACATTCTCTCTAATGGACAATTACACCTGCAATCTCCATAAATTGTCAAACATCAAAACTCAAGTTTGAGCTAAACTGATCAACTTTGACCATGGGATAATTACACCAATAGGACCAAATAACCTCAGATTGACATAAAACTAGCTCCTATGTGTTCTTTTAATTCTCCTGATTATATTCATACTCTCAAATATTATTTTAACCCTATATATTAAAAACAATGATTTTTTGAACATGAATGTGTTTAAAAAATTTAATTCGTCCTCAAAAAATCACTCCTCTTAATATATTATGGTTAAATTGATATTTGAGAGCATAAATATAATAAGGAGAATTAGATAAATATATAAGAGCTAGTTTCATATTAATCCGAGGATGTTTGGTCCATCAATCGATTTTGCCCAAAATTGACTAATGGACAAAATGACCTCGGATATATATGAAACTAGCTCTTATGTATTCGGTTAGTTCTTCTAATTATATCCACGCCCTTAAATTTTAAAGAACAATAATTTTTTGAACATGAATGTATTCAAAAAATTTAATTAATGTTAAAAAAAATCATTGCTCTCAATATATTAGATTAAATTAATGTTTGAGGTCATGAATATAATCAGGAGAATTATCCGAACATATAGGAATTAATTTTATATCAATCAAAGGTCGTTTGATCCATTAACCGATTTATCTAAAATCAATTTTTTAAAAAAATAAATCAATCGACTGATTTGTTCAAAAATTTCATCATAGAGAGAAATTGATTTGACTGGTAAAAAAATCAGTCGATTGATTTTCAAACAAAAAATCGATTCGACTGTTTTTTTTATCAGTCAATTAATTAAGGATAAAATAAGAAGAGGTATGTGATTTGATCATTTTAAAATTATCCTATATAATTTAATAATTTCGATACATTACATACATAAAAAGTTGAAAAATTTATTATACATAATATGGTGAATATGGACATCGAAGTCACATAAATCAATGAAGGACAAATCCACTTGGATAGTCCTTTTCAATCCTGATTGGATGAACTTTTTACTTCACTTTTCCTTGATCGGTTCCATCAATTGGACCCACACCGCCTCTCCCTAGTGAGTCCCACATAGACATGCTTCATTTTTCTCTAGTCAATCCCACCGATCGGGCACGCTTTGTTTCTCCTCAATCAGTCCCACCGATCGGACGTGCTCTGACTCTCTCCAGTCGGTCCCATCGTCCCAGCGACCAAACGTGCTCCGCCTCTCCCACCAACTAGACGTGCTCCACCTCTCCCGAGTTAATCACACTGATCGAACACTCTCCACGTCTCCCTGGTCTGTCTTACTGAGCAAAGTACCTCGACATTCCCAGGTCAATCCAATCAAGCAGGGCACACCACTCACATCGACTGAGCCTGCCTTGCTTATCTCCGCTTATCCTTGGTAGTTCGGCGCTCTTCCATTTAGTAGACCTTCAACCTCCAACCCAATTATCGCATGACCCAAGGGCCTTATGAGCTCCATTATGGAGGATGAAGCCTACGCTGACACAACATATGGGTTGTCAAAGCACATGGATTGTCATCCCTATATCTTGATCTCTATCATACTAGTAGATATGATGGAACACTCCCTTTAATGCTTAGATCTCTAACTATACAACTGTTCATCTCCTCCGTTTTTCTTCACATCTCTCGTTGAAACTTATTTAAGCATTGGAGTGATAATGCCTAAGCATCTAACTTTCTTCTTCTCTATTTTTTTCCCTATCAAGCTTAGCGTACTCGAATCTCCTTTCCTTGGCATTCAGCGATCTCAATCAACATCTTTTTTAGTTCACTAGTTGCTCATCCGTCGAAGGTATCAGAGGATTACCAATATGTTTTATTCAGACCGAATTGATGGATATGGATTGTTATATACTAATTATTTATTAATCAATTTGAAGGTGTTTTATTCAATTAAATAGGTTTTTTTATTGACCAAAAATTTTGAATAAAATGAAGACTATTTTTAAAAAATAGTCTCTTATGATTCCATCTAATAAAACTTATAATTCTTTGCACATCTACTCGTGAACCCTTCGTATGAGTTTTGTAGGATTTACAATTTAGGATGTAAGGTTTAGTATTTAGGTCAAAGAAAAGAAAGTGAAAATAAAAAAAAATACTATAGGCTCATGAGGGAGGTATAGCATATCATTCCTTATATATATGGCTCCGTTTGATTTATGTGATAGGGATTAATTGAGTTGGTGGGATAGGGATTAATGGTACGATAAATAATCCTTTGGAAGAGCTAATGATTATTTATCACACCATTAATGTCTATATCATTAATCATATCCCAACTACCAAATTTTCACTATCACATCATTAATCTCTAACACCATTAATTCTATCCCACCAACCAACGGAGCCATAGTATTTAGTAAATACTATACGGATTTTTTTTTGCAATATTTATAAATTTAGATTTATTTTTTTTTTCAAATTTATCATTGTAATTATACTAAATTTTGTTATCATAATTTCAATTATAACTTAAATTAAAAAGGAAAAATACCTTTAATCCTTCTACTTTCTATCAAGTTACATTTTATCCCTTATTTAAATTTTTTTTACCAAAGTGAAATGTGAAAAAAATTATAAAAAACAATTGTGTTATTATGTTTTTGATATTATTTTTTGATAATATTAAGAGGAAAAAATATTGAATTATATAGAAAATAATTACATATATTTTCAGGGCCGACTCTTTAATTATTAATTAATTAGATCAATTATATACACAGAAATAAAAATATACATAAAAGGATAAAGAAAATATAGTAGCATCTAGTAATGGTGCCCTTCATCACTCGCTCGGATCTATGATTGATGTTGGTTTGTCAGTACATCTGCTCTCAGTGTCATACAAAGTAAAGCTCGTCAGTTGAGAGTTGACATTACCAATGTTGCTATCTCTGACCATCAAATCAATGATGAACTGAGATGTGAGGCTCGTGTGCATGCATGAAAAAGTAAAAGAGCTCGAAGAAGACAAAGAATATTTACCTTCATGTAATAAAAGAAAATTATACTTTCACCTATTTTCACGGAATCTCATATAATCATGGACAGAGGTGGATCTAAAATTTTAATTTTATGGGGAAGTGAAAAAATAATTATCATACATTATATTTGAAGGCTTCACAGTCGGACACTGAAAATAAGTATTTTAAACTATTTTATTTTATTTTATTCATATAAATAAATATTAATCTTTATATATTATTAAATGTTATACATAATTTATTGATTTTAATTAGTAAATCAATAATCATACACGTTCAATATCAATTAGGACTTTAAATTATTTAAAATTAATTCAGAGATCATAAAAGAAATAAAAGTGGAAGTAAATTATTAATAAATTTAATATGTTTTTTTTTGTTAAAATTATAAAAAAAGTCAAAAACAGAAAGATATAATTATCTTTTATTTTTCCATATTTAACTTTAATTAAAATAATTAAATATTATTTTTAAAATATAAAAGGATAAAATACTACTTCATAAAAGAGGAAGGTCAAAGACTCTTTGTCCAAATTAAAAGAACTTAAACTGGTGCTGTACTCAGACTGAGTGAAAGCGGTGACAGATGGAATAAGGATATTATTGGAAGGATATTTGCCCCGAATCGAGGCGTTCTCATTTCAACCTCATCGCGGCCACCACCCGACAGTGGCGACAGATCGATGGAGGACGGCAGGATCCCGCTGGAGACTGCGAGGGCGGAGCGATCGGTGTGGCTGATGAAGTGCCCACCAGTCGTGTCGAGGTCGTGGCAATCGTCCGCCGCCGGATCCTCCACCTCCCCCAACCCCGTCGTTGCTAAGGTCGTCCTCTCCCTCGACCCCCTCCATCCTGACGATCCCTCCTCACTCCAGGTAAGTAAATTTCCATTTTATGTATCACTTCCTCCTTATTTTTCCCCCTTCGTGCACTGCTTAGCACGCCGCCTAGGACTAGGGTTCTGAAAAAAAAAATCTGGAATTAGGTTTCCCGATTTCATTGTCTTGAAATTAGCTCAAGGAATTGAAATTAGAAGTTACAGTTTGATAAATTTGCGTTTCTTTCTTTTTTCCATTTATAAGAATAGGGCTATCCTTATAGTTGAGTAACTTAACGACAAAGAATATACCACACGGAACTTATGAAAAATGGGAGGTGTGTAAGATAATCTGAAAATTTACAATAAATTCACGAGAACAATAATTTAATTGATATACGTAGTCATAACAAGCATACTGCAATGATCATGGATCACTTAAACAAATTGAAGGTATACATGTAGAAATCTCATTTGATTGCAAAATCACTCTAATTACTATACAGTTTTGTTTTAAAATTTATATTCACGTTCATAACAAGCGGAATGCAATTAATGTGGATCCATATAATAAATTGAAGGTATAGGTGCACAAATCTCATTTGATTGCAAAATCTCTCTAGACTTATGCTCGCTAAATGCTATGCTGTTGGAGAAGAAATAGTCATATACAAATTGCTCATAACTAAGAGGAGATTGAGCCCCACAATTCAAGGTTATTTATTAATTTGAATGAGAGGACTAATTCGTTAATTTATTTATCCCAACCATTAGCCAAAATACTTGTGCCTATTCATCTTAGCCTATGACTACTCTCCATTAACCCATAATTCATCATGTAAGAGTAAATTGAGGTGTCACAATGCCTTATGGGTTTGACTTTCTCATCAAGACCCATGTCCAACTCACAATCCAAAATATTGCTAATTGATCCAATGGTATCTAGTGCCAACAGGTAAGCGATCATTTTCAATCGACTCATTATGCATGATTAGATTGGTTTTGGTACCAATTTTCGTAATCCATCTATGAGAGCATTGACCCCACTAACTTGTTATGCCAACCATTGACTAAAAATGCCAATGCCCAAGCTAGTAATAGGTCATGCATTTTATACTATGACTTTCTTTGTTAGCTCATAGTTCTCCATGTGGGACTTCATTAGAATGACACAAGACTTATCTTGGATATGCATAATTAGTTCATCTAGTAATTATATGAAAAGATATTTGTCTAGAGTTAGTGCATGGTGTAAACTTATAGGTCTACGAAATATCATTTGTTGCTCTCCTAATGGTGTTGACTCTCTTAACACTAGTAACTAAATTATGACACTCTTTTATCTCATTGATTTGTTGATCATATAATTCATTTTGTGCTAAAACTCACCACAATAATTATTTAGGGGGTATCATAAATTTTTTACAGGTCAATAATATTCAAGTTCAAAATCCTTTGTATTTTGTTGAACAAATGATATCTAGATTTTATGCCTTAAAATGGATTTGATGTCTCCAAAAAAAAATTGTTTCTTCTCTTAATCATCTTTTCCTAAGATTCATAGGAGTAAGGATTCCTCATCAACTTGATCTATTTATATTTCGAACAATGTTGTATGCCATTTTTATTCTTGTCAATTTGTTATGGAAACTTGGAAAGTTTCTATTCATCAGGCATCTTGCACAGACACACTTGTGCTCCAATACATGTAGACCGGGAAAACCAGATTATACTCTTTCGTTGGAGTACTTAAAGCCAAATTTTTTGTTCTTCTTTATGTTTTTCTTACATGTGATTCCATGATCATTAATGGTTATTTTTTTGGCATTGCCAATCTAGGTAGGTAATCTACATCCTGGGAAACTTTTGTAGCCCTTTTTAGAGTAACGTTGTGTTTCACTTTGCAGTTTAAGATGGAAATGGCTCAAACTGATTCTGCTAATACACCCAAGAGTTACACGCTGAATATGTTCAAAGATTTTGTTCCAATGTGTGTTTTTTCTGAATCAAACCAAGGTAAGCATGTGTTAGCATGTCTTTTAGTTCTTGTTGCACAAACCCATAACATTTTTTTGTCGGAATGAAGCCCTACATGCGAATTCTCTGGTGGCACTACAAAATACTACTGCTTTCAAGATTCTCTGGTGGCACTACAAAATAATACTGCTTTCAAGAGCTCTAATGTCTTTTAGAATCATTTTTTTGCAAACATTAGGAACTAGTGAAGCATGCTAATATAGTAGTGGCATGCTCGTACATATGTGACATTTTTTTTTGTCTAGTGTCATCACATGCATATTTGACTGAGTCTCATCACAAAAATAATTGTTAATGTAGGAAAGTTCTCACTAGAGGGAAAGGTAGAGCACAAATTTGACATGGAACCTCACAGTGAAAATTTTGGGGATTATGGTAAATTATGTCGTGAAAGGACGAACAAAGCTATGGTCAAAACTAGACAAGTCCAGGTTCTTGCATTTAATTCTTGCCTAGTCATCTCATTCTATGTCTCCTTTCTTTTAATTTGAAGCTAATCCCTTACTTTTTCCCCTCCAAAATTTAAGGTAATTGACAATGATCATGGTGTGCTAATGAGGCCAATGCCTGGTATGGTTGGTCTAGTTCCATCTGGTTCGAAGGTAGCTTTATTCTTCTGTGTTAACTAACTTTGGAAACCTGCCACTTCGTCTGATATTTCATTCATTATTCGTTTATTGTATTGTTACATTGCTTTTGGTTTACCATTTCATATGTTTGGATTTTAACAATTGTTGGATTGTGATTTCTCCCCTCTTTCGTACATCTGAGACTCAAATACTCTATAACATGTTTAGACTTTGTTTATTGGTTCATATAGGTGATGTGCCATTCTTTATTTGTTTATTGGTTCGTATACAAGCTTTGGTTTACCATATAACATGTCTAGACTTTGACAAATGTTGGACGGTGATTTCTCCTCTTCTGTACACCTGAGACTTAATACTCTATATGTGTTGCCTGATTCCTGTTATTTTCCATTAGAAACTCAGTAAGACTGTGTTTTAATACGTTAGCTACTTTCTCTATTCTCTTGCATTCATACTATAATTTCATTCTTCAAAATCTGATTCATTGTATGAAGTACTACACTGGGTCAGTTGCCTATATTCAAATGTTTCTGTCACAAAAAAATTTCTGATCACTTTATATGCCTAAAAGTTGTCATTCCTTCACATATGATGCTTTGACAGGACAAGAAAAAACTAACCCCGTCCAAAGGATTGGATGCAAAACGGATACGCAGGGATAAACAAGAATTGGTGAACATTCTCTTTAAACTTTTTGAAAAGCAACCAAATTGGGCACTGAAGCAACTGGTTCAAGAGACTGACCAACCTGAGGTACTACTAACTTCATTGATTTTATGATTTTATCCAGAACCAAGCCTAAATGCTTCTTACATGGTACTCCAGTTCTTTGGTTGGTGATTGTTGACCGATCTATTTTTTCTAGATCACAGCAAAATCCATCCAGAGTGCTTCAGATAGTTCATGTTGCATAATGTTGTAGACCTACAGGGAATTGATAGCTAATATCTGTCTCTTGCCTTGTACCTTGCTTAAAGTTATTTTAATATATCAACGATGATAGATGGTTCTGTTGATCCATCTTGTGTTTGGCATGCCTGCATGACTAAACAGGACATTTGATGATAGCACTGATATTTTTTCAGTTTCTCCTTCCCATTGGGTTGTTTTTCTGAGTAGTATATTCTATTTTGAACAGCAATTCCTGAAAGAGATATTAAATGAGATTTGTGTCTACAACAAGAGAGGACCTAATCAAGGAACTCATGAACTCAAAATGGAATACAAGAATTTCGAGGGAGCCGACAATGAATGATGTTCCAGGTAATTGCTATTCTGGATTATTTATTTATTTATTATTATTTACTTCGGAACTAACGTCTCAAGGAGTAGGTAGTTTTAGAGATTATTGTGTAAATATCTGGAATTTCATTTTGGTTTTTAGATGATTTATAAGTCAATTTATTGCTACGCACTCGATTGAGTCTCCCATCCCACCATCAAAATTGAAAAAGTCAAATTGAAGAATAAGATCTAAACAAAAATTAAAGAAGAAGAGTGATAGGAAAATGTTGGGAATTCCCACATTAAAAATTCATGGAAAAGGTCATGGTATGGAAAAGATTATGGTTTGAAAGGTGAAGATATATCTATTGGTATGGAGACCTTGTGGATAAGCTTAAAAATAAATACATAAGAACTTAAGCTAAAAGTGGATAGTATCATATGGAGATTGTGAATTCTTTAAAAGATGAAGATATATGAGACTTTTTGGATAGAATTTAAAAATAAATTCATGAGGGTTTAGGTTTAAAGTGAATAATATCATATTATTATGGAAATATGTGAATTTTTTTGACCTAATAAAAAATAGGAGGCTTAGGAATAGGGGAGAGTTTATGTTCAAAGTGGATAATATCATATCATTAGGGAGATGTATGAATTCTTTTAGCTCTAACTTAAAATAGGGATAAAAACGAGGGTGCTGAGGAAATAAAAAACATAAAGAGCAAGTTTCCACAAGCCAACCTGTGTGATTTTGTGGAAGAGTCATCGTCGTTCACCAGTGGACTCATCTACTAAAATTCAATTTATTGTATGTTCCGGTGGACCTTGATCTTTGATTCTTGGACTAACTTGATAGATCGACTGTTCCACTACAACTTTACGCCATCGCCATCATTGATTCCGAGAAGCGATATGGTTTTATTCTTTTGATAAGAAGATTCATTCCAAGAATACAACTCTCTGTTTATAGTTAGCGTGATGTGGATTCTATGTTAAGCAGGCGTGCAGCATTGCTCAGGAGCACAGTGGGTTCCTACTCCAGTTGCGCTCGTGTGGCAAGGTCTTCAGGTTACTGCCTAGATATCGGATGCTTTTACAATAAACTTAGTCATGGCTTGTATTCGTCGAATATTATTATACATTTTTGCTAAAAATATATACTGTGGCATTCGTTGTTTGCTTGCTTGTTTTAGTTCCATTACGGTTATTATTTTCTTCGTCGAACTGACCTTCAATTTTTTTGAATAATTAAATTAAAATCTTTTGAAGAACAATTCTGTTCGAAACAATAATTTGGCGAACAAATGATATATCTATTACGTCAATATTTTTAAAAGTATTAAAAATACGATTATTGTTTTGATGTTATATAATGATTAATCAATCCTGTTAAAAAAAGGTGTTATTGGGCTGCAGGCCTATTAGATGGGCCTTCGTCAACTTTTGCTCCTTTCCAGGTCGATTCAATTCTTCCGATTGCTTCCGCCCACGCCTTCGCCTCCCTCCTTGTCCCGATAGTGCACCAGCTGCTGCAGAGACACAACAAAGGAAGAAGAGAAAAACGTTGGCTTTCTCCGCCCTCGGAATTCCCTCGCCCTCTCTTCCTGCTGCTCGTTCCGGCGCCGAGAAGCCTTCCTCCAACTTCCTCTCCGCTCCGCAGCTCAGCCGGCCTCAGACCGCATACCATTGGCCACCGGCCTCTCTTCGCCGCCCCCTCCGATGCCGTAGACAACACCCAGCAGCCCCTCGCTGCCTCCGACAACTCCCTCTTCCGTCACGTATATTCCGTCGCCCTTTTTATTGGACAATTCACCAAATTATTGGAATTGTTGGGAGAAATGCGCCTCAAAATCCAATCTTTTTCAATATCGAATTCTCAAGTGCGATTTTTGTGCTCTTGCCGTTTTTAGAGTAGCAGCCTTTCGAAGAGCATGTTTGGATCTGACATTGTTTGATCCGAATCGCAGGCAGTGGTGAGCCGGGATGAATCATTGGTGCTGTACGAAGACATGGTTTTGGGGCGCGTCTTCGAAGATATGTGTGCACAAATGTACTACCGGGGCAAGATGTTCGGCTTCGTCCACCTCTACAATGGACAGGAGGCCGTCTCCACCGGCTTCATCAAGCTCCTTGAGGCCCGGGACAGTGTTGTGAGTACTTACTGTGATCACGTCCACGCCGTTAGCAAAGGTGTGCCGCCTCGCGCTGTCATGGCCGAGCTCTTTGGCAAGGCCACCGGATGCTGCCGTGGCCAAGGTGGCTCCATGCACATGTTTTCTGCGCAACACAACCTCCTTGGCGGCTTCACCTTCATCGGAGAAGGCATTCCTGTGGCTACCGGAGCTGCTTTCTCTTCCAAGTACTGCCACGAGGTCCTCAAGGAATCTACCCCAAACAGGCTCGATGTTACCGTCGCCTTCTTTGGCGATGGAACATGTAACAATGGCCAATTCTTTGAGTGTCTCAACATGGCTCAGCTTGAGCTATGGAAGCTGCCTATAGTGTTTGTTGTTGAAAACAATCTGTGGGCAATAGGAATGCCCCACCTCCGAGCAACTTCTGACCCGGAGATATGGAAGAAGGGACCGGCTTTTGGCATGCCCGGGGTGCATGTTGATGGCATGGATGTATTGAAGGTGCGGGAGGTGGCAATAGAAGCAATTGCACGGGCGAGAAGGGGTGAAGGACCCACGCTTGTTGAATGTGAAACATACCGATTTAGAGGGCACTCTCTAGCTGATCCTGATGAGCTCCGGAAGCCAGGTGAGATTGCTACTCTCTTTTCTGTGTGCAACACTATATAGTCATTACACTTTTTTTTTCTGTGTTTGGATTCTTTGTCTATACCAACTGTTGAACATATTTGTGAGAACTACATTTGTCGATGAACTTTTCTGAGCACCTGCATAACAGTAGCCACTTAGTAGAATACTGCTTAGATGTTTCAAAAGAATGTTAAACTGGATAAGTAGTGAGATTCTGTAACAATAATGTGTGAAAGATGAGTTCAGAAAATTTGTGTTCGCAATCTTAGAGTTAAATAGAGAGTTCAATATGAATTATCTTGTCTCCTGACTTAACTTACAACTACTCTTGCACCATACTGGAATGAAAAGAGCTTCAAACTTGTAATTACTATATTGATGGTATTTAGAGTAAAGGGCTTGCTGAGAATTATGGGGAATTACTTTCCTATTGTTAATTATGTTCCTTTACCATTAAAGAAATCGCTAGGCTTCTCCTTGTATCCAATATTGATTTATGTGTGCACTTATTTGTAACATTTGATCTGATTGTGTCTTCTTTATCGCATTATTGGAACTGTTCTTTTCCTATTGATGAAGGTTTTTGTTTTCCTAAAATTTCTCACTTCCGCCCATTTCCCTTGAGTTTCTCTTGTAGATATGGGTCAATTTGACTCCCTTTT
Organism: Zingiber officinale; assembly: GCF_018446385.1. Lineage (NCBI taxonomy): Eukaryota > Viridiplantae > Streptophyta > Magnoliopsida > Zingiberales > Zingiberaceae > Zingiber > Zingiber officinale. The sequence goes on along the minus strand of NC_055994.1, from coordinate 89,465,909 downwards.
CGGTGCAACTGTAGGTGCAATGTCATTAACTTGAATGTTTGTGTTTCACCAAAGAGTTAATTTGGTTTTGTAACACTTTAGGAACTTCAATTATACTATTTTTTTCTGACATGCTGAAAAGATGAGCCATCTTCTTTATTGAATGTTTATGCCATGAGTTTTGGACCCTATCTCAAATATATGCCAAGGTAACCGAACCAAAGCTTCAGTTTGGGATTAGATTACATTGTCACACTAGGCACTTTATAGTGGCTGATGCTGCACTTTGACTGAAATTTTGAACTTGTTAGACTTCTGACTCTTTAATTCTTCTCCTTTAGCAATAGTTTCAATCGATTACTTGCAATTCTATTGCTTTTCGCCTCCTAATAAATTTTCATACCAACTACAATTTGAATGACTAAATCCCTTGCAGACGAGAAAGCAAGTTATGCTGCAAGAGATCCTATAACAGCCTTGAGAAAATACATTCTTGATAAGGAACTTGCAAGTGCAGCTGAGTTGAAAATCATTGAGAAAAAGGTTGATGCAGTCATTGAAGATACTGTGGAGTTTGCAGATTCAAGTCCACTCCCTCCATGGAGCCAGCTATTGGAAAACATTTTTGCCGATCCCAAAGGGTTCGGCATTGGGCCTGATGGGAAGTACAGATGCGAGGACCCTAAATTTATAGAAGGCACGAGTCTAAGTTTGGAGTCCTGTCTACCGGCAAACCATTTGCATCGCTGTTTGATCCCTTCTGAAAGCTCAATACGTCCTAATTCTATCAAAGTTCGTCATGGTTAACTCTGCATCAGTGATAATTGCTGTATATTGCATGTTTGAAGCTTTTTTTTCTCCATCACTTACCAAAATGTGGTCTGTCATGTTTCAAAACCTCCAAGTGCTTTGAGTCTCTGATATAGTCTCGTTGTTTCTTGACCAACTGTAGTGGTTACTGCACATGAATCGAATAGTGGAACTACTATCTCTTTTCCCTCAATTTTGTTCGATATATCGGGTGTTGTATTCATTTTGTTTCCCACTCTAATATCACTTTCACTTCAACAATTAGATCCAAAGTACTATTAATGTAGATGTGGATAAGATGAAGGTCCTTGTCTTGAATCTAATTGCCTAACTGTTCTGTGTATCTTTGAGCAGGATAATGACAAAACTTTAAAGATAGTTAGAGATCGGATTTGATCTTCATGCTGTGGTGTTTGCCTCTTGGTGGTCCAGGTTTCGAAGATTTTTTTCATTTTTTGTTAATTTTTTTTTCGAATTAGGGTTATCTTCCCTTTTATTTCCAGGGTAGCGTTATCAGTCAAATCAATAATCTCCTTAGGATAATAGTTATTATGTCCGGCGTACAACATACTATGTTTGGCATAAAATTATAGTCAATTTGAGCATCTGCTGGTGAGATTATGAGAAAATTATTCTTGAATTCTAGTTATAATACGGTTATAAAAATTCAGTAACTTTAACAAACTACAACAATTCAGTAATTTTGGACTGATCAATCCAATACTCCAGCGTTTAAATCCTTTTCAGAAATCATTAACTAGTTTAATTTTGTTTAAACAACAAAGATAAGAGTTTGTCGTAGCTACAAAATTCACAGTTTCTTCCAATATATGATCTGTCCTATGAAACGGAAAATAAAAAAGGAAAAAAAACAGAAAAAAAAAAAAAGAAGAAGAAGAGAATAGGTAGGAGCCTCTCTACTCGTCGCTAATCAAATTAATAAAACAACCATCTGTTTAATAAATCCATTATTCACTTGGAAACAATAGTTTCGAAGCAATTAAGGCCGTCGAATTCCATAGCAAACCGCCACTTCTTCTGCAGATTGTCGTTACGGCCAGTATTCCCCTTCGCCGCCGCGCCGCCGGACTTCTCGCTCTCCTCCGCTTTAACAGAACCCTTCTTTCCCGACCATCCGCCGCCGATGGACGCCTTGCCCTCGCCGGCGTCGGAGCTGAAGAGAGAGCCGAGCCACTGCGCGTTGAAGAGAGCCATGATCGAGTCGATCAAAGTAATCAGAGCTTGCGATTCGTGTCGTGAAAGCGTAAAGAACAGGGGAGGGGTTTTATAGGAGAAGGAAGATACTTACCGATTAATTAGGCAACTAATTTCCTAATTAAGAAATAATCTTCCTTTTCTTGCCGCCTTCCTTCCTGGATTCGGTTCCGTTCCGCGAGGGTAACAGAAGCGTGTGGACTCAGCATTACTATTACATTCCTTTTTTGACAATATATATATATATATATATATATATATATATATATATATATATATATATAATTACTCTGATTCAATCCGGACATGCATTGACTCGGTCAACTGTTTGCATCTCAAGCAACTCGAATTCCGCCACGACTATATATATATATATATATATATATATATATATATATATATATATATATAATTAATTAATTACTCTGATTCAATCCGAACATGCATTGACTCGGTCAACTGTTTGCCATCTCAAGCAACTCGAATTCTGCCACGACGACTTTACGTACGGATCTCTATGTTGACAAGTTACATTCAAAGTCAACATGGGATCGACGTTGACATTAGAGATCAGTCAAAATTGGCATGATCCTCTTCCCTAGTTCCGAGCTCTTTCTTTCTCTTATTAGTCGCATTTATTAGTCAAAATTGGCGTTGACGTCTTAGGCCTCAAATGAGATGTTTAGCAAGTACAGACTTTCAACTCAGTCTTCAACGATTTGATCAGTATCCACACCTCTCGCATGATGCGACATGAATGCGAGGCCTTTTTTTCTTGCTTCAAAGTCGGACTTTCAAGTTAGCACCAAATTCACTCTATCCCCCTAAAGCACTAAGTTTAATGGCGATAAAGATAATAGTCTAGAATTAATTTAATTACTGATGGTTCATCATATTTAATTACAATCGTAACTATATTTAAAATTATTTCTATATTTATTATTATCATATTTATTGATATGGTAAATAAGACAATCCTAAAGTTAAAGATAAAATCATGAAAGTTGGATGATGTGATCGTCAAAGTTAAGTAGGGGTCAACATTTGGGGTTAGCATGGTCACATATTTCGACCGAGTGGTCTAGCCGATCCGATCTAATCTCGAGCCCTTCTGGGTCGATGAAACCTCGAGTTCTTTCAGTGTTATTCAGAGTCGAGTCCTTTGGGTCACTAGGGGATCACATGGGCACGTATCTCGACCGAGTGGTGTAACAGATTGGATCTACGATCCAATCGGACATGCTATGGACATGGCTAGATCGGGCTCTTTGGTCGACCACAGAGGTCAAGCGAAGGTTGAGTCCTTGAGAGGGTCATTATTTTTTAGCTGACTCGACCCTATATGCAACGAGGTCTAATCGAGTGATAGAGGTGACTCGGTCGACTTACCATTAGAGCATATTAATGGTCCACCAACCCAATACCTAATGTTCTTTTTTGACGTTTTTGTGTAATGGTTATCAAAGAATCAAGGGAATATTCGCTATGCAGTCTTTACAATGGAAGCTATCACCCTGTAAAGTGCTGGGGTGGTAGATCTATTTTTGAAAAAATGTCAAAGTGTTAGAATGATCGATCCTTTTTTGGAAATGCATTGATATTTGTGCATAAAGAAAAATTGACACTATATAAGGGGTCTCCTCCTAAAGGTGCAGGTACGCTACCCAACCTTACGCACTCAAAGTTCATTGTTCCTTTCTACTGTTCATTGCATTATTTTTCTTCTCCACCACCTGTTTGACTTGAGTGTTACTGTGCCTGCACTGGGGACCTCTCCCTAGCTCGGTTGCTAATGTTTTCTTCTCTCTATTTTCCTCTTTTATACCTAGGATCGCTCGGTGCCCTCTGCTTTCAGTTCAAAAGTCTTCTCATAGTCAATAGCAAAGTCACCTACCCAACGCACCATTTTCCCCAATTTTAGATAGGATTAAATTTGACACCGTCTGTGGAAACTTCGCCTGAAGCTAAAATGTGAAAATGGAAGAGATTGGACAATTCACTATAGTTACTTTGTCGCAAAAAGACTTGGAGCTGCTAATAACCGCTCGAGCACAGAGATTAGTGCAATGGTAGCAAGCAACAGTCGGGTGTCCTTTGTTGAATGACTCGACTGTATCATTGATAGGCCCTCACACCGAGCAAGGGACCCGAGTGGAAGAGTCGACTGGGTTACAACCGATTCCTTCTCCTCCAGCCAGCTTCATGTCAGCGCCTGTGCAACTGATCGGTCTGCCGCCCATGTCACCCTCTCAGGTTGAGTATCACCAGACACTATTTATCACACTATTAAATGATATGAGTCAAGAGAAAAGGCGAGAGGAAAGACCCCAAAGATTATCTTTTGGAGACACACCTGATCAAAATAATCGAAAGGGGAAAGCTCATATGACCAATAGCTCCCCCGAACGAGTAAGTATGTCATTTTCCCAAAAAATATTGGAAGACAAGCTGTCAAATCATTTTCGACCTCCAATGATCGGAGAATACGAAGGAGCGATCAAAATATTCGTCACACTATTAGATGATATGGGTCGACCGGAAAGGCCCTAAGGATTATCTTCTGGAGACACGCCAGATCAAAATATTCGAAAGGGGAAAGCTCCTATGACTAGTAGCTCCCTCGAACGAGTAAGTATGTCATTTTCCCAAGAAATATTGGAAGACAAACTGTCAAATCATTTTCAACCCCCATCAATCAGAGAATACGAAGAGTGATCTCAAATTTAAAGATGTAGATATCCTCCATTAATACACGGATGACGTAAAGTGCTAAGAGTTCTTGACCCCCTTTTCGACTCAATGCAAAGATGATTAATAGACTTCCTGCCGATTCCATCTACTACTTCAAAGACTTTCACATAGCATTCCTCCACCACTTCACCAATAGCTGTTGATACCACAAGACCACACTGAGTTTATTTTTCCTCAAGCAAGGACCCAAGAAGGTACTGAAGGTATACATAAAATAGTTTAACCAATTGGACATGGACGTTCCTCCGGCTACCTTAGAAATTCTAATGAGGGCCTGCTTCCAAGGGCTCATAGATGGGGACTTCTTCTGGTCCTTGATCAAGAAAACCCCAGGGACTTTGACCATCTGCTTAGAAGAGCGACCAAGTGCATCGATGTGGAGGAGGCTCAGTCCGCTCGGAAGAAGTAGGTAGCGGCGCCTGCATCTGTCCTTGCCTTGGAACGCTGAGTCCCTTTCCCGCCTCTTCCACACAAAGGACCTCGAGCGGGACCCAGCCTCATCAGCACAAGCATAGGCCTAACACTGTACAGTATGTGGAAGCCGATCGGGTATCATTTGCTGAGTCTTGTCAATGGATCCATCCTTTTTGCACTTATTGTCGGACGAGAACCCATAACACTCAAGAGTGTAATATGTATTACTAAGGGATATGCCAAGAAACTAACTAGGGGTTTAGACAACGATCCCTGTCTTGAATAATAGGCATTATCAATGGCAGAACGGGTTGTACAGAAGTGAAGTCGGAAATGCTAAGAGGTGCTAATAAGAATAGTAAGAGAACAGGGCTCCGACCCCATCCAAGTTGAACATGAGCATCCCCTGACTTGGTAAGAAAAAATCACGACAATGCCACTCGGGGAGACATTGGCATGATAGCGGGCAAACTGACTGATAGAGACTCTAACCCAAAAGTCACACGCTTATCGACTAGAAATCCACGCGGTCAAGTGTAGTCAAGAGCAGACACAAGGATCCAAAATCAGCTTCAGTCCTAAGGACTTAGAGGGCGTGGAAGTACCACATGATGATGCCTTGATCATTAAGGCTGTTATAACTAATTATAATATATATCACACTTTATTAACACAAGGAATTCTATTAATATTGTTGGAGCAATCTGGATACCCTATGTTTTGATATTTAAGCAAAGATTTAAATTAGATTTATTGTTGTATTTAATATGCATTATGAGTGTGTAAGATACAGGAACAACAAGGAAAGTTTAAGTATGATCTTGGCAAAGGAGAAAAGTCCAAGGGTGAGTCTCGGCAACGTAAGTCTAAGTGTGACTTGGCAATTGATGAAGTCCTAGAGGCATGACCTCTTGGCAAAGGAAGACCCAATAACAATGACAAGGCCGATGGAACTTCTAGAAAGCAAGACATGAATGATGGGGAGACATCCGAGTGATGTGAAGTTGATGGAGGAGGCTAGAAAGCTAGGTTTAGGTTGTGCGGGCAAGAACGAGTGCATGAGAGATTGAACTCAAGGTAAATCCTAGGTTTAGGGTTTTATTGTAGCAGCTGCTATAGTAGTTGACTAGTATTTTCATCAATCGACTGGTAGTGAATAGAATGTCTCTATTCGCTCAACCCATATAGATCAGTTGACTGGTATCGAGCCGTTGGTTTATAACGGTCGAATTCCACTTAGGACCAGTCCACTGTATTTTTACCAGTTGACTAGTGGCGAGAAAACAGCTTGGTATTTTTTCCCTGAGCTCTATTTAATAGAGCTCGGGGTTTTTAGGCATTGTTGACGAAATTAGTTGTGGTTAACCCTAATTAGAGTCTCTAAGTGCTCAAGTGATCTAGTGTGGTCTTGTGTGAGTTGTGGTGAGGTTTCTCTACCCACAAGAAGCTACTCAAACTAGTCGAAAGTTCTCTGGGGAATCATCCACCGACGGGTCGGAGATCATCCACCTTACAGACAGCCATGCAATACGAGTTTTATCTCCGAACCACGTAAATGAGCGTGTCTTTATGCTTTGCTTGTCTTCATTCTTCTTGTTTTAGTTTAGCTTTCTATTTGTTAGTTTGTTTTGTATTCCACCATGCACTAACATTATAGGAAGGGAACGATTTGGGTGAGACGCTATTCACCTCTCTTTAGCGGCCGTTAAGGTCCCAACAAGTGGTATCAAAGTGGGTAGCTCTTCACGGATTAATCACCGAGGGAGTAAAGCGCTAGAGTAAGATGGATCCGAATGACCTCTTAGATGGGATATTCGGATCTCACCTCCATACGAGAAGGATGATTTCGAGTATTGAAGGAAGCGATTCGAGATTTGATTCCAAATGGAGTGGAATCATTGGATGGCTTTGAAAGACTCATGAAGACTCCAATGGACTGTTAGGATCGGTTGAGCTAGAGGGGGGGGGGGGTGAATGACTCACTTCGTTTTCTTGATCAACTTGATTTTGCGCAGCGGAGACTCGAAGGCAATGCTAACTCTGATATTTACTTGGTATCCACCTCCCTAAGGAGGTGACTAGTCCAAGGATCCACACCACTCACACTCTTCCACTATCAAAACCCTCATTCTCAGAATCACACCGAAGGTGGAGAAACCTTACAAGGTTACAACTCTCCCTCTCCAAAGTAAAGGATCACACTCACCACAATGAAGAAGAAAAGAAAGATTACAGGCTTTAAAGATGCTTCTTCTTCGCAGAGTGAGATTTGAGAAAGTAGCGAGAGGGAAATCTTGAACTTGAGCACTTTTGAAGATCTTGAGCACTTGAGAGAGTTGAGACCTTGGAGAGCAATGGAATAGTATATGTTTCTTTTCTTGTGTCTTTTCTTTTTCTTTCATGCCTTTAAACGTTGAGAAAACTAGCCGTTTCTCACGTAGCCATCGCCGTGAATCGATCGGAGTCATATTTGGATCGATCCATAAGTATCCGTTGGAAACCATCGCGTCACGATCAACGACTTAGATTGCTTCACTTGAGTTTGAATCGATCGGTGCAATTCTTGAATCGATTCAGACCTCTGCTCCTGAAATCGCAGCTCTGTGAATCGATCGCCCGATCGATTGAGTAACCTCAATTGATCGGCTGATCGATCCAGGGGAAATCTGTGCTTCGCACAGAGGCTTCCTGGATCGATCGCTCGATCGATTGGATTGCCCCAATCGATCGACCGATCAATCCAGAAGCATTTTGTGCTTCGCACAGAAGCTTCCTGGATCGATCGCTCGATCGATTGGTTTTCCCCAATTGATCGGCTGATCGATCCAGAAGCACTCTGTGCTTTACGCAGAACCTTCCCAATCGATCAGCCGATCGATTGGCTTCCTTCCAATCGATCGACTGATCGATCCAGAGGCATTCTGCCTCACAGCCATGTCTAAATCATTTTTCCAATCGATTTCTGATACGTGAGGAATCATGCATCCAGCTTTATGACCCTGCAGGAACTTCTCTTGCCAAGAATCCGGTCCTCGACCTTTTTGGACTTCTCTTGCCTTGCATCCGGTCTTCTGACCTGCAAGGATTCTTTTGCCAAGAATCCGGTCCTCGACCTTCTTGGACTTCTCTTGCCTTGCATCCGGTCTTCCAACTTGTAAGAACTTCTCCTGCAAACTCACACTGTATGTTAGATCCAACGTATTAATCTAAACTTAAATAATTGTCAACACATTGAAACTTCCAGGGCATGATTGCATCAACATGGACAAGAAGGGTAAGCGTCTCCGACATTGGTATTGGACCGAGGAGCAAAGGGAGCAATCGGAGACGGATAAGGAGGTAACAAAAATTCTATTGAATTTATTGCATCCTAACTTGTTGTTGAGTGTAGGTAATTACGAGAACACATGTAATCTTTGGAAAAAAAGATTATTACATTTCATGAAGATCCTACAAAACTCCAAGGAGTGGAGGAGCTCAAGGAGAAGGGCTCATTGATCTAAGAGGAGAAGGACCAATCGGATGTTGACACATGTTCAATATCCGAGGAGGAGAAGGAAAATGAAGAAGTGTCATCAACATCTTCAAGGGAAAAGGAAGTGGAACCGTCCACATCTTTGAGTGAGGAGGAAGATGAGTCATCCAAGGAAGAGGAGATCTTCGAAACTCAACCTTCCACCTCATCCACCAAGAAGAGAGAGGAGAGCCACATCAAATGCTTTGAGTATGGTAAGATGGGGCACTATAAGAATAAGTGTCCATCTCTCCAAAAAGTAAGGGAGGTAAATCCTAAACTCACTAAGGTTGATTTAACTAATGTGAGTTGTAGGAAGAAGAGGGAGAAGAAGCATATTAGATGTTTCATGTGTGGTGAGTATGGTCACTACCACACTAAGTGCCCAAGAAGAGGAGAACTTAAAAAATTGGCACACTTGAAGAAATGAGAGAAGAATAGGAGCTCATGTCAAGTGGGAGCGTCAAAGGTAAAAAGGAAGGTAATCCTTAACTTGAAGTTTAATCCAAGCTCTAATTCTTATATGCTTGTTAGAAATAATGTAGATTATTTATCTAAGCATAATTATAGATTTAGGTACAATGATAGAAGTAGGGTTAACATGCCTTAGAAAATCATATACTAAGGTTAGACCTAATCAGACCCAAACCACTTTGCCTAAGGAAAATAAAGTGGGTGAAAATCTAAACATTAATCCTAAGAAAGGGAGACATATGCCTAGGACGGTGGGTAGGTTGAGTAATGTCCAAGGTGGACATGTTGATTTAGGATTAGAACCCTAGAATTAGAAAATCAAACCTTGAAGGCAAGGCTTGAGGAAATGAAGAAAGTGCTAGATAGGTTCATTATTGGGATTAAAGGACTTGACATGTGTTTAAATGGTCAAAGATCCAAAAATATCAAATTGGGTCCCTCCAAGACCAAAAGGAGGTCAATTACTAAGGTGACATATGATATTGGTAAGGGAGGAGTGACCAAGGACAAGGGAGAATCATCCAAGGTCAATGAGAAGAAATATGCTAGGATTACCTATGTTTATGGCAAGGATGAGGTGTCTAAGGTTAAGGACAAGAAGAAGTTAACCAAGGACAAAGAGTCCAAGGTTAAGAAGAAGAAGACACCTATAATACACCATGTGAATATACACATAGTGGATGAGTCATATAGGGAGGTGACTAAAATTAAGAGTTCTAAGGTTAGGATCTCAAAAAACCTTTAGGACCCATAGTAGATGGGTCATCAAATGTGCCAAGTGGTTAGACGACAGACTTAAGTCTCTAACCTAGTTGGTTGGTATAATTGAGATGGTATCATGCATAGAAATATTAATTGGATTCATATTGCATGAAATAATTTTTGATGTATATATGCTATATAAACCAATGCTATGGATGCATTATGGTTTGGTATAGGCAGATATATCAAGAGGAAGCTAAAACTAGGACTTTAGGTCAATGTTCAATTAAATAATTTAGATAATTTTAAGTTTTGTGTCAATCTTGAGATCCATAATAAATATATATTTTTATATATATTTTTTCCAAGTAGACATTGGCAAAATAGACTTCTCCACAAAACTTGAGAATTTTTGGAGATCTGTATAATTTCTGGTGCATTTCTGAAGTTGAGTTAGAAATACTATTTTTGGCTGAAATAGTGTACCAGTCGACTGGTAACACTGTTCATAAGTACAGAATATCTCTGTAAGCTCGTTTTGAAGAGGACAATCAACTGAGATTAATGGCAGTCGACTGATACAATCTAAAAATGTGTTTTAGTACTAGGAAATGATCAAAATGATGTTGAAAATGTATGTAATCTTTTGGAGGATTAATACATGATGTTTATGGTTATTAGAGGTTAAAGAGTCTAATAATTGGGATATTATTGGAGCTTTTTTTATGTATGAAAAAGGGGGAGAATTGTTGGGTTTAAGTGGGAAACCTACACACCTTTGCAAGAATCCTCGCTCAAGGGGGAGCTTAGGTGAAGGGGGAGCTTAGGGATAGGTTTCATGACTTATGCATATGTAGATTGCATGTTTATTTGCATTATTATTATATTTATGTTTCCCTAACTTAAACAGATTGCTAAATATCAAAAAGGGGAGATTGTTGGAGCAATATGGATACCTTAGGTTTTGATGTTTGGGAAAAAGTTTAAGTTAGATTTATTGTTGATTTGATATGTATTGTGAGTGTACAGGATACAGATACAACAAAAAAGTCTAAGTGTGATCTTGGTAAAGGAGAAAAGTCTAAGGGTGAGTCTTGGCGGTATACGTCTAAGCATGTGGTCTAAGCAACGTAAGTCCAAGTGTGACTTGTCAATGGATGAAGTCCCAGAGGCGTGACCTCTTAGCAAAGGAAGATCCGACAATAATGACAAGATAGATGAAAACTTCAGAAGGCAAGACGTGAAGGATGTGGAGGTATCTGAGGGACGCGAGGCTGATGGAGAAGGCTAGGTTTAGGTTGTACGAGCAAGGACGAGTGCATTAGAGATTGTACTTAGGGTAAAATCCTAGGTTTAGGATTTTACTGTAGCAGTATTGTAGCAATCACTGTAGCAATTGATTAGTATTTTCATCGGTCAAGTATGAAACATTGATAGATAGATTTCGAGAAGACAAACTACGTAAGCCTGATAATGTTAGATTATAGCAACAATTCTTTAGATTATCGAGTTTTATAGTATGAAACATTATAGCAACAATTCTTTAGTCTGAAGACAAACTACAGTTACCTATTCGATTAGATTATTGAGTCACCAGTAACGAAGCGGAGTATAACACATTGATAGCTGGATTGCAATCCGCAAACCATGTGGGAGCCGCCCGAGTCCTAATCTATTCAGATTCTCAATTTGTGGCTCAATAATTGACGGACAATTTTGAAATTAACAATGAACAACTTAGGTTGCATGTGGAGACATTTGAGAAGTTAAAAGAAGGCTTTCAAGAGGTGATCTTATAGAAGTTCCCCTGAGCGAAAAATTAAATGGCGGATGAGTTAGCCAAGTTGGCTGGCTCTTTAATACTGTGGACTCTAACTAAGCCCGTGGAGCAAACATTGCTGATAGTTTACATTGAAAGGCATGCCGAGCTAGAATTATAGAGCGACTGGAGACCACCATTAATTTCGTTCCTCTAGCAAGGAATTTTACCCTCTGATCGGGAGCAAGTGAGTATGATCAAGAAGAGGGTCGGTCGGTTCACATTGATTAGAGATCACTTGTACAAGAGGGCTTTCTCTTGCCCTTTGCTCAAGTGCATTGGGCCGAATGATGTTCAATACATATTGCAAGAAGTTCATCAGGGTTCCTGTAGAATCCACTCAGGCGGTCGGTCACTTGCTTGGAAGATTTTACTGGCCGAGTATTTTTGGCTCACTCTACAAGTCGACTTGGCTCGGATGATAACCAATTGTTTATCGTGTTAAAAGTACCATAACATCGCTCACTACCCCGCAGAATTGTGAAGACTTCAATCATTTCATGTCCATTCAACCAATAGGGGAAGGATATTGTAGGACCCTTTCTGATAGCACTCGATTAGAAAAAATTCCTTTTAGTAGTTGTTGATGATTTATCCAAATGGGTGGAAGTAGAGGTGCTTGCAAAGATAACCGAGCAAATTATCATCAAGTTCTTGTGGCAGAATGTAGTATTCCCATTTAGAATTCCTTGTAAACTCGTCTTGGATAATGGAAGACAATTTCAGGGTTGAAAAATCCAAGATTGGTGCTCAAGTTATGACATCTTACATATTTTCACCTCTGTGGGTTATCCTTAAAGTAACGATCAAACGGAGGTCACTAATAGGGAGATCATCAGAGGACTCCAAACTAAGCTGGATCATGTTGGAGCAAGGTAGATGAATTGCCTAGTGTGTTATGGGCCTACCGCACTGCACCTCGAGAAATCACAAGTAGAACTCATTTTTAGCTTGTTTCTGGTGGAGAAGCAGTTATCCCGGTGGAAGTTAACTTTGAGTCCGATCAGAGACAATTGTATGATTGTGACAATGTCGATCAGTGCCTTACAGAACTCGATCTGATAGATGAGATTAGAGATAAAGATGCCGCTTGGTTGACATCATATTGTCCTCCAAAATTTTCTGGCGCCAAGTAAAATTCTTAGGGATATCTGCGGTCAGGTGACCTGCTTCCCTAAGTTGCATTATGACTCCTTCTATGCCATAGCCAAATATCTTGAAGGTTCGACGGGCGAGCATCATATTGAAGTCCTGAGAGGATAGATATTCCACTTGGAAGGCCTTTAACCGATTAGGCTCCCCAGCTTTGTAACTCTCCAACTCGGCCTTTAAGATCTCCAGTTTGGTATCCTTGGAGTCTAGGGCATGTTGCTTCTATTTAAGATGAAGGTCCTTGATCATCAGTTCAGCTATTTTGCTGACTAGCTCGAAGGTAAGAGTGACCTCTATTTCTTTTAGCTTTTTGTCAAGGGCTCGGGCTTCAGTGTTTTTCATGTCTAATTCATCTATGGCTTGGATTTTCTATGTGTTTTCTGATCGGAGGTGGGACTCAAAAGTTTACAGTTGCTTCTGGAGCCCTTCGATCTAGACCTCCTGGTCGTGTCCTTTATCTTGTTCTTCTGAAAGAGCCAGCTCGACTCTTAGCAACAGTTCATATTGTCTCTCAAGTTTGCTCTTCAATTGTGTCATTTCAACTTGGTGGCGCTCGGCAGAGTCTTGAGAGGTTCCCACTCCTCCTACTGAGCCCTTCAGAGTCTAGTAGTTGTGATTCAGCTCTGCTACCTTTTGGTAAAGTGATAAACCATTCACACAGAACTGATGAAGCAATAAACGATTAGTGCAACATACAATAAAGAAATGAGTGTATGATAGTGGGAAGAGTTTACCCTTGTGATGTCTTGGGAAAAGCGGCCAACCAACTCCTCTGGGGAGTACTCGACCATTCATGCCCGAGAGTCTACCTAACTCTGATCTAGTTGGATTTGTATTTTTATTAGATGCTGGGGGACGAGTGACTCGGCTGGGTTGGTGTAGAGCCACTCATTGAGAAGGTAGCCTAAGTGTGGCACTAACTCTCTCGGGCTTGCTAGGTCCCTTAGCCCCTGTGAGCTAGATTTGGTCTTAGACTTTGATTTAGGAGTTGAGTATATTTTGAAATGGGGCTGCGATGATTCAGTAGGTGAAGGCGATAAAAAGGAGACTGGTTGCGCGACTATCGCTCTGGTTGGCAGTATAGGGGTTGGTGGCGACTACTTGGACGAAGTGGGAGTTGGACGATTGGCTCTAAGTTCAGGAGGAATCGATGAGGAGCTCTCTCCTAGCTTAGACAGTGGACGCGGTGCTGGTGTTCTAGTGAAAATTTGTTCTCTAGGTGTAGCCAAGAGGCATCTCTTGCACCGTTGACGTTGGAGCAGGACTTTTTCGGAGGTGGACTCAGATGGATCCTCCATGGACAACAAAGAAGGTCGGGGAGATGACATTTCCTCAGTGTTTACTACCGCATCACTCTCCGCGACTTGGCAGGTCCCTTCTTCGTCGATCAGCTCCTCGGTTGAGCCAACTTTCTAATTAACTCGACCTCATTGCGTGCGTCCATTTCCTCATCATCTAACTTGGTGGAATCTCTAAGGCAAGCTTTCCACATAGTTTTGGCTGTAAAATAGAAAATGAAATCAATTAGATACAATAATAAAGGGGAATCAAATTTCTCACTAAAGCTGTCAAGCAATCAGACTCGAATGGGGCTAAGTCTGAAGATATACATAATACACTCCACAAGTAGCTTGTGAATGTTGAACTTTAGACTGGATAGCTGATTGAAGGTAGCAAGGTAAACCAGCTCCCATTAGAATACACCTATCTCGGGAACCAGGAGTAATTCCATTTGTCTGCCGGTCGGAAAGGTTACTGGAGGGACCGTTTGGAGATAAAAATTATAAGACTTCCAACCTTTGGTGGAAGAGGACATCTTATCAAAAAAAATATATCCCACACGAGCTTGGAAGATAAAGACATCCAACTCAGATTTCTTTGGATAATAGAAATAATGGAAGATTCGAGGTATAGGAGGGATCGATACAAGGGAAATAGGATGATGCCGCCACACAGTAGCCTAATGGAATTGGGAGCTAGCTGTTGGAGGGGAATGTAGAAGTAGTTGCAAATCTCGGTGAAAAAAGGATGTAAGGAAAATGAAGGCCGGACCAAAATTAATCCATGAAAAAAGTTAGGTAGCCGACGGGGGGAAGGTTCGGACGATTGTAGCCAGTCGAAATGATAATGTGATGATTGTGGGGGGAGATTGTAAGTGAGACGCATCTGATCCACTTCTCCTCCATTGAAGTCAGAGGAGGTGGAGGTGTACCAGAGACCGTGGATGGCAGTGGGAGGAGCAACGATCATGAGGAAGAGGAAAAGTGAACAGAGGAAGGGAGGAAAATGAACTTATGATGGAAAGATGGAATGAGAACAATCACCAACGACAATGAAGAACGGTGAGGAAGAAGACGAAGACGAGAGTGTGAAAACAATAAGGGTTGTATCAAAGGCTACAAACCTTAAAAATCCTAATGGTGACCTCCTATAGTCATCTGATCATATGAGCGAAGGAGAGAGGATTAATCAGGATCGTTGAATTTGAACCGTCAGAGGTTACATCAAATCTTAACAATAACCTATCATTTCATATATTCTTTTTATAGGTGTGTGCCACACATTGAAAAGATACAGGCCACATTTATTAGGAATGAGAGCCGGTAAGTAGGCTTATGATAAAAAGACGTACTCATCATATTAAGAATTAATGGTGAGTGACGTGCCATATTTTTAAGGCACTAGTGTGACATCAGCTCGAGTCAATCGATAGAACAAGGATTAAGTGTCTGATTAGAGAATGGGAAACACAAGTGTCTAGTCAGTTAGACATGCAGTCTCCTTCGAATAGACTTGAAAGGGAGATTTATGATATGACGAATAAGGGGCCTCCAAAGTCGGGGATAAAGCCAAGAAAGTTGAATGACATGATAGTCAAAGTTAAGAAGGGGTAAACACTTGGGGCTAGCATGGTCACATGTTTCGGCCGAGTGACCTAGCCAATCAGACCTCTGGTTCGATAGGATCCTGAGTCCCTTTGGTTCGATGAAACCATGAGTTATTTTAGTACCATTTAGAGCTGAGTCCTTTGGGTCACTTGGGGCTCACACGGGCACTTGTCTCGGCTGAGTAGTTTGGCCGATCGAATCTACAGTCCGATTGGACATGCTACGGACATGGCTTGGCCGGGCTCTTTGGCCGAACAGAGAGGTCGAGCGAAGACTAAGTCCTTGAGAGGGCCATCATTCTTTAGCCAACTTGACCCTGTATGCAATGAGGTCCGATCGGACGTTAGAGGCGACTCAGTCGTCTTACCATTATAACATATTAATGGCTCACCAACTCAATAACCTAATATTCATTTTTGATATTTTGTGTAATGATTGTTGGAGAATCAAGGGAATATTTTTTATGCAGTCTTTACAATGGAAGCTTCTAGCCTTCTACACTGTAAAGCGCAGTGGTGGTAGGTCTATTTTTAGAAAGGTGTCAGAGTGTTAGAATTGTTGGTCATTTTTTGAAAATGCATTGATATGCGCGCACAAAGAAAATTTGACATTATATAAGGGGTCTTCTCCTAAAGGTGCAGGTGCGCTATACAACCTTATGCACTCAGAGTTCACTATTCCTGTTTATTGCATTCTTTTTCCTCTCAGCCACATGTTTAACTTGAGCATCAGAGTGCATGCGTCGTGGACTACTCCCTGACCCGATTGCTAACATTTTCTTTTCTTTATTTTCCTTTTTTATACCTAGGATTGCTCTGTGCCCTCTGCTTCTAGCTCAAAAGTCTTCTCACAGTCAACGATGAAGCCACCTATCCAACACACTATCTTTCCCGATTTCAGACAGGATCATTTATCATAATATATTATTATGTTTATCATTATATTTTTTATATATTATCTTAAAAATATTTATAAATAAGTTTGTTACTTTACAACTATAAGTTTCTAACACCTTGGACATCAAGCATTGATTAGGAACACTAACCTCTATCGATGACTACGAAGCAATCATGTTGTATCGTCGTCAAAACATACCTCACACTGCTGATATAATCATGCATGTGATGATTTTATTCCTTCTTTTATATATTACGACCTACTAAACATGCTTGAATATTAAGAGACCTCCTACCTAAAGGGCTTGACATTTGGAGTTGAATCGACTTCCTGCCAGGCCTTTAACATTTGATTGGATCAACATGCAGTCTATCATACCATAAGTTGTCATGTACCAAGACTCATTTTTCTGTGCCTAAGTGACTTGTTCTTTGTACACTAATCATGCTCTACACCTCTTAAAGTTGTCTAAGTAGTGGATTACTCCTATGAGCTATGATGATGATGAATTTTGCTTTACTACTAAGAAAAGGGGAGAGTTCCTCAAATATCGCGTTCCTAAATGAATAAAGATGACAACTTCCTGCCTAAGCAAGTGAATAGAAGACCATCCTCGAAATCTTTCTTTGTAATAATGACTTCGATGATCCACACCTAATACTAGTATTCGGAAACTCTCGATTGGAAGGAATCAAGGAAATTATCTTTCACTCTCTTAATTGGCTTACTCCCTTATGAACAAACAGATTAAGTGATTTAAATTTGGCTTTTTCACAGGACAAAATGGATAGAAACATCAGTTAAACTCATTTAGGGATAAAAACTTTAAAGTTTTGTTCTTTCTTAAAGGGATGACTCAAAGGTTGAACATTTCTTGGAACCTTATTGTAACATCTTTAAGCTGTTCATTCTGTTGTGTATTGTTCTTTAAGCCTCATCCTCTTCTTCGTGGTAGAGGATTAAACTCTTTTTTTTTTTAAAAAAAAAAACGAAATATATATTTAAAAAACTCCTGCTCCTTTTCATTTTCTAATGAGAGGCCCTGCTGTTTCTTTACAAAAGATGTCTACTAATTTAATACTTGGGAACTATTTTTTTTAATCTTGTTCAAGTTGGTCGAGTTATTTTCTAGTACTAAATTTTAGGAAAGGCCCTCGTATCCCTACTGTCGCATTCATTACCCTCAGCATTGATATAATTTGTAACTATATAATTTTCTTAACTAATATAAAATATCTTGTTAAGAGTCCCTATAAAAGATTACTTTACTAGGATAAAAATATCCCCTGTTATTTATCTTTTTATACTGGACGAATATTATTACTTTTTGCTCTAATACTATCGCATTCATTTCTTTTTAAAATAATATTGAAATTGTTTGTGCTAAAAAGAAAATATGCAAGATTTTAAAAATAACGATTAAATATTCCAAGATTTTAACATTTTTTTTTCAAAAATAAATAAATAAATAAATATGCAAAATAGTAGTTGTGAGACATCAAAAACAAGTTTTTTTTTTTTTTTGTAAAAAAAAAGAAAAAGGATCCATCCATGGCCTATGAACCCTAATTGCATGGGCCCCACTTGGGCTGCTCCCCTTGCGAGTGCAACCCTCCTCCTCACCCGTCGATTCGCTTGCCCAACAACCAAAACCTTAGAAGAAGCAAAGCATTCGCTCACGACAGCCTTTGCCACAATCTCAAGCCACAAATATATAGATAGATTCCATCTTCTTCCATGGACACCATCACCACCACCCCCCGCCGCCGCCGCCGTCACCAGCAAGTGTTAGGAGGAGCCGAAGTTGAAATTTTGATGAAATTTCTTTTGATTTGATAGTTCAATTTCAACAGCAAATTGATAGGGCCTCCGTTGAAGTGAAGGCCGAACCTTTGATTCAACAAATTTGAAGCAACCAAGGAGGAGGAGGAGGAGGAGGAGGAAGGAGGCAAGAGAGGATCTTGTTGCCGTGGTCATGGACGCGGACGCCGCCCCTTCCATCCCCGGCAAGTGGAAGTTGGAGAAGCCCCACCACCACCACCGCCACCACCGTCTCCTCCACCGTTGGCAAAGTCTGCCAAAATTGGTCTTTTGGTCTTTCTTCGCCCTCGCCCTCTTCTTCGCCCTGTTCCTCCTCTCCCCTTCTCCCCGTTCCCACCCTTCTTCCTCACCCTCCGGCACCCGCCGCTCCCTCGGCATGAGCACGAGTCCCTCCTGGGGCGGTCCTGCCTGGGAGAAGCGCGTCCGCTCCTCCGCCCGCGTGCGCCGCGCTTCCGGGAAGTCCGTCCTCGTCACCGGGGCCGCCGGGTTCGTCGGGATGCACGTGGCCGCCGCCCTCAAGCGCCGCGGCGACGGTGTCCTCGGCCTCGACAACTACAACGCCTACTACGATCCCGACCTGAAGCGGGCGCGCCAGGCGCTGCTCGACCGCGCGGGTGTCTTCATCGTCGAAGGCGACATCAACGACGCTGCGCTGCTCCGCAAGCTGTTCGACGTGGTGCCAATCTCTCACGTGATGCACCTCGCGGCCCAGGCCGGCGTCCGCCACGCCCTCACCGACCCCGGTTCCTATATCCACTCCAACGTCGCGGGGCTCGTCGCTGTGCTGGAAGCCGCCAAGGCGGCGGACCCTCAGCCCGCGGTCGTATGGGCCTCTTCCTCCTCTGTCTACGGGCTCAACTCCAAGGTCCCTTTCTCAGAGGCCGACCGCACCGACCGACCGGCGTCGCTCTACGCCGCGACCAAGAAAGCAGGGGAGGAGATCGCCCACGTGTACAACAATATATACGGCCTCTCCATCACCGGCCTCCGCTTCTTCACCGTCTACGGCCCCTGGGGGCGGCCCGACATGGCCTACTTCTTCTTCACCCGCGATATCCTCCGTGGGAAGCCCGTCTCCATCTTCGAAGGCCCTGATCACGCGACGGTCGCCCGCGACTTCACCTACATCGATGACATCGTGAGAGGCTGTGTCGCTGCCGTCGACCACGCTGGGAAGAGTACTGGAAGCGGTGGAAAGAAGCACGGGCAGGCACCCTTCCGAATCTATAACCTCGGCAACACATCCCCTGTTTCCGTCTCCGATTTAGTCTCCATCCTCGAGCAGCTTCTCAAGGTTAAGGCCGTCAAGAAGTTTGTGAAAATGCCCAGGAACGGGGACGTACAATTCACCCACGCCAATATTAAGCTCGCGGAGAAGGAGCTTGGTTACCATCCAACGACTTCCCTCCATTCCGGACTCAAGAAATTTGTTCGTTGGTACCTCGACTACTACTCCACATCCTTAAGCAAGCAGGCCAGCGAAGAAGATAGAAGCATTAGCAGCTAGCTAAATTGATAAAGCATGTGAGAACAACTAATCAATTGCTGTGCGATTGAGGTGGTTTAGCTTCTCCTTCTGCTTTCGCTGCAAATTTCTCTCCTTGAATTTGGTTCTATTAGTCTTTTTATCAGCTTCTAGTTCTTCCTTTCTGAGAGCCATTGTTGCATGGCTTTCACTGAATCTGTTCTTGCGAAGAGACAGTAGCTCACCGTTTCTCTCAGTTCAATAGTTTCTCTTCTTGCATCATTTTTATTCAACTCCCTCAATTTGTGTTTTATTTTTGGTTTATTCATCTGGCCGATCAGTTTGCCCCGTTACTACAATTGGGATGATTAAGATATGGCATTGTAATTCCATGGAAGAATTACCTTTCCTTCTTATTTCTAGTTTACTTTAAACATGTGGGTGGACTAGTCATCCCGATTTGATTATCCTATTATTTTGCATAATTATTTCGTCATCCAACAATTTTAATTAGATTAAAGCAAAGATGGATTGATCAGCAATACTGCGATATATTAACCCATAAATTAGCAGTGGATTAAGAAGCTTCGATCCATTTCTTCCGAGGCGACGTGATCCTGAACACGTGCTCCTCGCCGCTGCACTCGTCCACCCGCACCACCCACTGGCTCCGCCTCGCCGCCGTCGGCACCCTGCACACCCTCAGCCCGCCGCCTATCGGCAGCAGATCCACTCTCAGCCCCCCACCGCCGCCGTCGACGGCGGGCAGGTCGCATAGTGCGGCGTTGCGGACCACCACGAGGCCGCCGCCGGCCTCGGCTGCGCCCGCCTGCGCCGCCCCGAAGACGCGCGCGTGGTTCTCGAGGCGGCAGTCAACGAGCACAAAGTCTGCGCCTGCGGGGAGGAGGCGGGCGGCGTCGCCGACGACGAGGTTGACTCGGGCGGTAAGTTCTGGGCCGAGGAACTCAATCGAGGCTCGTAGCTCCTCGGGCCCACGGACGATGCAGGCCGCACGGCCGCCTGTCTGCTGGGCCGCCGTGAGCAGCGCGAGCGTCGTGGGCCCGGCCGGGCCCGCAGGCACGTCGACCAGCAGACGGGCGCCGCCACCGGCGGCCAACGCCGACACGAATTCCGCCACGTCGGGCGCCGTTACCTTGTTCTTCCCCTGCAGTGTAAAATAATGAATCAATCAATTAGCATCAGTAACTAATTAATCCAATCAAATTAAGAAGAAGCTTAAACATTTGGTCACCAATTTGAGGGTTCGAAGAAAGGCTTTAGTGGCGTTCTCTGCAGACCAAGCCATCTTCCTCTTCTTCTTCCTATCTTCATCTTCTCATCGAATGTATTTATAAGCTCTCAGATGGTTGTAAATTATTCAACATATTCACCATTTTTAAATATTTTAAAACATTTATTAATTAAAAGATAAAGTACCTTTTAAATAATCGCTTAATTAGTAAAATGGCATGTGAGAAAGACTCGGAGAGTGCTGAGGTCGGCAGGAGAAGCCTTTACTATTCACTAGTGTTAATAATTACTTGAATGACTAATTAAGCAAGTGCTTAATGCTAATCTTCATGCCTAATTTAAATATTACATATTTAAATATTCGATGCTGCCCATCTGCCCATGCATGCATCGTGACCACCACGAAGATCGATGCGGCAGACTTATTTATACTCGGGCCTCCTAATAATAAAAATTATTAATTACATTTCTTATTTTCATAATGACGCTGCCTTTGTCTCCTATTTGTTGGTTAATTATATTATTTTAAGGCGGTACCCGTACAACGTACACATGCATGCTCCCTTCCCCCAAATATTCACGCATGAGTTGTGATGTCTCCTTAACTGAACCGGACGGACCCGGTCACACCGAATTAAAATGAATGCGAAGTGTGTAGCACGATTCAGGGACATAATAATATACTTAGGGATTCAGTACCTCGTAATTTATTTATTTTCCATTTTCAAAATAAGTTAACTATTTTATATAATTTTTCTTTTCAGTAGAATGGATGACCCAAAATGTTAAAGACTAAAATTTTTCACTTGGACACTTGCTCCGCAATGTAAACCGAACCAAACAAGGACACGATGTGGATTTGGTTTAATGTTGATTCGAAGAGGGACAAGGCATGACTTGATGGATTTTGATGGAAGTAGATAAGGAGAAAGGGAACATCAATATTAATTATTTGTCAGTTGATAAATATGGCAAATCCTACAAGGATTTGCCTTGTCGGACAAGGTAGATTCTCTGTATACGGCACAGAATATGCGAATGTAATTGTTCTTTTGTTCCAGACTTCTAATGGGGCATGTTGGCATCGAACAAATACCGCGTGATTAATAAAGCATTTGTTCTTTGTTTATTCAAATATGAAACTGACAATTCATGTTTTAGGAGTTCTAAAGATTTTCTGCTTCGAAATGAAACATACAAATCACACGATCCAAATAATCAAGATTTGCATCAGTTCACTGGCTAGTTATTTCTCAACTTAAATAGCTTCTCTTGAGATGCAGCTGATGATTAGTGACGTTAATCAGTATGTAATGAGTTTTCATCTAGATACATATAATTAGTCACTCTCTAATATTTGATGATTTATCTTATGCAACTGGACAAGATTAGAGAATGCATTAACAACATTTGTTAGAATCCACCACTTTAAATCATACAATAAATGTAATGTCCATAAAACATGAGAACCTCTGCCATGGCGAAATACTCATCTCCTAATATAATATACAAGCAAGAAAAAAACAAGAGCAACATATTATGTAAATCAATGCCACAGAGAATTCAATATTAACGAATATAAAACACTAAAGCAAACTTGTTGCTGATTCAAAGTGCAATTTCTTTAAAACACTAGCAGACACTTTGCCTCCGCAACTTTCTAAACAGTCAAAGATCTCTGTGTAAAAAATCATCCAAATATTTTATTCATAAAATAAATAAATGACTCAGATTCAATTAAGAAGTGCAGATTCTATGGCTTCTCAAGTATATTGCCGGCTAAAACAAATGATGGAAAATGCATCTAGAATAAGAATTGCCAGTAAACGGCTGCAAACAGAGCACAGAAATGTAAATGATAATTTGGTACATTGGTGAGTTTTTTCAGGATCCAAAACTCATCTCATACATCAAGATTAATAACATAATAAAAAGAGAACTATTGCAGTAATGCATTGCACCGAAGACAAACATGTCCGCTGCAAATTATTGCTGAAAGCAAACTAACTACTGTAGCCAAAATCAAAACTCAGCTGATGATGAACAGCTGCCTTTAGCTTCAGCGAGGCATAATCATTTAGTAGGGTGGGACGGGAGCTCTGAACTTGGCTCCTGCGTAAACTGCCGCAGCACCTAGCTCCTCCTCAATTCTCAGTAGCTGTGCATGCAGCCCAAAGATTAATGGTTTCAGAAAAAAGAACCAAAAATAGTGAAGGGCTAGAGAAAATAAACAAATATTTTCATAATTGTTGGACCACGAGCAAGATTTACTTAGTATAAGTTAAAAAAAATGCAATTGGCCAATTTTGATGTTTAAAAAGTATAACACAGTTATCATATATAAAATTACAGCCAATAGAATTACAGTACTGTGGAGTCCTTCCCAGAAATTTGCTATGCTGGGATCCTTCGAAGTTGTATGATCCTAGCAGGATTTAATCCTCACCCTTCCAGTTGTATGAACCTGAGTGGCTTTTTCACACAAATTGAGGACCAGATGCAACTAACAGAACTTCTATGAAGAAGGTCCTTAACAAACATACAAGCAGGAAATTCCTAGACACTGATAGATCAACTCAGGGATTAAAACCTGCTTGGATGTAGAAGGTAGAGTAGGTACAGTTCCCACATTTTGGATACTACATAAAGCAGAACTTGACTACAATCGGCTACTCAAACCCTTTCAGAAATCCCTAGTTATGATATGAGAGGTAGACATGGATGAGAAGTATGAGTTGGTGGAAGGAGGAAAAGTAAATAAAAGAGTGGAAAAAAAAAGAACTATTGGTACACGATGATCTTAAATTTCTTAGTTCTATTACTCCTAGAAAACAGGGTAAAAAACTGGCACTTCTCTCATTTTTCTCTTCGCTTAAATGAATAGATAGATAACTTAGCTAACTCAACCAAGGTTAACTTAATGCAACCATAAGCTGGGTAATCCATTTCTATTTTTGTATTTAGTCCACAAGGCAAACCAAATTGGTAGAGGACTATTCCTGAGCATTCCAATTGTCGGACTGGTCTAAGGTTTAATAATTATGGTAAGATGACAACATCCACATCACTAGAACTGGCTTGGTGTAGCTTTACCTGGTTATACTTCGCAAGGCGCTCAGAACGACATGGAGCTCCAGTCTTGATTTGACCCTGTTGAATAAATATATCTCTCAAACATCAGAGACTTATCACAAGTAGATACCATGAAATCACAGGTATGTCTGAGATGAAGTACATACTGTTGCTAAACCAACTGAGAGATCAGCAATAAAAGTATCTTCAGTCTCACCACTGGAACATAGAGAAATAATGAGTTAAATGCAGAGATGAGTTTCAAAAATAACTAGACATGAACGAAGAACATACCTTCGATGGCTAGCCATCACTCCCCACCCAGCATGCTTTGACATTTTGACAGCTTCAATACTCTCCGTAACAGACCCAATTTGATTTACCTAAAAAACCATGAAAAGAAAGAACAAGACACATCAGCTATGAGAACCTTATGTCATTAAGACAACTAAAGGCTTCTATATCTTCAATAAGAAAGGAAAATGGTAAAATGAACTAGGTGAAACACCATAGTATTTACAATTCGAGATGTTGTCTAAATATAAAGAACTGGAGCCTAGTATGATTTTTAAATTTCAACCTGATTTTAGATGTGTTTTCTCATTCAGAATTAGCTTCTTTACAATTTTTCATATTTCATCGTTGCTTCTTCCTGTTAACAATTCTGTCAAATTTATTGCAGCAGCTATACTTTTCTGTCTCCCACTGTCAGAACATATGTTCTAAGTTGATCTAAACCGAATTCTTTTCTTAAAGCCCACCACATAAACAACTATCCTCTCCCTAAACATGGAACAAAAGCAAAGAAAACCGGTTAAAGTAGTACCTTCAAAAGAAGAGCATTGCAGGCCTTTTCCTTTATTGCCTTTGCAACTCGCTGCAGAAATAAATTGTATGAAAAAAAGGATCACAAACAAAAGAAAATACATTGGGCCTTTAACAATTTCCAAGTAGAAGATTACTGTTGGGTTGGTGACAAGTAGATCATCTCCAACAATTTGCACTTCCTGTCCAATCTCTTCTGTCATCTTTGCATAATGGGTCCAATCATCCTGATCAAATGGGTCTTCAATTGACACAATTGGGTACTCATTCACAAAGGACTTGTAGACATTTTTCAAACCGTCTCCAGAAATTTTTTGAGAGCCGTCATTGTTCTGCATTAACATACTTTCTTGTCAGCACAAATAGTGACAGGAAACAGCTAGAAGAAAATATTATGACTGACGATTGGAGTGTCTAAAATTGCAGCAAGTCATTTGTCTAATTCACCAATGGAAAAAAAGTTTACCTCCTCCTTGAAATTGAGATCATAAGTCTTATCTTTCTCACTATAGAATTCTGAAGCAGCAACATCCATGCCAATCAGAACCTGCAGAAATTCCCAAACACAATGAGATAATAGAACTTTAAGCACCCTCAATAGATAAGATGGCAGCAACATACTTTTCCAGTGTAACCAGCTTTAGCTATAGCTGTCTTCAGAAGTTCAAGACCTTCCTTGTTCTCCTGAAATTTCAAAGAAATATCACATTCCATAGGGAGTAAAGAGAAAATGTAGTTTTAGCTTTTAATTAAAATCTCCAATAAGCAAGTATACCTTAGTCTGACATTGACCAACTCAAGCAGGCTACAAGTTCCAATATATTCAATGGTAAAAAAACTTATATCATGGACTAAAGAAAAATCCTAAGGAAGATCACATTGGAAATGCAGCTAAACTGTAGATTTTGATAAGCTTGATGTATATTGATTCTAAAAATGAGGTCAATATAGATACAAAAATAAAAACAAAAGTTCCAAATTAAAAAGTGGAAAAAGAACTGACAGTTCCAAGAGAAATCAAATTTCAGAACAGAAAGGCAGAATAGCAAGTCAAGCAGTAAGACAATTACTACTTATGCTTTTAACAGAGCTACTACTTTGCTATACAGAACATAGCTGAACATATGAACAATCTTAGCCACGTGTCAGACCCAAGCTTCTGTTTGATTAGTGGCTAGATGCAAATTTATTGGCAAATTCCAATTGGTTGGAACATGGTACACGATCAAAAATCAAAGCAACTGCTAACTGAGACCAGTTCACAGAGGATCTGATTGGCTGGATGGTACCAATTAATCAGTGAAAGACTAGTAACCACCAAACTCACCGGTACCATGTCTGGCCTGTTCCAAGCTTGCCGGCCAATTGAGCAATAGACCCGTGCCAAACTAACAGGCCTGAGTGGATAATCAAACCAAGCCAAAAGTGGCTAGCTTAATTCCAAACGTGCAATGGGTCTACTTATTATGACATTTGTCATGAAAATGAGCTTACTTCGAAACAAGGAATTATATATTATAGTTATCATAAAAATCAAATAAACATCATACGAGGCCTCATAAGATTTACTAAGAGCAACACACCAGAATGTTGGGAGCAAAACCACCTTCATCTCCGACATTAGTGGCATCCTGTCCATACTTCTTCTTGATCACAGCCTAAACACAAGAAAATTGTATCCTAATGTTCTTAAAGAAGTGAGTAAAACAAGTCATACCACAATACTAACCTTCAGATTGTGATAAACTTCTACACCCATCTTCATGGCTTCCTTGAAACAAGAAGCCCCCACTGGAAGAATCATGAATTCCTGTCATAAAAAGAAACTCGAGATAAGCAACATAACTACCTTATACACAGATGTGAAACTGACACCTCTGAGGGTTCTAACCTGCATAGCAAGCTTATTTCCAGCATGTGATCCTCCATTGATAACATTAAATGCAGGAACAGGCAAGACTAAGTTCTTGTTTCCGGCAAGATTTGCTATGTGCTACATCAAAAAAAAATAATAATAAATAAATATCAGAAAATTTTAAAAGCTACTCAGAGCGGCGTCTAAAACTTTTACCAACCTGATAGAGTGGAATTTTCTTCACACTTGCACCTGCTTTACATACAGCAAGTGATACTGCCAATATCGCATTGGCACCAAGCTGAAGCAATAATATTGAACCCAAATAATGAATTATTAAAAACTAAAGGAAAAAAAAAACAACAATGACTTGATAGAGCAATTAACCTTCTGTTTGCACCAGCCCCATTCATTTTGAGTACCATCAAGTTGTTGGACCATGTAGTTATCAATCTGTGCTTGCTCAATAGGATCCTGAAACAATTTAAACATGCATGTTTGATAAGACTTTTATATTATAAATGTAATAATAGAATGCGGAATAAATATAAAATACAGAAAGGAGAAAAAGCTAAGGACATTAGGCATACCTTGCCGATCAATGCTGGAGCAATTACTTTATTCACATTCTCAACAGCCTAATACAGAATGGATAGAGATTTTTTATTATGTTACTAAAGGCATACAAAAAGAAAGAAAAAAAATCATATGGTCGAACATTCAAAGAATATTGAGAACATGTGAACCAGCTGTCAGAGACGTTGGTGAACCATGGACAAACATATGCAATCAACTGAAATAAAATAGGAACCCGGCAGGAATGATTGAGCTAATTCAAACAGAAACAGTAAGAACCTTGAGGACACCCTTTCCGAGATAATCTGATCCTCCATCTCTCAGCTCCAGTGCTTCATATGCACCTTCAATACCAACACTTTTAATCAGCATCTTAAGAACTCATAAATTTAAATGAAGGAAATATTGCAATCTACCAATCCAAAATTTGACATTAACCAGAAAAAATAAATGTGTTCAGCCTTTTGTTTCGGATGATAATTATAAATAATTAAATCGCTTAAGAAGTGCAATATAAAACATCTTCATAGACTACTTGACAAGTAACTCAAAAGCAAATCTTTTTTGAGCATCTGAAGCCCTTCGTTAGATATTTCTATAAGTATGCCTGATCAATTTTACTGACTTGCTATAATAGGTTACCTGTGGATGCACCACTAGGGACAGCAGCCCTCGCAAAGGTCCCATCGTCACATGTAAGATCAACCTGAGCCGAGAACCACAATAGACAATTAACAGCGAAGAATTTGTCTTTTTTTCTCAGTCAAACAACATCAAACCTCAAAAATCCCAAACGTATAAATCAAATCCAGACTCAAACATGAGATCATCAACATTGCAGACCCCTCGCGACAGATAATCGCAAAATCACAAAATCCAAAACCCTAATATAGACGACCAATCGAAGAGAGAAACAGAGATGGAGGAGAATCTAACCTCGACGGTGGGGTTTCCTCGGCTGTCGAAGATCTGACGAGCCTTGACGGATTTGATCGCCACCATTTTTTTTCTCTCGATCTGATTAACTTGGATCACAGGAAATGAGTGGAAAGTGGGTTGTTGGCGGCTCTAGCTCGCTTGCCCTGAGGACTTATAGATAAACGCAACCCTGGAATGGCGGAACATCTCGGAGACTACGGACAGTGAGGAGGCGAATATTCGACTTTTTAGAAATTTACACGTGAAGAAATTGTACTTAAAAAAAAAAAAGAAAAAAGACGTCTTTTATTTTATCATAAACTTTAAAAAATCTATATATAAAAATGTCAAAAATATCTTATTTTAAGTTTTTTCTAAACAATTTTTATCCAATCACTTTTGTCCAAACTTCTTCAAGTTATAGCTAACCAACCTCATGTTAAAACAATTTTTAAAAAAATAAAAATTACGGTGTCAATTCGACACCATCAAATTATAATATTAGACAATCTAAAAGCTATGATCTTATAGGTGACTTTTTATACATTTCAGTTGACTAAAATCTGATGGAGTTAACACTCCTATTTTTCATTTTTTTTAATATGAAAAAACTATTATATCGCTCATCGATGTATAAAAAGTGATCTATAATAACAATTTATGTCTGACACAATATTATATCATAATACATCCTTAAAAATCTATACAACATGTTCAACATCCAATTACTTGTCCTCAAATACTTTTTATTTCTAGTTCTCCACATATAGTATGTCAATGAAGATAAAGTCAAGTGTCAAATTTTTGTTAATATCTTATTCTCACGATAACATCTCTTAAACACCCTCAGGACTCATCTAAAAGTAGACATCTTTGCTGCATACGAAGTCGGTCTCTGACTGTCTTCTAAAGCTCAACAATAGGGGCACCTAAAAAATAAATGATCATATGCCTCCAACACTTGTCTACAAAATGTGCCCTATTGATCCTCCAAGTACTCCTACTTGTCTCTAGTGTGAAGGCGTTCCAAGGCAAGCATCAAGTAGTAGCATGATTAAGTTGCAGGTAAGTCTTCCACATCGTTCAGGCCCATACCTTTTTTATATTGGGATGTCTAAAAAGGTCATATGTCCAAGCCACTCTTCCATCCTGTGCAAACCAATCCTCCAGTCTCTGTCCAACAGCAACAGGTAAGCCCACATCTAAGAGAATTTGGTCTCATATCAATACAAACTTGTTAATCAGGAGAGAGTCGGTAGGGGCTACTTCCTAGAACCACTCATATGCCCGCCTCAGATACATATGATTAACCCATTTGATCCATAGAGCATATGCTTTCTTTTCAATCCACCAAAGTATTTTAGCTAGCAGAGCTAAGTTCTAACTCTTCAACTTTTGAAACCAAGTCGCCATCCTCCTTCAGTTTACACATATCAACCTAAAATACCAGAGGATGCTTAGATGTTCATATGAAAGACTTGCAAATACTATATATATGTTTATGACTCCCAGAGACATGGGGAAGATGAACATCCAAAAAACATTATACACTTTGAAGCACCGACAACATTGTGTTCGTGTTGCGTAAGTGGTTTGAATCGCTAGAGGAGAGGTGAATAACAGTCTAGAATTAAAAATGATCTATATCTCTTGCTAACTAACTAGCAAGGACACGCACATTAAAAACAAAAAGTAATCATAAAAGAAAATAAGATACGAGAGATTACTTAGTTACAACCCTCAGGTTGTTAGTCCAAGAACGATGAAAGTTCCACTATCTTCTCCTTCTTCATAAATGGCCCAGAGGCGGAGAAGCCTCTTACAATGGTCAAGCATGAAAGCAATAAAACAGAATTGAACGAAAATGAATATGAGTGTGTTGTATGTTTTGTTTTTCGAGCTTCAGTCCTATTTATAGTCTTCATCTAGATTTGATCATTGTGCTGATGTGGCATCTTCAGTCGACCATATCCTCTACGATCACTTGGATGATGTTGATGTGCCCTTAGATTTTATTCGCTTTAACAATAGCTCTGTATAACTCAACCCCATCCAAGCGCTCAGAAGTGCTCCAGTCGCCTAGATTCTACTAATGTGGACACTGTCCTGATCCATTTTGGCAACAACTACTACTAATGTGGCAAGAGCAGCAAAGTGTTTGGACTCCGAGCGTCTAGACTTCGAGGGCTTGGAAGTGATCCGAGCTCCTAGAATGGTCAACTTCTGGACTTGACCATTTGTTGTCTTCAGGTTGCCTGTATGTCTATTCGATTACCCGGGCAGACTTCATTTGATTACCACCTTGCACAGTCTTCCTTCCAACTTCTTATCCCTTGAATGCACCAAGCCTTTCCAGCTCGCTCTTATACATCATTCTCGCTCCACTAGAGTACTCTTCCACAACTCTTGGTACCTCGGATGCATCGAATCCGTCGACTCCTTTTCCATGTCATCTTTCTTACTCGCTTGCGTCTTTTGCCATGGCTAACTGTCTCCGATGCTCCTTAGCCAACGGGTATATGTATATTCTTCTAAGTTCCAATACACTTAGACACACATATTAAAACACCAAAAGGGCCTAACTTAAACTTACTTGACAATACATCAAAATACCAATAGGGGTTCTAACACATAAGTCTCTCCTGAAAGCATGTGATGAACAACAACATCATGCAGATCTTGTCCTCAATTCTAGCCAAGTAAATGCAGGATTTTAGCCTATTAACCCGAAGACTAGTTGTTTTCCCAAATTCATGTAAGCATGTATATATTGTAGCAATCAAATATTCATCACCCTTACTGAAAAAAGGAGATTATCAGCATAAACTAGGTGAGCTAATCCTAGGGGTGCACACTAAAGATGAAACTTGAAGGTCGAACCCACTGTGCATTACTAGATCTATTTCCCAAATATTTCTATACATATTCCAATTAGGTATGGTGATAATAGGTCTCCTTGTTGCAGACCCCTAGCTCCTCGGAAGAGCCCAAAAATCCCTCAATTAATTGCAAGAGAGTATGAGGTAGTGGTCACACATTTCATGATCTAATCAATAAACCTCCTTGGGAACTGCAACCCAATAAGAGCCTCCTTAAGGCAATCCTAGTGATCGAGTCAAATGCCTTTTGCAGATCAATCTTCATAATGTACCTCATAGACAATCTCCTGAAAGCCTGTGATGAACTACAGCATCATGCAGATCCTATCCTCAATTCTAGCCAAGTAAATGTAGGATTTCAGCCTATTAACCCGAAGACTAGTTGTTTTCCTAAATTCATGTAAGCATGTATATATTGTAGCAATCAAATATTCATCATCCTTACTGAAAAAAAGGAGATTATCAACATAAGTTAGGTGAGTTAATCCTAGGGGTGCACACTAAGGATGAAACTTGAAGGTCGAACCAACTGTGCATTGCTAGATCTGTTTCCCTAAGATTTCTATACATATTCCAATTAAGTATGGTGGCAATAGGTCTCCTTGCCGTAGACCCCTAGCTCCCCGAAAGAGCCCAAAGATCCCTCCATTAATTGTAAGAGAGTATGAGGTAGTGGTCACACATTTCATGATCTAATCAATAAACCTCCTTGGGAACTGCAACCCAATAAGAGCCTCCTTAAGGAAATTCCAGTGACCGAGTTAAATGTCTTTTGCAGATCAATCTTCATAATGTACCTCAGAGACAATCTCTTTTGGTTATATTTCCTAAAAATCTCTTGAGCCAAGTGGATGTTATCAGTAATAAGTTGCTCTTTCACAAATGTAGCCTGTGACTGGTGCAAAAACTTGTCCATAATATCTACTAGATAACTTGCCAATAGCTTTGAGATGACTTTGTAGAAGACTATACAATAGGAGATAGGTCTAAAATTAGTCACTTTGCTTGCATGAGATGACTTTGGGTAGGGGTGTAAATGAGTCAAGCCGCTCATAAGCTATTTAGGTCTCAATTTGAAAAAAAAATCGTTCGAGTTTATTCGATTAAGTTAACAAGCCGAGCTCAAGTCAGATTTTGAGCTAGAAAATATTATTGAGTTGAGCTCAAGCTTAACAATATTTCATTCATAAGCTTGCGAATATATTCATTTAGAAATTCACGAACGTGTTCGTTAAGAGACACATTATTATTATTATATAAAACTAAATATCATGTAAATAATAAATAATAATATATTATTAATTATTATAGCTAATTATTTTAAACAAGCTCGAACTAAGCTCGTTTAATTTTTAAATGACTATTTTCAAGCCAAGCTCGAGTTATTTAATTTTTTTACAAGTCAAACTCAAGTTAAGAACTAAAGCTCAAATCAAACTCGAGCCGAGCTCAAGCTTAGGGATAATGAACCGAGCTCGAGCTTGAGTCTCTTACTGTTCGGCTCGATTTGATTACACCTCTAACTTAGGGACCAGATAAAATAAAGTATGGTTTCACTTCTTAAGTAGCCTCCCACTGTTGAAGAATTCCAAGATTACATCAAAAAAATATCCATCAATAGTGTCCTAATCTTGCTTAAAAAACCTCGATCCATAACCATCTAAGCCTAGGGTAAGCTGTTCTCTAATGTCAAAGAGTGCCTCCTTGATCTCCTCAACTGTGGGAAGGTGAACTAGTAGATCATATTACTCCATTTGAATAAATCGACCAAATAGTAAATAAGAAGTTGGGATTTCAATTCTGTCCACCCGTGTGCCAAGATAGTTCTTAAATAATCAATAAATACTCCAACAACTTCCCCAAAAGATTATGTAAGAGTGTCATCCTCCCTCTCCACTACTGTGATTTTATTGTGTTTATTATTTATTTTTACAAGCACTTGACAGAAAGAGGAGTTACAAGCACTCGATCTGGGGCAATCATTGTGTTGCTATTCATCGATGTTGGCGTTCCGAATCTGGGTCCTTCATGGACAGCAAAGGGTAGTTGATTTTGTGTATGATCGTGGAAGAGGGTTTGGTTAGCTTAGTTGATTTACTTATTTGTTTGATTATGTTATTTCCTTGTTCATGTTTGATTATTGTTATCACACTTTGTTAGTTTCACTATGCATGATTGTTAAGCTTGTTTCATAGTGTGACAATGTGATGCAAGTTTATTAATTGTGTATAACTAGGTTTTGTTTAATTTCTATTAAGTTGTTTAGTTAATTGTCTTTGTTTGATTGTTGCTTTCTTTATGCATGCTTGAGTTCTTTGTTATGTTTCATGTTATGTCCATTGATAGATGTTCTTGTATCGCAGTGTGACAATGCCATGTAGGAAAATCTTCAATGGTTAGATAGGATAGTTGGTTAATTTCTTTATGCATGTTTCTTTTGTAGAAGGGATCCTTATAACATAGAGTGACACCGCGCTGTGAGTTCATTTTTATTGGGTAGTTATAATTTCATTATTTGCATTAGGTTTAGCAAACCCAAAATAAAATCCCTTTTTGGTTCAATTCTGTCTGAAAACAAATGTCCTGCCATTAGTTCCACATGAGAGACCACTCGGTCCTTAATCTACTATACTACTTAGTGTAGATTAAGGGGTCGACTGAGTATAAATTGATTAATTTGATGTGAGCGAGTGACAGTCGTCACACTTATCAAATTTTGGTACCGTTGCCGGGAAAACTAGTGGTGTTCATTTATTTTTAGATTGTACATTAATTTTATCTTTATCTTATTCTTGCTTTTCTGCTTTGTTATTTTATTTTTCTTTAGACTTAATTGTTAGTACCTCTTTTTGCTCTAGAACTTTGCAGTTTGAAGGAAAGGAGTGAGAAGAATAATACTGCAGTTATGTCATGAATAAAGACCTATTTTGGTCAATTTCATCATTTAGACCACCGTTTCAGTTTTTCTATATTTTCATCATTTTTTAAAGTTTATTCTCTTTTATTTCTATTTATTTTGTGGTTGTAAAAAATTCAAAAATATTGTTAAGGCTTAATTATTTCATCTCTTGTATGCATGTGTGTTATCTTGTATATTTTCTATGTCTTTTGATTGTATCTGCATTAGTGTCTCAGGTAAGACCAGGAATCAATAATTTTAGAGTTTTAGTGTGATCAGGACCTCAGATTTGATAAGAATTATGGAGGACAACACTGAAAAGACTCTCAAAGATCTTTGGGCACCAGACTTATAAGATGATTCCTTTTGCATCAGATATTCTGATTTGGAGGTAAACTTTGAGTTATGGCATATTGCACATCTATTACCGAAGTTTCATGGACTTTTTGGTGAGGATCCCAATAGACATCTACAAGAATTTGATATGGTTTTCTCTTCATGGAACCCACTTGACGTATCAAAAGAAGACATCAGACTTAGGGCATTTCTATTCTCACTGGTGGATTCAGCAAAAGATTGGTTGTACTGTCTTCCACCCATCTCTATTTCTAGCTGGTTTGAGATGAAGAAATTATTTCTAGTGAGATTCTTTCTTGTTTCTAGGATCGCAGCTATTCGGAGGAGTATTTGTGGAATTCAATAATTTACAAGAGAATTGTTTCAAGAATATTGGGAGAGATTTAAATGACTTGTTGCTAGTTGCCCTCAGCACCAGATAAGCAATCAGCTACTGATTATATACTTCTATGAGGGGTTGCTACCCATGGACAGGAGTATGGTTAATGCAGCTAGTAGAGGGGCTCTAGTTAACAAGACACCTACTCAGGCCAGATAACTTATTGAGATTATGGCTGTAAATTATCAATAGTATGGGACTAGACTGATGATTACAAAAGATGTTCATTCCTTTACCAGTTTATTCCTGACCAGGATCCAGTATCAACAGCTTGATCCTCAGTATTATCAGACTCATCAGTAAGACAAGTATAATTTACTTGTAGGATTCAGGTATGGGAACACACAATAAGGGATATCTAAGTGGTCCCAGTTTTATCAGCCTTACTTTTAGCACCATCAGCTTGAGCAGGATTTTAGGGAGTAGTCTCAACAAATTTGGCAATATCAAGAAACACAGTTCCAGGAAAGAACACATTCATCGACACAGTTATAGTTGCTATCAGACGAACATACCGCATCAATTTCTGAGGAGATGGATTATAGAGTTTGTGATATTCCTGTCTTTGTTTCCGCTACTCTACATACCTCTTCTAGTTTTTTATATCATAATGTTGTAGTTGATTCTGATAATGTTATTGTTGATGATATTGCTATTCCAGATAGTCTTGATGTTACAGGTATTGTTGATGATAAGGATGGAAGTGTAGGGACTTATGCTGTAGAGACAATGCCCCAAGAATCGTTTCTTTCTAAGCCAATCAAGTCTGCAGTTTCACTTATTGACAATGGAAGTGTAGGGAAGACTCAAGAATCACTTCCTTTGATTTCACAACTTCTTTATCTAGAGTCATATCCTTTACTTGATCAAGATGGTGCTACATCCACTATACGAGACCCTCTAGGTACTTTTCATGATGGTAAGGTTAATGCTTCTTCTGAATTTTTCAAAAATTCCACGGAGGTAATTTATTTGGATTGTAGTGGATGTGACACGACTTTTGATTCATGTTCTGTTGATATTGGTATCGATATTATTTCTAGTACATCTCACACAACATGCGTGCCGGAAATGCATCCTTTTCTTTTTAGTGCACGGGATTTCTACATATATTTCATTTGAAGTCAATCACGTAAGGATGCATTCTACCACTTGAAGAAAGCTCTAACTCTATATGCAATAATCAAGTTTTTGGAGTGGATATTTCAAATGAACTATCTCTTACCACTTCCAGATTGGCTGTTGAAACTGAATTGACTCCGACCACCAGAAATTTAGGGTCTCCTTTCTATTTGCTTGTATATATTTCTTTGCTTTATCTGCTTTATTTATTTTTGCATGATATTTCTTTTTTATCTTGTCTAGTCGGGTTTTCACAATAAATTCCCTATACATTCTTTTTATCATCTTAGAAATTATGAAAGCTAGTTAAATTTGATTGTCGAGTTTGATGATTTATCATCATGATTGGATTCTTGGATTGCATGTGATTACAACTTGGTGATGGATTATGTGTAAATAGATTGGGATGATAATTTTGTATACCTAGTGAGGATATTTTTAAGCCTATTATTCTCATTTATGTGTGATGCCCTTATGATTAATGTTACTTTGAACTTGCTTAATTCTTTCGAGACCACATTATCATAGGATTACATGATTTTTATGAAGGCTATTTAACTTGCTTTTATCCATTCCTTTTGTTATCACATGTTTCTTAAATAACATTCATACCATCCATCTTATCATTTGTTTCTCTCTTTCATTTATTTCCCCTCTATTTCACTTTTGGATGTGGATATTTTTGGATGTTCCATGATGAGTGTTTTGCTCGGTATAGTAAAAAATTTAAGTGTGGGGGAGAGGAATAACTTAGTAGACTTTAAGGAAAACATAGGTGAACCATGCTTGATCACTATAGGTAAGACATACTATTTATCTTTTTATTTAAGTTATTGATGATGCATAACAAAGATGCACAACATGTTGAAAAAAAGTCAAAAAAATGGAAAAATGGAAAAAAAAAATCAAAACGGAAAATAGAAAATGAAAATGGAAAAAAGTAAAACAGAAATAGCAAAAGAAAAATTGACTTTTGACATGTTGTGCCATTTAATACTCTTTTGTGATAGAATTTTTGGAAGTGAAAATCTTTATTGTAGCAACATTTAGATTCCATTATATATTATGAGTGATTTTTATTGAAAGACTATAGTAGATGTTGTCTATATGTTTATTGAATTTGTAAAAAACTAGCTTGGTGCTTAGAATATGCGGTTCATGAGATCCATGGAGATCACTGGGGCATTAGTTAACCTGAATGACATTACTAAGAACTCATAATGTCCATATCGAGTCCTGAAGGTCATTTTGTGTACATCGGTTTTCTTCACCTTCAGCTGATGATATATTGATTGAAGATCTATCTTTGAAAATATTGTAGCCCCTTGTAACTAATTGAAGAGGTCTTCAATCCTTAGCAGTTATTCTTAACTGTCACTCGATTCAATTCTTGATAATCAATATAAAGGGTGCCCTATAGGGAAAAGCTAGGGTGAATAAAACCTTTCTCCAGTAGCTCCTTAATTTGATCCTTTAATTCTTTTATCTTGACTAGTGCTAGTCGATATTGTGCCTTTGAAATTGGCACCGTACATGGAATAAGCTCAATAGAAAACTCCACCTCTATCTCGGGAGGAGGACCATAAACATCGTCGAGGAAAACATTTGAAAATTTCCTTACAACTTCCACATCCTTTAATGGTGGGCGACCTATAACTGGGGTCGAATTAACACTCATTAAGAATGCCTGGTAGCCTTTAATCATGACGTTCCTGACCTGCATGCAAGATATCACCCGCAGTGAATGCTGGCTTCGATCTAGCTCAAACACAAATTGCTCCATTCCTATCAGCTGGGCCAAAATTAATCTCTTCTAAAAATCAATTAATACCTAGTTTGTCGTCAGCCAGTTGATACTAAGAATGATATCGAATTCTGGCATTAGTAACACAATAAGATCAACATGCACCATATGACCTTGCAGTTCGAGATCAATACCCCTAACCATCCCAATGGCCAACAGCTCTTCCCCAACGGGACTGTCACTGCGTAACTCACATCCAACCCCACACTAACAAAGGTATCTGATATAAAAGAATGAATAGCCCCTAAATCTAGCAAGGCCTTGGTGGCTACTCCTGCTATATAGATCCTTCTTGTAGCAGTTAAAGATATCACTCAATGTCAAAAATTCCTATAATTACTATATTATCCCCGACAGTTCTCCCAAACTTACTTAGAAAAGAAAATTTTGAAACTACTAAGACATTTTATGATCAAAGGTTTGGTTACGAACATTAAGGTCCTAAATTTAAAGATTAATTATTCCATAATCGAAAATTAGCTTTTATAATGTCATTCGGAACTAAGGGTAAAAGACATTCTGGCATGCAATCTTAGTTTTTTTTTTTTTGCTGACAGTATAAGAAAGATATGAAATTTAAAGTTTACTTGTGATCCGGTGGTAAGGACGGGGGACCCTCGCTGGCGGAAAGTCAACGACATGTGGAGGTCAAAGAGATTCAACCTTGAGACCCGATCAACCGGACTGAGAAGGCCGACCAACTACCCAACCGACTGGACTGAGATGGCCGACCGGCCGGGAATCCCCCGTGGAATGAAAGACAACCTGACTAGGGGTCGGGTTTCCGGTGCTCAAGGTAAAAAGGTTTCATGGCCGAGCGGGTTGTCCGTTCGGCCGGGGCACAAGGCAACAAAGACAGGCAGGAGCGATCTCATCCGAGCATACGGCCGAGACAGAAGTGATATGCCCGCCGAGCGGCTGAACCGCTCGGCCCTGGAACAGACAGGAAGTGCAAGAGGGCAAAGGAGACAGGGATAACATCATCCTCGAGACGTCTGCCGCTGACAGGCAGCATGGTTGGCGGCGGAGCCGTACACAGGATCATACGGTGGAAGCTTCCACCGTCACATCCGGGATATGCTCGGACGATTGCAGAATAGCGCCAGAGGTACTTTTTTGACAGAGGCTCGTTAAGGTATGTTTGGGGAAGCGTGCATGCATAGAGAAGCGTGCCCGCGTCTCCCCGGGGTCCTATATAAGGACCCCCAGACGTCGACGAATGTATGCGCAATCTTCACTGTAGCCACAGTTACGCTGCCTCTCTCGTT
This sequence comes from Zingiber officinale, assembly GCF_018446385.1. Classification (NCBI taxonomy): domain Eukaryota; kingdom Viridiplantae; phylum Streptophyta; class Magnoliopsida; order Zingiberales; family Zingiberaceae; genus Zingiber; species Zingiber officinale. Next base: position 89,426,803 of record NC_055994.1, on the reverse strand, counting down.
TCTTGTTGCCTGACTTGAGCGTCGGAGGGTCTTCGCCGGGAAACCCCTCCCAGCTCGGCTTCTTTACAGGTTTGCTGGAGATCTACACCACCAGTCGGAGACAGCGGAGCGTACCATGTCCCCAGCGTCCGTCGACTCAGTGCTTGGACAGGATCAACTTGCAATAAGGGTAATATTTGGATTAGCCTTTGCTTGCATCACACATATTCTCCCCTGTGTGGGTAGTTTATTTTGGAGGCACTCCTTCATCATATGTCAAGTAGACCAACATTTGTAGCACTAGCTCGATCCCTTCATGCAAACTCCCGGGTGTTTGCGCTGACACTTAGGGCACACTAAAAAATCATTAGGCTTTGGACCACTTGCTTATGAGGTTGTTTCCTCTGGCCCTTCTGTGGCCCAATATTTTTCTTCTTGTTTTGCTACTGAGGCTACTAATAAGTCATCAGGTATGGTCTCTTGCTCTATCTATCGATCTCAATATCCTTTTGATCCTGCTTCGCCCTCAAGGCCCTAGTCATGACCTCAACAAAACCTTTAGTGTTGGCCACCCTTACATCACAGCATAAGATAGGTCGTAAGCCATAAATGAAGTGTCTCAGTTTCTCTTTAGAATTATTAGCTATCAAGGCCACGAAATGACATCCCCGTTCAAATTTCCTAACAAACTCAGCTATGCATCTATTGCCCTATCTTAACGTCATAAACTCTCAAGTCAACCTTGAACATTTATCTTCAGTGAAGTACTTGTTGGTGTAATTGACCTAAGTTTTATCAGTACGATCATGATTTTGATGTGTGTGTCAAAGAGTTTAAGTTAGACTTTCACATTGGTTTGATATGTGTGTTTGAGTCATGCAGGACTCGGTGAAACACACATGAGGAGCTTGGTGAGACTAAGATTGGGAAGCTCATCCTAGGGCTTGGGTCCTTGAGATGGTGAAGGATGATGTGGAAGACATCCGAGGGACCACCGGACGAGGAGAAATGGAGTTGAGCCGAGGGAAGCGGACTTCAAGGCAACGTGAAGGATGGCACGGAGAAGAGCAGTGGGCTCGGGTGCATTTGAGGGACGAAGGCCGAGGAAGAGGGCTTCAAGAGCAACTCCAGAGAGGATGAGTATGAGTGTGTAATCAAGAAGAGCCGACTGATGGAAGTTGTAGTCGACTACTCCCAATAATGACCAGTCAACTGGTACTTTCACTAGTCGATTGGTAAGTGACTTTTAGTGACTGTTGGCAGAAACCCTGATTTTACCAAGTAGCCATTGACTGTCCAATGGTTGCACCAGTTGACTGATGGAAGTACCAGTCGACTGGTGCACAGAAAATGAGTTATCTTGTGATCAACTCTTTCCTCACTATATATTGGAAGCTATGGGCATTGAAGGAGGTTACTGATGTTGTTGAAACACTCCTAGTCTTGACCTCCAAGCTTCCAAAGCCTAATACTCTTTTTCCAATTCCTATTCTCAATCTTGTAAAAAAGAAAAGTGTCTTGTGAGAGGTTGTACTCCACTAAGAAGGAGTAAGCTTTAGCCGGAGATTACCGGAGACTAATCCACTGAATGATTAAGGGTTCATCTACCTTAAGGACAAGCCGTGGAGTGGGAGCAAATAATCTTCGAACCACGTAAAAGGAATTGTGTTAGAGTTTGGTATTCTTTCTTTACATTGCTTTTATTGGTTTCATTAGTTAGTTATATTTCCACTTGCACACTAACCTTATAGAGAAGAATTCAAGTTGCGAGTGACCTATTCTATTCACCCCCCTTCTTGCCGATCACAAGATCCCCAATAAGTGGTATCAGAGCAAGGACGTCGTTCAATGGACTAATCGCCAGAAGAGCAACATCATCAAATGGTCGGCTCACATATTCAACCACCCAAATTTAAAGGAGATTTCTCTTGGTGAAAAAAGAGAATAGAGGTATTCTTTGATACTGACTTTGATATTATGCTAATCATGAGAAGTGGTTTTGAAGCGCCAAAGGATGAATGCAATAAGACAATTGACATAACAAGATGGACCAAGAAGCAAAAGGAAGAACATTTAGTAAATTCAAAAGCCATCACCTACTAAATTTTCTTCCCCAATAAGTGGTGGCTAGGATTGGAAATTATATAAGCGGCAAGGACTTGTGGGAGAAACTAGTAGAGCTTCATGAATGAACTTCGGAAGCAAAATTGGTAAAGAGAGACATTCTCCGATCTCAACTCAACAACATCAAGCTTGAGAAAGGAGAAAAAGTATCAATGTTACATTCTAGAATTAAGAAAATTATTAATGGACTAATAAGTGTAGGTGAGACACTCTCAAATCGAGACATGATGATGAAAGCCCTAAATGCCTTCCTAAGAACCACGACATGGATGTCCATTGTAGATGCATTCTACATTTCAAAAGACCTAGAGAAATCTTCTCTAGATGAATTTTTCTCAATAATGAAGCTCTATGAGACTCGGATTGAAGGATTAGATGGAGAAGACCATAGATCAAGAGGAGTAGCCCTTATGGCAAACAAGGAAAAGGGTAAGAAGAAGAAGTCTTCATCCCCACCATCCTCTGACTCCGTAGAATCAAGTGCCTCAATGGATAATGATCAAGAGGTATATATGGTAAGGAAGATAAGAAACACATTTAAAACTTTTTCTTCTAACAAATCTCATGCTAGGAAAAATTCAAGAAACAAGAGTAGAACAAGGATGGTCATTTGCTACAATTGCCAAGGAGAAGGACACATGAGAGATGAATGCTCCCTCTTGAAGAAGAAAGAAGAAAAGAAGAAGGAAGAGAAAAAGAAGTCAAAAGAAAAAGGAAAGAAGGTCAAAAACCTAAAAGCAACATGGGATAATCCATCGTCATCGGAGGAAGAAGAACACTATGTGTTCCATTTTTCTCTAATGAAAATTGATGATGTAGCTTCCACCTCATCCGAAAATGAAGAGGGAAAGAGTTCAAGTGAAGATAAAGAAGGGAGCTCAAGTGAAGGGGGAGGTCAAACATTGGATTCAGACGTCTCGGTAAGTGAGGTATACAATCTTTCTCCTCATGTTTTAATTAAAATTATTAAAAGTATAAATGAAGATTTGTTCAAGGCAAAAAGAAAAAATAAGTTTTTGAAAAATGATATTATTTGCCTTGAAGAACAATTAGAATCCATGTGTTCTAAGGACAATAATATGCATGCTTCTTCTACTAATTCAAATGATTTATGTCTAGAAGAGAAACATAGGAAATTAAGGAAAAAGGTAGAATACCTTAGCAAAACCCTTGAAAAATTTAAAATTGGCTCTAAAACCCTAAACATGATTATTGGGAGCCAAAGTGCAAGTTTCAACAAAAAGAGTTTAGGATATAATAAATCCAACAATGAAAAATCCTATCATTATATAATTGCTAGGGGATAATCAAAGATAAAAACCATAGATAAGAAATGGATTCCTAAGGAATACTTGGTTAATCCAATTAGGAAGAACCTCTATTAGGTACTAAAATCAATCCTCAAGGGTTAAAATTTTTTTGGGATAAGTCAACCATGGAAGTCATAATTCCAATATTCTTCTATGTGGTTGACTTGAGACCTTAAGAGAGAGCACTTAACCTTGAATATAACCTCATGAAGGCTAAGTAGAGGTTACCTTCATTTCATCTCACAATGAGTTACTTTATCATTTCAAACATAGATGTGAGATACTAAGATAATACCAATAATTCACTTGTGCTTATGGCATTTTGATGAATTACGAAATGTGTCAAAATAGTGATCATAAGCCAACTATGGGGAAAACAAATGTTTAATTAATGAGCATCTTCCCCATAGATCATAGTTGGATATTTCACATATTTTGAAAATAATTCTATGTCTTATTTACTATGGTATATTTATTTTAAAATATATGAATTCAAAATAAGGTTTTAAAGTGATACAAATTTAAGTTATTTTCAAGATTTTTGAGTTTTTATCAAAACTTTAAAAAATATAATGAATTTTTATGAATACATGTTTTTTCTAATTAAATGACATTATAAGAAATAAGTGTTCAAAATTTTATGATTTTTAAATTTTTTTAAAAATTTTTATGTATTTCTAAAGTTGGCTTCAGAAGGTTAAAATTTGAATTGACTTTGTGCCAGTCGACTGCAACAGTTATCAGTCGACTGGTACATGATTTCCAGCACTTTCAGAGCTAGTCTTGGTTAACTTAGTCCAAAATTTGATACAATGGTATGTGTAATTGTTTGATACAATCGTTTTGATGGTGTCAAAGGGGGAGAAATGGGAAAGTTCAAGTTAGAAACTTAATTCTCCATATTTGTGCAAAACTTGAAAATTAAGGTTGAGAGCATATGTTAAGGGGGAGTTTGGATTTACACTTCATGTTTACATATTGCTTATAATTTTCAAGTTGTTATTATTTGTGCCTAACTTAAACATATTGCCACACATCAAAAGGGGGAGATTGTTGGTGCAATCGACCTAAGTTTGATCGATACGATCATGGTTTTGATATGTGTGTCAAAGAGTTTAAGTTAGGCTTTTACATTGGTTTGAAATGTGTATTTGAGTCATGCAGGACTCAGTGAAACACACATGAGGAGCTTGGTGCGGCTAAGCTTGGAAAGCTCATCTTAGGGCTCGGGTCTTTAAGATGGTGAAGGATGATGTAGAAGACATCTGAGGGACCGTCGGACAAGGAGAAATAGAGTTGAGCCAAGGGAAGTGGACTTCAAGGCAACGTGAAGGATGTCACAGAGAGGAGCCGCGGGCTCGGGTGCATTTGAGGGACAAAGGCCGAGGAAGAGGGCTTCAAGAGCAACTCCGGAGAGAATGAGTATGAGTGTGTAATCAAAACCAGCCGACTGATGGAAGTTGCAGTCGACTCGAACAGAAGTATTCTGCTCGCTCAGTCAATAATGACCAGTCGATTGGTACTTTCACTAGTCGATTGGTAAGTGACTGTTGGCAGAAACCTTGATTTTACCAAGTAGTCATTACGGTTGCACCAGTTGATTGATGGAAGTGCCAGTCGACTGGTGCGCAGAAAATGAGTTGTCTTGTGATTAACTTTTTCCTCACTATATATTGGAATCTTGGGGCATTGAAGGAGGTTACTGATCTTGTTGAAACACTCCTAGTCTTGGCCTCCAAGCTTCCAAAGCCTAACACTTTTTTTCCAATTCCTATTCTCAATCTTGTAAAGAAGAATAGTGTCTTGTGAGAGGTTATACTCCACCAAGGAGTAAGCTTTAGCCAGAGATTGCCGGGGACTAGTCCATCGAAGGATTAAGAGTTCGTCCGCCTTAAGGACAAGCCGTGGAGTAAGAACAAGTAATCTCCAAACCACATAAAAGGAATTGTGTTAGCGTTTGGTATTCTTTCTCTACATTGCTTTTATTGTTTTCATTAGTTAGTTGTATTTTCACTTGCGCACTAATCTTGTAGAGAAGAAATCAAGTTGAGGGTGACGTAGCTTATTCAACTCCCCTTCTATCCGGCCACAAGATCCCCAACAGTACTTAGAGTAGAATACCTTCTTGAAACCCTCCCAAGAAAGGGTACTTAGATCTACAGATACGGATGCTTCTTCCCACCATAACAGAGCATCATCCTTCAGAAGATAAGTAGCACACCTCACACTATCTGTGTCCTCTGACACGATGAATCAGAAGATGACTTCAATGAACTTGATCCAGTTCTCTTCCTTCATAGGATCAATAGTTCTAGTGAAGTATTTTGGATCCATCTTACGGAAGTTCTCATATATCACTTCCGATTTGGTGCTACGGCTCAACTCCGCATCATGCCCGATAAACTGTGTAAAGGACTAATTCATCCCTGTAAATACCTATTCGTGACTAACTAGAGGCGGTGGAAGCGGAGGTGGTGGAGATGGTGCCTCACTCCACCTCTCTTCCTCACGGTGCTCTGGGTTCCTACGGGCGTAATGTCTCGGAGGCATATCTGTATACAGTCTAAAACATCACATAACCAACATAGGTTTAAATCTATCCTACTTAAATAAATACTACATCAATTCCCTAACTTAGCATTCATACAAACATTTAACTGTTGGCATATAGAATACTAAGCATTAAAACCCACAGACTTGAGGCTTGACTTTTTGAGCTTCTTGAAACCGGTAGCAAACACAATCCTTCCAGAAAGCATGCTCTAATACCAACTGAAACGTCTCCTAAGCTATCTTAAACAAGTAGTTTTTTTTTCGGACATCTCGAAAGGAAAGATCTTAAATAAAATTCTAAAATTTATTAAAATAACCCAATGAGTTCTCAAAATAGAAATAAAAGAAGAAAAAAAAAACCACTAGTAGATATCGATGACTTGTAATAAAGTTCCAGAATTTATTCTTCTAAACAAAAGTTAAAAGACAACTAAATGATGCGAAAACATGAACTGGAGGGTCTTCTATGCCACCCTCGTCTCGAGCCTATTCACTAGTCAAAGGCTCCTATCTCATTTGTCTCATCTTCTGTAACAATCAGATCTACGAGTCTAAAAATTCAACACGTTCAAACCTGATATGCATTAATTACTCCCTATAACTATATGTACTAAAGAAGGAACATATTTTAGTTAATTTTATTGTTAACTTCTTGCCCCTCATAAACATATAACTATTTGTAGAGAATAAACATAACTACTTGCTAAGCATAAACATAAAAATAGCTACTTGCAGAGTGCAAACATAAAAATAGCTACTTACATAATTTTTCATAGGGTTTAGTTTTATGTTATTGGTATCATAACCTAATTGTTTGATCAAACTTTGACCATAGTGCAAGGTTGGTAGGAATCTGAACCTCAAAACGAAAACCCCTACCCTTACATAATTTTGGGTAAGCTTCCTGTGCATAAATCCATGGTTCATAATGTTGGAACCCCAAGGTTGTTTTGGTGTGATCAACAAGTTAAGTTAGATCCTGTATTATTTTTAACCTTGTGTCTAAGTGTGCAAGAGCTTAGGAGCACAGGTACTCGAGCGGAAGACGCGGCTAACGAAAAGGACAGCATAGGAAGAGAGTCGACGGGCTCAGTGCGTCCGAAGGACGAGGTGCAACGGAAGAGTACCCCGATAGACGAGAAGGAAGCGTGTGCTGGTTCCGAGTGACGAGAAGTCGGAGCGGAAGATTGCTCGGGGAGCAAGAGACACAGCTAGCGATAAGGTCGACACGGGAGAGAGCCGATAGGCTCGGTGTGACTGAGGGACGAAGACTGCGGATGAGTACGCTGGCAGACGAGAAGGAATCATGCGACGATTCCGAGGGACGAGGAGCCAGAGCGGAAGCCTGCTCGAGAAGACCGGAACTTGGGTTCGGGTGAGCCCTTTTCCGGATGGCCAAGATCACCCAAGCGAGCAGATCTGGAGTTGAAGCCCCGGACCGAGGCGACCAGAGCCAAAGTAGAGGACCCGAACCGAAAAAGTCAACTAGAGTTGACTTTTGGGTCCGGGGCGCCCGGAGCTGACCGGGGCGCCCAGAACGTATCGGGGTGCCTAGAACGTACCGGGGGCGCCTGGACCTTGAAGTTTGACCAGAACAAGTCTTTCACTATCTAGATGTTGGGGGATAAAGTTTTATCCCCCCTACGGCACTCGAAACCCTTCGGAGCACCCCGACCAAGGCTATAAATATAGCCTTGGTCCAGAAGCTTTTCAATGAACTCACGAATTGTAATTCCAACACTTGTGTGCTTTAGTTTAGAGTTAAGCTTCTGTTTCTGCACTTTATTGCTGTACGAGGTTTCTCCGCCTGAAGGAGTATTCTAGTGCTTTCAACTTCCTTGGATTAACAACCACATCGGTTGTAACCAAATAAATATCTTGTGCCTCGTTTTTTATGATTTTAATTATTGCTTTGCTTTATTTATGCAAGTGTTAGCTTAAAGAGTTCGAGAAGGGTGTTCTTGTTTTTATTTTTTAAGGATTACTCAACAACCCCCTTCTAGCCGGCTGCAACGGTCCTACAAGTGGTATCAGAGCCGAGACGCCTCAGAAGGACTAACCGTCGACTGAAGCAACAAATTGATGGCCGAAACTAACGTCTACCCACCTGTATTCGAGGGGGAGTTTGCTGTTTGGAAACAAAAATTCGAGGTATACCTTAACTCAGATTTTGGTATTTCTTTAATAATGAAATTTGGTAATGAAGAACCGAAGAACGTGTACGGAGAAGAAATCGATAAATGTCTCTAAACCCACAAGCAACGTAACGAGTATATGGCAAACGGTCAGGCAGAATTTCATCTTCTAACCGTATTACCAGATGAAGATCTCGACAGAATCAGAGAATACAAAAGCGCAAAAGAACTTTGGGAAAAGTTCTTGAAGATTCATGAAGAATCAGAAGAAGTCAAAACTGAGACCAAGGAAATTGCCGAAACAGCAATCATAGCGGAAGACCCACCTAAAGATGAAGAAAGCTCATCTGAGATGAGCATCGAGAAAGGGGGAGAGTCTTCAGAAAAAAGCAATTAAACAAGGGGAGAATCAACAGCTGATAAGGTAAGTCAGGTATGGTCTCCACTTTCTAAACAATTAGTTAAATCAATCGAAATGTTGCCGAAAGAATTTTGCGAATTAAAAATTAAATCATCAAAAGAGTTTTTCGGATTAGAAAATCTTCTATCGAATAAATTTTGCAAATTATGAAATATTTTTTCGAACGAATTTTGCAAATTAGAGATATTATCAAAAGAGTTTTTCGGATTAGAAAATCCATTATCAACAGATTTTTGCAAATTAAAATTTATGTTGTCAAAATATTTTTGCAAATTACAAAATATTCTGTCGAACGAATTTTGCAAATTAGAAATATTGTCGAAAAATTTTATCAAGTTAGAACTTATATTATTAAAATATTTTTGTGAATTAGAAATTCAAAATATAACAAAAAATATTAAGTTAAAAGAAATAGCTTGTCGATTAAAGAATCTTGACAAACTAATAATAAAAATTAACATGATACAATTTTTTGCATATTTAATATTAGTCGCTTTAAATCTGAAAAAGTATGATTTGAGAAATTATAATAAATTAAAATGGAAATTTAAAACTTTCTGATAAAAGCATTAGAATTAAAATAATAATAATAATAATAAATGCTTAGAAAGTTTTTTTTATTCTTTTCTGCTCTCAAATTTTTTTAAAAAAATTTTCTTGCATAAAGTTTTTGACTTAGAAAGTTCTTAATTCTTGATGACGAAAACTTAGAAATTTTTCAAAAAGTTATGTTTGATTTAGAAATTTTCCTTGATTTAGAAAATTTTTTCAGAAAATCATTGAAATAGATTTTTATTTTTCTAAGTGTCAACCCTTAGATTTTTCTTGCAACCCTAATTTTTTATGTGATCAAAGGAGGAGAAGAAAAAGTATAAGTCTAGGGGAGGTAGAAATTGAAAATTTTTGAAATTTAATTTTTCTGTCTTGTTGCACGTTATTGCAATTGAAAATTAATTTTTTTTTTTGAAATTTAATTTTTCTATCTTTTTGTACTTAAATTGCAAATTAAGTTAGTTTTATTTTATGTCTATTTTGACCCTAGCTTAACTTGGGTTGCTCACATCAAAAAGGGGGAGATTATTGGAACCCCAAGGTTGTTTTGGTGTGATCAACAAATTAAGTTAGGTCCTGTGTTGTTTTTAACTTTGTGTTTAAGTGTGCAGGAGCTTAAGAGCACAGGTACTCGAGCGGAAGACGTGGCTAGCGAGAAGGACAGCACGGGGAGAGAGCCGACGGGCTCGGTGCGTCTGAGGGACGAGGTGCCGCGGAAGAGTACCCCGGTGGACGAGAAGGAAGCGTGCGCTGGTTCCGAGGGACGAGAAGCCGGAGTGGAAGATTGCTCGGGGAGCAAGAGACGCAGCTAGCGAGAAGGTCGGCACGGGAGAGAGCCGACGGGCTAGGTGCAACTAAGGGACGAAGACTGCGGATGAGTACACTGGCGGACGAGAAGGAATCATGCGACGATTCCGAGGGACAAGGAGCCGGAGCGGAAGTCTGCTCGAGAAGACTGGAACTTGGGTTTGGGTGAGCCCTTTTCTGGATGGCCAAGATCACTCAAGCGAGCAAATCCGGAGTTAAAGACCCGGACTGAGGCAACCAGAGCCAGAGCAGAGGACCCGGACCGAAAAAGTTAACTAGAGTTGACTTTTGGGTCCGGGGCGCCCAGAGCTGACCGGGGCACCCGGACTTCTCCGGGGCACCCGGAACGTACCGGGGCTCCCGGACCTTGAAGTTTGACCAGAACGAGTCTTTCGCTATCTGGACGTTGGGGGATAAAGTTTTATCCCCCCAAGGCGCCCGAAACCCTTCGGGGCGCCCCGACCAAGGCTATAAATATAGCCTTGGTCCAGAAGCTTTTCAACGAACTCACGAATTGTAATTCCAACACTTTTGTGCTTTAGTTTAGAGTTAAGCTTCTGTTTCTGCGCTTCATTGTTGTACGAGGCTTCTCCGCCTGAAGGAGTATTCTAGTGCTTTCAACTTCCTTGGATTAACAACCACATCGGTTGTAACTAAGTAAATCTCTTGTGCCTCGTTCTTTATGATTTTAATTATTACTTTGCTTTATTTATGCAAGTGTTAGCTTAAAGAGTTCGAGAAGCGTGTTCCTGTTTTTGTTTTTTAGAGGACTACTCAACAATCCCCTTCTAACCGGCCGCAACGGTCCTACACATAACTCAACCCAAAATAAAATTTAGCAAGCTCCCCGATTTATAACTCAACCCATAAATGAAATTGGTAAGCTTCCCAGGCGTAGGTTCCCGGTTCATAACTCAACCCATAAAGAAATTGGTAAGCTCCCTGGGCATAGGCCCCCAGTTCATAACTCCACCTATACATGAACATAAATGGATGTAAACGAGCTGAACCGAGCTGAATAATATTAAGCTTGAGCTCGGCTAGTTTAAGTTATATTCGGGCTTGAGCTCAGCTTGTTTTGGAATTACTAAGCTCGAGAATAGTTTGAGCTCGGTTTGTTATTAGCTCAATTATCATAGTTAACGAGCCTAACTCATTAAGCAAGCTCAAGCTCATTTTGGGCTCATTTTAGAGCTCATTTTTAGGCTCGTTTGAAGACTCATTTTGCATGCTTGTTAAGCGAGCTTGAAAACTCATTTGAATAAATATTCAGCAAACCTAACAACTAAAATAATATAAACTCAACACATCATTGAACATCCCAAACTACTACATTAAACTTCCAAACTCAACACACCATTGAACATGTTAACCAACCCATTAATCGAGCCGAGCTCGAGCCTGAGTTCACAAGTTTATAAACGAACATGTTCTCGAGCCCTTTAAACAAGTCAAGCTCAAACTCAAGTTCACGAGCCTATAAACAAACATGTTCTCAAGACCTTTAAACGAGCCTAGCTCGAGCCCTTAAACGAGCCGAGCTCGAGCCCTTTAAATGAGCCAAGCTCGAGCCCTTTAAACGAGCCGAGCGTGAGCCCGAGCTCGCGAGTCTATAAACGAACATGTTTGTGAGCTCACGGTCGAATATTCTTAAGCTCAAGCTCGGCTTGATAAAATCGTTGAGCTCAAAATCAAGCTCGAGCTCGGCTCGATAAGCTATGAACATAGTCTTGCTACCCATGGCTTGCCTTTAGATTAATTATTTACTAAAATTCATTTATTCACACTTGCCATATTATCATAAACAAAGCGCAACATGCATAATAAAAAAAATCCGAAAGCCCCAAAGGAGTCCAAATCAAAATCTAAAATAAAATAAACATGGTAGCTATAACTATAAGGTGCATAGGTGGATACATCACACATGTTACAAAATCTAAATATCCCTAAAAGTCCAAACCTAAATCCAAATTAAAGAAACATGATAGCTATCTTCTAATAACATTAAGGTGCATAAATAGATAAATCACACATGTTACAAAATCCGAAAGCTCCAAAGGAGTCCAAATCGAAATCTAATATAAAAAAAACATGGTAGCTATAACATTAATGTTCATAGATAGATAAATCACACATGTTACAAAATCCGAAAGCCCCAAAGGAGTCTAAACCGAAATCTAAAAGAAACATGGTAACTATAACATTAAGGTACATAGATGGATAACTCACACATGTTACAAAAATCCAAAAGCCTCAAAGGAGTCCAATCGAAATCTAAAATAAAGACACGTAGCTATAACTAAAAGGTGCACTGGTGGATAAATCACACATGTTACAAATATCGGAACAAAACTCAACTAGAATACCATAAATCGTCAAGAAATCCTTGCATATCATAACTAATATGGAACGATAATTACCTAGATGATTTTCCACTCCTAAACATCAGTTTCACACATTATATGTGTTGGAACCCCAAGGTGTTTTGATGTGATCAAACAAGCTAAGTTAGGTCCTGCGTTTGTTTAACCCTTGTGTCTAAGTGTGCAGGAGCTTAGGAACACAGGAAGTCGAGCGGAAGACGCGGCTAGCGAGAAGGACGGTACAGGGAGAGAGCCGACGGGCTCGGTGCGTCCGAGGGACGAGGTGACCGCGGAAGAATACACCGGTGGACGAGAAGAACGTGCGCGGCGTTCGAGGGACGAGAAACCGGGAAGGAAGGCTGCTCGAGGAGAAGGCCGGAACATGAGTTCGGGTGAGCCCTATTCCAAATGGCCGAGATCACCCAAGCTAGTGGAGCCGGAACAGAAAACCCGGACCGAGACGAGCTGAACCGAACCGGAGCGACCGGACGGAAAAAGTCAACCAGAGTTGACTTTTGGGGTCCGGGGCGCCCAGAGATGACTTTTTGACCAGGATCGAGATTTGACTCGATCCGACCGTTGGGGGATAAAATTTATCCCCCCAGGACGCTCGGAACCCCTTCAAGGCGCCCCGACCAGTGCTATAAATATAGCACTGATCTGCACAGCTTATTCAACGAACTTGTAATCAATTCTTTCTGTGCTTTCAATTCTGTTCTTTTCATTTGTGCTGTCAACGTTGTAAAGAGGCTACTCCGCCCAGAGGAGAATCAGATAGTGCGCTTACATTCCTTGGATTAGCAATCCCCTGATTGCAAATCAAGTAAAACTCTGGTGTCTGCTTTTCTTTACTTAGTCTCTTTTATTTATTTATTACAAGTGTTCATTATATAGTTGAAATCCGAGAAAGGTTCGAGTTTTATTTTGTAGGGCAATTCACCCCTCCCCTCTTGCCGGCCTCCAAAGGGACCAATAAGTAGTATCAGAGCCAAGCCGCTTCAGGAGGACTAACCGCCGATCGAAGCAACAAGATGGCCGGACCAAGTATCGTCCCACCAAAATTCGAGGGGAACTTCGCAGACTGGAAGCGTCGTATGGAGGTATTCCTAAAAATAGATTTTGAAATTCGGTTTATTATGAAATATGGTTTTGTAGCTCCAATAGATAAAGATGGAAAAGAAAAAGAAGAGAGCGATTGGACAAAGAAGGAGCAGAATGAGTCGGTAGCAAACAGCCGTACGAAACACCACCTCAAGAGGTCAACCGCATCGGAAACTATTTATCTGCTAAAGAACTTTGGGAGAAGTTCTTGGAACTCCACGAAGACACGTCCGAAGCAAAGCTCGCTAGAAGGGACATCCTCCGTAACAAACTGATGAACATCCGTTTGGAGAAAGGTGAGAAAGTAGCCGGTTTACATGCAAAGGTAAAAGAACTAGTTACTGGTCTCGAAAACCTTGGTGAAAAGGTAACAAACCGGGATACTATTCGCTACGCGCTCAATGCGTTTCCAAGAACTCCGGAATGGACATCAATCGTCGATGCTTACTACATCTCAAAAGACCTAGAGGTAAGTACTTTAGAAGAGTTGTTTTCTACCCTTGAATTACACGAAACTAGATATGCAGAGATATCAAAGGACACAACCCAGACTATGGCGCTGAACGCAACCAACAAGGATGAACCCAAATCAGACTCCGAAGACGATCAAGAAGCGTGCATGGTAAGAAACTTTAAAAAGTTTTTTAGATCTAATAAATTTAAAATGCAGAATAAAAAGAATCAAAAAGGTAGAAGAAAGGTACGGTGCTACCAGTGTCAGAAGGAGGGACACCTAAGGGAAGACTGCCCAGAACTCAAGAAGGTTAAAATGAAGACACCCAAGAAACACAACCTAAAAGCAACTTGGGATGACACTTCTTCATCTGAATCAGAAGCTCAAGAATATGCGGGGATTGCACTAATGGCAAGCCACGAAGGACAAAGTACATCAGAACCCAGCATCGATGAAGGGGGAGCGACCTCAGATGGAAGTAGCGAAGCAGGGGGAGATTCAGGCTTCAAGTCTGATATGGTAAGTGAGGTATGCCTCTTACCCCCTGATGAACTTTACTTTGGTATCAAAGCTATGACTAAATCCATGTATAAATTAGAAAATAAAAATGCCAAATTAGAAAATAAAATTTTAGAAACAAAGAGAATTTTGGCAAAATCATGTCTTATAGAGGATTTTGAAAAATTGAAAATTGAAAATGAAAAACTAAAAGAAGAAATAGAAAGATTGAAAAAATCTAATGGTTCAAATATTTCTACTTTTAGAAATTATGGAGGTTTAAATTGGTATTATAGATTTCATCAAAATCAAATTAGAAATATATCAAAAATCTATATACCTAGGAAATATTTGGTTAATCCTGTAGGTAGGAACCTCTATTGGGTTCCAAAAACCTATTTAATTTAAAATTAAAAATTAGACTTAGCATTTTCAGCAAGGAAATTAAACAACTAATTTCTTTATGAGGCTTTGTCTAAGGAAGTGGTTGTTGCTCCAATAACCAAGAAGGCCTAGTGCCTCGCCACGACCTGGAAGCCAAGTATCGAAATGAAAAGTTTAATTGACTAACTGAAAAAGCATTAATTTAAATTACTTGATGCTTTAAAAGAGTTATTCAATTTGTGTTAGAAAATATTTTTTTAAAATTTTTTATTATCTTAGAAATTTTTATGAAAATTGACTTAGAAAATTTTTAAGTTATCTTAGAATTTTTTTTATGATAATATTGCCTAATAATTTTTTAAAATTGACTCAGAATTGTTTCTTATGAATATTAACTTAGAATTTTTTTTAATTAATTAGAAAATTTTTTTGGGGATGCTGAGATAAGTTTCAAACTTAAATTTTTTTTAACACTTATGATTGTTTTATCTGAAAAATGTTTTACTTAAATATTTTTTTTCGAAAGAAAAATTCTGAAGAGTGTCTTTAAATTGAATTTTACTTAGACATTATTAAATATTTTACACTTAAAGTTTTTGTTTGAATTTACCTTAGACTTATTTATAACCCCAATTTTTATGTGATCAAAGGGGGAGAAGTATGTGAAGTCTAGGGGGAGGTACTATAATTTTTCAATTGAAAAATATTTAGCCTTACTGGAATATAAATCGTTTTTATTGCATATGGTTACCCTAACTTAACTTGAGTTGCTCACATCAAAAAGGGGGAGATTGTTGGAACCCCAAGGTGTTTTGATGTGATCAAACAAGCTAAGTTAGGTCATGCGTTTGTTTAACCCTTGTGTCTAAGTGTGCAGGAGCTTAGGAACACAGGAAGTCGAGCGGAAGACGCGGCTAGCGAGAAGGACGACACGGGGAGAGAGCCGACGGGCTCGGTGCATCCGAGGGATGAGGTGACCGCGGAAGAGTACACCGGTGGACGAGAAGAACGTGCACGGCGTTCGAGGGACGAGAAACCGGGAAGGAAGGCTGCTCGAGGAGAAGGCCGGAACATGGGTTCGGGTGAGCCCTATTCCGGATGACCGAGATCACCCAAGCTAGTGGAGCAGGAACAGAAAACCCGGACCGAGACGAGCTGAACCGAAGCGGAACGACCGGACGGAAAAAGTCAACCAGAGTTGACTTTTGGGGTCCGGGGCGCCCGGAACCCTTCCGGGCGCCCGGAGATGACTTTTTGACCAGGATCGAGATTTGACTCGATCCGACCATTGGGGGATAAAGTTTATCCCCCCAGGGCGCCCGGAACCCGTTCAGGGTGCCCTGACCAGTGCTATAAATATAGCACTGATCTGCACAGCTTATTCAATGAACTTGTAATCAATTCTTTCTATGCTTTCAATTCTGTTCTTTTCATTTGTGCTGTCAACGTTGTAAAGAGGCTACTCCGCCCAGAGGAGAATCAGATAGTGCGCTTACATTCCTTGGATTAGCAATCCCCTGATTGCAAACCAAGTAAAACTTGTCTGCTTTTCTTTACTTAGTCTCTTTTATTTATTTATTACAAGTGTTCATTATATAGTTGAAATCCGAGAAAGGTTCGAGTTTTATTTTGTAGGGCAATTCACCCCTCCCCTCTTGTCGGCCTCCAAAGGGACCAACAATATGAACTAATTAACACATCAAAAAGGTATAGAACATGCCTTCACTTCTAAATGCTTGTAGGATTCACCGTCGACGTAATGGGCAAGGTTATGATCAAAGCACGACCTCCTCGTTTGACTCCTTGACACCAAAGCTCCCTCTTCCTCTCCTCCCTTTAGGGCTAGGACTGATGGGACTTAGAGTTAGGGTGGCAGAAATTCAAGGTGGGGTTAAGGCTTAGGGCCAACGGGTGTGTAGGTGAGGAAACCCTAGTTTTTTTTCTCCTCCCAATCCCCTCTATCTGAAAATCACATTCATAGGGTATAATTATATAGGTTGTACCAAGTCTAGATCCAACACTTTAATAAAAGATAGATTCGTTATCTTAGCGGCCCCCCTAGTGCCGGCCCCACGGATATAGAGGGAGGTTCATGCAGGTACACAACCCATAGGCGCATGGCGGGGTAAACCCCAGGTCGTCAGTTCCTGAGAATCGACCCCTGACTATTACGCCAGATATACCATGCGCCCACCGTCTGCGCTACGCCCTGGAGACTAGATCTAACACTTTAATGATTCAACAATAAGTATTAAATCATATAAATTTTATATGTGTTCGGATTTTATATCCCTTCGATCATATACATTTTATACCTATTCAAATTTATGGAATTGTCTAAATTTTAAATCAATCTTGGTTTAATCTCTACACTAGAGGTTACCTTACTAAGAATATAAATTTCTAATTCTCCCCTTACCTAATCCATGAAACTATTTATAACTCCTAATGATATGTGTAAAATAATTTATTTAAATTTTAGATGAGGATTCTAAAAATACATAATTAGTAGATCTACTTAATAAGATCTAAAAATTTAATAAACAAGGAAAATAAAATTTTATTTTCGTCCTCTAATTTTTGAAAATGCATAGGATTTTTTTTTTTTTTAAAATCTACCTAAACATAGGTATCACGAACATTAAATCACATAATCTATAATTATCACTAATAAACTTATATTATTTAAATTAAATATTTTATATTACTCTAATCCGGCGTGAAGTTAGTATGGATGGATTTAGGATACTATATTTATCATAGTATATTTAGCCTTGCAAGTACTGAAATTTCATATGGTAAATATGAAAACAATAGAATATAAAAAACATTATCGTTTTCCAACGGTTATGTTATAAAGACAACCGGTGTAACTGAACCGGTTCAATGTACCGTCGCGGCTCGCGCAGAAGCAGCTAAACAGTCAGACATCCGAAATGACGAATTTTGAAACTGAGATGACCGTTGAGGACTTATCAACCGTCCAGATCCGATCCTACGGCAACGAAACGCTAGCCGTTGGCTACTGAGGAGGCATGTGAACCCACCCTTCCGCTGTTTGCGTCCCTTCTTATTTTATTGCTTCGATGGCCTTTAAATCCTTTCTTATTTTTTTCCCCCTATCCCGTTTTCGCTCTCTCGCAAATACCGAGGAGAGAGTGAGAGAGTAGCGGAGAAGAGGGCGTTAAATTCCCCCCGTCGAGGCGCAGATTCGATCAGGTTTGTAGGGCTTCGATTGATTCTTCCCCTCACCACCTTCGGATTGGAAGCCCGGCGGCTTCTCAGGTACCGGAATTCGGAAAGGAAGGTGGCGGAGGAGAATCTGCTTTTAAAAAAGGTCTTGCTCGATTCTTTCGCGTTCATTTCGTTGATTGTTGCCTTCGATTGCAACTTTCGCAGTGGAAGTTCGCGGATCGGTTCCTAAATTTTCGACCTTTTCGTCTTTTTTAGCTAAAAAATCGCTCTTTTTGGTGCTACTCCTCTTTCGGAGTTTTCTTGAATGCTGAGTGAGCCACCGGGATCAGAGAGGCAATGGATGTAGTTGGCGGTAGTGAACAAGGCATGATGCAATCTAAGACTTCTCGAGGTTCTTGTTCAAATATTTTGGATCAGTTGTTCGAAGAATTTAGCGCTTGAATTATAAATTCTCAGATGAGGAACAAAAATCTAATTTCTTTCCTTTGTTACAGAAATGGGCAATCGAAGGGCATTGAGGGACATAAAGAATCTGTTGGGGGCACAACGTAACCCTTATGTGGTGACCAAGAAGGGATTGACGGAGTAACTACTTCATGTCTAACCTTGCCTTTTGATAGTAATTCTTCGGCATGATCTAATTCCTTTTTGTCTGCCTTCAGCAGCAAAATAAATTTAGATGATCAGAATCCTGCACTTGGTGCCCGACGACCAATTACAAGGTTAGCGCCCACTCTCTTTGATTCTCTTGTCTTCAAAATATTTATCCTATTTTTTAGTTCCTTGTTTTTAACTGATTGATGGATCGAGTTTCTTTAGGAGATTTGCTGCTACATTGGCAAACCAATCGCAAGCTCAGTATCAGGTGGGTCTTTTTCAAAGAATGAAACTTGGTAAATCACAGCTTTGTTACCTAATTTATTATTACTAAAATTTTTGCTTTATACAGGATTCCAAGGAAAATTATCAGCAAATTGGGAATGACAGAGAGCATGCAGCAGCCATACAGCCTGATGTGAGTTTGAGTTCTGTAGATACTTCTACAGACCTAGATTTCGATTTTCACAACTCAAGCATTGGGTTGCTATTGCCTATGTCAGATGAAATGGTCGTCTGCTCTAAACCATCCCACATATTTTAAATAAGTTGAAATCTATCTAATTGGCAGCTCACTCGAAAGGTCATTTTTGGCATATTGTAGGATAGCTCTGATCTCGAGGAGGTTGAAATGGAAGAAAGTGTGGTGGATTCGATGCCTGATATTGATAGCTGTGACCACGATGATCCACTGGCAGTAGTTGATTATGTAGATGATATATACAGATTGTACAGGAAAACAGAGGTAGGTCTTAGTGTGATGATTGACTAGAAATCATAATTTTGAAGTCTGATCTCATTCAAAATCTCTCTTCTTCATTAGATCATACATATAACATTGTTAGTCATGTCGGTTAATACATTAAACTTGTCTATTAGAAAATATGTCATGGATATACAATTTGTGAATCATATATTTTCTATGTTATTTCACTTCTAGCACCAATTTTCCCTATAAAATATTAACTTGTTGAAATCTCGTGACAATGTTAATTGTCAATTCCCGTGACAATTAACAACATGAACTCTGAGTTGAAATCTTCTTTAATCTAATCTACATGTGCCATGCGTCAGGTGAACTCTGAACTATTTTTTCACTAGCAAGGATTAACTGTTGTTCAAATACATTTCTTTATTGATAATACAACCAAATTTATAATTGCAGGATGAAAGTTGTGTGGACCCTAACTACATGTCCAAGCAGTTTGATATCAATGAAAAAATGCGGGCTATTCTCATTGACTGGTTGATAGAGGTAGATGATCATTATAAAACACCACATGGCCACATCTTCAAATCTTTTCTGGATCTATACTCCCTTAACCATGTACCTATTTTTCTAAATCTTTCTATACAGGTGCATTATAAATTCGAATTAATGGAGGAGACACTTTTTCTGACTATAAATATTATCGATAGATTCTTAGAAAGTGAGACGGTAGTAAGGAAAAAACTTCAGCTGGTTGGAATTACAGCGTTGTTTCTTGCTTGCAAGTACGAGGAAGTCTCCGTTCCAGTTGTGGAGGACTTGATCTTAATTTCTGACAAAGCTTACACTAGGACTGAAGTTCTTGAAATGGTATTTTTCTCCCTTAAAAGAGGCAGTAATTATATTTTTGTGAATTTTTTGTTTGATTCAATTTTTATCTTTGGTCTTTGACGTATTTTCCTGTTTTCTATTTTCAATTTTCATCAATAAAACTTTTTACACATAAGATGCTTCATTTTATTGGAATTTGACTGTTTCAAAATTCAAACTAATGAGTCTACTTTCATCTGTGATATGTATTCTTTTTCTCTTTATTTTTTTTTATTCCAAACAGGAAAAATAGATCAGTGTTATTATGACTCAGGGTTTTATTAAGCATAGCCCATAGTTTGTTCTACCATGATCCTTCGATCTGTTATGTAATTGTTCATTTTTCTTTTGCAGGAAAAACTGATTGCAGGGACATTGCACTTCAATATGTCCATTCCAACTCCTTGCGTCTTCATGAAAAGGTTTCTCAAGGCAGCTGAATCTGACCGAAAGGTACAAATACTTGATTTCAATTGATCGAATTTTATTTCATATTTATCGAGTTCTACTCTGACCGAAAAATTATATTTTGTTTGCAATATCGAGCAGTTGGAGCTTCTTTCTTATTTCATCATAGAGCTCTCTTTGGTTGAGTACAAGATGCTCAAATTCTGCCCTTCGTTACTGGCTGCTGCAGCAATATATACCGCACAATGCGCCCTCAAAGGGCAGGAGGAATGGACAAAAACTTGCGAATTGCACACTGCCTATTCAAAGAGCCAGCTACTGTAAGTTCTACTCTGCAAACACCACTCATCACTTTTGAATCTCTTGTTGTGCGCCTAAAATGTCTCTTCATGACAGTGAATGCTCTATGTTGATGGTGGATTTCCACCTCAAGGCTGCAACTGGAAAACTCACTGGAGTACATAGGAAATACAGTACTTTTAAGTATGGATGTGCAGCAAGAACAGAAGCTGCTATTTTTCTACTGGGAACTAATCCTTAGTGTCCTGATAAAAGAGGTGCTGCTGAATGACTTTTAATATGGCTAGAACCACGAACTTGTGGGGGTTCATTGAAGCAACAAAAGTTGCAGTGCCATTATGATGTCTGTATGCAAAAACACATGTATTTTGAGATTGGAAATCAACTCTACTATGACGTTGTTGTACCACTGATTCTACATTACAAATTTGATGTGTAATTGTATAATGATTTTCTTTTCAAGGTAGGTGGCTAAGATTAACTTTTTACTGAAATCTTTGTAAGATGTATTGTGTCCTAATGACATTTTCCATAATTCTTCTAGTCCATCAATGAGTTCTAAGATTTGTTAGCACTTAGTAATGCAAATGATACATAGTCTTCTTCATTTATGAAGGCTTTCCTTGAGTGATTTGTAGTTGTTGAACTAAACTTGTTCTGTAATCTTTTTTTCATTTTCTTGAATTAAATCTTCCTCTTAAGCATTTAACTTCACCTGATGTGAACAAGTAGTCATCTTATAATTATCATGGAAGAAATATGATCATTCCACTAAAGGTGAATAAAGAAAAAGTGGATGATAGCAATGCCACGACCTTGTATCCAACAACCATATCGCATAGGGGCCTCTGCAGTCTTTGCTTCAAAGCAAAAGCATCCAATGGATGGAGATAGAAAAGAGAAGAGAAGGGAATAAATTTTTTTTTAACCAATATTAAATATTGATTTTTTTCATTTTTCTCAAAAGGAAAAAAATGCAATTTCATTTATTATTATTATTATTATTAACTCCTCAGCCTATAAATAAATCCGTCTTTAAGAACCTCTGCAGCTCCAAAGGCAGAAGCAGAGGTCACCAGTCGCCACATTCCAAGCTGCGGCCATGGCGATGGCCTTCAAGATGGTGATTGATCCGCTGCTCCTCCCTTACTTCAATCATACAAAGTTTCGATTTTGATTTGTACTGGTGTTTTTTGTTTTTGATTGATTTTTTTTTTTGGGAAAATAATGGTAGGCGACGGAGGGGATGCGGGTGAAGCAGGAATGTTTGAGCTCATTTATGGAGATGAAGTGGAAGAAGGTGAGCCGGTACGTGGTGTACAAGATCGACGAGAAGGCCCGCGAGGTGATGGTTGACAAAGTCGGCGCCGCCGGCGAGGGCTACGACGGCCTCGCTGCCGCCCTCCCCGCCGACGACTGCCGCTACGCCGTCTTCGACTTCGACTTCCTATCCTGTGACAACTGTCAGAGAAGCAAGATCTTCTTTATCACCTGGTACTCTATTGGCTCGTTCGTTGAGATGGCTTTCCTTTTCCTTGATCTTGATTTGATCTAAGAATCATCGATCGTAAAGATCAATAGAAGTTGATGAAAACCCTAGACGTATGGGAAAATGGCATCTTTGTGACCCAAGATAAACATTCATAACTTTGATCTTCTTCATCACCTGGTATTTCTTTTACTATGCAATTATTTCAGAAGAAATCCTACATCTACATCTTTCAGGGAAAAAAAAAAGAGATTTAGCTCATTTGATTGCATTTCTTTTGCTTCATCTGGATTCGATCTAGAAATCATCAATTGTTTTAGACTGATACCAGTTTTCAAACCCTACACATTTCATAAGAGGACATGTTTATGTCTAAAAAAACCATGCATAACTTGCTCTGATCTTAATTTCACTCTGTTAAATATGTCTATTCAATTTATAACCTAAAATAATTCACAACAAAACTTTATCAATCTCTCATCACAAGCTTATCTTAAGTTAAATTTGTAATATCTTAAACGTCTTGAACTTGTTCTGTTCATAATAACCACTTTTTTTTATAATCTAGAAATCACCCTGCATCTGTCGTCTAAATCTGTAAACTTCAGCATAAATCAGTAAAGTTAAGTGCTCAACTTCATGGTGGAAAAAAGATGTTCCCTTTAAGTCCACTTTCTCAAGCTTTAACATGGTAGAGGGAGACCATTCCACTAGTCCACTTTCTCAAGCTTTAACATGGAAGAGGGAGACCATTCCACTAGCTTGAACTTTAATTCCTTAGTTTAATTATAAGTATGGGTTTTATATATTTGTTCTTTCGCTATCTTGAAATTCTCTAAAATATTACAGGCATATTCTTAAATTCTGTATTAGGGATTTTGGAGGTGATATGAATTGTGAAGAAAGACCCCAAGGAGCCTTTCTTGTTGCTTAGAATTCTTTGAATGAATTGCCAGCCTTTAGCTCTCATCAATTTGTAATCTCTCATCACAATGCACGGACAATAAAAAAAGTCTCAGAGCACCGACCTTTAACCTTTTGTTGATTTCCTGGAAGCATCCATCCTTATCTTAATAAGCTAAACAACTCATACGTGGAGATTAGACTTTGCACCTATTCTTTTTCCTAAAGAATATGTCTCTTCTACCCCACCATCTAACCTTGATCTGGATGTGTACCAACACAATCATGCATGTTTGTGCCTTTCCTATCAAAATGTTCAAGTCTGAACTGCATACGTATCAGTTTACTGATTCGTATCAGTCACTTCATTCGGTTCATATATCGATAATTTGGTTTGTATCCACTGGATATAACTAGAATTGCGCTTCTCCAATTTTTGACTATCTTTGACACTAAATCTTCTTTTACTTGGCCGACTGCATATGATTGATGGAATTCACTGACTTTGATTCATTGTCAGTTTTCCACCTGACTGACTGTTTTTTGTGTTGGGATCTTGGATTTTAGGGCTTGGCCTTATGTTACTTTTGCAGGTCCCCTACAGCATCAAGGATCAGATCGAAGATCTTGTATGCCACCTCAAAGCAAGGACTGAGGAGGCTACTGGAAGGGATCCACTATGAGGTGCAAGCGACCGACCCTGCAGAGATGGGATTTGATGTGATCCGAGAGAGGGCCAAATGAGCAGGTCGGATCAATAATTGCCAGCCTTTAGCTGTTGCTCGCTGACCAATTGGTCCTAGATCTTTTCTGTTAGCTTAACTATGTGCTTGCACAACAATGAGAGGGAGTGCTCCGGAGGCGCACCTTCACATCCCATTGTTCTTATTCACTGCTTCACTTAATGTATCATGGAAAGACAGTAATGCTTTTGGTCGAATGTTCCAGTTTAGCCATCTCAAATAGTCAGCACTGGTACCAACAAACAAAGGTAAATTCACCGACACAAGGCAACAAAATCGCAATTTATTATCGTCACTGAAACAATTGTTCTTTAATTTTATGATGCATATGAACAATATGCATCATGTGTGGGTTGTTCGGTGAGATGGGCCCGGTCCAGCTACACCGCTGATTTAGCCCAATTGACTAAACAACGGCATCAGTGTGTAAATTAAATTAAAATTATTACTCGAGCTCGATGTAACTAATATTAAGACAATTGTATGATCAAACATTGTAATTATTTACTTTTATTATTTTACACGGATCATTTTTAAGTAATGAATACTCTGTTAATGCGATAATTTAATTAGTATTGTACAATTTTAACATAAACCGACAATATAGAGGATACCGGATCGTCGACGGCCTTTATACGTAAGGCCCAATGGAAATCGTGTGGGACCCGATAAATTAGCTGATTGAAACGGACCGCAGGAACAGATCATTACGCGGACTAACGCGCCGCATTAACAGACTGGCAGAGCCTCTCCCTCGGCTCTATAAATATCACTCATCTGGCCTCTTTGTCGCGAGATAAATTTCCTATTTTTCTCTCGCTGCGTAACCCTAAACCTAGGTTTCCAAATCGTCCTCGATTTCCGTCGCCGGCGTCTGTTCGATTTGTCGATCTCCCGATCGACGGGGAAAGGAAAGGGGAGGAAGAGGAGGAAGAGACCTCTGTAAGCGTCATGTCGCGTTGCTTCCCGTACCCACTGCCTTACTTTGGACAGGCGGAGAACCAATCCATTAAGGTTTGTTGAGCATCGATGCTTGCTGTGGTTGAATTCTTGCATTCTTGCTCGGCTTCCTTTATCGGGGATGGGTTGGTTGCTCGGATTGTCTTTTGGGAGCCACGGGCGAAGATTATAGATTCTATCGATACTTTTTTGTATCCATATGACCAAAAATAAAATCGTTTATAATTGGCCGGTTACTCATTCATTGATTGAACAAGATGGCAGTTGTTTTTAGTCGAGTATTGTGTTTGTGAATTACAGTGCCAATTTGATGCCCTAGACATGTAGGTGAGTCAAGAAATTATAACGGGAATGAGAAGTCGAAAAGATCTACCGGAAATATGATATCATCATGGAGGAGGAAGAGAAATATATCACATAATAGAGGGTTTGTGCTGGTTAATTTTTAAAATTATTAGGGGAATTAGAAGTCACAAAGATTTATTGCGATATGTAATCATCATGTATCACATAATACAGGGGATGTTTCCGTGAACTCTTTTGGTTAAGTGTGACTTGGAACATGCCTATCATTATTTTTTACATGTGACTTTAGATTTTCATAAAGCATATGAGGATCTTCTTTTGGTTAAGTGGTTAATTTGTTTCATTGTGAAGTTAAAAAACATATATCGCCTTTCTTCCCCCTTGTGGCATCCTATGGTTATTATGGTTCACAATTGTGAATTCTATAATGGACAGCAAAGAAGACGGCAGTTGTTAGTCCTAAAATTGTTGGGAAAAAAAATCTGGTTTGGGAATAGTTTGTAAAAACTGTATCTTTGGACATTTCTCCTTGCTTGTATGTGAATCAGTGAATGTCTATCCTCTGTTGGGATTGACAATTCTTGTGGAATGTAGCTTCTAAAGGAAGAAAGGGCAAAGAAGCATACAAAAAAGGCGAAGAAGGAAAGGCATGCGAAAGATAAGGCTGGAAACTCAAATCATGAAGAAAAGCAGCATAAAAAGAGGAAGCATAAGGATAAATCAGAAGATGATAAAAGAAGCCACAAAAAGAGGAAGTCTGAAATTGAGCAACGCCCATTGGTTCGAGACCTTTGCAGCCAAAAGACGAGTGAAGCAATTGAGCATCTGGAGAAAAGTGGCCTCACAGAAGAACTTGAGCCTTCATGTTCTATCCAGCATAAGCTTGATTCTCCTGAGAGTTCTCAGGACAGCAGTAAGAGAAGGAAACTGGTGCTGTCTTCTTCTAGCCATGATCTTCAAGGTAAAACAACTTTTGATTTATTGCTTTAAGTTGAACTTTGTTGATCTTTATTTGGTTCTGAATATTGCTCATTAATATCATGAAGGTACTACTCTTTGCATCAAATTGCCAATCTTAAGGCAAAGAGTTGCAGAGCCATCACCCTTACCTTTGTCAAGGCAAACAGAGCTGCAGCCACCATTGCCACTGTCTGGGCAAGTAAAACTAGCCTTGCTGTCATCAAGGCAAATAAAGCCTCAGCCACTTTCATCATCATCATCAGGGAAAGTAAGATTACCATTATTGGCTTCGTCAAAGCAAATTAAGCCACAACCATCTTTGCCACAGTCAAGGCTTGGGGGACTAACAGTGCCATCGCAAAAGCAAATTAATCTGGAAACACTAGTGCCATCATCGGAGCAAGCACAGCCAGCAGTACCATCATCAAGGCAAACAAGACCACCTTTGCCACAGTCGCAACTTGAGGAGCTAACAATGCCATTGCAAAAACAAATTAATCTGCAAACACCATTGCCATCATCAAATCAAGTACAGCCAGCATTACCATCATCAAGGCAAACACGGGAACTGCCGCCATTGCCACCACAGCTGGGGAGATTGAAGCGAGCAGTTCCTTCCTCAAAGCAAACTAAGCTGCAACTATCATTGCCACCATCGGGGCAGGTTGTGCCGTCATTGCCTTTGATGAAGCATTCAGAGCTGCAGGAGCAGCTACCTTTGCCATCGTTGTCAAATCAGATACGTCCACAGCCAAAAAATGTACACCCAGCAAAGCAGAAACTTGATCAGATGCCTACTGCAGTTGCAGAACAGCCATGTTCCTCGAGCAGGCCTCCAGAAGCAGCTCTCCCTGGAGCAGCAGCAGCTACAACTAAAACTTCCCGACCGAATAGGGTTGGCGGCAGAACATGGCAAAAAGAACAGTACAAAACTTTGGTAGTAAACTGGAATCCACCACACCCAATGCAACTTGACCCATCAGTGGTGGTCAGTGAGGATGATGATTGGCTAAATGTGGCTCCGAAGCAACAATTGAATCCTCTGAAGAAAGACAGCACCACTACCGACTCAGCAGGACTTATTTGTGAAAATCATGAGGTTCCTTTGGTGCAACCTCGAGCTCGTTGCATGCCTGGGTTGAACTTGTATCTGCTACCATACGCTGTCCCATTTTAGATTCATGGGGCACCAAAGTGGCAACACAACAGGATCTATTTGTGAAAATCACGAGATTCCTTCAGTGCAACCTCAGAGCTTGTTATGTGCCTGAGTTGAACATGTGTAGAAAGTGGTAACATGACAGGACCTATTTGTGAATCATGTTCCTTCAGTGCAACCTCGAGCTTGTTACATCTGCTACCATACGCAGTACCATTTTAGATCCAAGGGGCGTGAAAGTGGAAAAATGAGACGTGAAGTGGAATGATGGTCAACTTTTGCCTGCATTCATTCTTAAAGGGCGTAAATGGTCTACATTCTGTATTAATTGATTGAAGTTTATTCTTGTTTCTACTCCTATACTGAGTCTGCTACAACAAGAATTTTTAGACTTGCTGAGTCTGTTATGTTTCTACGACAAAAAAATAAATAAATAAATAAAATATTTTTAGTTGGTAGCATGTATGTTGTGATAGATACAGCCGGAACAGGCATGCCCTTTTGGATGTGAAGGTGCATTATTAGGTCCACAGCGTTGCTATTTTCACCCTTTAGTTTTAATTAATGTATTCCTCTGAATTTTCACACAATAAATATTGTTCTGTTTGATTAAAAGATCGGCAATTTACTAAAGAACGCACTTGAAAATATGAATTTATTAAAAGACGTACACTATTTTAATATTTATCAAAGAGCGCACTTTTTTAAAAGCATTTTCTATTTTACCCTCATGATAATTTGACTTTTTCTATTGTTTTTCTTTTCTTCATTATATTTCTCTCACTTCTCTCTCTCCTCTGTCGGCAGAATATAGGAATAACATTAGTCAATCTTTAATCACATTTTAATACATTTGAAGAAACCAAAATAAATAATGGACACCAGATTTGGACTCCTTGCAATTTTAGAAATCAACAGAAACTTAAATGGGTGTAATCGGAGCTTTCTATGTCGATCAGTGAGTTTCGGTCAAAACCCACTGATGAACCTAGAGAGCTCCGATTGCACTCATTTCAGTTTATATGGATTTCTAAAATTACAATGAGTTCAAATATGATGTACATTATTTATTTTGGCTTTTTATAGATGTTAACAAGCAAAATCAAAGAATCGGCATAAAAGCCCACGTTGGGCCTGATATCATTCCATATCAGACCCACGTTGGGCCTTATTTGAGTCCATATCAGGCCCAATGTGGGTTTTTTTGCTGATTTTTTGATTTTGCTTGTTAACATCTATAAAAAGCCAAAATAAATAATGGACACCATATTTGAACTCCTTGCCATTTTAAAAATCCATAGAAACTGAAATGGGTGGGTTTTAACCGAAACCCACTGATCGATCTAGAAAGCTCCAATTGCACTCATTTCAGTTTCTATGAATTTCTAAAATTACAAGGAGTGAAAATATGGTGTCAATTATTTTTTTTGGCACTCCTAATGGTGGACCAGAGGTTTTGAAAAACCCTAAATCTCTCTTTCTTTTTTTTTTCCCTTTTTTTATTATGCCCACGTTGGGCCTGATATCTCTTCATATCAGGCCCAATGTGGGCCTGATATCTCCCCATATTAAGTCCAATGTGGGCTTGATATGGGAGATATCAAGCCTAGTAACAACAAAAAATAAAAAAATAATAAAAAAAGAGATTTAGGGTTTTTCAAAACCTCTGGTCCACCACTAGGAGTGCCAAAATAATAATGGACACCATATTTTCACTCCTTGTAATTTTAGAAATTCATAAACGAAATGGTGCAATCGGAGCTTTCAGGTCGATCAGTGGGTTTCGGTCAAAACCCACTGATCATTTCAGTTTCTATGGATTTCTAAAATTGCAAGGAGTTCAAATATGGTGTCCATTATTTATTTTGGCTTTTTATAGATGTTAACAAGCAAAATCAAAGAATCGACATAAAAGCCCACGTTGGGCCTGATATCATTATATATCAGGCCCAACGTGGGCCTGATATCATTCCATATCAGGCCCACGTTGGGCCTGATTTGAGTCTATATCAGGCCCAATGTGGGCTTTTTTACCGATTCTTTGATTTTTGCTTGTTAACATATATAAAAAGTCAAAATAAATAATGAACACCATATTTGAACTCCTTACAATTTTAGAAATCCATAGAAACTGAAATGGGTGCAATCGGAGCTCTCTAGATCCATCAGTGGGTTTTGACCGAAACTCACTGATCGATCTAGAAAGCTCCGATTGCACCCATTTCAGTTTCTATGAATTTCTAAAATTACAAGGAGTGAAAATATGGTGTCCATTATTATTTTTGGCACTCCTAGTGGTAGACCAGAGGTTTTGAAAAACCCTAAATCTCTCTTTCTTTCTTTTTTTTTTTGTTTAGGCTTGATATGAAGAGATATCATGCCCACGTTGGTCCTGATATCTCCCCATATCAGGCCCAATGTGGGCATGATATGAGAGATATCAAGCCTAGTAACAACAAAAAAAAAAAATAAAAAGAAATAAAGAGAGATTTAGGGTTTTCAAAACCTCTGGTCCACCACTAGGAGTGCTAAAAATAATAATGGACATCATATTTTCACTCCTTGTAATTTTAGAAATTCATAAAAACTGAAATGGGTGCAATCGGAGCTTTCTAGATCGATTAGTGGATTTCGGTCAAAACCCACTGATGGACCTAGAGAGCTCCGATTGCACCCATTTTAATTTCTATGGATTTCTAAAATTGCAAGGAGTTCAAATATGGTGTCCATTATTTATTTTGACTTTTTATATATGTTAACAAGTAAAAATCAAAGAATCGGCAAAAAGACCCACGTTGGGCCTGATATGATTCCATATCAGGCCCAACGTGGGCTTTTATGTCGATTCTTTGATTTTGCTTGTTAACATCTATAAAAAAAATGAATTACTTGCAATTTTAGAAATCCATAGAACTGAAATGGGTGCAATCGGAGCTCTCTAGGTCCATCAGTGGGTTTTGACCGAAACTCACTAATCGACCTAGAAAGCGCCGATTGTATCCATTTCAGTTTCTATGAATTTCTAAAATTACAAAGAGTTAAAATATGATGTCCATTATTATTTTTGGCACTCCTATTGGTGGACCAGAGGTTTTGAAAACCCTAAATCTCCTTTTATTTCTTTTTTTATTTTTTTATTTTTGTTGTATCTAGGCCTGATATCTCCCATATCAGGCCCACATTGGGCATGATATCGGGCCCAATGTGGGCATGATATCTCTTCATATCATGCTTAAAAAAGGAAAAAAAAGAAGAGATTTTTTCTCAACAGAATCAGAGATTTTTTTAGACATCATATTTCACTCCTTGTAATTTTAGAAATTCATAGCGAATGGGTGCAATCGGCTTTCTAGATCGATCGGTGAGTTTCGGCCAAAACCCACTGGTGAACCAGAGCTCATTTCAGTTCCTATGGATTTCTAAAATGCAAGGAGTTCAAATATGGTGTCCATTATTTATTTTGCTTTTTTATCAAGCAAAATCAAAGAATCGGTAAAACTCACATTGGGCCCGATATGGACTCAAATCAGTCCACATGGCCCTGATATGGAATGATATCAAGCCCACGTTGGGCCTGATATGGAATGATATCAGGCCCACGTTGGGCCTGATATGATTCCATATCAGGCCCAACATGGGTTTTTATGCCGATTCTTTGATTTTGCTTGTTAACATCTATAAAAAGTCAAAATAAATAATGTACACCATATTTGAACTCCTTGTAATTTTAGAAATGTTTTGACCGAAACCCACTGATCGACCTAGAAAGCTCCGATTGCACCCATTTAAGTTCCTGTGGATTTCTAAAATTGCAAGGAGTTCAAATCTGGTGTCCATTATTTATTTTGGCTTCTTCAAATGTATTAAAATGTGATTAAAGATTGACTAATGTTATTCCTATATTCTGCCGACAGAGGAGAGAGAGAAGTGAGAGAAATATAATGAAGAAAAGAAAAACAATAGAAAAAGTCAAATTATCATGAGGGTAAAATAGGAAATGCTTTTAAAAAAGTGTGCTCTTTGGTAAATACCAAAGTAGTGTACGTCTTTTGATAAATTCAGATTTTCAAGTGCACCTTTTGGTAAATTGCCGTTAAAAGATGCGTGCTCCCTGATTATCCTTCATTATTTCAGAATATATTTAGGTCAAACTCTTTCTTCTTCTTAAAAAAAAAAAAAAATGGGTAACATGTTCAAATCAATTCTTCTGCTTAAAAAAATTAATGTCTCCCGTTGTGTGACTGTACGTGGCTTTTAGGTCGCTTTAGGATTAAAAAAAATCTTTTCCTCTTAAAAATTTAAATATTTTGAGCCGTCCTTTAAACTTCCTCGTTTCCCTTGATGACACCTCACCTTTCAGAGTCGTCGATAACTATCTTTATCGATCAACTGCCTCAAGGCTGCATTGCATCTTCAATATGTTCCTTTAAACGTCTTCCTCCTACATTCAAATACTATATTTTTAAGGTTTATATAATGTTATAATATATAGAATCGTAGCTACTACAACATTCTTATTTATGATCCTATCACATTATAATAGGCTATGATTTCATAGTTACTATAATATTCTGGTCTAAGAACGTTATAACAGCTACAATTTCGTAGCTGCTACAACGTTTTTAGACCAGAATATTATAGTAGCTACAGAACCGTAGCTGCTATAAAGTGATAAACATGTTATAGCAGTTATAAAATCGTAACTGCTATAATGTTTTGATCTAACATCATTCATAGACTAGAATATTGTAGCAGCTATACAACCGTAGTTGTTACAAAGTGATAGACACATTATAGCAGTTACAAAATCGTAGTTGCTATAAGTTTGAATCTCTGTGCTGACTTAGTTGAGAACTTTAGATAATTGAAGAATCTGACATTTCCTAGCAATGGAAGAAAATGGTGGCGAGAGGAATTCTCATCAATAGAGGATATATTTTCGTTCTATAACCAACATCCACGATAAGTCGGATTTAGCGCAAGGATAAACAATAGCAAGAAAAATAAGAAGACAAATGAAGTTGTCTGGAAAATATTTGCATGGTTAAAATAAGGGCATACAAATCAAATGTGGTGGAATAAACATGCAAAAGGTCATCAACAAACAAGTGTTAGAGACGCGGTGAAGTTAGAACTGGTTGTATGTCAAAGATTTTACTTGTCAAGGAATAAATTGGACTTAATTGGGCTATCACTAACTTCATAGAAAGTTAAAATCATTCACTCTCGACTCCTTCAGAGGTGCATTTGTTACGCTTACATCGTAATATTTTGGTAAAAGCGAAAACTTGATTCAATAGTTTTCAGAAGTCAATGTGTTAACTTATCAACAAATATGATTATTTGAGATAGAGTATAGAGGGCCTAAGCGAGTATATTGTAGCAAAAGAGATATTAAAAATTTTGAGGAAGAGCTAAGGGAGGAACAAAAGGGTACTGATGTCGAAATACTGATCAAGTTATTTGCATCTGAGAAAGAGAAAATTTTAGCCTTTTTCTTTGATTACGAGCCTGATTTAGATAACAAATTTAGTAGGTATTTTTGGGTTGTTCATGTATCAAGGACGACATACAGTGTATTTGGCAATACAACAGTATTTGATATGACATAACTGTTGGTGCAAGTTGCACCAGAATCAAACCTGAGTTTTGATGTTGTCAAAGGTTCAAGTTAAGTCTTGTTGTGATCTAACAAGTTGACTGAGTGTACATACTATTTACTCAACCGGGAAAGACCTAGCTGGAGGCTAGGCAGGAGAAATCTTAACAGATCGTGGAACCCAGGTGCAAGTCCAAGTGGGTCAAGGGGACCCGACGCTTGACGGAGTGATCGAGAGGTCTGGAGGATCAAGATCAAGAGAAAAGTCCTGGCGAGCCGATCAAGGCTGAGTGAAAATTCCAAACTGGATCTGGAGAATCAAAGTTTGGCAGGTAGCTAGGTTGAGGTAAACAAACTGGAGGAGCAACAGTGAGGTCGGGTTCCCGAAGGGAACAACCTTAGGTTGCTGATCCAACTGAAGAAACCGGGAAGGTTTCAAAGTTGAGATCAAGACAGTTCTATTGTCTTTCATATTACTCTTGCATTAGAATATTATTGTTTTAACATTTGTTCTACAGGAGATTTTTGCTTAACACTGTTTTGTAGGTCCGACTGGATCGGTCGACTGAACCACTATATCGGTCAACCGAACAAGAAAAAATTAGTGCAGTATTCAGACCAGACCAGAACAGAGTCCAAGTCAGATCAAATACTGATCGATCGACCGAACCCAGATGACTCAGCACAGACATCAATGATCAGACAAGAAGGAAAGGACACGGATCGGTCGACCGAATGCATGGATCGGTCGACCGAACCAATCAGCATTAAAGGCGCATTAACTGTTGATCTCGGCAAATCGCGACGAACAAGGAAGGAAGTTGTTCGGTCGACCGAAAAAAGTGTTCGGTCGACCGAACCCTTAAAGAACATTGATTGTCGGAGATCGAGCCAGCGTCAGACTCCAGCCAGAAAGGAGGGGAGCATGTTCAGTCAACCGAACAGGAGGATCGGTCGACCGAACGTCCAGTACACCTATAAAAGGAGGCTCGAAGTCTGAGGCTATACATACTTCTGATCATCTAAAAAGCCCTTCTTTGCGTACGGATTATGCTACACGTCTTCATCAGCTCAGCAAGTCACTCCGTCTGGAAGTACCGACCAAGCTACATTCTACGAATACTACTGTCGGTATAACTTTTGTATTGCACTCATTTTTAAATAA
Source organism: Zingiber officinale (assembly GCF_018446385.1). NCBI lineage: Eukaryota > Viridiplantae > Streptophyta > Magnoliopsida > Zingiberales > Zingiberaceae > Zingiber > Zingiber officinale. Next base: position 89,392,759 of record NC_055994.1, on the reverse strand, counting down.
GATAGTAGGGTTGTTACTATCTTATACTTTCTGTATCTGTACGATCTGCTTCTTTCCGAAGATTTCGGAAAGAAGAGTCATAGTGATTGCCCATCGGTGCGGTTAAGGATCGCGGGCCTTCGAGTAGGAGTCGAGCTAGGCTCCGAACGAAATAAACGAACTTGTCCCTTTATATTTTTCGCTGCTTACTCGAATTGTTTTAAAATACGAAAGAACAGTTTTAAAAAGAGCGCGATATTCACGCCCTCCCCCCTCTATCGCTTGCATCCGATCTATCAATTGGTATCAGAGCCTCATTAGCTCTGAAAATTCTTAACCGATTTTCAAAGCACTTTTTAAAACTGTTTTCTTTTTCGTTTCTTGTAAAATAATTCTTTTCTCATTTCTACTTTTCAAGCACTACTAATCCCAAGACGAAAGTCTTGGAAATATTTTCTCTTTTAATTTTTTCCTTGCAAGGATGTCGAACTCGTATCAAGAAGGTTAAAGTACGGTCTGACCTCCACTATTTAAAGGAGAAAATTTCAGTTATTGGAAGAATAAAATGGAGTGTTACTTGAAGTTCGACATCGAACTCTGGTTCACGATCTTGAAAGGCTACACTCTACCAACAAAAGACGGAACAACATTAGAACCAGAAGAATAGACTCCCCAAATGATCAAGAATGCACAACTGAACTACAAGGCGATTAACACCATTCAGTGTGGGCTCACAATAGAGGAATTGAACTGAGTCGGCCCCTATGACAACGCCAAAGAACTGTGGGGCTCGCTAGTCAAACTACACGAAGGGACCGATGAGTCCAAGGTAAACAAACGAGATTTACTTTTAAATAATTTATTTAATATAAAATGTTTCCCGGAGAGTCGGCCGCGCAACTATACGCTCAACTGAAGGACATCCTAAACGGCCTCCACCTGATCGGGCATAATCTTGAAAACTGCGACACGATAAGGTATGCTCTGAACGCTTTTCCGAGGAATGCTTTGTGGGCATCAATTGTAGATGCGTACAAAGTTTCTAAGGACCTTTCAATACTTAAGTTAGATGAATTATTTTGCGAGTTGGAATTACATGAACAATCTAACATAAGCTATGTCGAGAAAGGAGTTGCTTTGTATGCAGGTCCAAGCAAGGAAGCAAAGTCAAAAATGAAGATCGAGTTAGAAAGCGAGTCTGACTCTGACTCAACAAACGAAGAAGAGTTAGTCAACATGGTCTAACGTCGTCGCTCGACGGTCTTCAAGGCGGGGTTTTTATAGTCGCCGCTTCAACTTCTAGAGCTCGTGGCTCTAATATAAAATACACACCCCGCCGATCGGCTCGGGGGTCTTCGACATCGAGCTCGTGGCTCAGATAAATACACATTCGGTCGATCGGCTCGGGGGTCTTCAACATCGAGCCCGTGGCTCAGATAATATACACACCCGGTCGATCGGCTGGGGAGTCTTCGACATCGAGCCCGTAGCTCAGATAAATACACACCTGACCGATCGGCTCAGGGGTCTTCGATATCGAGCCCGTGGCTCAGATAAATACACACCCGGTCGATCGGTTCGGGGGTCTTCGACATCGAGTCCGTGGCTCAGATAAATACACACCCGGTCAATCAGCTCGGGGGTCTTCGACATCGAGCCCGTGGCTCAAATAATATACACACCCGGCCGATCGGCTCGGGGATCTTCGACATCGAGCCCGTGGCTCAGATAAATACACACCCGGTCGATCAACTCGGGGGTCTTCGACATCGAGCCCGTGACTCAGATAATATACACACCCGGCCAATCAGCTCGGGGGTCTTCGACATCGAGCCCGTGGCTCAGATAATATACACACCCCGTCGATAGGCTCGGGGGGTCTTCGATATCGAGCTCGTGGCTCAGATAAATACACACCCGGCCGATCGGCTCAGGGGTCTTCGACATCAAGCCCGTGGCTCAGATAAATATACACCCGGACGATCAGCTCAGGGGTCTTCGATATCGAGCATGTGGCTCAGATAAATACACACTCGGTCGATCAGCTCGGGGGTCTTCGACATCGAGCCCGTGGCTCAGATAAATACACACCTGACCGATCGGCTCGAGGGTCTTCGATATCGAGTCCATGGCTTAGATAATATACACACCCGGTCGATCGGCTAGGGGGTCTTCGACATCGAGCCCGTGGCTCAGATAAATACACACTCGACCGATCGGCTCGGGGGTCTTCGACATCGAGCTCGTGGCTCAGATAAATACACACCCGGTTGATCGGCTCGGGGGTCTTCAATATCGAGCCTGTTGTACAGATAAATACACACCCGGTCGATCGGCTTGGGGGTCTTCGATATCGAGCCCGTGGCTCAGATAAATACACGTCCGCCCGATCGACTCGGGGGTCTTCGACATCGAGCCCGTGCTCAGATAATATACACACCCGACCGATCAGCTAAGGGGTCTTCGACATTGAGCCCGTGGCTCAGATAATATACTCACCCGGCCGATCAGCTCGAGGGTCTTCGATATCGAGCCCTTGGCTCAGATAAATATACACCCGGTCGATCGGCTCGGGGGTCTTCAACATTGAGCCCGTGGCTTAGATAAATACACACCCGGTCGATCGGCTCGGGGGTCTTCGACATCGAGCCCGTCAGGGGCGGAGCTAGGATATTGGTTGAGTGTAGGCAATAATATAATATATTTAATAAAGCAAAACAAAATTAAAATTTTATAATTGTAAAATTATGCATGGTATAAAATCAAAGATCAACATAGACTAGGCAATATATATATATTGAGTGTGCCTCATTGAAAAGAACTAGAGAAAGGAATAGTTAATCATGTTTCGTTATATAATAGAACAGAACATGATACATAGAAGCTGACATAATAATTAAACCCCAAATGACAAAATGAAAACTAGCCCGATGAGCTTGTCCAACCGATTAGCCTCCCTAATATAAAAAAAATGATCTAATCCACCATCTTCAAACAAACAGATTCTTGGCTATGAGATGCACTCAAAAGTTCTTCATAATTTTCAAATATCAAGCCAGCATCATCCACATTGAAATCTGCATAGAAATAGTTGCAAATGAATCAGACAAATTAGCACTTGCTATCAAAATTCAAAATGGAAAGCTAAAACTTATAGTGATAACGTGACATATTCAACATTAGTAGAACTACATGATTTTTTAAAGAATATATTAATTTCAAAGGAGAGTTGTAAAGATTTTAAGTCAAGAAGTTAATTCTTTTGTTAACAAAGCATACAATTGAAATCAAATATCGCAATATAATTACCTTACAATTGTTCTTTCCGAGTCTTCATATTTGGAAACTTTTGTATAATAGCTTCATTATCAATCATTAGAAATATATCTTTCTCTACATAGACAATAAGACTATCATTCATCCAATCATCACTCATTCGATTGCGCAACCTGTCTTTCACAATTCTCATGGCAGAAAACACTCTCTACCGTCGCGGTCGCAACTGGTAAAATTAATGCTAATGTCAAAAGCTTAAAAACCAATGGATACACCATACTTTTCTTTGACATAACTAACTTCTCTGAAAGATCACTGAGGTCTTTCAATCCTTGAAATATTTTGTTAGAACGCATATCACATATATAAGTTTCAAGTTGATCATCAAGTACGAGAAGATCAAATCTTGAGAAATCTTGTGGATAAAACTCAGCCAGTTGCAACAATTTTTTCTTGTCAAAAGCTAAAAAAGAGTTTTGTGGACACAAACAAGCTACACAAAGAAGCAACTCTGTACTTGCCTCTAAGAAACGATCATTTAATTCTTGAAGTTGCATATCAATAATACCATAGAATAATTCAACTCGATAGTGATGTAAATTTGTCACTTCTGGTGGATTACGATGGGGACGACCACATGGTGCCCAACGTATGAACATATCATCCATTTTGAGACAATCAATGTAATGTTGTTGACAAAAACAGTGAACATTTTCTAAAAATGAATCCCAACCATCTTCTCTCATATTTTGGAGTCGGTGTTTGCATACTTGTACCAAATCCATTGCATTTACAATATCTTGATCTTTCTTTTGTAATGTCGTCGACAATTCACTCGAAATCCCTAAGACATGTTTCATCAAGTGTAGATTGAATGCAAAATCAAATGAAAGTATTGACTCCAATAAATTAAATGCCTCAGTTTTATGATCAGGAGAACTAGAATCATCTTTTGAAATCACTTCAAGCACATCACTGACAGCAGAGAATATAGAAATCAAACTGATCAAAGAATTGTAATGTGACCCCCAACGTGTATTCCCAGCACGTTGAAGGGTAGTTTCTTGATTAAGTCCTCGACCACTTGAAATTTCATCCCTCTCTAGTGCCTCAACAATAAAATCTGAATGTTTCTCCTTAAGAAGATCAGAACGTTTGCAAGATGATCCAACAACATTTACCACATCACCAACAATACGAAAGAAATTAGAAATCGGAAGATTTTTCTTGGCCACAGCTATAAGAGCTAGTTGAAGCTGATGGGCAAAACAATGTATGTAAAATGCACATGGGTTCTCCTTTAAAATGAGTGCTTTTAGACCATTAAATTTACCTTGCATATTACTTGCTCCATCAAAACCTTGTCCTCTCACATTAGCTATGCTCAAATTATATTTAGAGAACATCTTATCAATAGCAGCTTTAAGTGAGAGTGCTGTAGTACTAGTAACATGTTCAATTCCAATAAAACGCTCATTTACATGCCCACTACTATCCACATAGCGCAAAACAACTGGCATTTGCTCCTTCATTGACACATCACGAGATTCATCAACTAAAATAGAGAATAATGAATTACCAATATCTTTGATAATAACATTAATTGTTTCAGATGCACAGGCCCTTACTATATCCTTCTGAATATCCGGTGATGTTAACTTGCAATTTTTAGGAGCATTTTTCAATATCACATCATTAATCTCTTTATTATGAGCACCTAAAAACTCCAGTAGAATAAGAAAGTTACTCGGATTAAGAGAACCTTCAGTTTCATCATAACCCCGAAATGAATTCCCTTGTCGCAACAAAACTATAATACAATCAATCGAAGCATTGAGACGGATACGATAATCATTTCGCATTTGCTTTGACTGTTTGTGCAAAATTGATTGAATCTGCTCATCTTGATTCATCAAAGCTTCACAATTCATTCGAGCTTTATGATGTTCACTATCATGTTGGCCAACATGAATATTTAATCTATCTTTACCCTTCCAATTTGTGAATCCTTTGCTAACAAAAGTCTCTCCTCCTGCTTGTTTTCCCTTAGTTGTCTTGAAGAGATAACAATACAAACAATACGCCGCATCTTTTTCTATACTATATTCCAACCAATCACCAAATTCCTTAAACCATGAAAGATTAAACCGTCTAAATTGGCTTACTCCAAATTTTTGTTTTGGGAATTCATAACCTGAAGGTTGGCATGGGCCTTTTTGCAAATATATCCTTCGAACTTGATCCCTAATGTTAACATTATAAGAACAAATTGGAATCTTTAGTCCAAGATCTGCTGGTAATTGTGAAAAATTAAATTCTCCAACTGTAACATCTCTAATATTTTGTTCTTCTGGTTCTGGAGTTTTTCTTTTAAAAAATCTATGCATTGTAGACATAGTGATTTTCTAATATAAAAAAATAAAAAATGAATTAACAATCCAAACTTAAACAAAATCCTAAAACCACCTAATATTAAAGATAAGACCCATGCTTATTGCTTAATTGCATAATAGAAATATAAATAACTAAGCAAACACAATTAAGTAAACATCAATGTATAAAAATGAATAAAAACAATGGATTTATGCCGAGCAGTGACGCGGTCACACCAAGGCAGGGATGGTCATTAAGTGCAGGACTGAATTGGTTACACTCGTACGCTACCGCGCAGGCATTGCAGGACCGAATTTGTTGCAATAATTTTCTTCATATTAACTATAACATTAGACATTAGTAGCTCTTAATTTTGTAAGCATATGGTAGAAAATAAAACAATATACAGATAACTAATATTAGTTGTGGAAACAAAACTTAGAACTTAGAAGTGCCTCACCGGCTCTCTGGGTTTTTTGTTCAAAACAAGAAAAAAAACATTTAGGGTTAAGACTTTAAGAGTTACCTTAAGCTTCTTAGTTTGCTAATTGCTATGGCCTATGGAGTGCGGCCGCAAGGGACTAAGGGAGGAACCGAGGAAGATGAAGTCGAAGAGGAGGCAGGGAGGAAGGACTACGTGACCGCATGAGCTACGAGTCTACGACGATAATATTTTTTTTGTTCGGGCCCAGTGTGGGCAACTGCCCACACTGGGCCCATGTAAGCTCCGCCCATGGAGCCCGTGGCTCAGATAATATAAACACCCGGTCGATCGGCTCGGGGGTCTTCGACATCTAGCCCGTGGCTTAGATAATATACACACCCGGCCGATCGGCTCGGGGGTCTTCGATATCGAGCCCGTGACTCAGATAAATACACACCCCACCGATCGGCTCGAGGTTCTTCGACATTGAGCCTGTAGCTCAGATAAATACACATTCGACCTATCGGCTCGGGAGTCTTCAACATCGAGCTCATGACTCAGATAAATACACACCCGGCTGATCGGCTCGGGGGTCCTTGATCGAGGAACTGTGGTAGATCATATAACTAAAAGAGGAAATATAACGGAAAAACTGACCTGCCAACCAGCAGAGGATCTAATTCAATTCCTCGACTCCCGAGTACTCGTGGAGTGAGGCGAATATGATATGCTCGTCGAAACCCACCAAGGTCATGAATATAGCAAAATTTTCCGGCGTCTTCCATCTCCACATTCCAAATCAGGCGAAGTTCCCACAGACGGCGCCAATTATGTTCCTGTCGGGAAGCTGAGAAGACGGACCTGCCGGAATGACGTGTCTGGAATATTGACCGCATCATCATGACCTGGATGGTGGGATGTCTCCTGTGTTGACCAAGTCGCCAGAAGTCCTTCGGTCAACAATACCTGCAGCCAGCGACCGGGTTGCCCCGGTCTCTGGTACCTCGATGCTCGAGGCGAGCCCCACGAATATATAATGATCTGAATAATAACAGGACAATAAAATAAGTACGAAATGAGTACGGCGACGTACCCTGGCCCCGGGGGGCGCTTTCGGATGGAGCGGTGAGCTGGTTGCGAAGCTGATCGAGTCGTCGTGACCCGGAAGGGTGGATGCCTCTGAACCGTCCGAAGAGGAGTTGGGTCCGGAGGTGACGACGCGGAGCCGAATACAGCATGGATCTAAAAGGTGGCACACAATCGGAATACAACGACGACACAACCGGCGTATGACATTGGCTCGCAGGCCGGAATGTGACAACGGCGCGTATGCCGGAACACAGTGACAAGATAAAGGCCAGAACACGACACACAGATTGAATCAACACATGGATCGGCATACCACAGCGACACAAATCGGAACCGAGGTAAAGTCAGCACAGGGACTGCTGGTAAGTGATGGTTGCGGCACGCGAAAGCTACCGGCGAAGCCCGGAGGAGCTGCTGGGGGCGCGTGGAGGTTGTCGGTGGGGGGCTGGCAGCGTGCGGAGGTTGCCGGCGGAGGAGCTACTGTACACGTGGAGGTTGCTGGCGGGGGGCTGGCGGGGGGCTGGCAACGCGCGGAGGCTGCCGGCGGAGGAGCTGCTGTGCGCGGTCAGCGATGGGCGTGGGTTGTGGGTGCGGTGCGAGTGGTCCGATGAGCGGCGAGTCCTGTCGAAGGTCCCTGTGGCGGCAGCGCGGGGAAGAAGGGAGCTTTCCCCTCCCCTGCTTGCCGTGGTTGCGGCAAGGGGAGAAGAAGACCCTCTCCTAGTCGTGGAGGCGGCGACGGAAAACCCACGCCCCAAACTCCTGGTGGCGGCGCTGGAATGAGGAGACCGGAGGGGAAGGGGTAGAGGAGAGGAGGGGAGCGCCTACGGCTTCAGTGGACCAACGAAGGGCGAGAGAGGGAGACCACCCTTCCTTGGCTGGCGGCGGAGCCCCAAAACCCGACTTTTTTTCATGAACAGTACTGGCCATAACTTAAAAGTCCTCATCCTGAAAAGACCAAATTGTCTCTCTTTCCTCCTAATTACTCCTATACCCAAAGCTGTATCCGCATAAAAAAAAAAAAAAAAAAAAAAATATATATATATATATATATATATATATATATATATAGTACCAAAGAACAGTAAATGCCTGGTTAGGGGATAGATGATTATCTTTTATGCCACAGGCTTTTAATTGATAACAAATCCATTACGTATTTTAACTTTTGATACATTTCATATATTTTCAATTTTATAACAAATTTGTGTATAAAAACTTGTGATTATAATTTTAAATTATTCCTTCAGGAAAGTGTTTCCATGCCATTTGGGCACGTTATCAGATTTTATTTTCATTAATAAAGCATGTCATGCATGAATACATTTATCAATAAGAAAACATATGTAAAATCGTTAAATTAATATGCACAATGGAACCTTCATAAAAATGTATCATTTCCCTTTTAATTCAAGAATGTGACAAGTTTATGCAAGTCCAATATATTTTTCATTTAAAAAAAAAACATAACTTTGTTAAAATCTCAAAAACTTCATAACAAATTCAATGTCTAGCGCTTTTACCCTAGAACTTCAAAAAAAAGACAAACTTGCATCCTACTATCAGCTTTTCCTCCTTGCCCTCCATCTTTATTCTTCCCTCCAAGTAGAAATCACTACTGGCTACTAAAAGACTGTTGTATTCGCACATATCTGCACCTTCAGTGCATCAGGGACAACAATCTTCACGACAAGAAAATGAAGTGCAATTTTGTCTCTTATTCATGAAACACCAAAAAAAACGAATAAAGGAAACAATTCACTTGACAAATTTAAGGTGTGACAAATTCCATCCTCATAACGCAAAAATGAGAACACTTAAGACGCTCTAAAGAAACAGTATGCAGAAATAAACAGACTGGAAATCCACAAATAAACACAGTTGTTGCTTCTATCTTTCCCCCCTTTTTTTCTCCTTTCCATTTCTTTTCTTGTTCTTTTGATTTTTCAATTTTTTTCTTTTTTTTTTTCTTTTTGTTCCTCCCTCTTCAGTCTGCAACCTAAAAGATACTTCAAGATTCTGGCATGGCAACCGCAAAATAAAATGCAACCTCCCATAGATTGCCAGTAATGTTCTCATTCTCCACCCTCCCTCTGTGAAGAACTCTAAAACAAGTCACTCTTGATCCATTTGTCCGATAATGTCACCATTACAATCGGCGGCAACATCAGCATGTAGCTGGCTATTCACGTTGCCAGATGCTGACCGACTGAGAATCCTTCTCCTGCTCTGCTCAGAAACTGCCGCCTCCAGATCAACAGCTTGCAACTGTGCAGCCAGATTATCAGGTTTCAATGTCACTGGAGACTGACCAGAAGCGTTGGCAGCCCGATTGATACTTGGTCGGAGAAGATAACTCATCCAGCCTTTACGCTTCCTAATTTTATCGCCCTGTGATATGCATGTGTCAAAAATAACTAATAGAGGACTAGCACAGCGTAAAAACAAGTTGGTGTATGTTCATGGGTTTACATGGCAAGTTCATCTATGAAGCTAAGAACCTTTGAATTAGTTTTCTGTTCATATTAATCATTACAAATGGCTAGGGGAAAAAATTTAAAATGTACCTGCACTTCGACTTCAGTGGACAGCGGGAGAGTGTCTAATATGAAGTCTATGTTGTTCGTTATTTGTCTGACCTGTAAATATTGAGAAATTTTTCCATACTGAAAATTAATACTTCAATAGTTAAATTAGAAAGATAAGAAACAAGAAAACAATAACATATATATATATATAAACCACGAGGGATTGACGCCACTGTGAAGTGTGACCCATCAAAACTGTCCTAATCATGAGCAACATGGCCAACTAGATCACAAAGATTGAAACGGCATTGAAACAACCAATGCAGTAAGTAGAAAAAATTGTCACGAACAAGATCGCCTAATGCCTCTCCAGTTGTGAGTTGTAAGCAACTAAGCATAAAAGATACTTTCTCTAAACATAATTACAAATATAAATATCACAGCAACTTTATCAGAATTTAATACAATGTCTGAGAAGTTGAGCATCCCAAGTAGCTGAGGTCAGCTAAAAGGCGTATTCCAGCAATGGGCTCTATATAAATTTGTATTACTTGTAATTCCAAAATATCAAGGTCCAAAGTCATTCAAATGTCTTCAAATTTTATCAAATAAATTTAATTGAACTCCTTCTACCCTGTCACCTTTAAAAAGAATATCCTCTGTTAATCCGATGATAACATAAATAATAAGTCATCAAATCACCTTTTAAGCATTCTGAAGGTGGAAATTCAATCCCATCCCATATAGTTGGGATTAAAACAACTACTTGTTCTTCAAGATGGACATTCACAAATTGGCAACATAGTTTGCAAGAGTGGTAGTCATCGTCAGTCACTTATAACAAGGATCAAATTCTGTTGATAAATAATCATAATCTGGCCAAAAGAACTAGAAAACAAACAACTTTATACAGCTTGAAATATTTGCAGTTGAAATTCAATAGTGTACAGATATAGGTCACGATTATCAAAATAGAAGCAGTACACATGATAGTCGACCAATGAGTATTGGAAAAAAAAAACAGAAGTACAGAAGTTTGCATACACTCTGTCGGAATCTTCAGACGACTATTGTAACTCAATCCACATCCTTTTTCAGTTTGACTTGTGTCAATTGATAATACATCATATCCAATATTCTACATGGTGTTGGAGGATCAAATTGAAGGGGGATGAAATCACAGAGCCAAAAAAGTGATTGACAAGAGGAAGTGACAATGATCATGAGCCCTTTGCATTTGAAATATGCTCAGCTTAGACAATTCACTTCTACAAAATAAGTATTGTCATCTAGTCTGGGTAATGTCCTATTCCAAGAAGATAAAAGTTAAGATACCAATTTTATATTAGTGCGATAGTGTGGTAATATACCATGACATCAAAGTCACAAAAGCTATTGCAAATGCCTTAGTTGTTGGTAGTGATCAAAGAAATTGCAGTTCCACAGATGATACACATTATATACGAATAATAAAATAAATTCTTCCCATACTTTCCTTCTGTTCCATGTGCTATCTTGAACTATAATTCATATTTATAATGTTAGCTATCTCTATTTGTTGGATGATACATTATTGCTTGGCTGGCAATTTTTTTCTAGATGCAACATAATTTTCAGTAACTTTGACATTCCATCCAAAAATTATACCAACATGTGTTGAGGGACTAAAATTATACAAAGCAGAGACTAAAATGACTGATTAAAAAGCCAACACTATAGCAAAGTAGTAGAAATGCTATTATCACAGTCATCCACCAAAAATTCTGATGCACTATTGTAAAGATAGATTGGAGAAATTTCAATTATTACATTATAGGTTTAGATGGAAAATAAGAACGTCACATATTGTAAAATATTTTTTCTGTAATAACACCAGAAAGAGTAGAGAAAAAGGGAATTCTTCAGACATTCTTCATGTGTCAATTATAAGCTATGATAAAACCAACTTACTCTATTGAACCCAGCGACCAAGGATACCGAAACCCATCCCTGCTCATCCATGTTCTGCCTTAAATAAACATCTCTACACAGATTCTCATCACTGGGAAAGTGGGAAAAAGATAAACAAAATATAATAATCATTTAGAGCTAATGTTTGCATAGCAATTCATTCATTCACCTGAAATAGAAATCTATCTGCTTGAGTAAAGTAGCACGCTGCGCATCTATAGCTGGGAAATACATAGCATGTGCCATTCCCGGATGATGAACAAAGGGAACAGCCCCAGGAGGTGGTTGGCTAGATAAATAAACGTAAGGAGATTGCATATCTGAAACCAGGTTAAGAGAATCCTCGTGAACAAAGAGAATTCCATCAACAGATGATGAAACTACAGATCATCCATTCAGCAAGACCATAGAACTTACCAGAGAAAACAATGGGATTCCCAAAAGGCCGAACCTGTGGAATATGTCCAGGGAATGGAGGTGGCATTGGCGGCGGTGGAGGCCTAAAATAGGGTCGGGCACCTCGGTGCTGGATCTGGAAGTCCCTTCCAAAAGAATTCCTCCGATATCCATCATAGCTACCACGCTCCTGATCACGGCGGTTACTATAGTTGCTATGGTGAGATCCAGAACCACCGCCATTGTTCCACCTCCTGTTGCCACCATAGCTCCTCCAATTGTCACCGCCACCATCATGAACCTGTGATCCCGACCCGCCTCCCTTGGAATCATTGTTGTAGTTGGTAGTGTTCTTGGTAGAATGCTCTTGAGACGAGAGCTCTCGAGGAGCCTGCTCGTCCATGTTTGCCTGGGGCATAATTGCCAAAGCCGGTGGGGGTGAGGGCGCCGCCGCCGCCGCCGCACTGGCAGGAGACGCGCCATTGCTAATATTACCACCACGTTTGATCGATTTCTGGTTTTCAGGAGCCAGATGATTTGGAGCGCCATGCGGAGTTACATTCTGCTTAGGCAAAGAACTCGAAGTCGCAGGCCCCTAAGCACAAAATCCAATAAAGGCATTAATCTAACACGACAGATAAACGCAGATTTAGATCAGTTTTTTTCTTAATCGGGAAACCCTGACCGGTGATGCAGAGAGCGGCGGCGTTCCATCTGAAGCGGAGGGCTGAGACTTAGCTGCAGGCTTGGCGGACTCAGAGAGAGCAGGCCAGGAGGCGGAGCCGCCCATCACGGCCGGGCCCGTCTCGATCGAGCCATTGGGCAAAGGGCGCTTCCAGGCGGGCTTCTTCCCGCGAGCAGCGGCGGCTTCCTGCGCGACACCATCGGAAGCAGAAGGCTTGCGATCGGAGGGATCCGGCGACGAGATCGGGGGCGGGGAGGAGGAGGATCCGTCGGGTTCACCTCGGACGACATGGGACCAGGGTTGGCGGGCGGCCCGGTCCGCCCGCGGGGAAGGTGAGGAGGGCGACGAATCCGTGGGGGTGGCGGCCGCGGCGGCCATGGAAGCAGGAACGGTCATCGATGAGGAGAGTGAGTAAGTTGAGGGAGGAAGAGAGAGAGAGGATCGGCCGCTCCCTCCTCACGCCGTCGTCCGTGCTTGTTGTTGGTGGCCCTCTTGGTCTTTTCCACTGCTCTCTCTCTCTCTCTCTCTTCCTTTCCTTTACCTAATGTTTTCACACTAAATAATAAACACCCCTAATTATCAATTATTAATTTTACCCTTCTGTTTTTTTTTCACTCAGACGAAAAACCCTAAAAACACTTTTATACATATAGATATTTTCTAGGGAAAGCCCATTCAGGGCCCTATGTTCTTCTTCAAACAAACCCACAACACAAACAAACTCACCTGTTTTTATTTTATCTTTATAATTTAAAATATTATAATTATAATGAAGAAAAACATTTTTAATCACCATAAGCAAGTATAACATCATAATCACCCTTGTAAATACAAATTTAGCATTCTACCTCAACTAGTAGCATACAAAACGTTGTAATCATTTATCTAAGAATGTACATTAGTCCACACATTGGTTTCCAACTTTAAAAGTTGTCTAAAATAAAACTTGTGCAAGTATAGAAGATGGTTGTCTATAATTTCTATGGTTTGACTTTCCATTCACATTCATAAGTTGAAGCATTTTGTTCATTTCGTCGTCTTCGTAGTTCGTTCCATGCAAAAGGTGGAACCGCCACCTGGGTCCGGCCCCATAGATGTCCAGAGGAGATAAATCACGGTTAAGCTAGGCGGTGTGCAGCTGGTGACCCTCGACCCTACGACCTTCGATGCAAGCATCCAGACACCCTATCAGCTGATCCAACCCATGGGGGCTCTTCGTAGTTCGTTCCAGTTAATATAAATAGAGGTAAATTATAGAGTAATTTTTTAGCTAATGGTTAAATTGGTAAGTGAAAGGAGTTATTTTTCCTGAGGGTATGTGTCTATCGGAAATTGATTTTTTATTATATTATAATAAGTTTATCAACCTCTGGACATCTAAAATTAGGGATAACAATGGATCAAATTTGAGTTGAATTTCATATCCTCTATATCTATAGTCATCTATTATATCTATCCTTGGTATTTAACTTTCATCAATCCTCATACTAATCTCCATACCAATTGAATATTTAACTTTCATCCGCATCCCTATCTTCATACTTGTTAAAGAATCGCATATTCATATCCTATTTATCATCCTATTGCTATATACAACTCTCTTTTTATTAAAAAAAAGTAGGTGGTGTTTGAGTAAATGACTAGAACGACTATGGATATGAGTTTGATAGTAAGGTGGAATAAGAATGACAATGGAAATGAAACTTACCTAGTTATATGAGTTTAGTTGATTCCAATAAATCTAGAAATCATTCCTAAACCCACAATCCAAATACTATCTTTTACTATCATTACATTCCCTCATTCTCAAATCTATCAACCAAATACCCCCTAAATTATTTCAATGAACTTATGAATAATTATTAAATTCTTGTACTCGTATGCTCTTATTCATCCCACGCTCCTTCGATTGAGTGAGTATTTTTTATAGAAAAGAAGATGAGATATTTGTTGATGATAGGATAAAGAGGCAAACTATGTTTTTTTTTTTTTTAAAGTGGAAGTGGGCTAAAGTTTTTTTAATAAAAAATGAGGTTTATATATATCGGATATCAAAGTATGAGTAGGATTTTACCATATTCACCTCCATACCTTAAAATATCAAAACTTAAATACATGATTATTTAATCGGATCTAAAAAAAATTTCATATCCTTCTCCATTCACATTAATGAGAAATTACCATCCCTATATGTTCGGGAAGAAATTGTCTTTGCCCATCACTGGTGGTCTCTGGCTGTCTGCTTCAAACCAAACTATAACATGAGAGAGACGATGAACCTAAGGAAGGATCACAACTAATTTAGATCATGATCCATCCTTTGGTCCATAAAAATGTGGACTGAGGAGATTCCTGCTCCTTTTACACATTCATAAGTGATCATCCATCCTAAATCCTTGTTAGGCTGTAAACACAGCCCAATTAACAAATAGATATCGACCCAATTATGGCCTCTGTTTTTCTTTTCTTGCCCCTTTCTCGACCTGATCGACAGACGGATCAGGTCATGCCGGCCTCTGCAGCTCCTGCGGGCTCCTCCTCCGAAGAACGGCTGTGGAAAAGACTCAACGATAGAGTCGATTGCATCCTCTGGCCTTGGAATCCTGATTTCCAGTCTTTGCCTCTCTCTTTCGTATGGATCTCTCCACCTTCTGCATCTTCTTTTGCTTTTGCATTCTTCATCAATTATTAACAAAAATCGTTTTTTTTTTAAAAAAAAAATCCGAGTGCGGGAGGCTTCTGAGCTTCTGATGAGCGGATTCAACTCGGTCTCCTCGTCTCCGTGCTATTTTTTTTCTTAAAAAGGCATTCTTTTTACACGATCATTTTGTTAATTGATCATTGCTTTTGCAGTAAACTTGTGTGAGATACTAACAAGGGAATTAATGGCTAGGTTGGTTTAACGATTGGTCTGATTTCTAAAAACATAAGTAATTGATTGAAAACGATATCGCTTTAAAATATGCTATAGAAATGTCAATTCGAGCTTTTTGTTGGATTCTTTTTTTTTCCCCTCACCTAAAACAACACTTTCAGGACCTTTCTTTCTAAATAAGATTCGATTCCAACTGCTTTTTGGGTGGAACAACCATACATTTCATCACACCAAAAAGGTTATACTTTTTCTGATTTAAAGAATGAAATCAAGATAAGAATTGAATGGATTGGAATGATTTTCTCATTTCATTGTTTGATTGTGTTAATGAAATGACATAACAATTGCGGTTCTTTGTACATAACAATCAAATAGCCATACATCATATTGGTATATTTCTTATTGGCACTCACAGAAAACTTAATACCTATCAACTTTGCTTTGCTACAAGTGGATCGATAATATCCCTCCATGCCTTATAATCAGGCACTGGGCCAGACACAGCCAGTGGAATCCCATTTACAAAGAAGAAAGGTGTGCCTGTCACTGCCCTTGAACAACCATACTGCAGTAGTTGAACAATCAGCGTCAGAAACAAGAAAAAAATATTAATAAAATAGAAGAAACAACCTTGAATGTTTACACTGACCTTAAAGGAAATCCTCGTTGCAGAGTCTGTTTCTGTAGCATTGAAACCAGATAGAAATGATGATAACGAATCCTTGCCGACAACCTTAGTGGCCAGTCTTGAGATGTCATCCACTATAGAAGCTCTTGTCAGGTTGTAAGTTGGTCGGTTGTAGTATTTCTCCTGTTTTGGTACAATACAAATTAGAGAAGGTGAAGCAATGTTTAGATGATTGAATTTGTAGTTGAGAAAAAAGGTCTTTTAAAAGAAAAGAAATTGTATGCAGTAAAAAAGACCACCTGAAACTTGAAGAAAAGCTCCAACAACGGGTATGTTGAGGATGAGTTGAGCCTATTGGCAATGTGAAGCGCACGGCTAGCAATAAATGCATTGCTGTGGTAACTGCACTGACAAAAACATCATTATCGCAAGGCAAATCCACTGGACAAGTTGCACATGAAGAAAGCAAACCGTTTGTCCAGACATGTCTGAGTTGTTTTGTTTCAGCAGATTTATTCATTCCAAAGAGCAATCTCAAATGAATAAACTTCGAGTCTATTCAAAAAAAAAAAAACAAAGAACAACATGGATGAGAAAAAGATGAAAAGGCTCAAGAAGAAGCCATGCCATGCGAGCGTTCCAAAAGGTGAAATCTACCACCACTCTGCATAATTTTCCACTAAAAAAATTCAATCAAAAGATGCTAAAGGAAGACCAAGTTTGACTCCGGGAACTTACGGGAGAGCGAAAGTGTGGACGACGAGTGAGAGGCGATGGGAGTAGTGGCGCAGCGCCTTCTTGAGAGGCGGCCATGAGTCTCTGCTGTCAGGGCACACAGGGTCGAAGAAGGCCTCCACCACCACGGATTTGCCCCACACGGGAGGATCAGCTCCGTAGACGAAGCCATCGATTCGGGGTGGGATCGGCACCTGCGCCGCTGCTCGCTCCAAGCCGCAACACAACAAGGATAGGAGGACGAGGAGCAGCACATCGACCATGGTTGTAGCCTTCTGCTTAATCCGATCCTCCTTCATGCCGCTCTCTCGGTCCTTCATCTACGCTAATAAATCGTAATCGAATGTAATCCGACCTCATGAATGGCGTCATCATCCACTTATGTCCCTTCCCATCGCATGTGACGCGTGTCATCTACTCATCTCTAAGCATTCTGCACGCCAACGCTGGATGACGAGAACGTGACGTGGTTGCCGTTATTAACCAATCCCTATCTTCCACGTTATCGATAAGCCCGACTTCCACTCGACGAGTCCCACGTGGCCGCCCGTCCTGATGGCGCACGCCAATTTCGCTTGGTGCTTCTCTGCGGAGGGTCTGACACATCTCTCCTTCTTTTTTTTTTGTTTTTTTTTTCATTTTTAAGAATTAATTTGTATTCTATTTTTGCATATTTAGTATCATCCTTTTATAAATATGTAGTGGTCGTTGTAGATAATACGAATAATCATATTAGTCCATACACACTGAATACAATTATGAAATAATTTTGCATGGGGCATGGAAATAATTAGTAAAATTTTGCATGATTTTCAATCGAATAATTTATGGCTCCTATTCTTTTCAGTATATTTATAATGAATGAATTCTAAATTAGAAAATTATTAACTGAAATGAAGCTTTCAGATTACGATAAAAAAGTCTAAAAAATTTAGTTCAAGTACAATCTCCCTATATAAGTTTAGATTTTTAGATCAATCAGTGAATGTGATAGCTAGCCCGACCCGACCCAATTGAGCAATTCTGCTATCATGGATTGACTGATCAAGGCATGAAACTTGCAACTACTTGGTCAGCAAGGTCGACTCAGCTGATTGTGACTCACCAAGAGATGTTGACAATTGAACGACTAGCAAAGGCAACCTCATACCAGGAATTGCACAATACTAAACACTTGTTCAATCTTAGTAACAGAGAGGTCTAAAACCTGCTCGACACATTCATGATATTCGGCTACAAAATTGCAATTGCATCTAATACAGGATTTCATAATCATACAACCTGCTGGTCTTAACAAATCTTAGACAAACGGTAGCAAATAACAGTCAACATCACGCATACTACAGTAACTGTTGTGCCTTCTGTATTGATCCAAAGAAAGAATGTAAAAAAATCATTTAACGGTGATAAACACACAGATTAGAGCTTCTCTTTTGATTTGGATTCTTTATCGAGCCTCTGCTGAATATGACGACGCAATATCTCTGAATATTCCTGCCAAAAATATTTATTAACGGGCATAAAATATAAATTGCAGGACTATAAATCATCAGTAAATGTGGTCAGTAAGAGTGTTTCTTTGTTACATAACCAAAACTAAAAAGCTAGAAAACAGAATTTTCTTGAGCGAAAATAGTAAGGGTGATAAAGAGCAAGGGCAGAGAAGGGATGGTCGTCAGCCTCTTATCAAGCACAGCAGTGTTGATGAGTGAGTAGTCAGTCTTCTTGCTTAAATTTGACTTTAGCATTGCTTGCAGATGACAACTAGGGTGACTCGGCTAATTAAACTCAAATTTAATCAATAGTTCAATGTTAACTACCTTTGTTATATAAAGATATAACAGCCACCAATGAAACAAGGGATCCATTAATTAAAGATTGCGCAGACTTGGTGCAATAAGAATAGGATGTATAAATTAATGAAAATAGACTACATACAATACTGAGCTCCACATCATCTCCAAGTTCTTGAAGGCCTTCATAATCATTTTCACCATTAAGACTGCCTGCACTTTCCACCATGGCACGGAAAATACTTCCAGGGGAATCATTCTGTTCAATCCTTTGTTGTGCTTCATGAAGATCAATCTGAGAATATTGAGTCAGCCAAATATATAAAAGACAGAAGAAATGAGTAGCAAGTTGAACTGAGTGGAATCCAAAACCATGATGAAGAAGATGAAACTATAAAAATGTAAAAATGTTTACATGATTCAATTAGGAAATCTAACAAAACACGCATGTACCTGAAATTTGCTCTCTTGCATCTTGTTTTGTCTAATCATACTATTACTTTGAGAACGAGGTTCAGATTCAGGTACACTAACTGATGGGGACTGGGATGGAACCCTGCCAATAATTTGTGATACAACGGGCAACATTTGTCGTATCATGCTAGAAAAATCAATACCACCTTGACTTCCCCCAGATCCCATCAACATGCTTCCAAGATCTTGGTCTTGTACTTGTTGCGCCATATTATTGAGAGTATTCATCATTGCTGGACTCTGAGTGCATTGCTCCATCATGTTTCTCAAAGCAGCAGTAGAACCTAATCCAGTCTCAGCCAAATTCGTCAAAATATTATTAAATGAAGGGCCACGAAGGACCTGGCTCACCATGTCGCTAACATCAATTTGTTCACTTGAACCTTGCACACCAAAAGGCATGCTATCCAAACTATTCATAGTGCTGTTACCATCGGAGCCCTGGGAAACAATTGATCTTAGCAACTGTTGGCCCCTAGAAATAGATTCTGAATTTTGACTGGCCGATGATGAATCGTGGGGTTTTCCATCCTTATCTACAGGCTTTGCTACCTTGCTCCGCTTCTAAACAAGATGTCAAATAACAACACAAATCATAATCAATGCATATCAGATGGGAAAAAGACAAAAAAAAATAAAATAAAATTGCGTGATAAGATCTACAGAAAGTTGTAAACTCTGGTACACATGTAACGGAGGTTTTCATCACCTTGGGTTGCAGACCACGCAATCCAAGCCCCAAGGGAGTAGTCCTGTCAGTTACAGCAGACTTGCTACTTTCTGCATTGGCCTCCAGCTTGTCTTCTGGGGGCTTTTCCATTGTAGTCAAACCAATATTGACAGGTTTCAAGGTTGCGGGTCCTCGCATGCCATCAGTAACCAAAAGTTTCTACAAAGCAATACTGAAGATGATGGTCCAAATTCCATAGTAGAAGGAAATCAATCTCGTAAAGTTGCAAATCCAATAATATCAGACTTCCATGGGGCTTGTTATCTTAATAGAAGATACCATAGACCATAAATACCTGCTTTCCATCTTCTGTGGAAATGTCAGGAACAAGCGTCTCAATATTCTTGTTTGCAGAATCAGAGTTATTATCGGGCCTATCACTCATAACATTCTCACAAGTATTCCATGACGAAGAACCTAGAATACCAAGATAGAAAAAATCAGCAAATATGTTGATATGTTGACAAGCATAGACACAATGAGCATAAGAGAAACAAGATTACTTGTATGCTTACCTTCAGTAACTAACTGCTGGCTGACTGTGTTTGATATGCTTTGGGTAGGGGAACATCCACTGGTTTGATTTTGTGCAGTACTAGCAAATGCATGATCCGTGTGTGCATTTTCTTGTGCCACTACTCGAGGGACACTACCAGATCCTGAAGAAAGAAGTGGAACAGTGACTGATGCGGTAGGTTGTGATCCACTAACCATAGAAGGATGAGAATGTTGAGATGAAGCAGAAAGTGTGGGATTCGACGTCTGAGACCCTGCATGTACAGGAATAGCAACACTAAAGACATGACCAGCATTTCCTTCAGAAGAACGTGCTGGAATAGCTGCAACAGCTGTTCTAGC
Source organism: Zingiber officinale (assembly GCF_018446385.1). Classification (NCBI taxonomy): domain Eukaryota; kingdom Viridiplantae; phylum Streptophyta; class Magnoliopsida; order Zingiberales; family Zingiberaceae; genus Zingiber; species Zingiber officinale. The sequence goes on along the minus strand of NC_055994.1, from coordinate 89,371,969 downwards.
AGCCATTCCTCGCAATGGAGCAGCATTCCCTACAGGTGCTGAAGCATGACCAGTTTGACTCGCTTGTCCCACGTTTTGCTGTCCACTATGATTAAGATCCCTTGAATCTTCCCTTGCACCAGAAGATGATATACCAGGTGCCGATGAAGTCCCTGATCAACTAGAAATTTAGCATAAATCAAAAGGTGAGTGAAATTAAAAATATCTTACCCGAGAGTACATGTACATTGACATTTCTTAATATGTCCCCAGCGTTTAATATATTAGGTCCGCTAACCAAAGGTAAAGAACCAGTGAAAACAGAGTTCAATTGAGGAGGAGAAGGCTGCAATAAAATAAAAGAAGCTTGCTCACATCAAATGGACAATTCAACTACAATAAAAAAATGTCAGTCACCCGAACCATTATAGGATTTGGCCCAGTGGAAGATATATAAACAGCCGGGCCAGAGTTCACAAAAGAACCATCCTGCACAAATGTAAGATTATAACACTTCTAAATATTGGTTATATTTTTTAAATTAAAAAAAAAACAAATAGCATACAGGAGTTCCCATCCGCAGCATCATAGTTGTACGACCAAGCTCCAAAAGCATTGCACCTAAATGCTGCATGACTAAACCCATATGCATGGCTTCAGTCTGTATCTGACTTCGAACCAATGGATCAGAAGTAATTTCGCCTCTCAAGCGCTCAGCCATACGCTACAGCACAAACGTCAAATTGGTATGATACTATGACATTACAATGTGAAAGAAATACTATACAGAAACATTCTGATAAATATCTCTTCTATTCTCGTCAGCATAATACTGTTAAAATTAAACAAGTTGTTTAAAATTTATAAATCTTAAAATTTTCCATTTCATTAGAGAAGGGGAGCCTTGGCGCAAATGTAAAGTTGTTGCCATGTGACCAAAAGGTCACAGGTTCGAATTCTGAAAACAACCTCCTGCAAAAAGCAGGGTAAGGCTGCGTACAATGGATCCTTCCCCGGGATCTCGCATGGCGGGAGCTTCATGCACCGGGCTGCCTTTTTTATTAGAGAATTAGTTAATGAGTCTTTTCCCATTCAGTTGACTTATTTTTGAACAACTCATATTCTTAATGGCGCAGAAACAAAATTTTAAAACAATAATACAAAACACTATACTGAAATATTCTCAAAGTAGAACTAAGAACATACAGAAAGAGCAGTTGCCGTATGTCCAGTAAGTAGTACTCTTGCTTGGTCAATTACTGAACCCAACACGTCAGGAGTTGGCATCCTATTCCAATGCAAGGATGTGTTATCTGACCTTAGAATATTCTGTGTATTGCTTGGTCCAGATGACTGAGAACCTTCAAATATTATATAAAAGAGAACATTTCAAAATTGTTTGCAAGATAAAGAGGTTCCGAAGTTCAAAAAAAAAAAAATTGAAGGAAAAAAACAAACCACTGTTTTGTAGTATTAGCTCCATGCGGTTGATGTAATATGAAAGTGTCCTCAATGAATCAGGAATGACCTAAAGTACAGAAAAAATGGGCCAATAAGAAATCATAAGATAACTAAACCAAGAAAATATTAAACGGAATGAAATTTCTACCATATTTGGTTGTAGAACTGTTGGAGAAGTAAGTTGCACCTGAAAGGGCAGCTGATTGACCAACGTAATAGGTGTCTGTGTTTGATGGATTTGTTGAGCTCTGCCAGTAGCATCTTGTGACTGTCCTGTGCCATTGCTAGGAGCTGCCTGATTCTGTCAATAAAGAACACTAGCATTAGTCCCTTCATGTAATCAAAATAAGAAACATATAAAGAAAAGACTCACAGTTGCAACAGATGGGATGTTGTTAGATCCAACAGGGGGCAAAATCCCAGCTCCTAAAGATTGCAGAACTGCCCCAACAACCTTCAAAAAGGATAAAACATATTGCAGGTAAAACCACAAAAGACTCAGAACAAAGGAACCATATCCTTAACTTTAAATGAGGTGAAATCACACAACTTCTAAAGTAAAGAAACTACCCGACCAATATCAGGCACCAAGCCCATCCCTTCTCTTTGATCAGAAATATTAACAGTTCCAAGAACAACACTATGTGAAACTTGTCCAATCCTATTGGGAGGTGCATTGGTGGAAGCATCAATCCCTAGAAAAACATGAGAATTATTACTACATACAGCTACATAGATAATGGAATATTGTGTAACCATGTATATATAGCATACAAAGAAATGTCTTTGATGGCTTCTTTAAAAAAGAAAATTCTACAAATAGTTGACTGAAATGATATACAGATAAAAGTGCAAGAATTGGAAGATACATGCATGGAAGATTCCATTTATTTGCAGTCAGTGAAAGAATAATAATAGAAAGGTGTGCAAATTTTTGGAACAGAGAAAATAATATGTATAGAATACAAATTGTAAACTCGTTGCCTAACTAAAAAAAACACTAAATACAGCAGAAACAGATCAATGACTAACTGGAAGCATCCAATCATAGGATAAAGGTCCATGGTCAGTCTAAATGAAATATTATGCAATGTTCAATTTGCATTAGAGGTGACAATACTAAAACAGCTGTGTGAAGTTACTGAAAAAGGTAAAATTAAATGCTACTACCCAACAGCAATTAGGTGTATTCTGATTAGATAAAATAAGAAATATCAGGTCATGACTTACAATGGTATGGAAATGTCCAAAGACAAGATTTTGAGTATTGGTTTCTATAAAAGTTCATTCCCAGCACAAAACTATATTGCAACAATGCAACTCATATTGTCACATAATACAAGTGGACACCAGTTTGATTGGATCAACCTATATGTCTTTTGATCATTCAATCAACCATACTGCCAAGTTCTAACTCCGGAAAAAATGGCTATCCCAATATAATTTACTCCAAAGAAGGCTATAACACTGGACTATCATATTATCACGGTTTCATATATTGTATACCCAAAAAAAAAATTGCAACAATATTCAGGAAACTTATGATGTTTGCCAACCCATTAACTTTGCATATGAACACACCAATCTCAGTGAAATAAACAGACAACTAAAATAACTGTTTTTAAATGTTGGAGTCAAGTGCCAGTACCTTATACTATGTATTTGACATATACTACCTCATACAACCCTATCATGGAATATGCAAGCTGTATTGCTACTACAATCAAAGTGCGAAACTACCATAATTAGGCGATTCATGTACCACCTGACTAATATTGAGTGACACAGTGCATATTTCAAACCACAACTTTAATATTACATTTGTCATTTGTACTAAATGCAGTTAATTCGCCCAAAGTGGCAAATTTGTAGAAATCAACTAAATTTATGTCAAATTAATATGTATGCTTAAGGATAGCAACTGGTACCTGATTATTATAAATATCCAAATAAATTAAATTATTTTTATTACATAAATTATGTTTCTTTGAACTCCCTCTACCACCTACACCTTGCACTCTTATTATTTTTACTCAACTAGTTATAAAAAATCTCTTGCTAGCCTCTGAACATGTTGATACATTCATAATTTTTTTCTTTTTTTTTTGTTTTTCATGTAAAATACAGCACGTCCTTTTTGCGCCTTCACTTCCACTACTGATGAAAACTTTGATCAAGTAAAATTCCTTTGGCAATATATTGCAGATTCCTTTGCCTCCAAAAATTAATATTCACAAAATTCTAAAGCTCAAATAATCAGATGAATTAATCTAGTCTAAATATTTATCCATTTTTTGAAAATTTAACTTTGCGCCAAAATAAGTGAGTAAACAATGAAAAATAAACACAAGATCATAGTAGTCAGTTGTTACAAGTGACAGTTATTCAAGCAAAAGCTAAACAGAGAATGCCTAATTAGCAATTGTTTCTAGAGTTTTCAAGAATGGTAACTTTACAATCATGCTACAGAATGTTAAGGTTGCAAATAAGAGAATTAGCAAAAAATCATAATCAAGAAGGAACAGTTATAGTTGGAATTCATACATATTAAGTGCCGACAAGAAAACATTACTTCAAATCCATTCTTAAATAAGGCATCAACAAATTTATAATAAAGGCTTAGCAATTGACTAAAGCAAAGAGTATCTAAATATTACAATAGGAAGAAATAATATAGATGAACCTTGGTTGCCACTGTTAGAATGATCTCCAGAAACAATCCCAGATTGAGTTTGAGCCTCATCTGGTCTAGCAACCAAATGTAGCGTATGCCCATCTTCCAGATCTATATAATTGTGAAGGTACAACTTTGTAAGGCCTTTGTAAGCAAATATCGTAAATCGATTGTTTTTAGCATACGCTCAATGCTTAGCACCACTACCCAGGCACCTTCAAGGTGAATCAATTTTATCTAGTAGAGGCAAGCAGGGTTTTGACTATGTTCAGGTTTGTTCATCCTAGCTTGTTCAAGTTTGTTTATTGAACTTTCTATCAACTTAGAGCCAGCTTCAAGCTTGTTATCAAGCTCAACTAAAGAGATTATTGTACTTAAAATTAAGTTAAAACAATGGCCAAATTCTCATTTTGAATAAATAATAAAAAAATATAGAATGTATAGGATATGCATTGTATTTTTACATAACTAAAAAAATAAAATCCACTAATAAATAAGTTCATTCATGAATTGTTCACAATTTGTTCATGAAACTAATGAGCCTATCTCACTAGTTGCATGTTTGTTGGTTTATTTTTAACATCCTCTCCATTCCAACCTTACTTAAGCTCTAGGCAGAGGGACAAAAGGCAGCTCTTATATTAACATATTATATCTCTTGCTATCCTTCTCCATTTTTTGGATAATCTTCTACATGCATGTATTTTATAATCAGTTACCTTGGTGTTTCCTCCATCCACCTCCATTATCCATAGCAAGGGGGAAAAAAGGAAAAAGAGAGAGAGAACGTTAGACCTCTAAGTCTGATAAAGATAATTATCTGAACCTTTATTTAAATTTCTAGTATCTTATAACTAATTGTAATTACAGCAAAATTGATACTATATTATATTTTATGGACAAAGTTATTAATATTAAAGACATTGATTATGAGATTGAACATTTTCAGATTAGTTTACAAATATATCATTTTTTTTAATATCACATTAGTGTAACTTTATAAAAGGACAACCCGGTGCACGAAGCTCCCGTCATACAGGGTCCCGGGGAAGGATCTATTGTACGCAGTCTTATCCTGTTTTTTGCAAGAGGTTGTTTCCAGGATTCGAACCCGTGACCTTTTGGTCACATGGCAACAACTTTACCGTTGCGCCAAAGGTCCCCTTTGCCGTTGCAACAACTTTATGTGATATGACATAATATCACATTAGTGTAACTTTATATGGTCACAAAAAAATTTCATGTTACAACAGTTTTACTTTGTGTTCTATGACATGGACATAACAAATCGTGCAACTTACACTTGATAATTAACTTTGGGTGTTAGATTTTGAGGTTTAATCTCACATGGAATATTAATCCATTAGATATTATGTCATATCCTGTTCTATATACAGACATAATTATTCTATTTAGGAAGACAATAAACATGTATCTCTTTCAACTATATTCTTGATATTTTAAATCGAGCCAGAGTGTTTCTTACTCTTCCTACATCCGCAGATAAGCCATAAGACCTGCTAACATGTAGTTGCACCTGGCAGCTTCCAGAAAAAAAGCTTAAATTGGGAACTACTACAAAAAACACTATTGTAAATTGAGCATAGATAACAAGAGGATGATAACCATGTACAATACACCGTCCATGATTCATATAGCTAAAGAAGAGAAAAATACTTGGACTTCTGTTTGACCAAACATTTAATACAATGTTCATCATATAAATACAACCCATCAGATAGCTTTTAAATATCATATCAAGATTCTGTTTAGATAAAAATCTTTGCTCTAGATATGTAAGTTACTTCACATTGGGACTCATAATGATCATATTTGCTCTATTGATCCCTACTATGCAAGATTACCTACACATGAAGGAAAAATTAAATTTTAATTTCATCCATTTAATATAGATTTATAAGTACAGAGGATGAATCAAAGTGCACAAGGGCAGGATACAATAATTTACCATGCTATGGAATTTTAATTGGACAAATCGGTTTATAACAACCAGGATGAATAAAAAAAGGCCACTAAATCACTATCATATCCTTGTTGTCGTCCTGATTTATAACTAAACTAAAAAGAAAACCACTCTCTCTGAGATTCAATTATGTGAAAGTTATGGCTAACAAAACAAACCCAATTGGAAAAACAAATAAAGGATACGATAATCAGAAAGAAGTTGATCATCCTTTAAGACCTTTCCCCTAAATATCAACCGTTGCTGCTCCACTGGAATACCTGAAACATTTGCTACCATTGCCTTCAGCGAAGGAATTGGTGCCTAGAAGAATTCAAGGAAAAAGAAAGCTAAATTAGTGTAATTATTTAATATGCTTTGTCCATCAAAGTAGAAAGATCAGGAATATAAGAATAAAGATATTTGAAATACACAAATAATCATTTTCTTAATAGTCAATGAGAACATATAAAGCATATCGCAAATCAACCCACCTATGCTTTGAAGATTTTTTTACCAAAAAATAACAACAGCTCTATTTAGCCTTGACTAAGTCTCTCATACTCTATTTAGCCTTGACATAGTCACATACAAATCTCTATGGTTGTGTGCAACAATCATATAATTAGATTAGCAAATCTTTGCTTCGAGATCCCTCAACACTTAAAGAGATGTAAAACCACCGTACACATATGGAGGCAAACAAAAATATGAGCATGTAACTATATTAAATTAAATCTTAAAAGAGTATCACTATAAACTAATGCAATGGGATATTGTGTAGATGTATGTGTAATAATTTTCCTCAACTATATTTGGATCAGTTAAGAATCTTGACCTTCCATTATACTGTATATAGCAATCAATTATAAATTTATAATATATTTTCAGTTAAAATAACATATAAAACGACAATGTTTTTAGAATAAAGTAATTATTGAATAAAATTATTTAACACATAACTATAAAAGATCGCTACAATGAGGCTTAGGCATTGTTAACGATATGTGATGTTTTATTTGACTAGGAGTATTTTTGTCCTATAATGTTACAATGTTATTGCAGCATTAGGAAAAGGGTCATATTCCAAACTACCAATCGGTCTACGGTGAATCAGATTCACATGAGGAAATCTAAATTAACACTAAAACTTACATAATCAAGGAAAAAACATATAAAAAACATGAGATCAAGATTTCCACTTCAAAATTAGAGTAGCCTACTACAAGTTGCCTAATACCTACCGCGCTGCAAAGGTTGGAACCGCCAACCTAGCGGCCCCCTCAACCCGGCCCCACAAGTATGAGAGGGAGTAAATCACGGTGAATACGGGCCCAGCTATGACATGGCGGTCTTAGGTGTTTAGCACGGACAGATATTGATGTTATCGCAATTGCTGCCGCAGACCCTCGACCTCTCGACTCATGCTGCAAGAATCCATGTCATAACCAGTTGATCCCGCCCGTGGGGGCTGCCTAATACCTACCACCTCTATACAACATGGAGAGAGAGAGAGAGAGAGAAAACATAACTCATAAAAGATTTTGTAATTAGAAAACCAAGTAGACCGCCAAAAAATAAAGAAAAATTATATTTGCACCTCGAGAAACACAACATAAGACTAGGCTCTCTCACAATGAAATACTTGAAACACTTATAGTAGTCTTACATCTTTGTTTAAACAGAATGTATAAATCTGAGAATCCAGTGATTTGACATTAATCTGTATAGTTGAGTCTGAAGATTGACTGGTTTCTGTGGCTGAACACTTGCTTTGATCATTAGCCATCCTGTTAAAAGTGATCATGTATAAACTTCATCATCAATAAAACAGGGGGGGGAAACCATTGTATAAACTGTGCAGATAGGAATGTCTCATGAACACTGACATAAAATTGTAATGCATGTTCATGTAATGGAGTGCAAAATAAAGAGTTCATTAATGACTTTTTATTAGACCGATACTGCAATCTTATATAAGAAAATTTTAATAATGACTTCAAACCAGAATATCGTTCATGCCAAAAAACTAGTGGAAGTATTTTCTTCATTTTTCTTTGCAGGGTATCAAATCAAATAGGTAATCTTTCTTAGAGGAACGTGTAAAAATAATCAATAGGCTCTAAGTTTTCGGAATTGTTTTTCCATTCCAGACTCCAAAGGGGGAAACTCTTTTTTTTTTTTTTAAAAAAAAAAAAAAAAAAAAAGGAGAAATATCCATATCTAGATAGGGGAAAAAAATCCAGAGCATAAAAGGGGCGATCAGATCGAACCCTATCTCGAAATCGGCAAGAAAACGGATCGATGCCGCCCTCCTCCCTCCGTTCTTCCTCGAAATGGTGCAGAAAATATGTGGATCGACTACGCCTCCCTTTACCGGATCCCTTGCTTCTTCCCTGGGCCTCTTGCGGTCTCTCAAGGCCACCGGCGACTCTGGAAAGTACTAGAAGCCGCTTTTCGCTCGACCACGCCCTACGACAACTTAACGGGTTGGCGGGTTCGTGTCAATCAAAGATGCAGCCGGCGTCCGGTTCGGCCCGATACGGCCCGCTAAGATGACCAGACCAATAGTCGACCGGATTAAAAACTTCCGCATTAAAAGTCCAACCTTAATTTAACAATTGTCGTTGGTGGCCTATTTAAATTAATTTATTATCAATTTTACTAGCTTTTATGACTCTTTTGACTCGTCCCGGCACCAGCCAGTCAGCCACTCGATCCTTCTTTAGTCTCCTTCTTCCCCAGCTCCCTGCAGCTTTTTTAGTCTAACATGGAAGCGTCCAAAAGCGCCTCCTTTTTCCTCCTCTGCTTCTTCCTCCTCTTCTTCTCTGCTTCTGCTTGTGACAGGTGCGTCCGTCACTCCAAGGCAGCACATTTCTCCTACTCAGCTTCTCCCTCAGGTACTTAATTTTCGAATCGCCGTAACTTTAGTTAGTGTTTTGATTTCAAGCGTTTGAAGCTTATGGATGACAGTAGGGACTTGTGGGTATGGCTCCATGGCCCTGGAGTTCACTGGGGGGCATGTGGCGGCAGGGAGCCCTGCCATTTACAGAGATGGCTTGGGCTGTGGAGCTTGTTTCCAGGTTCGAGATCAAAGATCTAATCTTGATTTTATTAATGTCTTTGTGATTGAGTTTTTAGGGGTTTGGATATGCACGCAGGTGAGGTGCAAGAACACAAGAGTTTGTAGGAGCGCAGGGGTGAAGGTGACTTTGACAGATTTGAACAAGGGCAACAGCACTGGTTTGGTGCTCAACAAGGGTGCTTTCGTGTCCATGGCAAAGAATGGCAAGGCACAGGAGCTGATGAGACGTGGCATTGTGGATGTGGAATACAAGAGGTATGAACTATCAACAAGATTGGGTACCAAATTTAATCCCGTCAAAAAAAAAAAAAAACTTTGACTTCTGTCTGTGTGTTTGTTTGTTTGTTTTTTTCTTTGAAGAGCTAAGGTAATGAATTACTGAAAATAACTGAAAACAGAAACATATGAATCTTTTTTAGAAGATTAGAAGTAAAAAAATTTTGATAAAAAGTTCAAAATTTTCCTTCCATCTTTCTGAGAAAAATCATTTATCTCTGATAACTTACAGAAAAATGGTTTTTGTTTCGAGATGCTTCTGATATTGTTTATTGTGTGTTGTAATCCAGTCTTGACTTATTCTTCATAGGGAAGATTCAAACAATGGCAATTATTTGAAAATGATTAAGGAACTACAAAACAAATGAAAACAGAAACATGGTAGTCATTTTCACAAACATAAAAATCGAAATTTTCTGATGCTAAGATTTAAAATTTCCCTTCCATCTCTGAAAGATAAAAGCTCTGCGGATATTTATTAGGATAACAATTTTGTCTTGATTTGTTTATTGTAGGAAAGTTTCAAACAAAGAGAATTATTTTTGTTTCCTTTCAAAGTTTGAATAGATATGAAACTATTGAACAACTGAAAACTGAAACATGTGTCATTTTCAGAAGCTTAAAACTAGAAGTTTTCTGGCAATTAGAAATGTGAAAAACAAAAACAGAAGTTTCCTTATGATTCTTGATGTGCCATATCATTTTCACTGTCACATTCCTCAGTGATGTGATGACTTGATGTGTTCTTAAGCAAGCAGGATTCCTTGTGAGTATAGTAGGCATAACCTCTCCATCAGAGTAGAAGAAACCAAGAAAGGATCTAATCACTTGGCCATCAAGTTACTGTACCAAGGTGGCCAGACTGACATACTAGGAGTTGATGTAGCTCAGGTAATGATGAGCCACACCACATTTTGGTATGGTATCCAATGTTCGCCCTAATTTTTAAGCTTCTTTTCGGGTCGAATCAGGTCGACTCACCAATTTGGCATGCCATGGACCGAGACTATGGTCCGGTCTGGAGCACCATTGGCCGGGTGCCCGCAAGATCACTGTACTTCAGAATGGTTATAACAGGGGGGTACGATGGCAAGTGGCTTTGGACCCCGAAGGCGGTCTTGCCAGCCGACTGGACAATCGGCTCGGTTTATGACATGGGAATTCAGATTGCTGACACTGCTCAAGAGGACTGCTACCCTTGTGACTCAGGAGAATGGAAGTGATCAAACAAGAATTCTCAACCCTTGGTCTTTAGTTCACAAGTTCATTGTGGTTGATGGCAAGATAAAAGTAACAAATTGACAAGGTTTTTTATTCCAAAGAAAATGACATGCTACCTACTGGCTAAGGCTTTGAATAATATATAATTTTGCCAATATTATCTTGTAACTTTATGGTTTAATTGGCTTCTTCAATAGGGTTTGGCCACTATTAGACATGTGAGAAACTATAAACCTAACCTAGCAGTGGGTTAGCTAAATTAGATAGCTTTTGCTTAGGACATAATTGCTTGGACTTTAGTTGGTCAAGTCGCCATGTGAAGGAATAAGTAGTTGATGTTCTTGTTGCTTACTAAACTATTTGGTCAGTCATGTAAAGTCACCCTTATAATAATTCACTTAATATGTTCTTAACATATTGCATAAAACATATTCCACTTGATCTACATTTCATTGTTTTGCTTTTTGGATAGTAATCACACAAAGTTCATCTAACTTTTTCAAATAATTAAGATATTCTTTGTTATTCACTTAAATGAAACACGATATTTAGAAGTGATGTCCACGTGATGATCAAGATCACATGACTATTCTTTTTTCGATTTATTTAGGGTTTGATCATTTTACATATTGATCTGATCTAGTAATCCAAATAATTCAGAGATGAGGTACGGTTCTAACCTTCTTTCTACGTTTGTGTGAAGGAAGAAGCTGCAGAGGTGTACGCATGCTTGTAGTTATTCAACAACTTTTTACAATTTGGCTTCCAGCTGAGAGAGACTTGTCACCTACTATTCTACAAATCATCACGCAGAAGAGGGAATCTAGGATTTCATTCAACCAGATCACTCATTTCTTCCAAATACTTTTTGAATTTAATGATGAAGATTGAGGACAATGTTCAGTTGAATCTCAACAGCAGAAACTGGTGGTGACAAGCCTGTAATTTCAAGCCACTGAGCATTTTACCAACAAATTCTAAGTTTCTAACAGATAAATAAATAAAAGTTAAAGGAATAAATAAAATAAATGCGTTTTTAACACATTTAAATTTATTAAAACTGAGCCAAACAACACGAGCTAATCACTATTGTGCTGGGAAGGAAAACAACACTATAAACCAGGTTTGTTCACTTTACAGTTTATATAAAGTATGCCCAAAATGCATATGAATTTGAGTTACAAGTACAATTAAATGATACATTGCAAGTACAATTACTACTTTGCCTAATGATCATGCTTTGTTCTTGTAGACTTGCAAGTTTTAGTTGCAGAGATCTCCCAAAATAAGTCAGTGCTCATCTTTATTTCTTCCCAGAGTAAACAGTTGCAACAAATCATACCAAATATGTAAAATTAGATAACACAAATGTACTCTTTGATCTTGAGCTACTGATAGATTCCAAGTTGCTTCACTACAGCTTTTTTTTCCTGAGCAATGGATCCCTATGAATAGAGGAAAAAAGCAACTAACACAAGTCTATTTGCATCAAGAAATCTGGTCAAATTGGATTAAGATGTTTGGAAGCACGTTTTTGATTTAGTGATTAGTATGTTCACTTAGCTTTCACTGCTGAGAGTGAACATACTTTCTCCAACAATTAGGCGTAACTCCAGTAGGAGTATAAGGAGTATAGGGACAAAGAAAATCTATAATAAAATTGAGTTAATTGATTTGAATGCACTAGTGGAAGGAAAAGATATATGTAGTTGTCAATCTAAGACAAATATGACTGGACATAACAATGAGGATGGTGATGATGGTATCATTAAGCCTTCAATCAGATATCATAAAAAAAATAATATAAATAAACTTAAATAAAAAATAAGAGTCCCAATTACTAAAAATATTTATTTAAACAAGTAATATATACCATAAACCTTCAATTCTGTTTAAATAGTTTGTCAAATCAGATTAATGGCAAATACTAAATCTGTACCATGATCCAATACTATTCCTCCACCAATCCTTGCAAATGAAAAAGAAAAAAAAACAGGAGCGTGTTGTTATATTGTAAAAATCGCAAGACTTCCTGAGTGAGCATTTGTTTTCGTTGCACAGATCCCTCATCTTTGCTTCTTCCATGAGTAAAGAGCTGCAATAAACCATACCGAGCTTACAAAATTAGATAACACAAATGTACTCTTTGATCTCAAGTGATTGATCTATCCAAGTTGCTTCACTTCAGCTTTCTTTCCTGAGCAATGGATCCCTGTGAGTAGAGGAAAAAAAGCAACTAACACAAGTTAGTATGTTCACTTGGCTAATCTTTACTCGGTCTAATTTCCCGAGAGAACACACTTTCACTGCTGAGAGTGAACATACTTTTTCAAAACAATTAAGTGTAACTTCCAGAGGAGTATTAGGAGTCTAGAGAACAAAGAAAATCTATAATAAGAGTGATTTAATTGATTTGAATACGCTAGTGGAAGGAAAAGATATATATAATTGCCAATTCAATAGTTGGACAAATATGACTGGACGTAACAAAAAAAGTAATATAAATAAACTTAAAACAAAACTAAGAGTTCCTAATGACTAAAAATATTTATTTAAAGAAGTAATATATATTGTGAACATTCAATCTTTGTTAAACACTTTGTCAAATCAGATTAATGTCAAATACTAATATCCCCCACCAATCTTTTCAGCTGAAAAAGAAGAAAAAAGGGGCATGTTGTAAAAGAATGAGAAATGAGCTTCAACTCAGGGGCGAACAAAACTTCAGTTAAATAGATAACTGATCAAATCAAACTAATTCAGCTTAATTTATTCAAAAGTTCATTTTTTAAAAATAAAATTATGGGTTATTTCAATTAAATTTATTGGTTTTTTGAATTTTGGAATTAGTTAAACTAATTAAATTGATTTTTTATTAAAAAATTAAAAATATATATATTAAAAAATTTTAATTTCTTTATTAAATCAATTAAACTTTTATTAAACAATTTTAATATTTTAAAAATCGATTAATTCGATTATGGATCGAATTAACTGCTTTTATATCAACGGTTTGTTTGATTTTAATGATAATATTTGATTGTTGCAATTGATCTAAAAATAATTTTTGGTCCTTTTATTAGGTTAAAAGACTTTTCTTATCCTTGTATTCCTATCATTCAATCTGTGGTTGATATTGTACTATAAAAGTAGTAAGACTCCCTTTGGGGTTCCAAGTGAGCATTTGTTTTCGTTGCACAGATCCTCCATCTTTGCTTCTTTCCAGAGTAAACGGTTGCAACAAATCATACCAAGCTTGTAAAATTAGATAACACAAATATACTATTTGATCTCGGGAGATTGATTTATCAAAGTAGGGATGAGAACGGATAGGATTTAGATAGGATTTCATATTTTTCGTACTTATCTCCATTTATTATATCTATCCCTATACTCATCTTCATATCATCGGGTATTTAACTTTCATACTTATCCTCATACCTGTCAGAGATTCGAGTATTCATGTCTTACCCATCATCCTATTACTCCCTACCATTCTCATTTTTTTTTTTAAAAAAAATATTTCAATGTACTTGTCTGCTCTTCCTCGTCTCATGATCCTTCGATCAGATAAACATTTCTCATGGAAAAAAAAGATGAGATACGTGCTAACTGTTGGTGCAATCGACCTCCAAGGTTTTAATGTCAGACAAATATGTTTAAGTATGTTTAAGTATGGAGTTTGATCTAAAGAAGTCCTAGTTGTAGACTAGGCAAGGGAAGTCCTAGTTGGAGGCTAGGCAAGAGAAATCTCGGTATATCGTGGAAGTCAGGTGGATAGGTTTGGAGGACCTGATCCCTAGGTATTCGAATACTGGAGCAAGAGAAATCTCGGTATATTGTGGAAGCCGGATGGATAGGTTTGGAGGGTCTAATCCCTGGGTAGCCGAATACTGGAACAAGGGAAATCTTGGTATATCGTGGAAGCCAGGTGGATAGGTCTGGAGGACCTGATCCCTGGGTAGCCGAATACTGAGTCTTGGTGAGTGAAGCCAAGTGATGAAAAACCTAGGGGGAGATAACCTTAGGTAATGAGAAGTCTTGGAGGAGTGAACTCCAAATAAGGCTGATTGGATGGTTTCTGGTCGACCGCGCGCGGTCGACCGGACCAGCGGATCTTGGTAAATCTAGGTTTAGGTTTACCATCATATTCTGTATTACTATTATTGCTGTTGACTAATATATTATTACAGGAAAAGTCTTAATGGATTAGGCGATCAGACACTAAGTATGCAAAGTCCAAACATGTCTGGAGGACCATGTTTGGCAGGTAAGTTGAGATAAACAACTGGAGGAGCGATAGTGAGGTCGGGTTCCTGAAGGGAACAACCTAAGGTCGCTGATCCAACTGAAGAAACCGAGAAGGTTTCCAAGTTGAGATCAAGACAGTTCTACTGTCTAATATTACTCATGCATTATATATTACTGTGCTGACATCTGTTTTGCAGGATTCTTTTCTGTCTAACACTGTTTTGTAGGTCCAGATGGATCGATCGACCGAACCGGAGGATCGGTTGACCGAACCATGATGACTCAGCACAGGCCAGTTCATCAGCATCGATCAAAAGCAAAATAAAATAGAGTTGATCAATCGACTGAACTCGGGGATTGGTCGACCGAACAAATCAACATTAATGGAGCATTAAATGTGGATCTCGGCTGATTTCGGCGAATAAGGAAGGAGCATGTTCAGTCGATCGAAAAATTGGATCGGTCGACCGAACCCTTAATGAGCAATTAATGCCAGAGATCGAGCCAGCGTCAGACTCTAGCCAGGAAGGAAGGGAGCTGGTTCGATCGACCGAACAGAGGAATCGGTCGACCGAACGTCCATTACACCTATAAAAAGATGCTCGAGGTTTGAGGGTTAGGGAACACTTTCTAATCGACTGAAGTTCTCTTCTGCAAGCTGCTCGTGCTACAAGTCTTCATCAGCTCTACAAGTCACTCCGTCTGATAGTGCTGACCAAAGCTTCAACTCCATTACTTGTCGGTATATTTTATTAGCTTGCATTGTAATTAACTTAAGCAAGATAGTAGGTTGTTACTATCTTGCTCATTTTGTACGTTCTACTTCTTTCCGAGGATTTCGGAAAGAAGGGTTATAGTGGATTGTCCATCGGTGCGATCAAGGATCGCGGGTCTTCGAGTAGGAGTCGACCTAGACTCCGAACGAAGTAAACAAGCTTGTCTTTCTTTTTACTTTCCGCTGTGCACAACTCTGCTTTCAAAGAAAAAGAGAAGTTTTAAAAAGACGCGATATTCACCCCCTCCTCAATCGCACCATTCGATCTATCACTAATGACCGAATAAAGAGGTAAACTAAGTTTTTTTTTTCCGTGACGAAAAGTGGTATAAATTTTTTTCTTTCCTAATAAAAAATGAGGCTATATCCATACCTGAAAATACCTATACCCAAATACTTATTTACTATAATCAAGTATAAAAATTTCTTCTATATCCTCCTCTATTCGGGTCGGATATCGGATTACCCATCAGATTCAATTTCACAGGTGAAATTGTCATCCCTATATCAAAGTTGTTATACTTCAGTTTTTCTTTCCTAAGAATAGAAAAGAAACAACTAACACAAGTCAATTTGCATTGAGAAATCTCGTCAAATTGAATTAAAATGTTTGGAAGAACATTTTTGATTTAGTCATAATTATGTTCATTTGGCTAATCTTTACATAGTCTAATTCCCTGAGAGAACATGCTTTTAGAGTGAACATAATTTCTCAAAACAATTATTTCATTTCATCTCCCAATCTTTCTCTTCTTCTCCTCGCCCCCACACCACTAACCTTCTCCTCTACTTCATTATCGGCGCAAATCCACTGTCGTCCCTTCGGCTAAGGACGTCGGTCATCACTTGCACACCCCGAAGGAATCCCTGCCCGATAAATGGACAACATCTCCTCTCTTATGACAACATATGAAATCTGGATACATTGTCACTCAGTTGTACAAGTATAATAATTATAGCCCACACGACTGGAATAACAAACATAGTGAAAGATAATAATAATAATACACAACCTACACGATTGGTATAAAACACAACCATGTAAAATAACTGACTACACTATGTACCAGTATATAACCAAATAAAAGGACACCACAAGTCCAACAATCTACACACAAGTTATTTAATACATGACCAAGTCTGAAAACTAATAATGTGAGTAAAAGCAATAGCGGAAGAAGACACTCGATG
This sequence comes from Zingiber officinale, assembly GCF_018446385.1. Taxonomy (NCBI): domain Eukaryota; kingdom Viridiplantae; phylum Streptophyta; class Magnoliopsida; order Zingiberales; family Zingiberaceae; genus Zingiber; species Zingiber officinale. Next base: position 89,355,093 of record NC_055994.1, on the reverse strand, counting down.
CTACTTGGGACTATGGACATATATCCAGATGACTCCACATGTCATCTATCTGCTACCTGGGGAAGTAAAACATGCATAGGGTGGTGAGTCTGATTGACTCAACAGGTAATAGACAAGATAATGCATGGTCAATATAAAGATTAAAACATACAATCTCAGTAAGAAAATAAGAATATGATTATATATGACATAATAAATACACATATTATTATTGGTCTAATAAACACGGTATAATAATCAGCAAATCACTAGGGATGAGTATATAACAGCATATACATGTATGATAAATGAACATGTATATGAATCATGACAATCATATGCAATAATCATATCTCAAGCAAATGTAACATATCACAAGCATATGCACAATTAGTATCTCCAAGATATGAAACACATTATCTGTGCATATGAACATGTATGTGTCACTCCTACACTTCATTCAAGTTACCACGATATCTGTATGGCTGAATGGGCAAGACTATGACAACTGCTCTCGACTTTAGCTACCACTGCTCCTGAGTGTCGGTCAGGCAAAATGCTGAGTAGTTATCTACCTACAAAGAATAAGGTCCACTGCATGCACACAACTCTGTCATCGCTACCCCTGAGAGGCCAAGTGGGCAGTACAAGACAAGTTGCATCCAACTCTAACTATCACTACCCCTGAATGGGCTAGTGGGTAACAAATATGACTAACAACTCTCTCAACCACAGAGGGAGACTTAATTGTCAGCATGCATATAGCACAATGATGGATATGATGCAAACAATCGTGATACAAATATAATCATCATCAATGCAACAACATAATACACATAAGTACATCAAGTACATGATCTATCAATCACATATATCTATATGTATGAAAAGATCCAATCAATGTCTACTAAACATTATGCATGGTAAATGGTAACACCTATAGTACATACTAAACATGTATGCACACGATAATATAGGTATAACAAACATAATACTTTTAATAGTCACACCAAACATGTGTGCTCACACAACATAGGTATAATCAATATGATTTCTAACAGTACACACACGTGTACACACTCAACATGCAAATGTACAATCAACATAGTATCTCCTATAGTACATACCATATATGTGTATACTTTACATCATATACATAATCAGCATGTTAACTCCTATACTACACATCATACATGTGTATATACTATAAAGTAAAAATATCCAATATAAAATTGTATGAGCAATGAATAGATCATCTCTAAGGTCAAGCACGTACGTATCAAACATGGATAAATACGAGTGGATTTAAGGTAAAGAAACCTAATCCATTAATTAAAAATCATGTACTAAGTTCAATGAACTATAGAGGCTAAGGAAGAAGTACTCGCCTCAATATAACTCATGTTAGAAATAACCCCCACGTTATGCTACTCTCCGCAAATCAAGGTTCTGCATCACATGTGTAATTTATCTAATTACATATGTTGCAAATAGCTAAATCACATTTCAAGATAAATAGCGAACCCCAAATTATTATTTAATCTTAGTTAATTCTCCTTTATTGATCGAATCAGATCTATTCCCAACCCTAGTTTAATCCATCCTAGTGATTACATTATACACAATTCTAGATTACCCTTAATTGTCTCATAACTACATTCTAGATTACCCTTATTGTCTCATAGATACATTGGATATAATAACCTTAATCATTCCACAATCCAATTGGACTAGTTATTCCTAACCATTCACAATCCAAATTAAACTCATTAACCTCTATATATTCCATAATCACATTAGGTTAAGATAAACATGAATCAATTCCAATAACTCTCCTAAACTTACCCAAATCCGTAGACTCCGCTATTGACTCATAGTTGAAGATGCTTGTTGTCGAGAAAAGTGGTCGGAGCAAGGTGAACTTGTAGATTTGCAAATCAAATATCCCAAATCAACCCTTGCCTCCTCTGGAATCAACTGTTCTAATGTGGTGGGCGGGAATTCAGTAAGGTTGTAGACGCTGCAACTTTGGACCTGAAGCCAATCATGTCAATTAGATGACCACATTGGCCGTCAATTGGATAGGAAACAGAGCAAAGGTAGGGAGGGCACACCATACCTTCTCGTGGCCAGAAGCTTCTCGTCAAACCAAAGGGTTAAGGTCTAACTCTAGTCCTGAAGATAGACTGGTGACTGGAGGAAGGGATCTAGTGCCTGCAATTGGTCACCGACGGCCAGAACTGAGCCACAATCAAGTACTCAGTAGAGGAGGAAACCTTGAGTGAGAGAGCTCGGTCTCCGACAAAGGTTGACTAGGACAGAGAATTTCGATGGTCGGAGCCATGGCGCACAGGTGCGACAATGGAAGATCGATGCTAGGGCTCGAATTTCCCCTTCTTGGCCAAAGGTTAGCCCATGCAGGGGCGACGACTCGGGAAGGAAGACGGTTGGATTGACTCTAGCGATTTGAGGAGGAGAAGGGAGGCTCGGCTAGCGGTGGGTCGAACGATACTGGTGCGATCGATTTCCTTGTGGCATCAGGGGAGATGGTGTCGAGTAGAGACTGTTTAGGAAGAGGAAGTGGGATTTAGGCTTAGGTCATGTAGTGGTATTTATATGCTTAGGGTTTAATTAACTTAAGCCTAAGTTAATTTCTTCAATCAACTTCCACTTAATGATTAACCCTTGGTCAAATTGACCAGACTTAGGTATATTGTCAAACATCGAAACCCTAGAGGTCGACTGCACCAACACTTTCTTCTAGCCTAATAGCTCTATTCCCTTAAAGCATGTCATACGAGTTCTATTTAAATCTCGAAAAATTTCTAAAAATTCTTAGAAAATTCTATAAGGTTATTTCTCCAATACCGCTTATTATTTAATTATTGTATCTTACAATCACCTCCTCTTCTTCTCCCGAATCCCTTCGAGCCAATGCCCTAGCTTGCAGCCGTCCCATCTCTGGATCACTGCAAGCACCAGCACCATCATCGCTAGAAGGGAGGAGTCGACACAAGGGGACCCATGGTTACCCCTTCCTCTCACTTGCTGACCTAAGCATAGCATTAGTCGTTGCCACCAGAGAGGTCATCACTTCGATCTCCTTCTTCTTCTTCATAGCTGCGCCACTCCCTTTATCGGTGTTGTACTCATGGCCAGCTCCCGATCCACTCTAGCGACATCCCCTCCTTTTACTTGCCCATGCTCATCTCAAAGAGCTTGACATCGCCGCCTTTACTCTACTCCGGTCGCCCAGCCAATCGGCCAAGTGCGGATGGTTGTCCATGACCACCACCATGCTACCATTCTGCTAGTCCAGCCATCACAACCATGCGACTAGACACGGGCAGAAACTCTGTGGCCACTAAGGTTGAGTTGCGGCCACCAATTGTTATGTGTTTCTACTATCAACCCAACTAACCATCTGGCCAAATCTTCGTCGGCAAAACCGCCACTACCGAACCCCTGTCGTCAGCCGTGAGCTACTATCGAGGAAGAAGTAACGAGCTGCCATTGTGAGCTAATGCCATATTTGGTGAGCATCATGCTTTGTGATATGGATAAACCTAATCTAATTATTAGGTTAAATTCATTAGGGTCTCCTAATCAGTTTAGGATTAGAATTCGTTATCTGATCTATGTTAGATTTGTGGTGTTGATATATATTTTGTTATACAGGACTCTTACAGAGGACATACATTTTTATGTGGAGATAATTTAAGATAATCTATAGATCAAGGTGGGTGTTTCTTCCCTTGCTCTCACTAGTACATGACTTATTATTTTGGTTGATATTGTATTTATCTTGACTCTATTCACATTTGCTTCATGAGTTTAATACTTATTTGCTTGATCTTTAAGTTGATCAGTTTATATCCATGCAGTCTTGTTTGTTTTCATATATTGTAGTGAACACATATGTCTAGTGTGTACAATAGGAAGATGCTTATGTTATATGATGCATACCATGTAGTGTGCCCACATGTCTGGTGTTTACTATAGGAAGATGCTTATGATTTGTTATGCATATATTATGTAGTATACACATGTGTGTGATGTGTATAATAGGATGCTTGTTAATATGACCATGTATATTCTGTTAGTACTACACACGTGAGTGGTGTATACTTATGATAGTTTATCATACTAGATGTGATTGGGTATTGTACATTGCATAGAGTTCATATACTTCTGTATTTATGATCAATTACTATATTCGCTACATTACACTATTTATTTTCTGATGGTCATGTCTCCCCTACGATATTGAGAAAGTCGGTAATGACTGGTATTATCTTGTCGTTAATGTTTCCTATGAGTGGTTGACGGAGTCGCCAGTGATTGTGAGATATTTGTTTGTTTGTTAGTTATTATTGGTTATTATACCTTAGGTTGTGTATAGGTATCCATGGTAGTGCGTTCTCCCACAACCCGTAGCTAGATAGCTAACTCCTGTCCGTCCACAGGTATTCATGGTAGAGCGTTCTCCTACAGACAGGGACCTCGACATTTCAGACTGCCCACGGGTATTTGTGGTAGAACATTCTCCAACAATCCATAGTTATATAGCTAGGTGTCTTGGTCACTTATATTTTCATGTGATGTAGCATTGCTCTCACATATGATGATATATTGTTATTATTTGTACTGGCACATGCTTAGGCTAAGTAGTACTCATGTTGACCATTTCCCTGACACTGCTTATGGTATTTTTACAGTTGAGTAGGTTGATATATAGTAGATGTATTTATGTGATATCTTCAGAAGGTGAGTATTTTCCTTTGAGACTGTATACCTTTACTCTCCTTATGTTTAAATCATGCACTATCTTCTATTACCCGTTGTGTCATTTGGACTCACTATCCTGTTATATATTTTTTCTTCATGTAGCAAGTAGATGATATATATATAGAGTCGCTTGGAGGATCTTGCCTACTAGTCCCACATCGTATCGAGAGTTTTGTTTCCACTATTGCTTTTACTTATATTTTAGTTTTTCAAACATGTTCATGTAATAATTAACTTGAGTACAAGTTTTTATCTTGTATTGGTCTTTTGTTCAATTATGGTACTTGTGTATTAAGTTGTGATGGCACGCAGTCAAGTCAGTTTTATATTTGTGTGATTTGTGTTTGTATTAGTCGTGTGGGTTGTATCCTGTTGTATCATACATTGTCACTAGGGGTACCGTCCATTTTGTCAAATAAGTATATTTTTTGGACATGACAACTTATACTTGTTACTTTAGTTGGCAGCTAATCCTTCTGAAGCGCACCTCACTCTGACACCAATTGTAGGTCCAGGTGAAGTCGACTAGAGGGGGTGAATAACCCTAAAAAAAGTTAGAAAATTCTCTTGCTATTTAAACTTAGCAAGGGCATAATATTAGCAAAAACAGGTAACTAACATAAAAATAGCAATTTAACAAAAAGTAAGAAGGGAAAAATATTTACTTAGTTACAATCGGGATGATTGTTAATCTAAGGTAATGAAAAAAACTCCACTAGTAAAAACTCCTTCGATTAAGGCAACATGCCTCTTACAAACTCAGAAATAACTAAGAAAATGAATATAGTTGTTGATATTTAATTCCTACCTTCAGGGGCTTTTTATACTCTCCTGGAAGTTGTTACCATTGTGTTAATGTGGCCTAGAGACGCCTTGGATCAGGTAGAGGCTCCTTCAGTGTGGACAAAACTTTATTCGAACTCCAATGGTTATCCAATAATTTTGGTCGATGGGAGGCACCTTGGTTGATCCAAGGCACCTCCAAGGGAGGCGCAAGGGTGCCATCATGATCCAGCAGGGTGCTTCCTTCTCGAGGTGCGAGGGTGCCTCCATGATCCAGTAGAGCACCTCCTTCTTGAGGGGCGAGGGCTCTTCCATGCTCCTTGGAGGTGCCTTCACTCTGGCGGCTGGCAAATTCAAAGTCAACTTTAGAGTTGACTTTTTCAAACTTTCTTCGCATGGTGATGCTCCGGTCATCTGGAGTTGAGCTCACTCGAATCCAACTCCGACCTTCTTTTCGAACAAGCTTCCTTCCAGCTTCTCATTCCTCAAACGCTTTGCGCGTGCCCTTCTTGTCTATCAGTGTAGTCTTCTGTAGTTCTTCGTCCCTCAGATCCACCAAGCCCGTCGACTAGCTTTTTGTGTCATTTTTCTCGTTCACTGCATCTTTTGCTTGACTTCTTATGTTCTTAAATCCTTGTACACTTAGAGACAAAGCATAAAAAACTAGAAAGTCTAACTTAACTAGGTTGATCACATCAAAATCAACCCAGGGTACTTACATCCCATACGTGGTCCCTAAGCGAACTAAGGAAGAGTTACTAAAACTAAACTCTATGGATTGATACCAAGGGATGGACGAGGAGGAAGACCTTGCCGCCATCACAAAGATCGACACAAACGATAGTAGATAACCAAAGGCAGATCGGTGAACATTCAAATAGCTAAAAAATCTTGGAACTTACTTCGGTACAAAAATATAAGGAACTTAAAGCAGAAGTGAAGAAAAAGGTCAACGGATACAAAAACAGGATTGCATAAAATGATGAGGGCTCTTTCACCATATTTATACAAGGTAGCGTTTAATCAAAACCCTTAGGTCAGGATAATTAAGAAGTAGGAAAATACTATTAGCCATCCAATCGAGCTCGCATTATGAGGATGGAATAATCATTATGCTAGATATAGGCGATTGTTCTTCTTTGCCAAAGGTTACATCACATTAATTTGATATAACCTCAGAGATAAGGATATTCTCTAGGATTGGAAGGCCGAGGTTGACAAGGCTTGTTCGACATGTAAGAGGCGTGTCAATAATTAAAGTGAGGATCTCATTAAAGATGCGATGGAGATTTTCTTTTTGTCCATGTGTACAATGAACTAGACTGAGACCTGGTCAAATAATGATGCAGTCCAATCAGTCAGACTTGCACTTCCTTCGACTATACTTAAAGGGAGAATTAGTGATGCAAGGATATTCCCTAAGGGTTATGTGGCTAAGAAGGTTAATAATCGAGTCAGGTTGGTAGATAAGGTCAACAAGGGACAACTCTTGACTATGCTCGACTCCTGGCTACACTCGACTCTTGACTATGTCTGACTCTCGATTATGCTCGACTCCCGGCTACACCAAACTTCTGACTACACCTAACTCAGGCTACACGCGACTCCCGGCTACACCCAACTCCCGATTACTCTCGACTCCCGATTATGCCTGACTCCTGGCTACACCGGATTCCCGACTACTCCCAATTCTCGACTACACCTTATAGGACTGTTGGTCAAGTGAGAGGGAGGGAGGGGGTGAATCACATGTATTTGAAAATCTTATATTTTTTAGTTTTTAAAATAAAGTGTATAGCGAAAGAAAATAAAACACGAGGAAAGACAAACAAAATTGATTTACTTACTTCAGATCCTTTAATAACTCTTACTCTAAAACTCAGACCCCTCGCACCTATCGATGGGTAATCTACTAAATTCTCTACTGATAAACTCCCGGTAGAGTAATGAATACAAGAACGAAGACAGAGACAAGTATAACAACCTACACTTTTCTTTTGCAAGTATAATTAAAAGCACAATAAAATAAATAGTTACCAACACTTAGAAGACGTGAACTCGATCAAACTCGTGTGTTGGTGCCGGTCTGCCGATAGCGGTTTGGAAGTCATCGAATAGTAGTACGGCGACAGTACAAAGTCATAGCAGCAAAGTGGTCATAGGAGTTTGTGTCAGATCTGATATTAAAGTGTTGGTCGAACAAGGCTTATATTGAGTGTTGAGGGCATCTCCAACCTCATCTGAGGCTCCTCCAATTTCAAAATCAATCTCAAAAACTTCAGTCTTTATCATCTCTGAAGCTCTCGGTCTTTATTTGCACAAGGACGCCTCTAAACGCTCTTAGGCACCTGCAATGCATCTCCGAAATGTCTCCAGCGCACTCCAGGGCGCCTTCGCACAACAAACTTCAACCCCAAAGTTTATCTGCATGCAAGCACCTCCATTGGGTCAAGGGCACCTCCAAGCGTTGCTCCGAGGCACCTCCATGCACCTCTGAGGTGCCTCCAATTCTGTTCATCCAAGACTTAACTTTGCACACTAACTACTGCAATACACATTAGTCCAAATAACAACAAATGTTATGCAAAACAGAGTTAGCATAATAAAATAAAATGATTATTAATTAGATTTATCTTCCCAAGACCAGGATCTAATCATGGTCTCAGCTTAGACATCCGAAATGGTTCTAAGTTGGACCGCACCTATAGTCTCACTAGGACTCATCCTCACTGGATCACGCTCCTCTAGTGACTTACCTCATTTACTAGTTGCAATCACTTGACTTGCCTCTTGACTCACTAGATCTTCCTCTCGGAATTTCATATCCAAACTGTAGCCAATCGTTTGGAATCGAACATCCCGATTGGACTTTAACCAACTGTATGGTCTTTACTGACCCAGCTGGACTTCCTACAAGAATCTTACATCTAAACTTTAACATGGTGTCAGGTCTTCTAGACCCGTCAACTCCTGCACACTTGGTAAAAAGGTTAGACAAACATAACATCTAACTTTAATTCATTTGTTATTCATCAAAACCTTGACTATTAGTGATAATTGTACCAACACACCCGGCTCCCGATTACGCCCGACTCTTGGCTACACCTAACTCCCGCCTACGCCTGACTCCTGGCTACACTCGACTCCCAACTACGCCTGACTCCCGGCTACACCCGACTCCCTCCTGGCTACACCCGACTTCTGGGCTTCGACGATTTTAGGTGGTCCTCAGGCAAACCATTGTGTAGGGAGAAGCGAAGATTACACAGACATCATAGAGAAAGTGGCAGAAATAAATGGACAATGATAGTCTTTTATGTCGGAGAATATGATAATGCCTACGAGTAACGGGGGAAAACATGATAATGTTTATAGATAATGTGGAGGGCATGGTGAAGCTATCCAGCCTTATAAAAAGTAGGTGAACTCCACGGGAAGTGGTAAGTGTACATAAACTTTTCAACCCTAATTTTCAGTAACTACTTTCTTCTTCACTGAAAGCTAAGCTTACTTGAGCATTGGAGTGGCCTCATCGGGGACCACCCTGGCCATTACTCTAACCCACTTTCTTTGAGTGTTCCTTCTCGCAAGCCAAGAGCCACACCACCCTCCTAATAACCAATAAAAGTAACGCATTACCGGCAAGTCAAACGTCTCCTCATGCAGGATCAATACATTTTGTTCCTAACATTTTGTTACTAATATTGTGCTTAATCTTAAAAGATTAGGAAATGAATTTAACTATAGGATAGAGGTGAACAAAACTTCAATTAAATCGAAATAATTGACTGATTCAAATTAATTTGGAAATTCAATTTGATTTATTTGGGAGTTCATTCTATTTTAAAACATTTGTTATTTCAACTAAATCAGTTTAGTATTCGATTTTGAATTTTAAAAATCGATTAAACTGATTTTTTAATTAAATAATAATAAAAAAAATAAATTGTTAAATTTCTTTATTAAATTTTATTGAAATTTTTAATAATTTTTATTTTTTAAAAAAATAGTTAATTTGGTTAATGACTAAATTAGTTAATTTTATATCAGTTCATTTGTTCAATTTTAATGTCAAAATTCAATCGATTCTCTTAATAACCAAATGCTCTACCCTATAGGAGTGTAAACGAAGTAAAGGGTAGTGTAACAACCATTGATTATGTACGCAATGTCAATCATGGATCATCAAACATATTAGCAGAATAAGTGTGTAATCATATCATATTAGGCTCCACCATATAACTTAACAAGGACATGAAAAACAAATTCTTCTCTTCATTTATGTTAACCAATGTCTTACAATAACATTAATGTGACTATCTGTTTATTTTCTTGGTTCTTTCCCGGTCTCTCTCTTTATTTTCATCCATTGTTTTACCATTTGTCACCATCATCAAAGTTAGAATAGAAATAAATTACTTTGTCATATATTACCTGACCTAATTACCTAATCTTTAGATTAGTTAGTTATTTTGTAATCTACAAATAAATATACTGTTTTCCTAGTTGTATATCCACAGCAAAAATTTAGAGAAGGATCACATACCCTCTCCTCTTCCTTCTTCCCTTGCCCTCTCCTCCTCTTCTTTGCCTCTCGGCTCTCCTCTGTCATCCCCTCTTTCCGCCAAAACTTTAACTTCTTGAACTATGAATGTGAACTTATGTGTATGCTAAAAAATCTTAGGTTAATTGGTATGTTCTCCTCTTGCTCTATCTTTATTGAGATCCATCTTCATGCAAAAATTGACATTTTTTAGTCTTTTTTAAATTGTTATTTCTCCTTGAAACTTTGAGGGCTTTATTCTCCTAATCCTCATTCTTTTGAAATATGTGAATGCTTTATGCCCTCCAATTTCTTTAATAAGGAACAACAACTGGAGGGCAGGTTTGACACTTAGGCTTGCAGTTATGTGTGTAGTTTGTATTGTGTTCATGTAAATTTTAAATTTGTGGTTTCCACTTTTAATCTTCTTAGTTTCGGTTATAGGCAAATTCTCATACAAAATATTCGTCGGATGATTTTGTTATGATTCTGGGTTAATATGAACCCGCCTTCTGCTGTCTCATATCATATATTTTACATTTTAATAAACTAATATGCATGTTGATTTTTAAGATAGGTAGAAAATATTCATCCTATCTTTCTATTTCCTAACTAAACAGCGATGGATCACATTAATAAGGGTGATCAAGAAAATATGCTATATGCACAGTTGGCGTTATGGCCATTCCCAAACAAGTATGCCCTTGAGGCAATTGATGTTGCTTCTAATTCTTGTTTGTCAATCTGTCATTCTGATGGATCAAGTAGCTTGATAGGTATGTTCCCTGCTATATTAAGGACTTTCTAATTTTTGCTGATCTATTGTTTCTACTTTTTGATTTTTTTTTATTAGTAGAGAATTAAAGTGGTGAGTGGTAGATTACAGAATTTACTTGCTACAATATGAAGGGATGTTAATTACCTAATTTTTAAAGCTTAATGGTGTGTATGATCGATGTATATCTGTTCCCAAATAGTTGGGACAATAAGAACTTGTTGAACTTCTTTGCAAGCCTCCTTTGTTCAATCTCATTCTCTTCTTCCTAGGCTTAACCTACATTGCTAAGAAAAAGTTTTCTTTGCTAAGAAAAACTGTTGATGCCGGTCTGAAGCTTGGATGAGAAAGGTTGAGGGTTCAGTTCGGTTGCCCGTTGCTTTAAAGAAACACAGTTAATTGTTCTATGAATATACTCATCAAACTATTATGCTAATATAAGTTAATTGAATATTTTGTACTTCAATATAACCTGAAAAATTATATTGTTTGAAGATTGTTAGCTAGGTATACCTCTTTTGAAGTCTTCACTAATTAGGTCATCAGTTGAACATTGTTACTGTCTGAAATCATTTCTCTACCTTGTTACCTAACTTGTTTAAAGAAAATTTGGCTTTGAGTTCTAGAGAATTACTACCTTTAAGCTATCAGGAAAAAGTTTCATCTAATTTTATCTGTTTTGTCCTATATACAGATAAATTTCCAAAATGCAGCACAACATGCCCTCCAAGTGTTTGCACTATTTTTGGTGTGATTGGCATGCTTAAACTTGTAGTAGCTATGTGCCTTTTGTTCCTAAAATTGTGTTATTATGTGTTATTTTATTGTGTTGTATTGCTGATTGTTGAACCCATTTTAAAAGACTGGTGAGATCCGGTTTTGGTGCTATTTCAAGAATGATTGGTGAAGAAATCTATTTAGTTTGTTGCAACTGCTCTACCTGCATGGGACTGATCAATTAATTAGTAATTCAGATCCTCTGTCCCCATTTCTCTCTATTTCTGTGTCTCACTGTCGATCGAACGGATCAAATTATATCTTAATATATCATGACATCTTTAAGATGTGTGTAGTATTCTCGTGATGTGCAAGGCATCCTTGAAATATAATTTGACCCGTCTGATTGACAGTGGAACATGAGAACATAGAGAAATAGGGAAAGAGGATCCGAATCAATTAATTAGATATCTTAGATGTTTTATTTAAAAATGAGGTATATATGAAAATATCATAAATAGGATAAAAAGTTAATGATCAATAATATAGAGAGAACCTTCTAGAGTCTTGTGTGGCCATTTAAGCTTCATATAAAAAATGAAATATTTTGCATTATGTGATATGACCATTTATACTTTATGGTCATATATATAAAAAATAGTTCGGAAAGTGCATATATATATATATATATATATATATATATATATATATATATATATATATATAGTAGTTAGCAAAGTTGTTAATGCTAAGATGGATTAATGAGTCCTTAGAAAACAATAAAATATACTATTAAGAAGAAATTTGGTATAGTTCAATGATAAAATTAGAGACAATATGTTAAAATGGTATACTGGGAGATTAAAGAGATCTTCATTTAATATATATTTTTTTTAAAAAAAAAAATCTGAATGTTACTAGTAGTATAGTTATATATTATGTTTAATGGAGGATAAGAATCCCAAACGAGTAAGATTCTAGCTTCTAATAGTATGATTTTGTTAATGACTAATATATTGATGTGGATCATATTTGTTGGTCATTCAAAGTATGAATGTTGGATTCCTATCTAGGACATGCCATTCACAAGGTGTCAGGCATCCAAATTCTTCCATGCAATAATTGTCTGAATAATTTCTCTGTTGAATAGGTTAATAGGTTTGGTTTGGAGGTGTTTATTATATTTTTAGATTCATTGATAATATCTATTTATTTATAGTAACTTATTTGGTTAAATATTTGTTGATAGAAACAAAATACAAGTTGAGTTTTTTTTGTTCTTCGAGATACTTCACGCCAGGCTTACATTTCTCTTGTGATATCCATTTAATACCCTGGTAAGTTTGTTTCTGATTTTATCTTTGCCAAAAAAATTTTCTTTTGAGACCATAAAAAGAATTTGAGTCCAACTAATAAAACATCTTTGTTAGCCACATTTCATGACTTAGTTTAAGTTCGATGTTAATTTGGTTCAATTTAAATCAAAATTTTAATTAATAAAAATTGCACACCGAATGCACATAAATAATATACTATTAAATTAGTAGCTACTAATTATTATACTCTCTACTAATCATGTCAGCATTAATATAATAGTTTGATAGATTTGTACATAAAATATTTTATTTGTATTTTATGTTGGAGGACAATCTAATGCAACCCTTTTTCTTTACTTGGGCTTAGGACTTACTATGACGGAGTTTATTCACCATCGACGGGGTTCTACTAATCATTCTAAAACATAAAAAATATAAATAATAATCAAATGTACACAAAATCATTTACTATTTACTAATTATTACTAGAGCTAGTGTGAGTTATAGTATATATTTATACTTATACAATTATTAATTGGTTTAATTTGATTTTATGACATAAATTGAACCGAGCCTTGAAATGTTGACTATTGTGCAACTCGATAACAAGTTAAAAATTCAAAAAATTGAATGTTTTTAATCTGATTCAGTCTAGTTTGATTTCGTTTATTTATTTTAGACTAAACATACTTCATATTACTTTATAATAATTACTAACTTGAAATTCTTCACATCAAAAATCTCATTTATATTACTAGTCCAATTTTAATGATGTATTCAGTGTAATAATCTTAACTTTTTTTTATACATTTATGGTTTAAATATAAAAACTTTAAAATTTCTTTGTTCTCTGTTTTCTAATGTCCATAATAATAATTTGTGTTTCAACATTAAGAAGTTATATCAATTGTCAGCTAAGAGAAAAATCCTATATCTTTGGAGAGAGGTTTAATTTTTTGACTCCTAATTTATACGTGAAATTGCTTGTATCTCATAGTAGTTTATAGTAATTTGGAAGGGTTTTGAATAAGAGTTACTGTTTAATTGTTAGAAAGTATTAATAAAAAATTTATTATAGTTTTGAGGCTTGTATGTTGTATGCGGTTAAATGGGAAAAAAAATTACGTTCGTTCTTTTATTTCCTTTCTCTCTTAACATGTTATATTTTCCCCTTTGGGAGTGGATGTTTTAATGAAAGCTATCTTGCAGGCAATACTTAGATTTGTTTGGAATAACTATATGTTGGAAGCACTTATAGATAAAGAGAATGTGAGATATATGATTCTCTGAAATTGTTTCATGGAGTTAGCATGAACTTTCATATCAATGTTAATGTGTTGACTTTCATTTTGCAGCTGGATTCTTACATGCTATCCATCATCCAAGGAAGTATCCTATATTGGCTTTTACTTGTTTACATGTTTTGCAATCTTGTTTTGCAAGTTTAAAATGATTTATTTGTTAGTTAGAGCCCTAGAGTCAATCATTTGATGATTGTTGTATGGACTCGTTGTATCATATTCTTATATATAAAGGCATTTGTTTATGGTTATTATGCTTACTTGTATTGGTGTCAAATAACTAAGTATAATAGCGTCCTTGAGTAGAAAGTTCTTACTTATATCAATCGGTTAGTTGAATCGATAGTGAGATGATATAGGGAACGCTACTCTTAATCATTCATAGTCAAGTATTAGCATTCAAGGACAATGTTAATGCGACGAGACTAGCATTTGGTCAACTCGATGACTTGATCTCACAAGTCATGGATATGGAGATATCAAGTTGACACATGGGTATGCATTGGAGAATGTAGACTGAATGACCCGCCATGAGAAAGTATCATGGATCGTTATATGAGTGTCATATACTTTCTCATGTGGCTATTAGTATGATTATTAGTCATTGGACCTGAAGTCACCATGGTTCCCTACATAAAGAGTTACATACTTTGGCTTCGTCAAACGTCACCCGTAACTGGGTGGACTATAAAGGCGATTACTGGGTATGTAACAAATTATGTGGAGGGATGTGAGTGATGTAGATGGGATCTATCCCTCCTATATGACAGGAGAGACATCGATATTCTTGATAGAGTGAGACCACTAAGTGCATGACCATGTCCAAATGAGTCAATATGAGATGTTGAGCTCATTTGATTAAGTGAGTCTACTTGGGATTCAAGATTTAGATTGATTAGAGGATGATACGGTCTATGCCTCACATTGATCAATCTAGATGTCAAGGATAGAAGGACACTTGTCATATATTGTGAAGAGTCACAATTAGTAGTCACAAGGTGATGTTGGATCTCAACATTCTTATAACTTGGGTAGTAATGATGTGTTGCTAGATACCACTCATTACTTATGCTTCTAAATGGGTTTAGGAGTATTGTCAATGTTATAAGAACCTATAGGGTCACACACAAAGGGCAATTAGATGGAGATTAGGTTCATTTGATGAACCTAAAGGATTAGGTCCATGTGATGAACCAAATTGGATTAAGAGTAATCCAAATTAAACTAATTGAGTTGGACTCGATTTGATTCATGTGTTCAATGGATCTAATTTAGATTATGTTTCATTGAATCAATTTAATCAATGAATAGAGATTCATTATATTAAATTGGCTTGAATTAATGGTTAGATTTGATCAACCAATGGGAGAATTTAAGTCAAGCTTGACTTGACTTGAGAGGAAGATGAAGGGTCAAGTTTGACTTGACCATTTGCTACCTCATTTGTGAGTTGACATTAAGTGGGCTAATGATGATGTGCCACATCATCAAGATTAGCATATGTGTGTGCTACATCATGAGGGAGATCAAGAGTTGTGACTCTTGATGTCCCATGGAGTATAAAAACTCCTCCTTTAGTGGCCGACCACATTCAAGGGTGTTGAATGTGTTTGTGTAACTCTCATCTTCTTCCTTCTCTCATCTTCTTCTCCCTCTCTTCCTCCTTGCCGTGACCATTCAAAGGTGCTAGCACACATTTTTGTTTGGTTTCTCCATCTCTTGCTTGTGTGGATACACATAGAGGAATATCTACTTTGATACTCTCGAGATCCGGCGAACCTTGGACGAGCAGGATTAAGCGAAGGACATCACATCAAGGGTAAAGCTCTTCTCCTTTGTAGATCTAGTTTAGATCTAGGTTAGAAACTCGTACTCGAAGTTTTTACGAAATTTATTTCTTCGCACGGATCTGGTGGCGGGGTTTCGGAGTTTCCACAACGCAAAAAGTGATTTTTGCGGCCCGAAAAATCCAACATTATTTGATCATGGCAATTGTCTTAATTGGATATCAGGTTTTCAAAATTTTCAAGCTACCATAGGTTCACAAATTATTAATGTTGCCTTAATTGTAAGTAGATACATGATGAAAGCAGGTTTACATGTTTATTGTCTTTTACTTGTTTACATGTTTTGCAATCCTATTTTGCAAGTTTAAGAACTGCACTCCTAAACTTTGGTTAAACGAAATAACTGATTGAATCAAACTAATTTGGAAATTCAATTTGTTTTATTAGAAAGGTCTCATTTAAAAAAGAAAATCAATTATTTCAGTTAAAATGGTTGGATTTTAAATTTTGGAAATCAGTTTAAACTAATTTTTTATTAAATAAAAAGTTTAAAAAATATTAAGATTTTTAAATTTCTTTATTAAACCGATTAAACTTTTATTAAAAGTTTTAATATTTTTAAAAATAGACCTCCTAACATTTTGTTATTAACATTAAAGATGGGATCCTTCCACCTTTTATCAAGTATGAAATAGTCCATAATATAATTATGATCGGATTATAATAACGATTTGATCATAATTAGTTGTGATCTTTTTTTAATTTTATCTTTCTATTTAGATTATAGTTTGGGTAAAGATGGACGGCCGGAGGCCACCCAGGTCACCCGTTCATCGTCGACGATCTCCGAGCGACCTCTAACTGCTCATCCTGACCCAAACTATAATTTAGATGGGAAAATGAACCCAGAGAGAGATCACAACCAATTACAGTTGAATAATGACTACAATCTAACCGCAATTGTATTATGGACTAGACGATCCTTGCTTTTAACAATATGTTTAATCGTAAAAGATTAGGAAATCTCTGGCGTAATGATCAAGCGTCGATTCTTAGAAACTGACGACCTGAGATTTATCTATCATGTACTTGACGTCTATGTACCTACATATACTTTCCTCCATATCCGTGGGATCGATATAGGAGGATCGTTAATATAAAGAATCTATACTTTTTTAAAAAGATTAGAAAATCACTGGAGGACCGTTAATGATCTACATTTTTTAAAATCAAATTTGGAAAAGGAATTTAACTACAAAATGAGGTGAACAAAACTTCAATTTAACTGAAATAATGGATCGAATCAAACTAATTTGAAAATTTAATTCGGTTAATTCGATGTCTATCGAATTAAATGATTTTATATTAATTTTATTTATTCAATTTTAATGATAAAATTTGATTATTTTGGTTGGTAAAAAAATTGGATTTATTCGATTTCGGATGGTTCATTCGGTTTGGTTTTAATGAATGCACAGACCTCCAGGCAGATTCTATGTACATAAACAAAGTATAAGAGCTGCACAACATGGCAGCAACTCTCCAAAGTGTTTGTACTATTTGTTGGCGCGATTGGCATGCTTAAACTTATAGTAGCTATATGCATTGTATTCCTAACATTTTGTCTAACATCGTGCTTAAGAGTAAGACAGGGAAATGAATTTAACTACGGGATAGGGGAATGATCCTGTTCGAACACTGAGTCGATGGACGCTGGGCACGTGGCACTCTCCGAACTGATGACGTGGATCTCTGACCGGCCGTATGGGTGTCCGGCGAACCTGCAAAGAGGTCGGGCCGGGAAGGGGTTCCCGGCGACGACCCTCCGACGCTCAAGTCAGGCAAGAGGAAAACTATGAAGTGGCTCCAAAGATGAGAGATCGCGTACCTCCGGCGAAGTCTGAGAGCTCTTATATAGAGCTGTGGGGAGGCGTATGCACACCTACCGAGGCGTACACGTGTCCTTTACCATACCTTAGTATGAGCTTGCTAGAGGAGCATGTCTGACACCATACTGCTATAGTCCGACCACCTCTCTGATGGGACGATAGAACCTTCTGTCGTAAGATTCTGCGTATGGCTTGGTCGTTGAACATGCCTATTGTCAGAAGATGTTCCCCAATGTCCCTTTGTCCTTTTGTCTCTTCTCTCCCTGCGCCGAGCGTCCAGCCGCTCGGCAGGCACATCACGTCCGACCGGGCTTAGGTATTGGTCTGACCGGGAAGATTCCCGGTCGTGTGCTCGGTTGAGACTGTTCCTTCATAGCCTTGCTGCTTTATGTGTCGGCCGAGCGGGCTACCCGCTCGGCCCGGCGACCCTGTTCACCATGAGCGTCGGAAACTCGACTCCCCGTCGGGTTGTCTTTGATTCCGCTTGGACCCCGTTCGGCCGGTTGACCCTACCCCTCTCCGATCGGCCGACCCTAAGGTTGACCCTTTTAACTTTTGACCTCTACGTATTATTGACTCCCCTCAAAGGGGGTCCCCCGTCCTTACTGCCGGATCACTTGCCTCCCCTTCAAGTCTAGTCGAAGGAGGCGATTAATCCGACTGACTGGACCGCCAGTTACGTCGAGCGGCGTATCTGTGAAACTATCCTCCGTTCGACCCCCACGGGGGTAGCTATGACCTTAGTCAACGCCAACATTCCTCGGATCTCTTCGAAATTTGCGCCAATCTTCGGCATTAAGGCTGGGCATGCGCTCTGCGCCTCGTGAAGGCGCTCATTAAATGCACTCCAGTGGCCGAATGCCACGTGGCGCTGCTACCGTCATCGTACGGCGGCGGCGTTGCAGGCGACGAGACCGAGGTGGTTTAAAATGGACGGCCCGATGCGTGCTTCGGTTCCCGTGACCTGCATCCGACGGTGGAGGTCGCTCGGGCTCAACCCTATAAAGCCTTCGCCTTCTTCCTCCGTCGCATTCTTGCTTTCTCGTGCTCCACAGCTTCCTCTGGCGTTTTAGACTTCCGGCGATCCCGCTTTTCCGTTTCCGGCGATCTACAGCCTCCTCCTTTCGATCCTCAGCTTCTTGGTAAGGTCCTTACCCATTCTCTGTTATCCTCGTATTTTTTGCCGAGTTCTCGCTCTCTGGTTGTTGTATTGTTTGTTGTCTTCTTCTTTCTATCATTTGCCTCTCCTCGCCTTTTGTGGTTTCGCCCGTTCGGACAATGGTCAGTTCCTCTCAGCCTCAAGACCCAGCCCTCGGCCCGTGGTATACCACCATGGAGTCGCGCTTCAATCGGCGCGACGCCGAGGTTCTGATGGACAACTTTGACATCCCCTCTGACTTTGAACTTATCTTACCCTCCCCCTCCGCTCGGCCACACAAACCGCCGCGCGGAGCTATCTGTGTTTTCCGCGACCAGTTCATAGCCGGTCTGCGATTTCCAATCCATCCCTTTATCGTAGAGGTCTGTAATTTTTTCGGCATTCCGCTCGGAAGCTTAGTCCCTAACACCTTCCGCCTTCTATGCGGCGTTGTTGTCTTGTTCAAAATCCACAACATTCCCCTCCAACCGGAGGTCTTCTACTATTTTTATTATCCTAAACAGTCCGAGCTGGGTACTTACATGTTCCAGGCTCGGCCCGGTTTAGTCTTCTTTAATAAACTGTCCTCTTCCAATAAACATTGGAAAGAGTACTACTTCTATCTTCGTCTTCCCGAACGGGCCGCTTTCCGAACCCAGTGGCAGGTCGGACCGCCAATCTCCCCTGAGCTAAAGAGATTCAAGACCCGACCGGACTATCTTCACGCTGCCAACATGCTAGCCGGTCTGAAGTTCGACATTAACAAGTTCTTACCTGAAGGGGTGATGCACATATTTGGCCTGAGTCCGATCCGGACTCCCCTCCCGAGCGGCTTCGGTAAGAATTTTACTTGTGCATTCGCCTTGATTGCTAATTGATTTTCTCCTTTTTCCTTTGCAGCGGACATTGTCATGGAGTCCGTGATGGCCGGGATTTTGAAGAGGAAAGCGGCGGAGCTCGAGGCCGCAGCTGCCAAAGAGATGGAGCAACTGGGCATCACCCCGGTAAGCTCTAACGAAGGAGAGAGCGAAACAAATGCGGGGGAGTCGGCCGCTCAGGCTTCTCTCCCGGAGCCGGCGATTGGCATAACTTCTAGCCGAGGGCCTTCCGTCCGGGAGGAAGGCTCCGCTCAGGAGGAAGAGCGCCCTCTTCGACAAAAGAGGCGCCGAGCGGAGACACCACTTCGATCGGCCACTTCCGCGGTCCAGCCGTCCGAGCGGACCACCGCCGATTCTCGCGACAAAGCCCCAGCGGTTGAGACGATCTCGTCCGATCGGATCCCATCCCAACTGGGCGCGTCCGCAGATCCCCTCGAGGCCATACCTGTCAGCGCTCTTCCGCCCTCTCCCCGCCGAGTCCAACGCTCGGCAATTTTGTCCCAATTTTCTGCACCGGCCTCCGATCCGTCCCCAGCTTCCGCTCAGACGACTCCTGGTCGGCGCCGTACCATCAGGGTCTCCCTGCATCTCCCCACCGAAGAGTTGATGCCCAAGTCCGATCGGCCAACCACGCCCGAGCACATGATCACCATGAAGGGGCCCCTAGCCGAGATGTGGGCCGACGCTCGGGCACGTGTCGCGATGATTCCACTCAGCAATCTGGCCAATAGCCATATGCAGCAGGCCACTGGGGTAAGTATGTTTTCTTTGGATACTTCTACGCGCTTTCTCCGATCGGTTATTAATAATCTTGTTTATGTCAGAGGTGGGTAGAGGAGATCGTTGTCTCCAATCATCTGGCCATGGTGGATGAAGAGTTAAAGAGGCTGAGGAGTTCGGGCGGCGCGCCCTCACAGGGTCCTTCATACGCCGAGCTGCAGAAAGAGCTTAAGAAGACCCCAGATCTGTTGGCGGCTAAGCAAAAGAAGACGGCCGACCAGGCCCATACTTTGGCCGAACTCGATCGACAGGTAAAATCACTGGACCGAAAAATAAGCCTGGCAACCGATCGAAAGAAAACGGCTATTGCCGATATGGAGAAGAAACACGTCGAGGCTCGGGGCCTGGAGCAACGAGTCAAAGAGCTGATGGCGCAGCTGGATGGTGAGAAGGCGAGCCGCTCGGCCGAGGCGATTAAACATAAGGATGAACTGAAGACTTTGCAGGAGTCTCTCGAAGCTTCCCAAGCTGCCTTTAAGGAATATCAAGAGGCGGAACCCGGCTGAGTCGCAGCCCTGAGGCTGAAGCACATCCGCTCAACCGAATTTTCAGAAAAAGTGTGCGAGCGGATGTATAATGCCTTTGAGCTTGCCATCACCGCCACGACGGACTATCTGAAGTCCAAGGGTCAGCTCCCTGACTCCGCCAGCATCCCGGCCCAAGACTATGCAGCGCTCCTTAGCAACATCCCTAAGGACCTTTATGATTATCTGGAATAGAAGTCTTTATGTAATTCGGCCGTTCGGCCAAAAACTTCCTTTTTTGTAATTCGGCTGCTCGGCCTTGATTTCTCTAATTTCAATGAAAAATTTATCTTTGTGTAACTTCATTTTTACTTTACATGCTTGTGGGTAATTGGTCGGGGCCTATGACACACCACTCGACCAACTAGGCCTCCCGAGCTGGCGTAGGTGGCATACGACTTGTCACTACTTTCCCTTGCCGCTTATCTTCAAGCGTCTTTCGTTCCGATGGGGGGGGGGGGGTTTATAGTCGCCGCTCTGACTCTCGGGTTTAACGTCGGAGCTCGACAGTCTTCCGGCCGGAGGGTTTATAGTCGCTAGTGCGACTCTCGATATTTAATGTCGGAGCTCAACGGTCTTCCGGCCGGAGGGTTTATAGTCGCCGACGCGACTCTCGATATTTAACTTCGGAGCTCGACGGTCTTCCGGCCGGAGGGTTTATAGTCGCCGGCGCGACTCTCGATATTTAACGTCGGAGCTCGACGGTCTTCCGGCCGGAGGGTTTATAGTCACCGGCGCGACTCTCGATATTTAACGTCGGAGCTCGACGGTATTCCGACCGGAGGGTTTATAGTCGCCAGCGCGACTCTTGATATTTAACGTCGGAGCTCGACGGTCTTCCGGCCGGAGGGTTTATAGTCGGCGACTCTCGATATTTAACGTCGGAGCTCGACGGTCTTCCGTCCGGAGGGTTTATAGTCGCCGGTTCGACTCTCGATATTTAACGTCGGGCGCGACTCTTGATATTTAACGTCGGAGCTCGACGGTCTTCCGGCCGGAGGGTTTATAGTCGCCGGCGCGACTCTCAATATTTAACGTCGGAGCTCGACGGTCTTCCGTCCGGAGGGTTTATAGTCGCCGGTTCGACTCTCGATATTTAACATCGGAGTTCGATGGTCTTCCGGCCGGAGGGTTTATTGTCGCCGGCGCGACTCTCGATATTTAACGTCGAAGCTCAACGGTCTTCCGTCTGGAGGGTTTATAGTCGCCGGTTCGACTCTCGATATTTAACGTCAGAGCTCGACGGTCTTCCGGCCGGAGGGTTTATAGTCGCCGGTTCGACTCGCGATATTTAACGTCGGAGCTCGACGGTCTTCCGGCCGGAGGGTTTATAGTCGCCGGCGTGACTCTCGATATTTAACGTCGGAGCTCGACGGTCTTTCGTCCGGAGGGTTTATAGTCGCCAGTTCGACTCTCGATATTTAACGTTGGAGCTCGACGGTCTTCCGGCCGGAGGGTTTATAGTCGCCGGCGCGACTCTCGATATTTAACGTCGGAGCTCGACGGTCTTCCGGCCGGAGGGTTTATAGTCGCCGGCGCGACTCTCGATATTTAACGTCGGAGTTCGACGGTCTTCCGTCCGGAGGGTTTATAGTCGCCGGCGTGACTCTCGATATTTAACGTCGGAGCTCGACGGTCTTCCATCCGGAGGGTTTATAGTCGCTGGCGCGACTCTCGATATTTAACGTCGGAGCTCGACGGTCTTCCGACCAGAGGGTTTATAGTCGCCGGCGCGACTCTCGATATTTAACGTCGGAGCTCGACGGTATTCCGGCCGGAGGGTTTATAGTCGCCGGCGCGGCTCTCGATATTTAACGTCGGAGCTCGACGGTATTCCGGCCGGAGGGTTTATAGTCGCCGGCGCGACTCTCGATATTTAACGTCGGAGCTCGACGGTCTTCCGTCCGGAGGGTTTATAGTCGCCGGCGCGACTCTCGATATTTAACGTCGGAGCTCGACGGTCTTCCGGCCGGAGGGTTTATAGTCGCCGGCGCGACTCTCGATATTTAACGTCGGAGCTCGACGGTCTTCCGTCCGGAGGGTTTATAGTCGCCGGTTCGACTCTCGATATTTAACGTCGGAGCTCGACGGTCTTCCGGCCGGAGGGTTTATAGTCGCCGGTGCGACTCTCGATATTTAACGTCGGAGCTCAACGGTCTTCCGTCCGGAGGGTTTATAGTCGCCGGCGCGACTCTCGATATTTAACGTCGGAGCTCGACGGTCTTCCGTCCGGAGGGTTTATAGTCGGCAGTTCGACTCTCGATATTTAACGTTGGAGCTCGACGGTCTTCCAATTCGGCTGACGATGCCCTATACTTGTGCTAATTTTCCGATTTTTTACTCCTGCATTTCAAATATACAGCCGAACGGAAAATATACAGCATACATTGCATTGGCGCACCTTTCACCCCGCCCGGTAAGGCTGGAGGTGGTTCGCGCTCCATGGTCGATCCAGTTGTCGTCCGTCTTCATCCTCCAGATAATAGGCACCCGAGCGGAGCTTTTCGATGACTTTGAAGGGGCCCACCCAAGGAGCCTCCAGCTTGCCAACGTCCCCGACCGGCTTTACTTTCTTCCACACTAGGTCGCCGACCTGGAATGCTCTAGGGATCACGCGCCGGTTGTAGTTCTGCTTCATTATCTGCCGGTATGCCATCAGCCGGACGGACGCCTTGGCTCGCTCCTCGTCGATCAAGTCCAACTCCATGTTCCTCCGCTCGGCATTGTCATCATCATAGTTCTGGATCCGAACGGACTCGACGCCGACTTCAATTGGGATAATTGCTTCGCCTCCGTACACTAAATGGAATGGCGTGACGCCCGTTCCCTCCTTTGGGATCGTGCGGATAGCCCATAGGACGCCCGGCAGCTCGTCCACCCAACTTCCTCCTATGTGGTCAAGTCGAGCCCGAAGAATTCTGAGGATTTCTCGGTTGGTTACTTCAGCTTGGTGATAACCATGATTTTACTACATTATTTTGATTCATATATGCATGGTTTTGATGTTGGTTTCATAGTTTAAATCATGGTTACATTACATTTTTGTGCATTGCATAGATTTTGGACTTAATTGCAAATTATATTATTTTTGGTGTTATTTGATGCTAATATTTGATTCTTATTTTGTAGGCATCAAAGGATCTTAGATTTGGATCTATTTGGACCGGAATTGGGCTCGAATCGGAGTTCAAACAAGAAGATCAAGCTTTGAAGCATTATGGGCCGTTCATCAAGAATAGGACAGATCTGGACCATCCGTTGAAGATCTGGCCGATCCAACTTAATGGGGAGCAGATCTGAGCCATTGATGAAGATCCAGAAGTTTTGATGTAGATCTGAATTCATTTAGCTATTGATCCAGCCCGACTTAATCTGGACCGTTCAATGAATACTGGGCCGATCTGGGCCATCCAGTGATGATCTGGTCGATCCGACCTAAGGGAGAGTAGATCCAGACCCTAGATCAAGATCAGTACCTTCAGATCGGATTTTGGGCAAACTTTCACCGTTGATTTAGCTCCAAATTGATCCCAGCTGTCCGTTCAGATCTGGAACAGATTCAAAACAGAAGCTACAGTGTTCTTTCTTCTTCGTCGATCTCCTCACGCAGCTGTGCGTCTCGCGGCGAGCTTTTGCCGGGATTTCGATCCCTTTCCTTCTCCAATCCATTTCCCAAGCTTCAACCTCGGTGGATAATCTCTACAGCAGCTCATCCCGATCATTTGGAACCGTCGTTGGGTGTTCTCTCCGGCGGAAATCTTCTCTCGGATCTTCTCTGTTCCAGCCCGATTTGGAGGTGGTCTTCCAATTGGCGACTCCGATTCCCATCAGTGGCGCTTGGAGGTGGTCCGCCGGCGTTATTGAGCTTCATCCGATGCCCATCCGCAGTCCGCAGCATCATCCCAGATCCAGAGCTCAGATTTGCAGATTTCCGGCCATTCATGGGGTTCCGGGTTGTTCTAGCTCGTCGGGGGTGGTCCGTCGGCGTTGCTGAGCATACCTGGAACTGATTTGCAGCTTAGATTCTCCGCTGAGGTCCAAAGTTGGGTGGTCTCGACTTTGGCACTCTTGTGTGACAGCAAGAGTGTGTAGTTTGGTGAGATTGGATTGGTTTACCTTTTTAGTTCATTTTATTTCTTCTTTATAGCTTAGATTGGATTCATTAATTGTTTGTTATGTTTTTAGCAGTAATTTAGTATTTCTTTACTTAATTGAAGCTTAGTTTAAGACTTCTTTGAAGCTTGATTACTTGTTTAGTATTTAAATTCTAAGTTAGGGTTTCATTTCTGTTTAGATCAGATTTAATTGTGTCTTGCTATTTTATCTTTAGTTTAAGTGTGTGTCGATGGTTTAATCACAACGTAGAGTGACAATACGTTGAGATTTGATTATTGGCACATAGTTAGGTTTTACTCTTGCTTTAGATTAATCTCTTTATTGCTGCGTTTTTCCTTTGTTACATTTAGATTCAAGCTTAAATTCCCCCAACTCCATTGTTATATCGAAAACCCAAAAAAATAGGAATAAAAATACAATCCTAAATTACATCATACTGTTGGTTCCTCGGATCGATCCTAGGCTCGTTACTACAACATTATTACGAAATTAAGGGGTTCAGTGAAATATTAAATTGTTAATTTGATTAGCGCAAGTGACAGACATTGTTATCAAATTTTGGCGCCGTTGCCGGGGATGGTCCGTCGACACTTGTGAGCATTCCTCGAATTGATTTGCAGCTTAGAATCTCCACTGAGGTCCAAAGTTGGGTGGTCTCGACTTTGACACTCTTGTGTGACGGCAAGAGTGTGAAACTTGTATGGATTGGTTGTGAGTTGGATCGGTTAGGGTTTATTTAGCTTTGTTACTGTTTTTTTTTATAGCTTAGAACAGATTCCTTTTATGTTTGTTAAGTTCTTATCATTGCAATTTAGCATTTCTTTGTTTTGTTGAAGTTTGATTCATGTTTGGTAGTTGTAATTTCATTGATACATTTAGTTTAATTCTTGTTTAATGCTTAGTTAGTTGTTAAGTTTTAAATTAGGGTTTAAATCATGCTTTAGATAAGATTTACTTGAGTCTTGTTATTTCAATCTTAGTTTGATGTGTGTTAATGATTTAATTATAATGTAGGGTGACAATGCATTATGGTTTGATTGTTGACACACAAGTAGATTTCATTTGTTTAGGTTTCACTCTTGTTTTAGATTAATTTCTTTACTGTTGTGTTTCACTTTTGTTAGATTTAGATTCAAGCTTAAATCCCCCCAACTCCAATTTTATATCGAAAACCCCAAAAATAGGAATAAAAAGACAATCCTAAATTACATTCTACCGTTGGTTCCTCGGATCGATCCTGGGCTCGTTACTACAACATTATTGCGAAATTAAGGGGTTCAGTGAAATATTAAATTGTTAATTTGATAAGCCTATTTGTGACATTTAATATAGATTTTAGGCATTATCAAATTTTGGCGCCGTTGCCGGGGAAATTGTAATATGCAATGTTTAGTAATTTTAGGATTGTTGTTTTGATTGCTTTCATGCTTATATATCCATGTGTTTGATTTTATTTGTTCCTGAGTCTTCTGATTTTATTTGCTAGTTGTTGTGTAAGAACAGGAAATTTATTTGACCATGGATCCATATCAGCATTTTGGAGATTGGAGGGAGAATTATTTTTATCAGCCTCAGACTCAGTTCTATCAGTCCTACCTACCTATGGAGCAGCGGAATAGGTATGAGGATGCACAAGAACAAATTGAAAAATCAATGTGGAAATGCAATGAAGTTATGCAACAAATGAGAGAGCATCAAGAGCAACAATTTGCAAGGATACAGAATATACAGAGTCAGTTAGATCAGATAGCATCATCTATTAATCAGTTACAAGCACAAAGAGCCAGTGAAGAGGTGGATTGTGGAGATCTTGTCAGGCCTGACACTACTTCTATTTCTTCACAAGAATTTTCTAATATTATTTGTGATGATGATGTAATTGTTCAAATTGTTGATTCTACTGATGTTGTTGCTTTAGATGATGTGAGTGATGCAGGTATTATTTTTGAAGATAATTTAAGTGTAGGGGAATGCTTACCGGAAGCATTACCTCAAGAATCACCAAGGATAGAAGATGTAAGTGTAGGGACTTGTGCTATGGAGCCAAGCACCCAGGAATCACTACATGAAGTTGAACATTCGCCAGAACTGGAGTCTGAGCATTTATTTGAGGAGAAAGAGGTAACAAACACCACTCCAGGTACCTTTCTAGATGACAAGGTGAGTATTTTGTGTGATTTTTCAGAAAATTTCATAGAGGTACCATTTGTTGATTTTATTAGTTGTGATTCATTTCTTGAAATATCTTTAAACCACACTGATATTCTCCTATTTTCTTTTTACCCCACATGTGTGTGGGAGGTGTTTTCTTTGATTGATGTTGTAGGAGAACATAAGCGTCCGGAGTGGATGCTTACACTGAACCGACTTAGACCTCTAGAAAGAATTTTGAAAGGAAAAATGAGTAATAAGAAGAATTTGGATGGAACTTTGATTACTCCACTTCCGGGGTGGCTTCTTCTTCTAGATCTTCTTCAGCCACCAGGAATTAAAGGGGAGTTGGTTCCGATTTAGCTTGCTTTTGAATTTTTAGTCATGCTTTGTTAATAAATTAGTTATACTTTTCTTTGGTTCTATACTTTGCATTTGCACTTTGTTTTTACATTTTGCATTTTATTTCCACATTTGCTTCCATACTTTGCATTTAGTTTGGTATACATAGCATGTCATTTGAATAAATTCTCCATGAATTGTTTAGTAATACTTGTAAGATGGTAAAAGTCTCTTAAATTTGACCATCAATTTTAGGTCATTTAACATGATTGGATGCCTTTCTTACATGATATTGGTTAATTTGGTGGTGGATTCCAATTTGATTAATAGAGCTTGATTGCATGAAAATACCTAGTGAGGACTACTTTAAGCCTATACTCTATTATTTTCTTTGTGTGGCATGCACTTACAACAATTGAAACTCTAGAACTTGCTTAGTTTCTTTTCAAAGTCACAATAGCATATGTGTGCATGGAAATGAAGGATTTTTGTCATTTTTGTTCCATCATAATTTCCCATTTCTTTCTCCACAATTTTCTTGAAACATTCTTATCTAGCATTCTAATTCTTAATTCTCTTTGTTTGTCATATTACTTTTATTTCATTGAGATGTTTGGATGAATTGCTTGATGAGTTAGCTTGACTTAGATGGACAATGTCTTAAGTGTGGGGGAAGGATGATGAGATGATAATTTTTGAAATATTGAAGAATGTTGCAAGGATTCACGAAATATTGGCACAATCACTTGATTATGAGTTGTTTAGTGAAATTTTGAAGCTGAAAATTGTGTGCACTGGTTTGTGCCACTCTTATGCCAATTTTCTCTTTAAAATCTCAAATCATTGAGAAATTCAAGCAATGTGTTGTATGCTCAATAACAAATGGTATGCTTACCTTGTATGGCATTTGCAAGATGCGAAAAGATGAATTCAGGGATTAATCTGGACACAAAACAATGCAAGAACAGTGAGTTGTATATCTACTGAAATTTGATTTAAATGGATCAAAAAAATTCGGAATTAAATGGGTTATTAACATTTCATCAATGAAGCACTTGAACATATTATCATTTACTTGGAAAAGTTGAAGAAAAGGACAGCAAATTAGAACTTTATACAGTGAGGAAATCTGAAAAGCAGAATTCTGTGCAAATGGAAACAAGTATGTGCAATTATCTCATTATCAGCGTTGAAAATCTTTGGGAACTAAATGGAATTCTTGTATTACCAGCAGCAAATTGTGTTTATTACTTTTCCATTCCTTATTAAATTGCTGGAAAGAATTCCGGAAGTTGCAGAATTACTGAAATTCTGAAGTGCATGAACTTTTAATTGATGTTATAAGCTGATACAAGATTTAAATTCAAGCTACTATTTGATTTATTGATTGCAAAGATCTATGGAAATAAATTGTAAAGCTTGAATTGAGTAAGCAGTAGCATCAGATGAGATATCCAGAGTTCAAACCTGAAGTTCAGAATTCTATGTGAAGTTTTGAAAGAGTTAAGAGCTTTGCAAATTCAGAAATTTTGGAATGAATGGAGTATCAAGAATTCAGTAAATGACATCAAAGAAAGGAGAAGCTTGGATGGAGTTTTGTATTGTGAAGCAGCAAATGGGATTTTGGCAGCAGATGGGAATGAATTAAAAGTATATAAGACTTTGATATCCTTTACTATCAAATGTATTTGTCAAGAATCTGCAAGTTATTTGGAATTGAAGGGAAATCTGCAGAAAATGACAGTGCAGAAATGTACAGGGATGAGTATAGTGCAGAATGTTCAGCAAGTGCAGATTGTGCAGAATATGGCAGATTTGTGCCAAATTGAGATATGGATTGTAACTATTAAGAGATGCTGAAACCTGTAGACTTCTCCATGATGCAGTGTAACGAGCTTTAATACTCAAGATGGAGAAATATAGAAGTTGATTGGGAATGAATGATGACTTCTGTTTGGAAAGGAGCTGAATTCTGGAAATGCAAAACTGAATTCTGAAGTTGCAGTAACTTGCTGAAATTCTGGATTTGCAGTAACTTTCTAATTGATTTTGTAAGCTGAAACAAGATGGAAATCAAGCTATCTTTTGACTTAAATGATTGTAAAGATTTATGGGAATGAATTGTTGAAGCTTGAACTGGATTTGCAGTAACATCAATGTGATATTGATGCTGCAAATCTGAAATGCAGAATTTTGGAGTTGCAGAATTGTGTGCAGAATTGTGCCAATTGAAAAACAAATTGTAACAAACTAGAGTTGCTGAAACTTGTTAAGTTTTGAAGGATGAATTGGTAAAGATCTTAAGAGTTTTGATGGAAAGAAATTGAAATTTTTGAAGGCCTAATGGTGGCTAATTGATACAAAGCCAGGAAGCTGCTGAATTTCGGATTTGCATTGTTTTGAGTTCTAAATATTTCAGTGCTAGATGAGATCTTTTCTTAAGCTTGACTCTTCATGGTTCAAGGCAAGATTCTATTGAATTTCAATTTTTGAATCTAAATCTGTGTTATTTCAGAAACTAGATTTATAGTAGTTAGTTTTAATCAGAAAAGTCCTACAGCTGAACAACAATAGTGTAAGATTTAAGCATCTTCATGAGGGTTGGCATATGTTTGAGGATGTTGAAGGTTCTAGATAGCTTCATGAGGATTGATCTTTGATTTTCGAGCATGAAATGGAAGTGACAAGATTCCTTTATTTGTATGATTTTTTTTGAAATTTCTGAAGCATGATCAAGTGCTTTACTTGATGTGAATTGGTTTGTTTGTTTTTCATCCATTCAATTATAGGGAAACAGCAAAATGCTTTTACTGCATGGATGTTTGAATTCTGTTTTTACTACTGTGAAGTCTTACAGAAATGAAATGTTGAAGTTTGATGAGAGAAATCAATAACATCATATTAGGAAACCAAGTGTGCCAATCCAGAAATGCAGATTTCTGTAAGACTTAAATCTGAGAGCAAAACCAAAATTGCTGAATAAACAGATTGCAATTCAGCAATGAAACTTTGTATCAAAGATGTATCAAAATTTAGGAGCAATGGTTTGGTTCTTCACCTATGCAGTACTCAAAGCTGTATGTTAACTCATAAATTCTGCAACTGGAATCTGAAGCAACAGGAGCTGCAGAAAGTGTAGATTGCTGAAGTTTACTTTATAAGCTCTGAAGTTGTGAATTAAAGTCGATGGTTGCATTGCTTGAGGTTAAATGATGCTGAACAGTTTTTGAGACAGAATTTCATTGATGATTCAAATTTTCAGAAGTTCAATAGTGAAGATCAGTGAAGCTGGATATAATTTCTTGAATATTGCAGTGCTAAATGAAATCATTCTTTGAGTTTAATCATGGAATGAGCAAGCTTCAATAGTTTGGAATTTTGGAATTTGATACTATGGTGATACACTCAACATCTTGGGATGATTTTAAATGCTTCTCAGCTGTGCTACTGAGATGTGTGCTGAATTTCTGGAAGTTACAATTTGATGTGCCATTTCGGACATAAGCTACAACAAGTTGAAGAATTGGCATCAAGTTGAGCAGTTACATCTCTTACAAAGTTATAAAAACAGTAAAGAAGAAAGGAAGAGATGCTGAAGTGTGCAGAAGTAGGACTTTACAGCAACAATAAGCTTGGAAGATGAGTTTCAGTGCAGTTTGTGCCAAGTTCCTTATGCAACTTCATGATCAATGAAATGACTAAGTAAAGCTCATGCTTACTTGTTAGCAAATGATGTTTCTATCTGTCCAAGTGTTCTACAGATTGAAATTTGAATCAATTCAAAATCTGAAATAAGGAAATTGTAACTAAGTTAAATTGCTAGTGCTTGAATTCAAGATGCTGCACCCAATTGTCATTGCAATCATTGCAACCAAAAAGAGAAAAATTGCAAGAAAAGGAGTGACTGAAATTAAGTAGCACTTATAGTGAACTGGTTGTTGTTGGAATAGGATCCTTGTTCAGTTAGCATTATGTTTAGTTAGCAATCAGATTCAATTATGAAAATCAGTAATGATGGCAGTGCAGAGAATGAAGAAATCAGTAGGATGCTTTGTGCCAATTGTAGTTGCTTCATAGTTCAAGAATTCTTCAGGATGTAAGATGGAACTACAAGTTATCCAATTCTGTTAAGTAGATCGATAGCAGCAAAGGAAATAAAGAAACAGACAAAAACAGAGAAGAGCTAGTGTTGTTGAAACCTAAAAATGCTGCAATTGGAATATGCTGGAGAGACTAATTCTTCACAGCAACTACACTAGTTGTCTAAAGAGTTACAGATCAGAGATCATGATGCTGCAAGTTCCTGATTAGTTTCAGAAAATCAGTTTCACTTCTGTCAGTTTCTGAAATCTCTAGCTGCAAGTTCTGAAATCTACTGTTGAATATGAAAGGGAACTGAAGTTTGAGTTTTGTAATGCAGGAAATTTTTGAGTTTAAATATGAAATCTGATCTTGAGATCTTTTGAAGCTACCTAATAGAAGCTGTAATGTTCAGACTTTTCAAGTTTCTGTAACTACTGGAACATTATCAAGTGCTGAAATTGCTGAGTTAAAAAAAAAATTCCGGATTTCAAATGGAATTTGTTCTTGTTCAGTTGTTGTGTCAATATCTTGCTGCAAGTTCTTGACTAGTTAAACACTAAGATGAAATATGGATGAAGAAAGCTGAAAATTACAGCAGTGTATATGTTTGTGCCAAGTTTTATTTGCAAATTTTGAATTGGTGAGGAGTTATGTTAAGTTGTTGGTCTTGGATTGTTATTTGATGCTCTACCTTTTTCAATTTTCTTGAGTGCAAAACTTTGAGTTTTCAAGGGATCAGAGTTCTGATACTAAACCTGGAATCTGAATTTTGGAAACCCTGATGAAATTGCGATTCTGAAATTCAGAATTTATCAAATTAACAACTTTAGCCTTTCAAATTCTGGAACTGGAGTTCAGGAATCAACTTCAGAATCTAAATATGTTGTTGCTGGAAAGATTTCAAAGAAGCAGGGAAGTTTCAGGGATTGCTGAAAATTAAGGAGGGCATATGAGTGCTGAGGAGATCAGTGATATCAGCACCATGTGGAGATGAATTAGGAATGGATGAAACTGGGAACTGCAGATCTATTTTGAAGCTGTTTCTGATTACTGAAATTGTAGTTAGCAGGAATTCAATTTCGAGCTGAATTTTATTTTCTGCTATCATTAAGTCTTGAAGAGTATTCAAATGGTGACAGCCATGAACAAAGAAACTGAAGCAATACAAATATTTTAATCAGTAACTTGGGTTCCAATTCCTGATTTGTTTCAAAATCTGTCTTGAAGAGTAAAATTTCTGTATTTAACAGTTAAGCTGAGTTCTAGTTTGGATATTAAATTTGCTCAAGCTCAAATAAAAGAAATAAATTGAAAGTAGGAATTGAAGAGTGCTGAAGTGAATCAAATTCTACTTCTATGTTAATGAAAATGAATTTCTGACAATCTGTTTGCATAATTCAGTTTCAAGTTTAGTGAATGCAGAAACTGAATTATATTCAGTGAAAATTCTGAGCAGCTGAATCTGTAACTAAATTCCTGACTGCCAAGAAGGAACAAGGGTTTGAATCTTGGTGTCAATTCCAATTTCTGAACAGCAACTTTTAGCTAAAAATTTCTAGAAGTCCAAATTGAGAAATCTGCTGGAGGAAGCTGTGATTGATGCATCAATCCTTTATTGCTGTGTGCCAAGTTTTCTGGCTATTTCTGGTATGATTATGGACACTAAAGAATATATTTTTACAGAACTTGCAGAATCTGTGAAAATAGACCCTAGAGCCATATTCTGGAGCTGAGTATGTGAAAAGGTCAGATCTGTTTGACTGAAAAATAGGAAGTAGTTGCTGATTGGAAAAGTTGCATAATTTGATTTTTATGCTGCAATTCTGTGAATTCTGCTCAATTCAGTTGTACATGTTCAACAGATTAATTTGGAAACAGATTAAGTTTCAACAGATTTCAGATTTTTGATACATAATTTCAACAGAAACATAATTCTGTTTTTGTTGACTTGAATTCTGAATTCTAAAATTCCAAATCCATGTGCCAACTCTTTTTGAAATGTCTCAGCAGAGACAACTATGAATTAAGTTTGAATCCTATTAGCCTAGTATCAAATACTATCCTTTGTTGAGCCAAATTCTTGAGGATTTAAGCTGAAACTAATCAAGCAAGTTGAATTTGTTGGGCTGTTGAAAAGTTGAGCTGTGGATTAACTATCTGTCATGTATAAAATTCGGAATTTCTTATATACTGGATTTATGGAAATCTGAAGTTGGAATCCTGTTGGTTTTTGCTAGAGCTAAATCAGAAGGAGTTGTGAGTTGTTAGAAATATAGAATTTGAATTCTGCAAATCTGTGCATGCATAACTGATTTCTTGAAGTCAGATTCAACTGGAAACGTTTGATCTCGAAGCTGAACTTAATTGTATGCCAACTCCAGACTGAGATATTAAGGGACATATGGCCTAACTGATTGGAAATTGAAAATGCAGAATGAACAAAAGTAGAAAAAGAATGCAGATTACAGTTTGAAGTTGACATTTTGATCTAGAATGGATACAGAATCCATAGAAACAGATTATAGAAGCTGCAAGTTCTATAGAAGTCACTGAATTATTGTTCAGTAACAAATGCAGTTGCTGGGTTTTACTCTATTTTCAAAAGATGCAGATAGGAAGAATGTTGTAAGTTGCAGCAGTGAGAAAATTTGACAAGAGATCATTCCTGTTTAGTGCCAATTTTGTGTGCAGATTCTGACATTTTATCAGCAGTTTTCGAATCATAGAGGGACTTAAGTGAAGATCTTGAATTTCAGTTTAGATTTTGATGTGCATTTTGCTCTACAGATGCTAGGATTCTGTAATTTTATTGAAGCTGATCTAGTGAAGAAAATTCTGAATTTGTGAGTTGCAGAAATAGATTTAATTGCTGGTTATGGGGTTGTGATTGATTGATGCTGAATTTCTCCAATGCATTAGAGATGCACATTTTTATTGTATCTGCCATTTACAGAAACAGAAAAATAGAAAGGAAGAAATAAAGGAAAACCTGCAGAAAGAGAACAGTGAGCAGAGTGTTATTGCAATTGGATGGCATGATATGTTTCATTGGCCGAGACGGCCAACAATTTAAGTGTGGGGGAGGGGACTCTTCTTGGCAAGTTGAAGTGAGATATTTGAGCTTCCAAATTGCTGAAATTGAAGTGGAAAAATAGTGAAAGAAAATTTTTGAAAAATGGCACAAGAAAAGAGAGTATCAAGTGGAAGATAGAGTATCAAGATTCTTTGTTGGTCATCAAATTGAAGGGGAGGTTAGCTTGGTCTTTTGAATTGGTTAAAACAAATGGTATACAACTCTTTTTACATCAAAATGGTCAACTCATCAAGTATACTCCAATACTCTCATCTTCTCATTTTCTTCATTAATGCATTCACTTTCATTGTTCTTTTGCTTCCATTTCAATTCTTGATGATAAAATCCTTTTGATTCATGTATGCTATGTTCTATGGTGGTGGAGAAGTAGAAAATAAGCAAGCTTATGGTAGTGAAATGTTGTGAGTTGCATTGAGAGAGCTCCACTTATATACAATTTTGAGTGTGAGAGCTAGAATAGGTAAATCCCTTGTGAGATTGCAACTTGCTTAATTTTTTATTTGGATTGAAACTACCATACCTACTGATTATTGTTTGAATTGTGTTCATGATTGTTAGTGATCTTTAAGATGATCTTAGTTAAATTCTTTTTACTATCTTTTAGATATTGCTAGGGAATTTTATATGGAGATGATTTTTAGTTTTCTTTACTTGCACGGGACGTTCAAGACTAAGTGTGGGGGATTTGATAACCATGATTTTACTACATTATTTTGATTCATATATGCATGGTTTTGATGTTGGTTTCATAGTTTAAATCATGGTTACATTACATTTTTGTGCATTGCATAGATTTTGGACTTAATTGCAAATTATATTATTTTTGGTGTTATTTGATGCTAATATTTGATTCTTATTTTGTAGGCATCAAAGGATCTTAGATTTGGATCTATTTGGACCGGAATTGGGCTCGAATCGGAGTTCAAACAAGAAGATCAAGCTTTGAAGCATTATGGGCCGTTCATCAAGAATAGGACAGATCTGGACCATCCGTTGAAGATTTGGCCGATCCAACTTAATGGGGAGCAGATCTGAGCCATTGATGAAGATCCAGAAGTTTTGATGCAGATCTGAGTTCATTTAGCTATTGATCCAGCCCGACTTAATCTGGACCGTTCAATGAATACTGGGCCGATCTGGGCCATCCAGTGATGATCTGGTCGATCCGACCTAAGGGAGAGTAGATCCAGACCCTAGATCAAGATCAGTACCTTCAGATCGGATTTTGGGCAAACTTTCACCGTTGATTTAGCTCCAAATTGATCCCAGCCGTCCGTTCAGATCTGGAACAGATTCAAAACAGAAGCTACAGTGTTCTTTCTTCTTCGTCGATCTCCTCACGCAGCTGTGCGTCTCGCGGCGAGCTTTTGCCGGGATTTCGATCCCTTTCCTTCTCCAATCCATTTTCCAAGCTTCAACCTCGGTGGATAATCTCTACAGCAGCTCATCCCGATCATTTGGAACCGTCGTTGGGTGTTCTCTCCGGCGGAAATCTGCTCTCGGATCTTCTCTGTTCCAGCCCGATTTGGAGGTGGTCTTCCAATCGGCGACTCCGATTCCCATCAGTGGCGCTTGGAGGTGGTCCGCCGGCGTTATTGAGCTTCATCCGATGCCCATCCGCAGTCCGCAGCATCATCCCAGATCCAGAGCTCAGATTTGCAGATCTCCGGCCATTCATGGGGTTCCGGGTTGTTCTAGCTCGTCGGGGGTGGTCCGTCGGCGTTGCTGAGCATACCTGGAACTAATTTGCAGCTTAGATTCTCCGCTGAGGTCCAAAGTTGGGTGGTCTCGACTTTGGCACTCTTGTGTGACAGCAAGAGTGTGTAGTTTGGTGAGATTGATTGTGAGATTGGATTGGTTTACCTTTTTAGTTCATTTTATTTCTGCTTTATAGCTTAGATTGGATTCATTAATTGTTTGTTATGTTTTTAGTAGTAATTTAGTATTTCTTTACTTAATTGAAGCTTAGTTTAAGACTTCTTTGAAGCTTGGTTACTTGTTTAGTATTTAAATTCTAAGTTAGGGTTTCATTTCTGTTTAGATCAGATTTAATTGTGTCTTGCTATTTTATCTTTAGTTTAAGTGTGTGTCGATGGTTTAATCACAACGTAGAGTGACAATACGTTGAGATTTGATTATTGGCACATAGTTAGGTTTTACTCTTGCTTTAGATTAATCTCTTTATTGCTGCGCTTTTCCTTTGTTACATTTAGATTCAAGCTTAAATTCCCCCAACTCCATTGTTATATCGAAAACCCAAAAAAATAGGAATAAAAATACAATCCTAAATTACATCATACTGTTGGTTCCTCGGATCGATCCTGGGCTCGTTACTACAACATTATTGCGAAATTAAGGGGTTCAGTGAAATATTAAATTGTTAATTTGATTAGCGCAAGTGACAGACATTGTTATCACTTGGCCGTTGCTCTGGGGATACGCCACGGAAGTAAAGTGTTGTTCAATGCCATAACTTTTGCACCATTCTTCGAGCTGCTTCCCGACGAACTGTTGCCCGTTATCAGATATAAGCCGGCGAGGAATGCCAAACCGATAGATTATATGCTGTCAGATGAACCTTTTGACCATCTGCTCGGTGATCTTGGCCTGTGGCTCGGCCTCCACCCATTTGGAAAAGTAGTCGACCGCTACTAGTAGAAATTTTCGCTGACCGGTCGCCATAGGGAACGGACCTACGATATCCATTCCCCACTGATCGAACGGACAGGACACTGTAGATGCTTTCATCTCCTCCGCTGGTTGGTGGGAGACGTTGTGGTACTTCTGGCAGGAGAGGCACGTCGCGACGGTCCGAGCGGCGTCTGCTTACAGGGTTGGCCAGAAGTACTCGGCCAGCAGGATCTTCCTAGCCAGCGATCGCCTGCCCGGATGTCCTCCGCACGATCCTTGGTGCACTTCCTGGAGGATGTACTCCGCGTCCTCCGAGCTCACACATTTCAAAAGTGGGCGGGAGAAAGCCTTCTTGTAGAGTTGGTCTCCAACGAGTGTGAACCGCCCGGCTCTCCTCCTCAATAGCTGGGCTTCCTCCCGATTGGACGGTGTCGCACCTGAGCGCAGAAACTCCATGATGGATGTCCTCCAATCGCTCGGGAATGCGAGGCCCTCCATCCGGTCAATGTGCGCCACCAAGGATACTTGCTCGATCGGCTGCTGGATGACGACCGGTAATATTGAACTCGCGAGCTTGGCTAACTCATCTGCCACCTGGTTCTCTGCTCGGGGTATATTCTGGATAATGACTTCTCTGAAGTGGGTCTTGAGCTTTTCGAAGGCCTCAGCGTAGAGCTTGAGCCGAGCGTTGTTAATCTCAAAAGTGTCCGAGAGCTGCTGGGCGGCCAGCTGGGAGTCTGAATGGAGTGTCACCCGACCGACTCCTACATGCCGGGCTGCCTGTAAGCCGGCTATGAGGGCCTCATACTCCGCTTCATTATTTGTGGCTCTGTAGTCCAGCCGGACGGATAAGTGCATCCGTTCTTCTTGGGGAGAGAGTAATAACACACCAATCCCGCTCCCAAGCCGAGTGGACGATCCATCCACAAATATTTTCCACATAGCTTTGGGCTCGGGATTTTGCACTTCGGTAACAAAATCTGCTAAGGATTGCGCCTTTATCGCCGAACGGGGTTGATACTGAATGTCAAATTCACTCAACTCCGTTGTCCATTTGATGAGCCGTCCGGACGCTTCTGGGTTCAGCAGCACTCTTCCCAATGGGCTATTTGTCCGGACGATGATTGTATGTGCTAGGAAATAAGGACAAAGTCTCCGAGCGGTGAGGACCAAAGCGAAAGCCAACTTCTCGAGCCCAGTGTAGCGAGATTCAGCATCTTTTAGAATATGGCTCAAGAAGTACACGGGTTGTTCTTCACCGCTCGTCCTCACTAATGCCGAGCCTACTGCCTGCTCGGTTGAAGATAAATAAATACAGAGCGGCTCACCTACAGCTGGCTTGGCTAGCACGGGCAAAGAGTTCAGGTATGTCTTCAGCTTCTCAAACACCCGGTCGCATTCCTCGTCCCAATGAAACTTAGTAGCTTTGTGTAGGATCTTGAAAAAAGGGAGACTCCGGTCGGCCGTCTTAGAGATGAATCTTGATAATGCAGTTATCCGCCCGGTTAGGCGCTGTACTTCCCTCAGATTTCTTGGGGGCGACATATCTTGCAACGCTTTTACCTTGCTGGGATTTGCCTCTATGCCCCGCTCGGTCACTATATAGCCCAAGAAACGCCCGCCTTTAGCTTCGAACAAATATTTCTGAGAGTTCAGCCTAACTCCATACTTTCTCAGCGTTCGGAAGGTCTCCTCCATGTCTGTAAAAAGATCAGCCGCTCGGACGGACTTGATGAGAATATCATCCACGTACACTTCTAAATTGCGCCCGATCTGCTCCTTGAATACCTTGTTCATCAAGCGCTGGTAGGTTGCTCCTGCGTTCTTCAGTCCGAACGGCATTACATTGTAACAGTAAGTGTCATCGGCTGTGACGAAGCTGACCTTCTCTTGATCTTCTCGGGCGAGCGGCACCTGATGGTAGCCCTGATAGGCGTCTAGCATGCATATCAGTTCACACCCGGCTGTGGAGTCCACCAGTTGATCAATCCGGGGCAGAGGGTAGAAATCCTTTGGGCATGCTTTGTTGAGATCCCGGTAATCGATGCAAACCCTCCACTTGTTGCCCGGCATGGAGACCAGCACTACATTTGCGAGCCAGCTCGGGAACTGTACCTCCCTTATATGGCCGGCCTCCAGGAGCTTCTCGACCTCCGCTCGGATGATGGCGTTTTGTTCGGCGCTAAAGTTCCTCTTCCTTTGCTTCACCGGTCGAGCGTCCGGTCGGACGTGAAGCTCATGCTGTGCTATACTTGGCGAAATTCCCGGCAGCTCATGCGTCGACAAAACGAAGACGTCGCAGTTTCTCTAGAGACATTCGATCACCTCCTTTTTCTGGCTTGCCTCCAGATCGGCCGTAATGAATGTGGTGGCCTCCGATCGGGTCAGGTGGATCTGCACCTCCTCTTTTTCTTCATAAACCAAAGAGGGTGGTTTTTCGGTTATGGCGTTCACCTCAATCCGTGGCGTCTTCTGCACGGAATTAGCT
Organism: Zingiber officinale; assembly: GCF_018446385.1. Lineage (NCBI taxonomy): Eukaryota > Viridiplantae > Streptophyta > Magnoliopsida > Zingiberales > Zingiberaceae > Zingiber > Zingiber officinale. The sequence goes on along the minus strand of NC_055994.1, from coordinate 89,314,990 downwards.
TCGGCTCGGACCATTTCGACGTAGCATCGCCGAGCCGCCAGCTGGTCTCCTCGCACTTCTCCAACTTTATCTTCAACCGGGAACTTAATTTTCTGGTAGAAGGTGGAGACGGCCGCTCGGAACTCATTGAGCGCTGGTCGCCTCAGGATAACATTGTATGCTGAGGGAGAGTCGACCACGACGAAGTTGGCAGTCCGTGTCCTTCTGAGCAGCTCTTCTCCCAGCGAAATAGCCAGTCGGACCTGTCCGACCGATAGAACTTCATTGCCTGTAAACCCGTAGAAGGGAGTTGTCATGGGCAGCAACTCAGCTCGATCAATTTGCAGTTGGTCGAAAGCCTTTTTAAATATAATGTTGACCGAGCTGCCTGTATCGATGAAAATGTGGTGAATAGTATAGTTAGCTATTACCGCTTTGATGATGAGAGCGTCGTCATGTGGCACTTCGACTCCCTCCAGGTCCCTGGGCCCGAAGCTGATTTCGGGCCCGCTCGCCCGTTCTTGACTGCAGCCGACCGCATGGATCTTGAGCTGCCTGACACTCGCCTTCCTCGCTCTGTTGGAGTCACCTCCGGTTGGCCCGCCAGCGATGATGTTGATTTCGCCCCGGGACGTGTTGCTTCTATTTTCTTCCTCCCGTGCGGACGGCCTAGGCCGCTCCTTAGATACCTGGGGATTGTCCTCGTGTCCCTGAGGATGATACTGCTCGGGAGACTTTCGCCGACCGGCTTCATAGTGTCGCTGTCGCCTGTCGGATGATGGAGATCAACGGCGCCCACTCCGGGGAGCGGGGTGGGCGATCAGGGGAAGGCTTCGGCAATCTCGTGTGTTATGCATGTCGGTCCGGTGGAACGAGCAAAACATGGGGGTCCATACCTTCTTTTTTGGTTTGGGCCGCTCGGCGGCTATCTCTTGGATGGCGTGGGATCTCGCTTGGTGAGGGCGAACTACTTCGGCCCGTGGTCCTGGGGGCGGCTGGTGGCCAGTGACAAGCTTCCGCTCGGCAGGGGCTAGTCGCTCAGTTGGAGCTTCTTTTCTTCGGGCCGCCTGTGCTTCCTCCACATTAATGTACTCATTGGCCCAGTGTAACATATGATCATAGTCTCGGGGCGGCTTTCGAATAAGTGAACGGAAGAAGTCACCGTCCATGAGGCCTTGCGTGAACGCATTCATCATTGTTTCTGAGGTGGTCGTTGGAATATCCATGGCCACTTGGTTGAATCGTTGGATGTAAGCTCTGAGCGACTCCCTGGGCTCTTGCTTAATGACAAATAGACTGACACTGGTCTTCTGGTAACGCCGACTGCTTGCAAAATGATGGAGAAAAGCGATGCAGAATTCTTTAAAGCTGGTGATGGATCCATCCGGCAGCTTCCGAAATCATCGTTGCGCCGATCCCGAGAGGGTGGTAAGAAACACCCGGCATTTCAGCCCATCTGTGTATTGATGCAGCGTAGCTGTGTTGTCGAACTTACCTAGATGGTCGTCTGGATCGGTGGTTCCATTGTATTCCCCGATCGCCGGGGGCACATAATGTTTTGGTAGAGGGTCCCGCAGGATGGCCTCTAAAAACTGTTGGTTGATCCGCTCGGGGTAGGTGTCCGTTCGGGGAGCCTTGCCTTTTCTGTAGTCTCGCCTGGGCGCCTCGTCGGATGAAGATCCTCAATCAAGGTTAGCTGGTGCGACTTCAGGAGGCGTACGGAATAGGGCCCGATGAAATGGAATCGGGGCGGGCGGTGCTTCTCCTTGGATGCCGATCGGATCCTTATCTCGGCCCCATGCCGCTCGGCCTCCTGACGCTAACGTCGCTTGTTGCTCTAGTCGCTCGGCTTGCGCCTTCTGTTTCTGTTGCTCCACAAGCTTAGCTGCTCTTGCCTCGATTAGAGCGTCGAGCTCTTCTTGGGAGAGCATCACGGTGTGCGGTCGTCCAGCTTCGTCCATCTCTTCCGCTCGGATGCAGGTGCGTTCCCACAGACGGCGCCAATTTGATCCTGTCCCAACGCTGAGTCGATGGACGCTGGGCACGTGGCGCTCTCCGAACTGATGATGTGGATCTCTGACCGGCCGTATGGGTGTCCGGCGAACCTGCAAGGAAGTCGGGCCGGGAAGGGGTTCCCGGCGATGACCCTCCGACGCTCAAGTCAGGCAAGAGGAAAACTATGAAGTGGCTCCAAAGATGAGAGATCACGTACCTCCGGCGAAGTTTGAGGGCTCTTATATAAAGCTGTGGGGAGGCGTATGCATACCTACCGAGGCATACACGTGTCCTTTACCATACCTTAGTATGGGCTTGCCAGAGGAGCATGTCTGACACCATACTGCTATAGTCCGACCACCTCTCTGATGGAACGACAGAACCTTCTGTCGTAAGATTCTGCGTATGGCTTGGTCGTTGAACATGCCTGTTGTCAGAAGATGTTCCCCAATGTCCCTTTGTCCTTTTGTCTCTTCTCTCCCTGCGCCGAGCGTCCAGTCGCTCGGCAGGCACATCACGTCCGATCGGGCTTAGGTATTGGTCCGACCGGGAAGATTCCCGGTCGTGTGCTCGGTTGAGACTGTTCCTTCACAGCCTTGCTGCTTTATGTCTCGGCCGAGCGGGCTACCCGCTCGGCCAGGCGACCCTGTTCACCATGAGCGTCGGAAACCCGACTCCCCGTCATGTTGTCTTTGATTCCGTTTGGACCCGTTCGGCCGGTTGACCCTACCCCTCTCCGATCGACCGACCCTACGGTTGATCCTTTTGACTTTTGACCTCTACGTGTCATTGACTCCCCTCAAAGGGGGTCCCCCGTCCTTACTACCGGATCAGGGAACAAAACTTCAATTAAACCAAAATAACTCAAACTAATTTAGAAATTCAATTCGATTTATTAGGAAGTTCATTCTATTTTTAAAAATTGATTAATTCGGTTACCGATCAAATTAAATGATATTATATTGATTCAATTTGTTCAATTTTAATGATAAAATTCCATCATTAGGTTAGTTTAGTTGGTAAAAATTGATTTATTCGGATAGTTAGGTTAGTTTAGTTGGTAAAAATTGATTTATTCGTAAATCACGGATGATTACTAGTCATTAATACAGATGACTGAGACATCAAAGAGACATGCTCGAACATACTGAGTTTCGACCACAAAACCTCATATAATAATGCTCTATATTTTAACCATCGCACCCGTCCCAAGTAAATTAAGTGTTTGCGCTAACATTTTGTTTGAAATATTGTGCTTAATCTTAAAAGATTGGAAAACCAATTTAATTAAATTTCAATTAGCTTCAAATTAATTTAAAAATTCAATTCAGTTTAATCGAGAATTCATTCTATTTTGAAACATCATTTCAGTTAAATCTATTCACTATTCGATTTTGAATTTTAAAAATTGATTAAACTAATTTTTTAATTAAATAATCAAAATTATTAAAATTTCTTTATCAAATTTTATTAAAACTTTTAATTTTTTTTTTAAAAAATAGTTAATTTGGTTATGCACTACTACCCTGGAGTGTAAACGAATAAAGAGCGACGTAGCAACCATTGATCATGTAGGCTATACCAATCATGAATCATCAAACATGCTAGCAGAATAATTGCATAGTATTCCATACCATATTAGGCACCACCATATAACTTAACAAGGGCATGAAAAAAAAAAAAAAATCTTCTCTTCATATAATGTTAACCAATGTCTTACAATAACATTAATGTAATAATCTGTTTATTTTGTTGGTTCTTTCACGCTCTCTCTTTCCATTTTCATCTAAATTTTTACCATTTGTCACCATCATCAAAGTTAGAATAGAAATAAATTACTTAATCATATATTACTTGACCTAATTACCTAATCATTAGATTAGTTAGCTTGTAGTCTACAAATAAATATTCTGTATTTCTAGTTGTATATATGTTGGATTACAAACAATTTGTTGTCGTAGATTTTTCGAGGTATTAGTTGAATTTAAATATATCGAATTTAAATTTACTTATTTGTTGAAAAGACCTGAGTGGATGATCTTAGACTGCCAGCAGGGGCTGGTTTCTGCCAAGTGATGAAGGCAGTTTGCACTGTGTTGATAGGGCGAGCGTAGTATATCAGAAAGGTCGACCGAGCAGTATGGCCGACCGGGCAAAGTCTTCGTCAGATCAGAGAGGCAAGTCGGGCGAATAGCCACATCAAGATGTCTACTGGGGTATGTAAATCTTTCTCCTTTTAATTCATCCACTCAGTTCGTATAATGCTTAACGTTTTCTGCAGTATTGGGTGGAAAGTCTGACTATGTACCATAGGCTCGCTTACCTGGAGCATGAAGTCCAGTAGCTCCATGCTTCGAGCGGCCAGTCATCTGCTTCTCAAGTCCAACTGGAGCATATGAATCCCGAGATGGCTAAGTTAAGGGTCGATCTGAATAAATGCTCCAAGCAGCTCGAGGAAGAGAAAGACAAGAGTGCCGAGCAGGCGACGCAGCTGGCTCGACTTAATAAACAGGCTGCCTCCTTTGAGTCTAAAATCCACTCGGCCAACACCAGAAAACTCCGAGCCATTGAAGATTTAGAGATAAAAAATAAAGAGTATCGAGTGTTGGCTCAGAATCTGAAGGAGGCTGAGGCTGCCCCGAAGGCAGAATGGGACAGATGGTCGGCTGAGCAGACTGCCGCAAAGACCCAGCTCACTGCAAAAGATGAGGAGCTGGCGGCACTGAAGGCAGAGTTGGACGCTTCCCGAACGGCCTTGGAGACTTATCAGGAGGCCGAGTCAAGTAGGTTCGAGCTCATGAAGTGATCTTATATCCGCTCGGATGCCTTTAATGACAAGGTTGCCGATCGGGCAGTTCGTCTGTTCGACCTTGCGATCGAAGGGACGTTTGGCCAACTCAGGGAAGGCGGCTACCTCCCCGCTACTCTATCAAGCAAGGTTATCAGTCGGGACAAGCTAACCGAGTCACTGCTCGTCGATGCCTTGGATTATCTAGAGTGATCTTGTTCGAGCGAATGGTTTTGTATTGCCCTTCATGCATGTTTTGTAATTCTCACTCAAGTGTTAATGAATGATCCCTCGTCTGACGATCTTTTTCTTATTCGTTCATTCCTTCATTGCCATTTGGTATCTTTTGGTTTGTCTTGCATTTTAGTCGTTCACGTGTTGCCGTGCAAACCCGAGCAAAACTGCGAGTTGTTTATATTTTTAACTATGGCTTTATGATCCTTCGATCGGTGATGGCCAGTCATAGCAGATTTATTCACTCCTGATTACTGAATGGTCACCGTATTTTGAAAACTTGGAGCTTTTGAGTAGCGAGTGTTCCCGGTCGGTCGCTTTTAGTCGATACTGTTCCTCATCGGGCCTGAGTTTAAGATCGACGCTTCGACATCTTATCGAGACAAGGGTTTAAGGTTGTTGCTTGACCACTGATGGAGACAAGGGTTTAAGGTCGCTGCTCGACCGTTGATGGAGACAAAGGTTTAAGGTTGTCGCTCGACCGTTGATGGAGACAGGGGTATAAGGTCGCCGCTCGACCGTTGATGGAGACAAGGGTTTAAGGTCACCACTCGACCATTGATGGAGACAGGGGTTTATGGTCGCCGATCGACCGTTGATGGAGACAGGGGTTTAAAGTCGTCGCTTGACTGTTGATAGAGATAAGAGTTTATGGTCGCTGCTCAACCGTTAATGGAGACAGGGGTTTATAGTCGTCGCTAGACTTTTAACTTGGCTTAGTTGGCCTAAGAGTCTGGAAAGCTTTGGTTTTATTCATGTCGGCCCTGCATCCAGAAGGCATATACACAAGTACATTTATATTTGCTTACGCACCTCTCACCCAGGCCTGTAGGATTGGAGATGATTCATGCTCCACGGTCGTTCGAGTCGTCTCCCGTTTTCGTCTTCCAAGTAATAGTCCCCCGAGAGGAGTTTCTATACGACCTTGTATGGTCCCACCCATGGTGCCTCGAGTTTGGTGACGTCGCCGACCGGCTTGATTTTCTTCCACACAAGATCACCGACTTGTAAGGACCTTAGGATCTCCCTCCTGTTGTAGTTCTACCTCATCCGCTGTCGGTAAGCATTAGTCGAATGACCGCTTTATCCCTCCCTTCATCCACCAAGTCGAGCTCTATTAACCTTCACTCGCCATTTCCCTCGTCGTAGAGTCGCACTCGATCGGATTCTACTCCGACCTTTATAGGAACCACCACTTCTCCTCCGTACACCAGCTGGAATGGTGTTACGCCGGTCGCCTCCTTTGGAGTCGTACGGAGTGCCCACAAGACACTTAAGAGCTCGTCTATCCAACTACCTCCTACGTGGTCGAGCCAAGTTCGTAAGCCTCCGAGGATCTCCTGGTTTGTGACCTCCGCCTAATCGTTGCTCTGGTAGGTGACTGAGGTGAAGGCCTGCTAGATGCCATAGCCTTCACATCACTCCGTGAGCTTTTGACCCGCGAACTATCTCCCATTATCCGAGACGAGCCGACGGGGGATGCCGAATCGACAGAGGATGTTCTGTTAGATGAATTTGATAACCATTTGCTCACTTATCTTTGCTAGGGGCTTAGTCTCCACCCATTTTGAAAAGTAGTTCATAGCAACGAGCAGGAACCTTCACTGACCCGTCGCCATGGGAAATGATCCCACGATGTTTATGCCCCATTGGTCGAATGTGCAAGATACCGTGGATGACTTCATTTCTTCGGTCGGTCGGTGCGAAATATTGTGATATTTTTGGCAGGATAGGCATGTGGCTGTCGTCCGAGCGGCATCCTCTTGGAGAGTTGGCCAGAAGCATCCAGCTAGGAGAATCTTTCGAGATAGCGAACGGCCGCCCGGATGGCTTCCACAGGAGCCTTGGTGCACTTCTTGCAAGATGTACGATGCGTCCTTTGGTCCAACACACTTGAGCAAGGGCCTAGAGAAGGCTTTTTTGTACAGCTGATCTCTGACCAAGGTGAACCGTCCAACCCTCTTCTTTAATAGACACGTCGCCTCCTGGTCGGCCGACGTAGTACCCGATCAGAGAAATTCGATTAACGGTGTTCTCCAATCGCTCGGAAAGACAACTCCCTCCATCCGGTCAATATGCACCACCAAAGAAACCTGTTCGATCAGTTGGTTGATCATGATTGGTGATAATGAACTAGTTAACTTAACCAGTTCATCTGCTACTTGATTGTCCGATCGGGGGATCTTCTGTACAGTGACTTCTCAAAAATTTGTCTTTAGTTTCTCGAAAGCTTCTGCATATAACTTGAGTCGAGGGTTGTTAATATCGAACATCCCTACCAGTTGTTGAGCGGCCAACTGGGAGTCCGAGTGAATAAGGACCTTTGTGGCTCCAACATACCGTGCTGCTTGCAAGCCGACTATCAAGGCTTCATACTCAGCCTTATTGTTGGTGGCGTGATAATTCAGCCGAACTAAAAGTTGCATCAGGTCTTCCCTTATGAAAATGAGCAGGTTGCCGATCCTGCTACCTTGTCGGGTGGAAGAGCCATCAACATATACTCTCCAAGTTGCTTCTAGCTCGTTGTTATGGATTTCTGTGATGAAATCAGCCAAGACCTGAGCTTTTATCGTTGTTCGGGGCTGATATTAGATGTCGAACTCACTTAGTTCAGTTGCCCACTTGATCAGTCGGCCGGATGCTTCTGGGTTGAGGAGGACTCTTCCCGAGGTAGTGTTGGTCATCACAATGATCGGATGGGAGAGGAAATACGGGCGGAGTCTCCGAGCGGCTAGTATCAAAGCGTAAGCTAACTTTTCCCGTCCAGTGTAGCAAGATTCGACGTCTTTCAATATATGACTTAACATGTATACGGGCTGTTGCTCTTGCCCATTTTTTTTAACTAATGTCGAGCCGACCGCATTCTCGATGGACGACAGATAGATCCAGACGACTCTCATGTGCTCGATTTAGCTAATATAGGCAAGGAGTTGAGATAATCTTTGAGCTCTTCAAACGGCCGGTCGCACTCCCCATCCCACTAGAATTTTGTCACCCGACGCAGCACCTTGAAGAACGGTAAGCTCCGATCGGATGATTTGGATATGAATTTGGACAAAGTGATAATACGCCTGGTCAGCCATTGGGCTTCCTTCTGTTGGTGCAGGTTGCACCAGAATCAAACCTATGTTTTGATGTTGTCAAAGGTTCAAGTTAATGTTGGGGATCTCACGACCTTCTAAAAGGGGGGTTGGATAGACAGCGCCCCCAAATCGATTGCTTCCTACGTATTTGTTAGTGCGCAAGCGAAAATACAATAAAAAATATAAATATGAAAGCTAAAGACAATGAAAGAGAACAAGCAAACCAATACACGTCAATGTAACGTGGTTCGGAGATAACTTGCTCCTACTCCATGGCTATCCGTAAGGTGGATGATCCCCTAATCCGTCGGTGGATTATTCCCCGAAAACTCCGGCTAGCTTAAACCTCCTTGTGGGTGGAGAAAGCTCACCACAACACTCACCAAAAATACTTGGACACAAGGGAACCCTTGAGCACTTAGTGACTACTAATTGGGCTTTAACTAAGTTTAATTCGTCAACTTGGTCGGCCATCCCAAGATCCTTCTTATAGAGCTTGGAGGAAAACAACCCTGCTATTTACCGTTACCAGTTGACTGGTCCTTGCACCAGCCGACTGGTGCTAGACCAATGGCTCTCTCAACGGCTTTCTACCAGTCGACTGGTCCATGGACCAGTCGACTGATCCCAACCGTTTCGGGCACAGAAGCTCTATGTGCTCACCCCCAGTCGACTGATCCCAGTACCAGTCGACTGGTACAACCCTAAACCTAGGGTTCCCTTTCTCGAGTACATTTCTCTCACACTCGGACCCTCACGACTCACTTGACTCTTCTTTGCAGCCTTCACATCTTGCCTTCAAGCCTACTTCCTTTGGCTCTCGTCCCTCGGATACATCCAACCCCGCGACTCGTCCCCAATGTTATCCTTCGTGTATGCCTCGAAGTTGCTTCCCTCAGTCCTTGTCCTTGTTGCCTTGTCCACGATCCCTCGGATGCTCCATCCTTCATTGAACCTGAAGCCATCAAGCTGAGTCATATGTGTATCCTGCAAACCTGCACACTCACATACACATATCAAATAACGAGGGTAATCCTAACTTAAACCCTTTGCCCAAATACCAAAACACATGGTCACACGGACCATTGGGATTGCTCCAACAATTTTCTCCCTTTTGATGTTTGGCAATAGGTCTAAGTTAGGAAAAACAAGTAGTAAATACCAATGCTAATAACAAATGGACTTACATTGCCAAGGCTACATGGACTTACACTACCGAATGGACTTACGTTGTCAAGGCTACACACTTAGACTTACACTGCTGAATGGACTTACATTGCCAAGACTACACACTTGGACTTACACCGCCGAAGCAAAATGCAACATGCATTGGAACTTATCTCAAGGCTCCCCCTAGACCTAAGCTCCCCAATGAGTTAAGATTTTGCCACAGGGATATTTAAGAACCTACAAGGCTCCCCCTACGCAAAGGCACTTAAGATTTTCCCAACTAAACCTTACTTCTTCCCCTTTGCCTAACATCCAAAAAGCTTTCCAACAATATCCCAATTGTCGAAAACTTTATCATTAAACTGACCCTAAACTCAGGTATTTATCCCCCATAGGTCCCATACATCTAAACGAGTTGACACGGTTAAGAACAATCCTGAAAAACAGTTTCAGGCTGGTATCAGTCGACTGACCCTTGGTACCAGTCGACTGCCCTTATTGAAATCAACGCACAGAATGCTTCTATGTTCGAAATCCACTATTACTAGTTGACTGGTATCTACACCAATCGATTGGTACCCTATTTCTGCCTAATTTAGCATTTCTGACCCAATTTCAGAAATGCATCAAAAATTCCACAGACATCCAAAAATTCTCAAATTTTATGGATATGTCTGTTTTACTAGTGTCTACTTGAAAAAATACATTACAAAATATATCTATCACCAATCCAAATATTGACACAAAATCCAAAACTAACTAAATAGTTCAATTGAATATTGACCTAAAGTCCTAGTTTTGGCTTTCTCTTGATGTATTTGCCTATACTAACCCACAATGCATCCCTAGCATTGGTTTGTATGACATCTATACATCCAAAATCAATTATCATGCTATATGCCCCCAATGTCATATTCTAAGCATGAAACACAACCCACGTGTGTCAATTCCCTATGTTTGAGACTCAAGTCCGTCTCCAAACCACTGGGCATATTCCATGACCCAATCTAGACTCCCAAATAGTACCTACTTGAGATCCATTTGTCATGGGTCCTAACTTGACTCTTAGAGCTCCCCTTAGAGCTCTTAGCCTTAGCCACCTCCCTAGGTGACTCATCCATAATTGCTAGGCCACATCGGTGCACCTCCGATGATACTTGGACTTTAAACCTAACCTTCTTAACCTTGGATACCTTGTCCTTGGTTAATTTAACCTTACCTTTAAATGACTTTCTCTTGCCATTTATTGGCTTCTCCTTGCTATAGTCATATGCAACCCTAGCATAAGACTTTTCCTTAGTATTGGAGACACTAGATTAGTATCCTAGACCTGATCTATCATTGTTGGGTCTTTGACTATCCAACACCATACCTAAACCCTTAGATTCAACATTGAATCTTTCTAGGGGTTTCTCCAACTTATCAAGCTTTACCTTCAAAGCTTGATTTTTCCTTTCTAGATTCCTAAACCTAGAGTCAACATGTCCACCATGGACATTCCTAGTCCTACCCATTTTTCTAGGCATATGTCTTCCCTTCTTGGGATTAAAGCCTTGGGTCTCCTTAAGTCTATCATTTCTAGCTTTATCATGAATTGGTCTCCTATGGTTATAATCTACATTTACCCTATTTCTATCATGATATCTAAAGCCAAATTTTTTCATTGCTACATAATGATTATCATTATTTTTTCTAGCATGCATGGAGGAATTTAAATTTGACTTTAAATTTAAACTAGGGTTTACCTTACCCTTTACCTTTGGAGCTCCCCCTTGATATGAGCCTCCATTCTTCCTCAACTTCTTCTCCTCCTTCTTCAAATGGGCCAACTTCTTGATTTCTTTCTTCTTTGGGCATTTGGTGTGATAATTATTGGTGCGGTTAGCACTAACGGTCTAATTCAGGTTTTGATGAATGACAAATCAAGTTAAGTTAGGTTCGTCGTGATCTAACACTCTGACCGAGTGTGCAGGCGAAATCCAGACGGTCGACGGGCTGACCGGATGTCTGGCACGAAGTCCAAGCGGGTTGACGGGCTGACCGGACGCTTGGCGAGAAGTCCAGCTAGGTTGACGGGCTGACCGGATAGATGGCGAGAAGTCCAAGCGGGTTGACAGGCTGACCGGACGCTTGGCGAGAAGTCCAGACGGGTCGAAGGGCTGACCGGACGTTTGGCAAGTGAGTGAAGGTAAGTCACTGAAAGGGAGTGACTGTGAGGACGCGTTCCTGGGAAGGGAACATTAGGCATCGATCCGGCTTAGATCCATTTCGGATATCTAAGTCAAGATCGTGACTAGATTTCGGTCTCGGAAAGACGGAATCTAAGTCATACTTTTTATATTGAACTTATAAACTGTGTTAACACTTTGTTTTGCAGGATATACATTATCTATTTGCCTCAGACTAATCTTGTTTTGCAGGAAAGATGTCCCCTGGAAAAAGGTGGTCCGGGCGCCCGGAGGTCCGGGCGCCCGAGAGGTAATTTTTATCCTATGGCATCGTCGCCACGTGGAGCTCGCTGGTTGGACCTGCCACGTCTCACCAGGGCGCTCGGAAGGGATTCGGGGCGCCCCGAGCCTCATATAAAAGGAGGGTCAGGGGTGGAGCTCAAGACAACAACTGACAAGAAGATCTTCTACTGCTTGCTTTGCTGCTCTGCGCTCCTGCAACGCTAACAAAGTTCCGACAACACAATTCTCCTTTTCAATTTATTCCTTTGTCGGCATTTCTTTTAGTTTCACTAGCATTTCCTGTACGTAGTTTGTAATAAATTTCAAATTGCTAGTGATTGCCCACCGAAAGTACTCAAAGAGTGCGGGCCTTGGAGTAGGAGTCGACACAGGCTCTGAACCAAGTAAAATTGGTCTATGTTAGCATTGCTTAATTTTTCCGCTGCGTTTAACTCTTATCGAAGAATTTTTCGTAATCGATATTCACCCCCCCTCTATCGAAACATCACAATCCAACAAGTGGTATTAGAGCAGGTACCGCTTTGATTTGGTGCAACCACTAATCAGGCAAGGGGGTGATTTGCTTTAAAATTTTTTTTCTATTTTCGGCTTTCAGCTTTTTGCATATCTCTAAACTGGTATTATTACCTTTTTGAAATTTTTTCTGTCATAATTAAATCTAAATTGGTGCAACACTAATTTAGTTATTTTTATTTAATTCTTCTCACGCTACTAAATCCAAGACCAAGTCTTGGAACATTTCCATTTTTTTTTGTGCAGATTAAAAATGTCGCAGATCGAGGGCTTCAACACAGTACGACCTCCCCTTTTCAACGGGGATGATTTCTCGTACTTGAAGAAGCGGATGGAAGTATATCTAAAGACAGACTTCGATCAATGGCTGAGCGTCACAAGAGCCTACAAAATACCAGTAGACAGCTCCGGGAATCTACTGGATCCTGAAGAATGGACAACAGACTTAAAGAAGAAGGCATCAACAGAGAACAAGGCAATCAACACATTACAGTGTGGATTAACTAGAGAAGAACTGAACTGGGTCAGACCACATAAAAATGCTAAAGAGCTGTGGGACAAACTGATCGAGTTGCACGAAGGAACGAGCGATGCTAAGGTAACAAAACGAGACTTGCTTTTAAATAGAATATTTAACATAAAAATGCAGGAAGGAGAAACGGCCAGCCAACTCCACGCAAGAATCAAAGATATTCTCAACGGACTCCACGCAATAGGGCACCAAATGGAGAACCGGGACTTAATAAGGTATGCCTTAAATGCTTTTCCACGCAACAGCTTGTGGGCATCTATCGTAGATGCCTACAAGATCTCTAAAAATTTATCAAAATTAAAACTAGATGAGCTTTTTTGTGAATTTGAACTGCATGAACAAACTAACGCCGGGGTCGAGAAAGGTGTAGCTTTACTTGCAGGTTCCTCAAAAGAAAAGAAGAACAAGTCTGAACTGGAAGAAGATTCTGACCAGAACTCTGAAGATGAAGAACACCTGGTGAACCTAGTAAGGAAGATGTTCACCAGGAGGAAAAGAAGCTTCAGTAAGAAGGACCTTCAAAAGATCAATTCTCCAACCGAATCGAGGAGTGTGACGTGCTTCGGATGCAACAAAAAGGGCCACTACAAGAACGAGTGCCCGAGATTGAAGATCGACAAACCGAAGCCGACCAAAAAGAAGGCCCTCAAAGCGACGTGGGACGACTCCTCCTCGGAAGAATCGAAAGCAGAAGATCAGAAACACCAGAGCCACCTCACGTTGATAGCCCTCGAAGCAGAGTCGGAAGACGAATCGGAAGATGGGTCCGAACCTGAATCGAGCCACGAGTCCGTACTCGTTTCCGAAGGTTTCGAAGAGGTATTCTGAACCTTAAACTGATTTTTTTTTAAAATTATCTCGTGCTTAAATAATAAATTAGTTAAATTAGAAAATGAAAACAAATTGCTCCTCGAGGAAAATCAAATCCTCGAGGAAAATCAATAATAAACCAACTCAAGATCTACCATTTGAGGAGGAGAATTCATCATTAAAATTAGAAATTAATAATTTAAAAAATATGTTAGAAAAATTTACTACCAGATCAAAAAATTTAGACTTAATTCTAAATAATCAAAAAGTATATTATAATAAAACCGGACTCGGATATAAGTCGAACTCAAATAAAACTTTTAAATCATTAATAACCCAATACAAACCAACAAATAAAGCCTGGGTTCTGAAAACGTTTTTAACCATGCAAATAGGACCTAACCAATATTATATCCCTAAAGATAAAATATATTACATAAAGTCAAATAAACCATAACACAAACCTAAACCGAAAAATTTAAAACCTAAACATATTAGAACGCAACAAAATTTAAACTATCACCAAGTGAAATATAATTATAAAAGAAATAGACATAAACCGAGAACTAAAAATTAAATTAATGGTCATTAATTCAGAGGGAGGTTCCAGAATAGCTGGCACTTCCAAAACTAACTTACCCAGCAAGGTAATCCTAACCAACCTACCCAACAGGGTGATTAGGATTAGTTAAAAGGGGTTCAAGTTTAACTTGAAAAATGGTACTGGTGAAATTTTGGATGATAGTACGTTAAGGAAACTTAGTCTATGTATGTCTAGGAAGATATGGCTTCGACCTGGTGCATTTGGCTAAATGGAACTGACCGAAGCTACCATTTATGGATCCTAACTAGTTAGACCAAGGTTTTGTACTAAGTCCAGTGGATAGGACTATTTGGAAAACCTCGAAGGCATGGTTCTTTAATGATGTCCAAGTGACTCACCATAGCCCAGAAGTTTATCCAGAGAACGCCTATTTGTTGAACCCAAAGCTAAACCTGAATCTAACACAAGTTAAAAACAAACCCTAAAATTGAACCTAATTCATCTCACAAAATTATAGGATTACCTGATTGAAAACATAGATCGGGTGAGATGACTAAGGACATTAACTATTAAACTAAAATTAAATTAAATTAAATTAAATTAAATTAAATTAAAATTAAATTAAAATTAAAATTAAATTAAATTAAATTAAATTTAAATTAAATTAAATTAAATTAAATTAAATTAAATTAAAATTAAAATTAAATTAAATTAAAATTAAATTAAATTAAAATTAAATTAAATTAAATTAAATTAAATTTAAATTTAATTTAATTTAATTAAACTAAAGTTAAATTAAAATTAAATTAAAACTTAAATTTCTTTTAACTTAAAAATTTATTTTAAAAATTAAAACTTAATTTTTTTTAACTTAAAAATTTATTTTAAAAATTAAAACTTATTTTTTTTTTAACTTAAAAATTTATTTTAAAAATTAATTTTTTTACTTAAAAATTAATTTAAAATTTTAAATTAAATTAAAAAAATATTTTAAAATTTAAACTTAAATTTTTAACTTAAAAATTATTTTAAAAATTAAACTTATATTTTTTTTACTTAAAAACTATAAGTCCAATAGTTAGACTAACCCTAATTCCTACCTATTGTAGGAAACTAAGTGGATTTTGGATAGTGGTTGCTCCAAACATATGACTAGAGATCACACAAAATTCACTCAACTAACCTACAAAAGCCTAGGAACAGTTGCCTTTGGGAACAACGACAAACTCAAGGTAATTGGTATAGGTAATATCGAACTGAAAATTGACTTTATTATTATAAATGCTTTACTTGTTGAAAATTTCAAGTATAATCTTTTAAGTATCAGCCAACTGTGTGATACTAGGTATAAGGTTAGATTTTTATCTACAGAATGCTTAATCAAATACCTAGACAACCCTAACATAAGCCTAAAAGGGTTTAGGAAAGACAACATCTATGCAATTAACTTAACCACTTCTTCAATTAAGTGTTATTTAACATAAAAAGAAGAAACCTGGTTATGGCATAGAAGAATGTCACACACGAATTTCAGAAATATAAGCAGACTAAATGGACTAGTTAGAGGACTACCAAAATTACCTAACCTTGATTCAACCATATGTAATGCTTGTCAATAAGGTAAGCAAACAAAATCTACCCACAAACCAACTAATGAATCACAAACCAACTCAATATTAGAACTTCTACACCTAGACCTATTTGACTCCCATGGAGTCAAATCAATAAATGGAAGCCTATACTGTCTAGTAATAATAGATGATTATTCTAGGTTCACTTGGGTAAAATTTTTAAAAAATAAGGATGAAACTTTTGAAATTTTTACAAACTCTTGTAAACAAGTTGAAAATGAAAAGGACCTTAAAATTAAAAGAATCAGAAGTAATAATGGGGGAGAATTTAAAAATCATAACTTTAACAAATTCTATCTTGAAAATGACTACCATCACGAATTTTCGTGCCCTAAAACCCCCCAACAGAATGGGATTGTAGAAAGAACAAATAGAACCTTGCTTAAAACCTCTAGAACGATGTAAATTGAATACAACTTACTTAAATATTTTTGGGCAGAAGCTGTTAGTACAGCTTGCTATGTACAAAACAGAACAACACTAAATAAAACCCATAACAAAACATTTTTCGAAGTCTATTATAATAAACAACCCAATATAAAATACTTTAAAGTATTTGTGTGCCCAGCTTTCATCTTAAACACAAGAGAACACTTAGGAAAATTCACCTCTAAAGTTGAAAATGAAATTTTCTTAGGCTACTCCCTAAATAGTAGAGGCTACAGGGTTTATAATAAGGTTACCTTAAGAATTGAAGAAACTACTAATGTGAAATTTGAAGAATCCAAACAAAACCTACAACAAACACAACTTCAACCAATTGAATTTGTTCAAGAAAATAATAACTCTGAAGGAACCAACCAAATTCTAAGTCATGAAGAAGAAGAACAACCTCAGGAGAGTCAACCCCCTAGAACTATAAGAGTCAACCCAAATCACCCAACTGATCAAATAATTGGTGACCTAGATCTTAGGGTTCAAACTAGGTCATCCTTTAGAAATTTAAGTCAAATATCTTTAATCTCAAAAATTGAACCCAAAACTATAGTCGAATCACTACTTGACCCAGACTGGGTCATAGCCATGCAAGAAGAATTAGCTCAATTTGAGCGTAATGAAGTTTGGGACTTGGTACCACCACCCAAAAATAAAAAAATAATAGAAACAAAATGAGTATTTAGAAACAAATTAAGTGAAACTGGAGAAATTACTAGAAATAAGGTCAGACTAGTTGCTAAGGGGTTTAGTCAAGTAGAAGGGCTTGACTATGATGAAACATATGCCCCAGTGGCTAGACTAGAGTCCATTAGGATGTTACTAAGTTATGCATCACACAAAGGGTTTAGACTATACCAAATGGATGTTAAGTCAGCATTCCTAAATGGACTAATAAAAGAAGAAGTCTACGTAGGGCAACCACCTGGGTTTGAGAGTCTAGAACACCCTGATTATGTCTATAAATTGAAGAAAGACTTATATGGACATAAGCAAGCACCTAGGGCTTGGTATGAAAGACTAACTTCTTACCTAATCTCTAAAGGGTTTAACCAAGGCCAAATTGACCCAACCTTATTTGTCAAATTAATAAAAGGAGATATTTTTATAGCACAAATTTACGTAGATGATATAATCTTTGGCTCAACAAATTCAGAATTTTTAGATGAATTTACAAACTTAATGGAACATGAGTTTGAAATGTGTCTGGTAGGCAAATTAACCTATTTTTTTAGGATTACAAATCAAACAGACAAATGAAGGTAATTACATTTATCAACAAAAATATACTAAGGAATTACTTAAAAAATTTGGAATGGAAAACACCAAAGAGATAAAAATACCTATGGCAGTAAACACAATCTTAGATGATGACCTCAATGGAAAACCAGTTGATTTAAAATACTATAGGAGTACCATAGGTAGCCTACTATACTTAACTGCAAGTCGACCAGATATTTTATTTGTAGTTAGTATGTGTGCTATATACCAAACCTGTGCTAAAGAATCTCATTTGACTCAAATCAAAAAAATCTTTAGATACCTTAAAGGAACAATAAATGTAGGTATTTGGTATTCTAGGACTAATAATTTTGAATTAATAGGGTACTCTGACTCAGATTATGTTGGATGTAAATTAGACCGCAAAAGCACAAGTGGCGGATGTAAATTACTGGGTCCATCACTTGTTAGCTGGTTTAGTAGAAAGCAACACTGTGTTGCCCTATCCACAACTGAGTCAGAATATATAACTATAGGAGAGTACGTTACACAATTATTATGGATGATGCACACCCTAAAAGATTTTAACTTGAACCTTACAAATGTAAATGTCTTAATTGATAACATTAGCTCAATTAACCTAACAAAAAATCCAGTGCATCATTCCAGAACTAAACACATTGAAATTAGGCATCACTTTATCAGGGATCATGTTACTAAAGGTGACATTGAACTCAAATACATTGAGTCCAAGTCCAATTTAGCTGACATATTCACAAAACCACTCTCTGAAAGTGAATTTAGCAATCTGCGTAGAAAATTAGGGATGTGTCTAATAGACTAGGATTTTCAAAATTCAAAACTGTTTTAAAAATGACTGCTTTAAATTCTAGGTTAAAATTGTTTTACCTTTTAAAATTTTCCTACTTTTAGAATTTCAAAACAATTTTAGCCTTAGACTAGAAAAATCTCCTTAGAAATCATGTTCCCTTAGGACTAGTATTTGAGCATCTCACCAACATACAAACATAGAAAGGGGTGAGATGTATAGGCCAATTGCCTGGACTTAAGATGTTTATGTCAGTGCATCAATATAAGTCTGGCCGTTAAATACAAAACATACAGTGATCAAGTTAAGTTACTCAGGTTAGTCAAACACTAACTGATTACAATGCACTTAACTTGACTAACCAAGTGAAAGCTGCTATCTTCTGATAGTCAGTAAGTACCTAATTGGTTAGATAGCTATTTTAGATGTCAGGTTTAGGGGGAGGATTAAATCAACACTTAACACCAAAATTATTTTCTCCACCTTAAACATAATTTCTTTTCTAATTTTTTTTTTAGTTTTGAGATTAAATTTCAGTTTTCAAATTTGAAGATTTTACAAACTTAGTCAGTATTGAAAAATAGATCTTTCAAACTTAGTTTTGAAATCTTTAATTTGGAAAACTTATGTTTCAAATTTTTTAATAAACCTATTTTTGAAAACCAGTTTTTATAAAACTAAGCTTTTAAATTGGAAAACTTAGTTTTGAAATCTTTAATTTGGAAAACTTATGTTTCAAATTTTTTAATAAACCTATTTTTAAAAACCAGTTTTTATAAAACTAAGCTTTTAAATTAGATTTTATAAACTAAGTTTTTTTAAAAATTGAATCTTTTGCAAACTTAGTCTTAATTAGTTTTGAAAAGTAGATTTTTTAAAGTTAATTTTAAATTCTGGTTTTGAAAACTCATTGTTTCAAAGTTGAAACCTAGTTTGAAAATTTAAACCTTGACTTTGAAATTTTGGTCTTGAAAACTCAGGTTTGAAAAACGTTTCAAAGTTGAAACTTATTTTGAAAAATCTACACCTTGATCTTGAAACTTTGATTTTGAAAACTTATGTTTGAAAAATATTTCAAAATTTAAACGTATTTTGAAAATTTAAAACTTGATCTTAAAATTTGAAACTTATACACTTATACTTGAAAATTAGTTTTTCAAATTTCTGATTAAAAAAATCTCTTTGAGTTTGCAAATTCATTTCTGAAAATTAAATTAATTTTACAAAAATTATCTTTAAAAATTTCTCAAAATATACTCATCACTAAGTTATCTTGCTACTTTTTCAAAACTTAGCTATTTTCTAAAAGCTAAAGCTAATGCATTAAACAAATCTTCAAAAGTTTAAACTCCCCCAAGTTAACTTGACATGATTCCTTACATACCATCAAAATATTTTTTGACTTATGACCTTGTTTGATGAATGCCAAAGGGGGAGGGATAGGTGGTTAAGTTAGAGAAACAAAATGTCAAAGTTAAAAACTAACTTAAACCCTAAAAATCATGCTTGTTTGTTTACTTGCATAATTTTTTCCCTAACTTAACCAGGTTGTCATTCCATCAGAAAGGGGGAGATTGTTGGTGCTGTTAGCACTAACGGTCTAACTCAGGTTTTGATAAATGACAAATTAGGTTAAGTTAGATTCGTCGTGATCTAACACTCTGACCGAGTGTGCAGGCGAAGTCCAGATGGGTCAACAGGCTGACTGGATGTTTGGCACGAAGTCCATGCGGGTCGACGGGCTGACCGGACGCTTGGCGAGAAGTCCAGCTAGGTCGACGGGCTGACTGGATAGCTGGCGAGAAGTCCAAGCGGGTCAACGGGCTGACCGAACGCTTGGCAAGAAGTCCAGACGGGTCGAAGGGCTGACCGGACGTCTGGCAGGTGAGTGAAGGTAAGTCACTGGAAGGGAGTGACTGTGAGGACGCGTTCCCGGGAAGGGAACATTAGGCGTCGATCCGGCTTAGATCCATTTCGAATATCTAAGTCAAGATCGTGACTAGATTCCGGTCTCGGAAAGACGAAATCTAAGTCATACTTTTTATATTGAACTTATAAACTGTGCTAACACTTTGTTTTGCAGGATATACATTATCTATTTGCCTCGGACTAACCTTGTTTTGCAGGAAAGATGTTCCCTGGAAAAAGGTGGTCCGGGCGCCTGGAGGGGATCCGGGTGCCCGGGAGGTAATTTTTATCCTATCGCGTCGTTGCCACGTGGAGCTCGCTGGTTGGACCTGCCATGTCTCACCAGAGCACCCGGAAGGGATCCAAGGCGCCCCGAGCCTCATATAAAAGGAGGGTCAGGGGTGGAGCTCAAGACAACAACTGACAAGAAGATCTTCTACTGCTTGCTGTAACACCCCACCCTCCTCACTACTGGACTGTGAGGGCGGAGCGCTACTGGACTACTAACTTTACTTAATTAGAGTTGTTCACATGTAAAGATCAATACATAAACTCTAAAAAAAACTCAAAACATACAATTAACTAGCAGCGGAAGACTAAATGACTCATCTAATACATTCTACTCAACTCTTTGTTAATAAATTCTTATGCTAAATCCCAAGACTTCTATAGTCCAAGCATCACACATCCATCCGCACCTCCTTGTCGCCTTCCTTTACTATAGCTTTTCCTTTCCTTTATCTGCAGTAAAAGGAAATGCATCTATAAGCAAAATTACTTAGTAAGCGCTATCTAACTCACAAAATCTCGATATGCATGTACATATACTGAAAACTAAAATTGAATGCTCAAAAGGGAAACTACTCATGCTCATCTACTATTAAAAGAAACGAACATACTAAAATGCTAAACATGTAAAGCTACTCATGCTCTTCTAATAGCAAAGAACAGTAAGTTAATCTAAATAATATGCTAGCATAAAAGAAAACTCAACTTGCTGTTTTTAAAACAAAATGAAACTTATTTCATTTGTTCTAAACTTATTCTTTTATTTCACTTGTTTAAAAACTTCTTCTTTAATACTTTTATACTGATGTAAAACTTACTTTATTTGTTCAAAAACTTATACTTATAATACTTCAAAATAATAATCAACTTTCTTCTTGGGCCCGGCAACTGTACTTGCTTTTACTTTTGTAACGACCTGACCCATTTGGCGACCCTCGGGTCGTCGACCGTCGGCCGTGCCGTTACTACTAGGTTATCTAAACCTAGGGACGACTATGGGAGCCCAACTCAAGGACAACTGAGAGTCCAGTACAGTGCCACTGATAAAAGTAAAATACTTGTTATCTTTTAATACTTCTAATATATAATGCCTCGATATTTTAACAAGCACCTTGTGTGCCAAAAATCCCTAAAGTCTTGACTTTGGGATCTACTTAAGACCTTGGCCTTTTTCTTTCTTTTCTTTATCTTTCTTATACTTGTTAATACCTCTAATAAAAGAATACTTCTTTAAAAAATGAAATGTTTAAACAAATTCTAACTTTGAAATGCATAAACAAAAATCTGCATACTATGCTAATCAAAATTCTGCATACTATTCTAATCAAGATTCTGCATTCTATGCTGCACCATTTCTGCATACTATGCAAACATAAAATCTGCACTATTAGCTTAATTAAAAATCTGCACTATAAGCCTACATAAAAATCTGCACTATAAGCTTAATTAAAATCTGTACTATAGGCTTAATTAAAAATCTGCACTATAAGCGCTTAATTAAAATCTGCAATATAAGCTCTACATAAAAATCTGCATTATAAGCTTAATTAAAATATGCACTATAGGCTTAATTAAAAATCTGCACTATAAGCACTTAATTAAAATCTGTAATATAAGCTCTACATAAAAATCTGCATTATAAGCTTAATTAGAATCTGCACTATAGGCTTAATTAAAAAATCTGCACTATAAGCACTTAATTAAAATCTGCAATATAAGCTCTACATAAAAATCTACATTATAAGCTTAATTAAAATCTGCACTATAGGCTTAATTAAAAATCTGCACTATAAGCGCTTCTTATGCTTCGAATTCAAGAAGAACAAAGGTCCGAAATTACTCCTACTGCAGGTGAGAAGCACTTACCTTGATTCTTGGACTCACAACTGAACAAAAAGGGCTTCTAGGACCTTGGCCGACTGTCGGAGATGATGCCCTAACTCCCTTTCGTTTTCTGCCCGAGCTCCGCCATCGTACGCAGAAGAGAAGGAGAGAATGGTTTAAGTCACCGGAAAACAGAGCATCAACTTATCCCTTTTTATAACTTAATATTTCTGTTAACTCCTTAAATAAATTCACTACCTTTTCTAAACAGACAAATCCAACATCAACTTATCCCTTGTATAATCCAATATTCTGTTAGCTTATCTTAAATAAATTCGCTATCTTTTCTAAACAAACAAATCCAACATCAACTTATCCCTTTTATAATATTCTGTTAACTATCTTAAATAAATTCGCTACCTTTTCTAAACAACCAAATCCAACATCAACTTATCCCTTTTATAATATTCTGTTAACTATCTTAAATAAATTCGCTACCTTTTCTAAACAAACAAATCCAAGATTAACTTATCTCTTTTATAATCCAATATTCTGTTAACTATCTTAAATAAATTCGCTACCTTTTCTAAACAGAAAAATTCGTTTGCCCACCTGGTCAGCCAGGTTTTGACCGAGTCAAAGGTCATGGGTTCAATTCTCGGCTTGGACATTTTTTTGTCGAAACTTCCTTCGTTTAGTAAAAATACCAAACGACCTCCAAAAATTACATAAAAATACTCTAAAAATTTCTAAAAATCTCTAGAATATTTCTAAAATATTTATAAATATTTTTAAGAACTTTTAGAACTCCTAATGAGGAAAAATGGGTCGTTACACTTGCTCTGCTGCTCTGTGCTCCTGCGACGCTAACGAAGTTCCGACAACACAATTCTCCTTTTCGATTTATTCTTTTGTCGGTATTTCTTTTAGTTTCATTAGCATTTCCTGTACGTAGTTTGTAATAAATTTTGAATTGCTAGTGATTGCCCACCGAAAGCACTCAAAGAGTGCGGGCCTTGGAGTAGGAGTCGACACAGGCTACGAACCAAGTAAAATTGGTCTGTGTTAGCATTGCTTTATTTATCCGCTGTGTTTAACTCTTATCGAAGAATTTTTCATAATCGATATTCACCCCCCTCTATCTAAACATCATGATCCAACAGTAATGACCCCACTCCTCACATGTGAAGCACACTATGTGCTTCTTCTCCGTCTTCTTCCTACAACTCAAATTAGATTCAAAATGAATTGAATTGAGTTTAGAAGATACCTCTTTCTTACCCAATGGACATCTACTCTTGTAGTATCCCTTTTCATTGCACCCGAAGCATATTATGTGGTCTTTTGACTTTGCTTCGGTGGAGATGCTCACTAGGTTGACCTCCAAGACCTCTCCTTCGCTTGTCTTAGATTCTTCTTCAACTCTTGAGGATGTTGATGATGCTTTCTCATCCTCCTTCTCTTCCTCGGATGTTAAGCATACATCAACTTCCATTGGCTCCTCCTCAACTTGAGCCACTTTATCATTTTCTTTGTATTTTTTCTCTTCGTGTGTAGGCATGAGTTCTTCTTCTAGAATCATCTTTACCTTTTTTCCATAACTCGTGGGCGTGCTTGTATTCACCTACATGACTTATCACATTAGAAGGTAACATTTCAATTAACATTGATATTACCTTATCATTTGCCTTTGACTGTGAGATTTGCTCCTCCGTTCAATGTCGTGGTCGGAGCTTCTTCCCTTTCTTGTCCTTTGGGACTTCAAACGGCTCCTTGATGACCATCATGGTGTCCCAATCTGTATTGAAGAAGACCTCCATCTTCATTATCCAATACGTGATGTTCCATAAGCCTCCTCCATCAAACTTCGAAGGTGCTATCAAGTTGGCCATCTTTTGCTCCCTTGGCGATTAGTCCAATGGAGAGCGTCCTCGCTCTGATACCACTTGTTGGGGATCTTGTGGTCAGCTAGAAGGGGGGTTGGATAGACGACACCCCCAAATCGATTGCTTCCTACGTATTCGTTAGTGCGCAAGTGAAAATACAATAACAAATATGAATACGAAAGCTAAAGACAATGAAAGAGAACAAGCAAACCAATACATGTCGATGTAACGTGGTTCGGAGATAACTTGCTCCTACTCCATGGCTGCCCGTAAGGTGGACGATCCCTCAATCTGTCGGTGGATTATTCCCGGAAACTCCGACTAGCTCAAATCTCCTTGTGGGTGGAGAAACCTCACCACAACACTCATCAAAAATACTTGGACACAAGGGAAACCTTGAGCACTTAGTGACTACTAATTAGGCTTTAACCAAGTCTAATTTCATCAACTTGGCCGACCATCCCAAGCTCCTTCTTATAGAGCTTGGAGGAAAACAACCCTGCTGTTTTACCGTTACTAGTCGATTGGTGCCAGCCCAACGACTCTCTCAACGACTTTCTACCAGTCGGCTGATCTATGGACCAGTCGACTGATCCCAACTGTTTTAGGCACAGAAGCTCTCTGTGCTCACCCCCAGTCGACTGATCCCAGTACCAGTCGACTGGTATAACCCTAAACCTAGGGTTCCCTTTCCTGAGTACATTTCTCTCGCACTCAGACCTTCACGACTCACTTGACTTTTCTTTGCAGCCTTCACCTCTTGCCTTCAAGCATACTTCCTTTGGCTCTCGTCCCTCGAATGCATCCAAGTCTGCGACTCATCCCCAATGCCATCCTTCGCGTATGTCTCGAAGTCGCTTCCCTCATCCCTTGTCCTTGTTGCCTTGTCCACGGTCCCTCGGATGCTCCATGCTTCATCGGACCCGAAGCCATCAAGCTGAGTCATATGTGTATCCTGCAAACCTGCACACTCACATACACATATCAAATAATGAGGGTAATCCTAACTTAAACCCTTTGCCCAAACACCAAAACACATGGTCGCACGGACCATTGGGATTGCTCTAACAGTTAAGTCTTATTGTGATTTAATAAGTTGACTAAGTGTACAAGCTGTTTACTCAACCGAGAAAGACCTAGTTGGAGGCTAGGTAGGAGAAGTTTTAGCAGATCGTGGAACCCAGGTGGAAAGACTAAGTGGGTTGAGAGGACTCGACACTTGGCAGTGAGATCGAGAGGTCTAGAGGACTGAAGATTGAGATAAAGTCCTGGTGAGCCAATCAAGGCTAAGTAAAAAGTCTAAACAGATCTGGAAGATCAAAGTTTGGTAGATAGATTGAGGTAAACAATTGGAGGAGTGACAGTAAGATCGTGTTCCTGAAGGGAACAACCTAAGGTCGCTGATCCAACTGAAGAAACTGGAAAGGTTTTCAAGCTGAGATCAAGACAGTTCTACTGCCTAATACTACTCATGGTTTTTATATTACTGTGCTAATATCTATTTTACAAAAATATATTGTTTAACTCTGTTTTGCAAGATAAGCCTGATCGGTTGACCGAATAGGAGGATTAGTTGACCGAACAGGAGGATCGGTCGACTGAACAAGAGGATTGATCGACCGAATAAGGCTAACTTAGAACAGACACCAGCTTAGATCAAAGCAAAGTGAAGTCCGATCAAAACTTGATTGGTCGATCAAACCAAAGGATCGGTCGATTGAACCCTGATGATGTGGCACAGATCAGTCTGGTCAGAAGCAGAGAAGGAAACTAAGCTGATTGGTCGACTGAACCAAGAGATCGGTCGACCGAACGATCACCTCATCAATGCAGCATTAAGTGAGAATCTTAGCGAACAGGGAAATTCTCTGTTCGATCGACTGAAAAAGATGATCGATCGACCGAACACTTTAATGTCATTAAATGTCGAAGATTGAATCAACATCAAATCTCAGTGAAGATGGAAGTAAGCTGGTTTGGTCGACCAAACCTAGGGATCGGTCGACCGAATGTCGACGACTCTTATAAAAGTGAGCTCGAGGTCTGTGGCTGGGCAACGAAATTGGTTTTGGTTCAAAGTT
Organism: Zingiber officinale; assembly: GCF_018446385.1. NCBI lineage: Eukaryota > Viridiplantae > Streptophyta > Magnoliopsida > Zingiberales > Zingiberaceae > Zingiber > Zingiber officinale. Next base: position 89,288,768 of record NC_055994.1, on the reverse strand, counting down.
CATCTCTATGCTAGCAGTTGCTATTCGTGCTACTGCTGTTCATGCTACTGCTGTTCATGCTACTGCTTTACAACTCACCCAAGCAACTACCTCGTTCAAGCATCAACCGAGCATTATCTTCCATATAAGTGTCTGTATACTTTTATTTTAAAAAGCTTGCATTGTACTTAAACTTACATAAGATAGTAGGTTTATTATCTTATATTCTTGCATATTATACGCACTGCTTCTTTATGAGATTTTCGGAAAGAAGAGTCTTAGTTGATTGTCCATCGGTGCGATCAAGGATCGTGAGCTTTGGAGTAGGAGTCGACCTAGGCTATGAACCAAGTAACCAAACTTGTTTTTTACTTTTCCGCTGCACAACTTTGATTTAAACGAGTAAAAGAAAAGCTTTTAAAAGTGCGATATTCACGCCCCCTCTATCGCACTCTTTCGATCCTACACCTTCAAGTTGCATGGTGGTGGCATATTTTGTAGAGCCCTGACCTTGCTCAGATTCGCCTTGATCCCCCGCTCGGTGATAATGTATCCTAGGAATCGACCGCTCTTGGTGCCGAACAAGCACTTGTTCGGCTTCAGCTTCATTCCATAAGCCCTTAGAGTTTGACATGTCTCCTTGATGTCTATGTAAAGATCAATAGGTCTTGGAGATTTTATTAATATGTCGTCAACATATACCTCTATGTTGCAGTCGATCTGCCGCTAGAACAACTTATTCATGAGCCTCTGGTAGGTGGCGCCAATACTCTTTAGTCCGAACAGCATGACGTTGTAGCAGAATATTCCATCGGTCATGATAAAGCTGACCTTTTCTTGATCTTCTCAGGCGAGTGACACTTGGTGATAACCTTGATATATGTCGAGCATGCAGATCAGCTTGCAACCTACCGTAGAGTCTATCATTTGATTTATCCGGGGCAGTGGGTAGAAATCCTTCGGGCGCGCTTTATTCAAATCACGGAAGTCTATGCAGACTCTCCATTTGTTGCCCAGCTTGGAGACCAACACAATGTTAGCAAGCCAACTTGAAAATTGTACCTTCCGTATGTGGCCGGCCTCCAGCAATTTCTCTATCTCCGCTTGGATGACCAAGTTCTGTTTCACGCTGAAGTCCCTTTTCTTTTGTTTCACTGGTCGAGCGTCCGGTTGGACGTGTAGCTCGTGCTGAGCCACACTTGGTGAAATACCAGAAAGATCATGTGTCGACTAAGTGAACACATCATGGTTCTGTCTGGAAGGCTATCAACTTCATCTTTTTCTCACCCTCTAGATTGGTAGTTGATCCTGTCTGAGAAGCTTGACAAGATGGAGATCCGGGAGAAAAAACCTACCGTTGGTGAAGGATAATACCTATAGAACAACGATCTGAGAAATCCAAAGGGATCGAGAAAAATAGAGTCACCGAATGCCCTCCTTGTGCGAAGATCCGACGACGAGAGAGAAATCCAATCGAAGAGAAACCCAGATTCAGAGCTTCCAAGACTTCCTGCGCACAAGAGACCAACCAACACTACCGTCAGTGACCTAAGACCGGGGTGGGAATCCCTGGCTAGGCCCTTCGACGCTCAAGTTAGTGATCTCTCTTGGTGTGTCCGAAGGAGGAACAAGATGAACAATGGTTGAAAATTAGGGTTATGAATGTGCGCAATGATGTCAACTTACCTTGCCAATGGAGAGGATTCCCCTTTTTATACCACTTCATATAACCTCCGTAATCATGAAGTGGACCCCGATTTGTTAGAGTTTGTTATGAGATAACGTAAGCTACGTACTTTTGGTAAATGACTTTTACGGATTCTTTTTCGTACCCCAGATGTACCTTCTTTGTCGTCTAGCACCTGCAAAACAGCCTAAAAACACATTTTCCGCCAAAATATATAACACCTGTTATACAATCATATACTATAAATATCTCTATTAACTATTTTATTTAAAATATTTACTTTTGTCCTATTCCACAGGTCCTTTAAAGTGCTTCTATTGTTTATACTTGCCCCTCCTGTTTTTGCTATATCAGAGATGGCTTAATGTACCAATGTTCCTTGTATCAGTCGGAGCTGGGCTTAACTAGGTTTGATCAATTATTATTACCTCTCATGCAGCTCCTGGGGCAGTGCCCGTCCGGGCTCCTTTATGCTTATTATTTTAGCTAGCACTAGGCTGTATTTTATCAAGTATCTTTTCAAGATATTAGTCAACCTGGCCGATATTGGCTTTTCTTCTTAAAGGCATGTCTCGATCGATATTGGTCTACTCACTCGGAAGTATATCCCGTCCAATATTAGCCTACCTCCTTTGAGGTATATGCTAATCGATATGGGTTTGCCTCTTTGGAGGTATATCCCGGCTGATATTGGCCTTCCTTCTTAAAGGCATGTCTCGATCGATACTAGTCTACTCACTCGGAAGTATATCCCGACCGATATTAGCCTACCTCCTTTGAGGTATATGCTGATCGATATGGGTCTGCCTCTTTGGAGGTATATCCCGGCCGATATTGGCCTACCTCCTTTGAGATATATGCTGATCGATATGGGTCTGCCTCTTTGGAGGTATATCCCAGCAGATATTGGCCTTCCTTCTTAAAGGCATGTCTCGATCAATATTAATCTACTCACTCAGAAGTATATCCCGGCCGATATTAGCCTACCTCCTTTAAGGTATATGCTGATCGATATGGGTCTGCCTCCTGGGAGGCGTATCCCGGCTGATATTGACCTACCTCCTTTGAGGTATATGCTGATCGATATGGGTCTGCCTCCCTGGAGGTATATCCCGGCTGATATTGGCCTTCCTTCTTAAAGGCATGTCTCGATCAATATTAATCTACTCACTCAGAAGTATATCCCGGCCGATATTAGCCTACCTCCTTTGAGGTATATGCTGATCGATATGGGCCTGCCTCCTGGGAGGCGTATCCCGGCCGATATTGACCTACCTCCTTTGAGGTATATGCTGATCGATATGGGTCTGCCTCCCTGGAGGTATATCCCGGCTGATATTATCCTACCTCCTTTGAGGTATATACTGATTGATATGGGTCTGCCTCTTTTGAGGTATATCCCGACTGATATTGGCCTACCTTTTTCCGTTTGGTCATCTCCTTTCCCTTATCGGGGATCCATGAAACCTAACCCATATCACTAGCCTTCCCTTCAAGTCTAGTCGAAGGAGGTGTAAACGACTGACTAGACACAAGTTTGATTTTGTTTTTTCCTACCCATGACTTTTCCACAGGTAGTGAAGTAACCCCACAGATTTTATGCACAACTATCTTGTGATCCTGAGTACAGTGATCCCGTGAACCTTAGTACAGTGATTCCTTGGGTCCTTTGATCCTTTAAATACGGCTATAACCCTCTCCTCGTTCCTCATCCACCTCAGTTCTTTTCTTTCCTTGCTAACTTTTCCTGCTAAGAGTATGGTCTGGAATCCCCCTCATTGGGGGCTATTCTTGTTGGACAAGGCGAGATCTATGTATGAATTTATTCAAGTTTTTTACTTCGGCTAACTCTAGGGTTAAAGAAACCCTCCCAAAAAATGACGTTTCTCGAGGTTTAAATTCTCCAACCGAAGACGCAACTACTTTGGAGACTCAACGAGCTTCGGAGGAATTCTTCATACTCATGGAGGACCAGCTAAATAGCCCATGGATGTCGCGAGAAGGGCACATCACATGTTACCAGCGGGCTAAAGTGATATCTAGGGAAGCAGAGCCTCCGGACTCAAGTAGGAAAGGGACTCTTCAGTCACTTTTCCATTAGGACATAAGTAAATCTGCCCTTGCTTCTTCATGGGACTATTCTGCTTCCTCATTTCCTTCATCCCTGGCAAAATATTGCCACTTCTGTCTCTTAGGCAAGCTTCCTGGTATAGTATTCTCACTTTCATTGCCCAGACAAGCGTTCCTCGTGCCAGGGAAAATGTTCCTACTTCTGCTCCATGGTAAGTTTGACTACAGGGGGATCGAAATCTTCTAAGTATTCTGGGGGCTTGTGTTTGTTATTCTTGTTGACCTTTCGAGGTCTGATGTTTTGAGAAGAAAATGTAATGCTATGTATTTGATCAGACTTTAAGTGTAACAACAACCTTTTGTATTGAATCGAGTGACTCTATTGAATCCTTCTAATTCATAAGAATAAATGTGATGTTGAGCTCATTGCCCCTTCGTATTGTTGGTTGCTACTCGGAAAACCTATAGGTTCCACTGTACAAAAATTTTGTACAAAGGTCTGAACCTTTTCCTAGCTACCATGTGTTCTTTTAAATTAAATTTTGGATCGCCTGCGGAACTTAACACGTTTGATCCAAAACTTAATCTATTTGTTCTTTTAGGTTTTGACTTGGATCTCCTGCGGAACTTAACACGTTCGACCCAAGTCTCCTTAAGTTATTAATTCCATTAAATATTAATTTCCATAAAAGGTTCCCAGTACTGACGTGGCGAGGCACATGACCTTCTTGGATATGGGAGCAACCACCACCGACTAGACAAAACCTTTAATAGAAATCTAATATTTAATTTCCTAAAATAACTTTAGGTTAACCAAAGAGAACAATCAAATCACAAGGAAAAGAAAGAAACAAAAGAACACAACTTCGAAAAAACATATTCGAAATACTAGAACGTAAGCCTCTTGTATTTGGTATTATTTCCATAAATAACTAGCATGATGCGAAATAGAAATTACTAGTTATACCTTGTAGAAAAACCTCTTGATCTTCTACCGTATTCCTCTTCTAACCTCGGACGTTGTGTGGGCAACGATCTTCCAAGATGAGAAACCACCAACCACCTTCTTCTCCTCCAAGCAAGGTTCGCCACAAAAGAAAGCTTTACTAAGGAGAAAACCAAAATACTAACCAAGCTCCAAGAGATGCTAGCTTTCTCCTTCTTCTTCTTCTTCTCCGAGTAGTATCCGCCACCACAAGAACTCCAAGGGAGAGGGAGAGGTTCGGCCACCACAAGAGGAAGAGAAGGAGATGATGGCCGGCCACACCAAGGAACAAAAGAGGGAGAGGAATAATAGATGTTGTATCTTGTGAAGGTACCCTCACCCCTTCTTTTATATTCCTTGGCCTAGGTAAATTAGGAAATTTAATTACAATAAATTTTCCTTAATTTCCTTGACATGATTTAATTGAGAAAAATAAAATAATATTTCCCCAATTAAACAATGATGGCCGGCCAAATCAATAGGAAGCAAATTGGACAAGTTTCAATCAACAATTAAAACTTTCCTTATTTGTTTCCGGAAATTTTAAAAAATAAAATTTCTCTTTAAAATCTCTTCATGGTTAATAAAAGGAAATATCTATAATTTTAATTTTATTAACATGTGAATAATTTTAAAGAGAAAATAAAACATCTCTCCAATCTACAAATAAGGAAAGAGATCTAATCTCTTTCTTTAATCTTTTGTAAATCTTTTACAAGAGAGATATTTTAATTTTAATTCTCTTTTAAATTAAATCTTCCACATAATAATAAACATTAAAGTTAAATTTTCTTTTTAATTAATTATGGCCGGCCCTACTAGCTTGGGTTCAAGCTAGGGCCAGCCATCTTAAACCCAAGCTTGGCCCTAGCTTGGTCGGCCCCCTTTAGGTGGGTATAGAAGGTGGGTATATGTGGGTATAGTACTCTATAAATAAGAGGCTATGATAGGGACCGAGAGGAGGAATTGGTTTTGTCTCCCGATAAAATTAAGCCCCCATCATTGAACACACAACTTAATTTTATCAATGATAATTCATTCCACTAGAGAACTATCATTGAACTACCGCACCAATCCCAAATTACATTTTGGGCTCCTTCTTATTATGAGTGTGTTAGTCTCCTGTGTTTAAGATATCGAATGTCCACTAATTAAGTGAGTTACTGACAACTCATTTAATTAATATCTAAGTCCAAGAGTAGTACCACTCAACTTTATTATCATGTCGGACTAAGTCCACCTGCAGGGTTTAACATGACAATCTTTATGAGCTCCTCTTGAGGACATTATCAACCTAGTATCACTAGGACACAGTTTCCTTCTATAATCAACAACACACACTATGAGTGATACCATTTCCCAATTTATCGGGTTTATTGATTCATCGAACTAAATCTCACCCATTGATAAATTAAAGAAATAAATATCAAACATATGTGCTTGTTATTATATTAGGATTAAGAGCACACACTTCCATAATAACTGAGGTCTTTGTTCCTTTATAAAGTCAGTATAAAAGGAACGACCTCAAATAGTCCTACTCAATACACTCTGAGTGTACTAGTGTAATTATATAGTCAAGATAAACTAATACCTAATTACACTACGACCTTCTAATGGTTTGTTCCTTTCCATTCTGGTCGTGAGCTACTGTTTATAATTTATAAGGTACTGATAACATCATCTTCTGTATGTGACACCACATACTATGTTATCTACAATATAAATTAAATGAACAACTACAAACAAATGTAGATAATTAGACCAAATGTGATTCTTTATTCATAATGAATGTTTACAAAGCTTAGGCTTTCAGTATACACTCCAACACGTATATCCTATGTGTTGTTATCTCGACAAATATTTTTCATTTATCATGGCCAAGGCTATCTTGACCGCTGGAATACTTCCCTATTATAGCTAACGTTATACCGACCGATATTAGCTTATTTATCATAAACAATGTTATTTAAACCAATATTATACTTGTCTAGTATAGCAAAAGTTATGTCAGCCGATATAAAATTATCTTGATCAATGTTAGTTTGCATTTTATAATGATATTAATTTAAAATCTGTTATTCGCCTAAATCGCTCTCCTTAAATTTTTTTTGTCCTTAGCCTGGGCTTAGTCAAACTCAGTCCCTCTCCCTTTATTATGCTCAGTTAACTACATCTCCTTTCAAAACTTCCTGGTTGGTGATTGTCTCTTCCTCTGGTAAGAGAATGTTGGAATCGTACAACGAGGTGTTACCAACCCCGGCGTGATCCGATCTGTCGCATCCAACATAAATATTTTTTTATGATTATGTGACACATACTTTCTCTCTTTGCCACGTCATGTAAGCCTTTTTCCTTTTTCCTGTAATCCTCAACGTCTACTGAGATAAAAATGTTTTGATCTGACGACGGCTGTGTGTTTTTCAAACCCTAAACCCTTTGCCTTCTTTTCAACTTTGTCCCTTCTTTTCTTACCTTTGCGTTCTTTTCTTGCTACAGCTTTCGACCAAACCTCGTGCTCACCGTTTCTCAGTGATCTCCTTTCTTGCTTTCAGTAAGTAATCTGTTGTTCTGCTAGCCTCTACTCTTGTCTATGGCTGAGGAAGCAATTGCTCCTTGGTATGTCCAAATGTCTTCTTCCTTTGATAAAAGTGCTAGGCTCATCATCCGTCGTCAATATGAAATTCCCCGGGAGTATAGCATCTTAATCCCAAAACCAGATGATCATCCTCATCGTCCCCCTGCTAATTGCGTGACTTTTTTCAAGGATCAGTTGATAGGAGGTTTAAGGTTTCCCGTTCCTCCTTTCCTGATCGAAATAAGCCAGTATTTTGATATTCCTTTGCAACAGCTTGCCCCTAACGCCTTTCGTTATCTATGTGGTGCTTACATTGCTGTTTCGTTTGCTAGATATTCCTCCTACTCCTCAAAATTTCTTCATGTTTTCTTACCCTAAGTGTTCGGAACCTGATGTTTTCTTGTTCTAGTCATGAATTAAAATGGTTCTTTTTAAGGATATGCCCTCGTCTCTTAAAGCTTGGAAATCCCGCTTCTTCTTTATAAAGTTTCCCGGACCCATTCCTTGGTCTTATGCTTGGAAATCCTCCTTACCCTCTTTGCCTGATGTCAGAGAGTTCCATCTCCATCCTTCTTTTCCTATTTATTGTGAAAAGTTGTTAAATCGTCGACTTTCTATTCCCAAGTGGTTGAGAGTCGATCTTCTATACTTGTTCGGTCTAAGCCCCGTCAAACCTGATACACAAGGCTCTTTAGGTAACACTATATTTCTTTCTTGTTGATTTTAACTAACTAAACTATTTTTCTTTTCTATGTAGTGAAGAGCTTTTATGACACTTTGATTGACGAAGAACTGCGTCTGGAGGAGGATGCAATTCGCGCCAAAGAAAAAGAGCTTCTCACCGCTATTACTCCGCCGCCTCCAATCGAAGAGCCGACTCCTTTAGCTGAGGTACCTAGTTCTTCGGCAGTTCTTGAGGCTCCCGAAGGTCTTTCCACAGAAATTCCTGTTGCTCCTTTACCCACTGTTGCTTCTCCAGTGGCTGCTGCTTCTCCAGTGGCTGTTGCCACCTCATCGTCCGCCCCTCTTCCTATCATTGAACTCACGTCTCCTGGTAGCCCAGGTAAATCGATAGCTGAAATTGCTACCGGCAAGCGTCCGGGGCGCAAACTTACCAGGGTTCCTCCGTCAAAAAGGAGGCTTATCCTTCCTGCTGACAAACTGGTTTCAGAAGGTTTTGTTCCTGCTAACCTTCCTTCTGATGAGCCTACGCTGGCTGAACTTTACCCTTCTCTTAGTTTTCCTTCCTCACCTTTCTGCAATACCAATGCTTCTGGCAATGTTTCTTTCACCTTTCCATTGTCTATTCCAGCGTCCGGATATTTACCCTCCTCACCTTCTTCTTATTTAGTCTTTACTCCTCCATCTATTCCTACTTCCTCCTTCTCTGCTGGTTCTTCTACTATTCCTGTCCTCCCCATATTGCTAGGAGGTTCCTTTGCCAACGCTTGGGATAAAGTTCGTCCCATTTTTGAAGAACTCACTACTCCCGAAACAATTGATCGTTTCTCCCATAATGAGAATCAGGTATGTTTATTAACGTCTACTTTCTATTTCTTAGTGATTATCTCATGGCCCTTTATTATATTTCTAGCGATGGATAGAAAACATGGGCTTATCTCGGTTGATGCACAATTTATACAACGAGAACAAGAAGCTGAGATATGAGAATGACAAGCTGAGACAACAAGTTACTGAGTTATCTTCTGCCGCATTTTCCGCTGCTTCCAAGAATCAACTTGAAGCTCAAATTGAAAGTCTTCAAGCACAATTCAAATTAGCTATGGATCTTAACCAAAAATTAACTTCCAAGCTTGGCAAATTAAAGGCTGATTATGAATCGGAGTTGGCTGAAAAGCTTAAAGCCTTACAGCTGAAAGATGATGAAGTAACTTCTTTGAACACCTCCTTAAATTCAGCTAAAACCGAGGTCTCTATCAAAGAAGACAAATTGAAGACTTCCCAGACAGCTTTGGTGGTCTACAAGGCGAACGAAGATACTCGCTACAAAGAAAGGGCAACACCATAATTGAATCCACTGAATTCAATAGGCCGATCGTGAAGTCAATCGTAGCAGCCTTTACTGCGGGAGCTAAAGGGGCGGTTCAACAATTGCGAGAGGAAAACTACTTATCTCGTGATCCCCCTCCTAACTTCCTAAATCGTCGCAAACTTATTGAGGAGAGGCCTCCTGATCTATTCCCTCAGCTAACCATAGTATGACTTTCTTTTCTTACCTAAATTTGAATCCCTGTAAAGGGGACCGAGACTCTGTGATGATAGTCTAGTGGACTCATGTAAAGTTGATTATCCCTTCTCATTGTTAAACTTGCTCTTTCTTATGACGATCGTCTGTTTTGTTTGAATATGTTGAATGTCACTTGGCTGGTCATCATAAAACCTTACCCAACATATTATTATGTTTATCTGTTTAGACCGTTCCATCATGACCGGGCGGTATATATCAATGCTGACAAATATTGTCTAATACTTTATAGGTTAATTGTGTCCCATTCGATCTAGTACAGTTCTATTGCAATATTCTCAGTATCGGTCGATTTGTTCTACTCGATTGATTTACACTCGTATTTATGTATGTCATCTTATGTATTAATCAAATTTCATATGGTTTTATCGTAGTGCATGTCGTTTGACTTACCATGATAAGCCTTTGGTCGACATATTTGAATAGCATTTATCTTGGCCGATCTATTATGACCGACCGATTCATATTCACATTTATGAATCTCGTCCGGTATCCTCTAACCAAGTCCTGTCTATCGACTAATGCCTCCTATATAACTCTTGCCCGGTCTATTATGCTCATTTGGGTTTGTTGTTTTATTAGACAAATGATTCGAACTTATAGTACCTAACTGATTTTTCTTATATTCGTCGGACTCTCTTAAGGATTAAAATTATACCTAGGGAAACTTTTCACATTTTTCGAGGAAGATTAGGATTTGATTTTATCCTTTAACGTCATCGCCCATTTATGACGATTGGAATTCCGAGTACTTTTTCTTTTCCTATTTCTTCTGCTATCTTTATTTGGGGGTTTTAGCACAGGACCGAAAGGAAAACAAGGGTTTTAAGAAGTTCTCTCCCGCTTTCCCACTTTTCCCTTCATCTCCCTTGATTCATCTTCCTTCTACTGTTTCATCATGGCAACTTCCCCTCCTACATGGTTCCTTTCATGTGCTTCTGATCTTACGGAGACAGAAGAGGTGGATTTGAAGGCGACTTATGGCTTTTCTTCTTATATAGCTCGTCCTACTCCGCTGATAGTCCACATCTTCCTCCTTTATGGTGTATATTTATCTTCCGGGACCAAGTCCTACAAGGTTTCCGATTCCCTCTTCCTCCCTTTTTTTTTCTAATGTTAGTGTATACTTCAATATTCCCCTCAATCAGCTTATCCCACAGTCTTTTTCTATCCTTATGGGTTTCATTGGAGTATCTAAACTGCTAGATTTTCCTTTATCCCCTCGTCTTTTTCATCACTTCTTCATTCCACGTCAGATAGACATGGGTATCTTCAAGTTTCAGTCTCGCCCTAAAGCTATTTTGTTTAACCGCATTCCCCTTCAAGGGGAATGGCGCCATAAATTTTTCTGTATGCGTCTCCCTTCTCCTCCTCCTTTTCCTATCCAATGGATATACGATTTATCCCCTGTTCCTAGTACCCATAATCTCCTCAATGATCCCTCTATTGCTTCTGCTGTATCTAAATTGAGGGGAGCAAAATTTAGCTTACCACATTTGATTGTAGAGGGTTTAATGTTCCCCTTTGGGATAGGTAACATTGACACTCCCTTGGATGGTTCTTTCAGTATGTATAAACATTTCATGCTATATTTACTGATTAGTATATTTCCTTTATAATGGTGCTTAACTCCTGTGTTTCAGCTGATGCTCTTCTTCCAGCTTTCATGTACAAGAACCCTACCATGACTAAGTCCTTTGTGAATAATCTGGGAGAAGAGTGCTTGCAAGCCCGTCGAGCCAATCCTAACTCTTATACTCCAGGCTTGCTGTCTAAAGAAGAGCAACAAGCGGAAGCTGTTGCAGCCATGGAAGAGGAAGAAGAACAGCCTTTCATTGCTTTAATCAAAAAGCCAAGGCTCACTGAGGATGCTTCCTTTGGTGATCTTTTTTGTACTTTTGTGCAAACTCCTCTTAGTCCGGCGCCTATTTCTCTTGAGAGAGGTAAGGCACCGATGACTCCTATCCATATTATCTCTAATCCTACTCTTAGGATGATGAGACCTGGTCTACTCATCCCCTCTTCTTGTGCTATTATTTCAGCTCCTTCTGCTTCTGCTTATGCTTCTGAGATGGCAATTATCCCTTCTATGTCTTCTCCACCTCTTACATTAGCCTTGCCTCCTTTGGCTTCCGGGCCACGGGCAAAACGAACACCTTGCCGGAGATCTTCTCCTAGTGTCAGGCCCTCAACAATTCGTGTTTCCGTGACCGAGTCAATATCCCTTGCATTGCCACCTTCTATTCCATCTAGTTCTTCTTCTGCTGCTCTTGTTTCTACTACTTCTTTCCCTTCCATTGCATCTTCTTCTTCCCTACCTCCTTCTTCCTCCGTTCCCCTGCCCTTATTTAAACAGGCTATGGGTCTGCCCTCTCAATTGGGACAGACTTCTGATCCTCTTAGCTATGGTTCTCTACAACTACAGGGCCTATTGGCCGAATCTTGGCTACAGGGCCAAGAACAACTAAGGGGCCTTAGTCTTCCAAATCGGGGCGACCACCACAGTCGTCAGGCAGTAGCTGTAAGTATTCTTGGTTATATTTTGTTAACTTCGTATCCTTATCTTTAACTATATCATCATTTTGTTTAGTTCCTTGCCTTGAGTCTGTACATCGACCAGCTACTTATGGCTCGGGACCGGGAGAACAATAAGTTAAAAGCCCAACTAGAGACATTGAAGGCTACTTTACCTCCTTCTAATAATGACCTGGCTCAGTTGCAAGAGAAAGTGGTCTTGCAAGATCAACAATTAGGGGTATTGAGATAGGAATTAGAGGAATCACAACAATTATTGAAAGATAAAGCGCTTGCAAGGAGAACTTTGGAGTTACAGGTGGATCGATTACACTCTGGTTTTCGACTAGAAATTGCTTTGAAAGAGAAAGCTCTCTTAGACGCTTCTCATAAAAGTCTCATTTTAGAAAAAGCAGATAAGCTTCATAATGTCTGTCTTTCTAAACAAGCTCAAGACCTAGCCTCTCATGACTTCGCCATCCTACAGGAACAAGAGCAAAGAAAGGCTCAAGATGTGGAGCTGTCACTGCTCCAGAAGGAATTGGAACAACTCAAATTGGAAAAAGATGCTTTAAAAGATCAAAATACTAAACTACAAGATGATTTTCAGAGTTATAAGGAGCAAGAGAAGAACCAATGGGAAGAGTGGCGTCTGGCTTATCTAAAGTCTTTGGCGTTTGCCCAAGAATTTGTCCGTCGAATGGTGGGTGCTCTAAATCATTCTGTGTCGGGAATTCTCCAACAATTGAGAGAGGGTGGTTATCTACCCAAGGAACCTCCCTCTTCTTTCATAAGCCGTCACAGACTTAACAAAGAACTACCCGCAGATTTAAAAGGTACTTTTAATTAATCATGTCTATGCATTAAAAAGATTGGCAATGAAAAGACTTGTACTGTAAAAACTGGTATTGAAAGGAACTGTAATAAAAAACTTTGTAATTAAGTGATTGTGATATATAGAAAATTTTTGATACTTACCTGTTTCTCCTTGGTGCTAGTTTGAGAATGCCTCCTTTAAAATGCTTCCGGGTATTGAGTATAAGTTTTATTCAAGAATTCCTTGCTTACCTTTTGAAGTTAAACCTTGTCTTAATAAATTCTTTTGCAGATAATATCTAGTGTGCTCCATATTTCAAAAGAATGAATAATCCCGAGTGATTTTAGATAAGGAACTGTATAAAACTCCTGAGTTCTGAGCTGAGTATAATGCTCCGAGCGATTTTGAATAAAGATCTCCATGTGAACAGACCTCCAGATAGAAAATGTGCCATATGCATAGAATCCCCCTTGAACCCTGGTTTCTGATCCAGTGTAAAATATCATCCGATCTTGTGAATAAATCCATATAACTTTGTATTTACCATGCCAATATATTCCTAATTCCTGGTTGATCAGATTTTGTGATAGTTTAAAGTCTTCGATTCCTCCCATGAAGACCCGTCTGAGTTACTTCATGAGATTTCCTGATCGACTAAGTTCTGTGATAGTTTAAGTCTCCGGTTCCTCCCATGAAGACCCGTCTGAGTTACTTCATGAGATTTCCCGATCGACTATGTTCTGTGATAGTTTAAAGTCTCCGGTTCCTCCCATGAAGACCCGTCTGAGTTACTTCATGAGATTTCCCGATCAACTATGTCTTGTGATAGTTTAAAGTCTCCGGTTCCTTCCATGAAGACCCGTCCGAGTTACTTCATGAGATTTCCCGATCGACTATGTTCTGTGATAGTTTAAAGTCTCCTGTTCCTCCCATGAAGACCCGTCCGAGTTACTTCATGAGATTTCCCGATCGACTATGTTCTGTGATAGTTTAAAGTCTCCTGTTCCTCCCATGAAGACCCGTCCGAGTTACTTCATGAGATTTTCTGATCGACTATGTTATGTTCTGTGATAGTTTAGAGTCTCCGGTTCCTCCCATGAAGACCCGTCCGAGTTACTTCATGAGATTTCCTGATCGACTATGTTCTGTGATAGTTTAAAGTCTCCGGTTCCTCCCATGAAGACCCGTCCGAGTTACTTCATGAGATTTCCCGATCGACTATGTTCTGTGATAGTTTAAAGTCTCTGGTTGTAAAGCCCGAAAAATTCCCGAATTTATTTTAGAATTTTTCTATGATTTTTCTGGAATTTTTAGATATTTTTCTGGAATTTTCCGAGTAGCGTAAGTAGCAAAAAAATAATTAATTAAGCAAAACGGTCTAAGCGGGAATCGAACCCGGGACCTCTCGGGTCCGCTAAACCATTAGTTAGCTTTAGGAACCGGTGAACCAGCCGGGCCATATTGAGAGAAAAGAGAACCGATTTTATTTATATTAGAGTTGGTTCAATTGAACCACTTAATATAAATAGGAGAATTAGGTTGGTTTGGGTTATTTTTAGATTTGTGGTTCGGCAATCCTCCTCCCCGACACCCATCCACGCCGCCCCTCTCCTCTCTTCCTCATTGTCTCGGCGCCAATTCAAGAAGAGCCTAGGGATCTTCTCCAAAGGTCCCAAGTTCACCATCCGGCAACGATTTCAACACAAGGAAGATTCCTCCACGAGTAGAGCGCGTGGACGCGAGGGAATCGTCGAGAAATCGTCTTCACCGGAATTTCTAGCGGGTAGATTTGTAAGGAAATTAGCGTACGAGGTAAGAAACCCCTCACCTGCGGTATAATAGCTCCGTTTGTTTATATGCATTAGTTATTAGCTATATGTGTAGTTTCCGGCACCTAGGATGTGTTTTAACCCTTCTCGAAGATTAGGAATTTAGTTAGCACCTTTAGATGGGTCAGACACGTTTATTCTCCTTCAGTTGGAGATCATAGACGCGGTTGGGTGCCTAGAGGTGTCTTTCCTGAGGCAGAGAGGGGTTGAAGCACACCAAGTGTTCGAAAAAGGGGTTAGTTTAGCTAATTACCCTTCAGTTATGTTTATTAGCCCAGTTAAATGCATTAGTAGCATTTAAATTAGTACTTTGCTCACTACAGCTGATATGGGACTATGGTCCAATGGGTAGGCTCCCACAGTCGCCTCTAGGTTCAGATAACCTAGAAACAGCATGTTATATCAGTTAGCTATAGATATTAGTATTTTATTTTCAGTGGCACTGTACTGGATTAGATATCCATTGGGTTGGACTCCCACAGTCGTCCCTAGGTTCAGACAACCTAGTAAACCCTGCTAAATTCGGGACTTGCAACCCCGGGTCTAGTAGGGATGCGCGCACAGCAAGTACAGTTGCCGGGCCCAACAGCATGTTTATTATTTTCACTTATTATGTATTAGTTTTCAAAACTCAAAAACAGTTATGCTAGTTGAGTTTGATTGCAGCTTCAGTTTAGTTAGTTAGCTCAGTATTATATTTCAGTTCAGTTCTCTATGTTGGCTTTATAATTGGTTGTATGCTATGCCATGACTAGTTCAGTATGCCATGTTTATATGATTGTATGCCATGCCATGCTAGCCTGTCCAGTATGTTTTCGAATAGCATGTTTTCAAATCATAACTGCATCGTATGCATGATTTTGTGAGGTAGATGGCTTCTTACTAAGCGTTAGCTTACAGATACTACTTTTCTTATACTGCAGATACAGGTAAAAGAAAAGTGGATTAGCAGTGGAGGCTGGAGGTCAATGCAGATGAGGGTGTGTGTGTGTGGAACTGGAATGAAAGATCTCAGGGATCTAACAAGTTTTAGTTATGCATTAGAACTCGTTAGCCTTTACTTTCAGCTTATTAGTTTTGATACTTTCACTTTCATGCAATTTAGATTTGGGACGCATTGAACTACGAAAGAATGTTTTAAAATGTCAGTAATCATGTTAGAATGTTATTACACGTTGTTAGAATAGTTTCTGATGCATTAGTTAGAGGTTATGTGGGGTTTTGGCACGCCAAAGTGCTGAAGTCTGATTTTCCGGGTGAAATCAGACTCTGATCGGTCTCCAGACCGATCAGAGCCTGATTGTGCCACTGGATCGGTCCGCCGACCGATCCATGCAGATACAGTATGCTACTGTATCCTCCTGGATCGGTCAGCCGACCGATCCAGTACAATACAGTAGCGAGTCCCAAGTCTCCAGGTGCCTGGATCGGTCTGCAGACCGATCCGGACACACTTGGATCGGTCAGCTGACCGATCCAGCCTCTGTCGGATCGGTCCGCAGACCGGTCCAGCAGGGCACAGCATCGCAGCGAATTTGATCGATCCGTGGATCGATCGGCAGCTAGTTGGGAAGTTTAGTTTGAGTTCCTAGCTCAGATGGGAGGTCAAGCATCCTCCTTAGCACATGTACACCAATCGGAAAGGGTCTGAATCCTTCCTTATAACAGCATGGGTGCATCAGTTATCAGATTAATAGAGTCAGTTAGTGAAAATTTTATTTTACCTAGTTTTCCGCACAGTACGACACAGTAGTTTCAGTAGTTAATGTAGCGATCTGGCTCATAGCCTAGTACCCAGGAGTTGGGACGTTACAGAGTGGTATCAGAGCAGTGTTCCATACTTCCTACACACACATCAGCATTGTACCTGCAGCTTCCAAGTAAGAACACCTCTACTTTATTTATGCTTCTTGTTTATTATTACAGTTCATGTTTATATACCTACTGCTTGTTAGTATGTGATAGTTTAAACATGATATCAGTAGTTAGATAACTGTGATAGTATTAGTTATACATATGTTCTCTATGTCATTAGAAATGGCACGAGGACGCCCAGCTAGAAGGGCACTAGCCACCGAGCCTCAGTAGGAGGCAGGCAGTTCAGTGCCTCCTCCAGACCTTACAGCATTAGTGGCTCAGTTACAGCAACAGCTAGCTGAACAGCAACAGGAAATAGCCACCTTAAAGGCTAACCAGCAGAATACCCCCACCGTCACCCCGGAACCGAATCTGACGACTCCAGTAGTCTTAGAGGTTCCACCAGCTCAGCCTCCCAGCAGCTGAGCCAAGGAAGGAAGCCTATCTGATCCAGTGGCAGAGAGTCAAGCCAGAGAACTTCTCAGGCACTAGTGAACCATGGGATGCACAAGCATGGTTCAAAACACTGGAGAGCACGATGGAGCTTCTGGACTGGCCAGAACACGAGAAGGTGAAGTGTGCCTCCTTCTGCCTGACAGGAGACGCACGCATGTGGTGGGAAAGAGTCAGAACGAAGCGCCCAGTGAATCAGATGTCATGGGGGGACTTCGAGAAAGAATTCTTTGAGGAGTTCTTTCATATGCGGGTTACCAATCGCCACTACGACGAGTTCACGGAGTTTCGTCAAGGCAACCTTTCAGTGGAGGAAGCCGTGAAGAAATTCAACAGGTTGGCTCGTCTATGTCCAGAGTTAGTCAGCACAGAGAAGGAACGAGTCCGGTTGATGCTCAAGATGCTGAGGCCCGAGATTGCAGTGAACGTGGCTGGTGGCATTCATAGGCCACAAACCACGGAGGAGCTAGTGAGCAGTGCCTTGACCACAGAGCATTACCAGAACAGCATGAAGCAACAGAAGCAAGTCTCCTCAGAGTCCAAAGGCCAAGGAAGCTCTCACACTCAGAAACAGACCGGAAAGGGAACTCCAACAGCAAGCGCAAATCAGGGAGTGACTCAAAAGGAGGACCATCTAGCAAGCGACCCAGTTATCCAAAGTGTGCTACTTGTGGGAAATTCCACCCAGGGGTTTGTCGCAAGGGCACACGAGGATGCTTTGAATGTGGACAAGAAGGGCACATGGCCAAGCAGTGCCCGAACAAGACCGGTCTTCCTCAGCCACAGCAGATTCAGTATGCAGGCCAGCCAGCTCAGTTACATCAGATGCAGGCCGCTCTAGAAGGTCCACTTATCAGCCAGGGCAGATTAGAAGCCCCTCCAGCTTTAGCGAATGCGAGGATCTACGCACTCACCAGATGCCTCGGCTGGTCACAGTCAGATTAGCATTTTTCAGTATAGTGCTACTGTTCTATTTGATACTGGGGCAACCCATTCATATATAGCCAGGATGTTCTCCGAAAAATTAGAGGTACCTCCAGCGATACTCAGCGGTCAGTTTTTGACGACACTACCTTCAGGAGAGGTCATGGCGTCCACGCACTGGCTCAGAGCAGTGCCGGTCATTATAGCAGACAGAGAGCTCTTTTGTGATCTGATAGTGCTAGAAATGACTGACTATGACCTCATCTTCGGAATGGACTTTTTGATCAAATACGGTGCCTCTATCGAGTGCCGTAAACAGAAAGTCACGTTCCAACCTGAAGCGGAAGCACAGTTCGAATTCGTCGGGGAATCAAAGAGAAGGGCCAAGAGGTTTCTCTCAGCTATGAAGGCACAGAAGTTATTGGATTCAGGATGTACGGGATTCTTAGCACATGTAGTCAGCACCAGTCAGGACAGGGACCAGCAGCTAGCAGAGGTCCGAGTCGTTTGTGACTACCCAGCAGTCTTCCCTGAAGAGCTACCAGGCTTAGCACCAGACAGGGAGATTAAATTTGAGATAGAGCTCATCCCTGGCACCAATCCTATCTCCAAGGCACCATACCGCATGGCTCCAGCGGAACTGAAGGAACTTCAGGAGCAATTACAGGAGCTTCTTGACAAGGGTTTCATACGCCCGAGTCACTCACCATGGGGAGCGCCTGTGTTGTTCGTGAAGAAGAAGGATGGAAGCATGCGACTGTGCATAGACTACAGATCACTGAACCAGGTCACAATCAAGAACAGTATCCTCTTCCCGCAATAGATGACTGCTCGATCACCAAGGAGGCAAGAAGTGTTCTCTAAGGTAGATCTCGGATCAGGTTATCATCGGTAAAGGTCAAAGAAGGATATACCCAAGACAAGATTCGTAACCGATCACGGACACTACGAGTTCGTGGTCATGCCCTTTGGCGTGACCAATGCTCCAACTACCTTCATGGATCTCATGAATAGAGTATTCTGGGAGTATTTAGATAAGTTTGTTATTGTGTTTATCGATGACATTCTTATCTACTCAGAACTCAGGAAGATGCAGAGCACCTGAAACTAGTATTGCAGACACTTCACAGTTTTACGCCAAGTTCACGAAATGTGAATTTTGGCTAGATCAGTGTCCTTTCTGGGTCACGCCATCTCCAAGGATGGTATTATGGTAGATCCCAGAAGATAGAAGCGTAAGTAATCGAAGCACCAAGAACGCGGTGAGATCGGGAGCTCGGGATTAGCAGGATATTACGGAAGTTTGTAGAGGATTTCTCCAGATAGCCTCCCACCGACAACTCTTACCGAAAGAACAGAAATTTCAGGTTGAGGACTCGGTGAGCGAGCTAAAAGGAGATTGACCAAGGCTCCCATTTTAGCTCTACTGACGACACCAGCTTTGACATCTACGGTGATGCCTCTAAGTTGGGACTAGGAGCGATTGATGCAAAATAGCAAGGTGATGGCCTATGCCTCCAGACAACTCAAGGATTATGAGAAGAATTACCCTACTCATGACCTTGAGCTTGCAGAAGTTTCGCCTCAAAATTTGGAGACATTACTTATATGGAGCTCAATGCAGAGTGTATACGATCATCGGAGTCTCAAGTACTTCTTCACTCGGAAGGATCTGAATATGCGACAGCAGATGGCTTGAGCTGGTCAAGGACTACGATATAGACATCCTCTACCATCCAGTGGAAAGCCAATAAGGTAGCGATGCACTTAGCAGAAATCCAGGCTACCTTATTATCTCTTACCGCCATGTCACCGCCCCTACGAAGGAGATCGTGGATTTCGGTCTCGAGCTCATCGTGGGACGCCTCTACTATGACCTTAGAGTCTACCTTGCTTGGTGATATTCACTCAGCTCAGGAGACCCCGAGATTCGTAAAATCAAGCAAGGGCTAGCGTAATCGTAAAGTAGAGAATTCAGAGTGTCCGATAATGGGGTGTTGTATTTGGCAGACTCTGTGTTCCGGATCGGGAGGAGCTACGAGATGATTTTAGATGAGGCTCACAGGACTCCCTACGCGATGCATCCAGCTCCACCAAAATGTATCAAGACACGAAGAAATGCTTTTGGTGGCCCGGATGAAGCGAGACATCGCCAGATATGTTAGCATCTGCCTCACCTGTCGAGGGTCAAGGCGCGACCTGGAGGAGTTCTGCAGCCTATACTGATTCCAATGGAAGTGGGAGGATATCTCCATGGATTTCATAGTGGGACTACCTGGAACCACGAATGGTTTTGACGCCATCCGGGTAATAGTCGACAGCTAAATCGGCCCACTTTTTAGCTATCAAGATATCCTATTCCATAGAGCAGCTAGCTCAGTTGTATCTCAAGGAGATTGTTAGTCGCATGGAGTCCCACGAACCATTATATCGCATGAGACAAGAGTTTACATCACACTGGAAGTGTGTACAACTATGGGCACCCAGCTTAAAATTCAAAGATGACCTTCCATCCCCGCATGGATGGTCGACGGAGCGAGTAAATCGTACTCAAGATATGCCTGAGCTTGTGCCCTAGATTTCAAGGAAGTTGGTGCAAATATCGAGTCTAGCGGAATTTGCATACAACAACAGCTATCGTGCCACCATCGGCATGGCACCTTATGAGGCACTCTATGGGCGGAGGTGCAGATCACCAATCTGGTATGAGCGCGGTGAATGTAGGAACTAGAGCTTGATGCATCTAGTGGCGATACCACGCAGCCCA
This sequence comes from Zingiber officinale, assembly GCF_018446385.1. Classification (NCBI taxonomy): domain Eukaryota; kingdom Viridiplantae; phylum Streptophyta; class Magnoliopsida; order Zingiberales; family Zingiberaceae; genus Zingiber; species Zingiber officinale. Next base: position 89,268,042 of record NC_055994.1, on the reverse strand, counting down.
TACACAGATTCGCCAGAGGATAGAGACAAAACAGAGCCGTCGGAAGAGCTATGCGATACACCACGCACCCTTAGAGTTTTCTTGGGGATACAGGTTTTCCTCGAGTAGCTCCCATGAAGGAGTCATGCGTTTGGGAAGAAGGGCAAGCTAGCTCCCAGATATGTGGGACCATACCTTATTACGAAGAGAGTGGGCAAGGTAGCATATGAGTTAGAGCTACCTCAGGAGATGTCAGCTGTCCACAACGTATTTCATGTCTCCATGCTGAAGAAGCACATTCCAGACGCCACCCAGGTGATTGAGCCCCAGTTGGTACAGGTCCGTGATGATCTCAGCTATGACAGTCGGCCTATTCAGATAATAGACCGAGCAGTAAAGAAGTTACGGAACAAGGAGGTACCATTAGTCAAAGTCAGCTGGCAAAATCACACAGCGGCAGAGGCGACTTGGGAGACAGAGACCAGCATGAGTTATATTTTTGTATTCTAGTGACTAACTTTTATGTATGTATGATTATAAAGCCCGAAAAATTCCCGAATTTATTTTAGAATTTTTCTATGATTTTTCTGGAATTTTTAGATATTTTTCCGGAATTTTCCGAGTAGCGTAAGTAGCAAAAATAATTAATTAAGCAAAACGGTCTAAGCGGGAATCGAACCCGGGACCTCTCGGGTCCGCTAAACCATTAGTTAGCTTTAGAAACCGGTGAACCAGCCGGGCCATATTGAGAGAAAAGAGAACCGATTTTATTTATATTAGAGTTGGTTCAATTGAACCACTTAATATAAATAGGAGAATTAGGTTGGTTTGGGTTATTTTTAGATTTGTGGTTCGGCAATCCTCCTCCCCGACACCCATCCACGCCGCCCCTCTCCTCTCTTCCTCATTGTCTCGGCGCCAATTCAAGAAGAGCCTAGGGATCTTCTCCAAAGGTCCCAAGTTCACCATCCGGCAACGATTTCAACACAAGGAAGATTCCTCCACGAGTAGAGCGCGTGGACGCGAGGGAATCGTCGAGAAATCGTCTTCACCGGAATTTCTAGCGGGTAGATTTGTAAGGAAATTAGCGTACGAGGTAAGAAACCCCTCACCTGCGGTATAATAGCTCCGTTTGTTTATATGCATTAGTTATTAGCTATATGTGTAGTTTCCGGCACCTAGGATGTGTTTTAACCCTTCTCGAAGATTAGGAATTTAGTTAGCACCTTTAGATGGGCCGGACACGTTTATTCTCCTTCAGTTGGAGATCATAGACGCGGTTGGGTGCCTAGAGGTGTCTTTCCTGAGGCAGAGAGGGGTTGAAGCACACCAAGTGTTCGAAAAAGGGGTTAGTTTAGCTAATTACCCTTCATTATGTTTATTAGCCCATTAAATGCATTAGTAGCATTTAAATTAGTACTTTGCTCACTACAGATGATATGGGACTATGGTCCAATGGGTAGGCTCCCACAGCCTCTAGGTTCAGATAACCTAGCTCTAGGTTCGATAACCTAGAAACAGCATGTTATATCGGTTAGCTATAGATATTAGTATTTTATTTTCAGTGGCACTGCATCGATTAGATATCCATTGGGTTGGACTCCCACAGTCGTCCCTAGGTTCAGACCTAGTAAACCTGCTAAATTCGGACTTGCAACCCGGGTCTAGTAGGGATGCGCACACAGTAAGTCCAAAGCAAGATGTTTATTATTTTCACTTATTATGTATTAGTTTTCAAAACTCAAAACAGTTATGCTAGTTGAGTTTGATTGCAGCTTTAGTTTAGTTAGTTAGCTCAGATTATATTTCAGTTCAGTTCTCTATGTTGGCTTTATAATTGGTTGTATGCTATGCCATGACTAGTTCAGTATGCCATGTTTATATGATTGTATGCCATGCCATGCTAGCCTGTCCAGTATGTTTTCGAATAGCATGTTTTCAAATCATAACTGCATCGTATGCATGATTTTGTGAGGTAGATGGCTTCTTACTAAGCGTTAGCTTACAGATACTACTTTTCTTATACTGCAGATACAGGTAAAAGAAAAGTGGATTAGCAGTGGAGGCTGGAGGTCAATGCAGATGAGGGTGTGTGTGTGTGGAACTGGAATGAAAGATCTCAGGGATCTAACAAGTTTTAGTTATGCATTAGAACTCGTTAGCATTTACTTTCAGCTTATTAGTTTTGATACTTTCACTTTCATGCAATTTAGATTTGGGACGCATTGAACTACGAAAGAATGTTTTAAAATGTCAGTAATCATGTTAGAATGTTATTACACGTTGTTAGAATAGTTTCTGATGCATTAGTTAGAGGTTATGTGGGGTTTTGGCACGCCAAAGTGCTGAAGTCTGATTTTCCGGGTGAAATCAGACTCTGATCGGTCTCCAGACCGATCAGAGCCTGATTGTGCCACTGGATCGGTCCGCCGACCGATCCATGCAGATACAGTATGCTACTGTATCCTCCTGGATCGGTCAGCCGACCGATCCAGTACAACACCGTAGCGAGTCCCAAGTCTCCAGGTGCCTGGATCGGTCTGCAGACCGATCCGGACACACTTGGATCGGTCAGCTGACCGATCCAGCCTCTGTCGGATCGGTCCGCAGACCGGTCCAGCAGGGCACAGCATCGCAGCGAATTTGATCGATCCGTGGATCGATCGGCAGCTAGTTGGGAAGTTTAGTTTGAGTTCCTAGCTCAGATGGGAGGTCAAGCATCCTCCTTAGCACATGTACACCAATCGGAAAGGGTCTGAATCCTTCCTTATAACAGCATGGGTGCATCAGTTATCAGATTAATAGAGTCAGTTAGTGAAAATTTTATTTTACCTAGTTTTCCGCACAGTACGGCACAGTAGTTTCAGTAGTTAATGTAGCGATCCGGCTCATAGCCTAGTACCCAGGAGTTGGGACGTTACACTGGTTCCTCCCATGAAGACCCGTCCGATTTACTTCATGAGATTTCCCGATCGACTATGTTCTGTGATAGTTTAAAGTCTCCAGTTCCTCCCATGAAGATCCGTCCAAGTTACTTCATGAGATTTCCCGATCGACTATGTTCTGTGATAGTTTAAAGTCTCTGGTTCCTCCCATGAAGACCCGTCTGAGTTACTTCATGAGATTTCCCGATCGACTATGTCTTGTGATATTTTAAAGTCTCCGGTTCCTCCCATGAAGACCCGTCCGAGTTACTTCATGAGATTTCTCGATCGACTATGTTCTGTGATAGGTTAAAGTCTCCGGTTCCTCCCATGAAGACTCGTCTAAGTTACTTCATGAGATTTCCCGAACGACTATGTTCTGTGATAGGTTAAAGTCTCCGGTTCCTCCCATGAAGACTCGTCCAAGTTACTTCATGAGATTTCCCGAACAACTATGTTCTGTGATAATTTAAAGTCTCCGGTTCCTCCCATGAAGACCCGTCCGAGTTACTTCATGAGATTTCCCGATCGACTATGTTCTGTGATAGTTTAAAATGTCTGGTTCCTCCCATGAAGACCCGTCCGAGTTACTTCATGAGATTCCCCGATCGACTATGTTTTGTGATAGTTTAAAGTCTCTGGTTCCTCCCATGAAGACTCGTCCGAGTTACTTCATGAGATTTCCCGATCGACTATGTTCTGTGATAGTTTAAAGTCTCTAGTTCCTCCCATGAAGACCCGTCCGAGTTACTTCATGAGATCTCCCGATTGACTATGTTCTGTGATAGTTTAAAGTCTCTGATTCCTCCCATGAAGACCTGTCCGAGTTACTTCATGAGATTTCCTGATTGACTATGTTCTGATGCCAAATTATAATGTTTGTACTGACCTTGTGATGGTTTTAAAATTTCTGGGTTTTTCTTAGGGGAACTGAATAGGTCTTTAGGATTCCCCACTGTTGATCGCTTGAAATAGATTATAAAAGTTCTGCCAATACTTGTCCATCTGTATGAACCACATTTATTTCTGTGACGGTATTTGTCTTGCATTGCATTTATTGAAAGAAATGGAGTACATAAACTGTAAGCATACTTGTCCTCAGCTCGCCGGTAACTTACTTCAGATAATTATGATTTGTTCCTTCAGACGTATTCTTGAGTGGCTTGATCTTGTCAGGTCCGGTAAGGTTGTAAATGATTTGCACTCCAGGGACGTTCCAGAATTCTTCCTTCAGTATCTTGGAGATAATATGAACCCGATGTGATCTTTTCCACTACCTTGTAAGGTCCTCCCCATTGTGGTGCCAACTTACTGACATCCCCGACAGGTTTAGTACGCTTCTATACTAAATCTCCTACTTGAAAAAATCTGGAGATGACTCTTCTGTTATAATTTTGCCTCATTCGTTGTCGGTATGATACGAGACGGGTAGCAGCTTTATCTCTAATTTCCTCTATCAAGTCTAGCTCCATGAGTCGCCAACCCTCATTGTTCGCATCATATAATTACCTTCTGTCAGATTCTACTCCCACCTCAATGGAAATTATTGCTTCTCCCCCATAAACTAATTGAAAGGGAGTGATTCCTATAGCTTCTCGAGGTGTAGTACGGTATGCCCAAAGAACGCTGGGTAATTCATCTACCCAGCTACCTCCGACATGATCCAGTTTGGTTTTTAAACCCTTTATAATTTCTCTATTGGTTACTTCCGCTTGACCATTACTTTGTGGATAAGCCACAGAGGTGAAGGCTTGAATAATACCATAACTTTTGCACCAATCTAAGATTCTATCCCCTTGAAATTGCCTTCCATTATCAGAGACTAATTTATGAGGAATGCCAAATCTGCATATGATATTTTTCCACAGAAATTTAATAACTGCATCTTCGGTAATCCGGGCAAGTGGCTCTGCTTCTACCCATTTGGAAAAATAATCCACTGCTACCAATAAAAACCTTCTTTGTGCAGCTGCCATAGGAAATGGGCCTACTATGTCCATGCCCCATTGATCGAAAGGACATGAGACTATAGAGGTTCTCAACAACTGTGTAGGATGATGCGAAATATTTTGATGTTTCTGGCAAGAAATACAAATTCTTACCAACTTGTTGGCATCCTCGTGTAGAGTAGGCCAGAAATATCCTGCTAGTAAAATTTTGCGAGCCAAGGATCTTCCTCCTATATAACTACCACATGAGCCTTGATGAACCTCCTGTAAAATAAACTGTATATCTTCTGTGCCAATACACTTGAGCATAGGTCTAGAAAAAGCTCTTTTATATAATTGTTCTCCTTGTTGGGTTCTTCGGGCCGCGAAAATCGCTTTTTCGCGTCGCGGAAACCTCGAGTCACCCAAAGCCATGGATCTCGTGCAAAGATTCGTAAACAAAATTATCGAAAAACCTTTTTCTTGTACGAGTTTGTAAAAACTTTAGATCTACACTAAAGTTAAGATCATTACCCTTGTAGCGAAGCCCTTCGCGTTCCCGCTTGTCCAAGATGTCGCCGGATCTCTAGTTGTCAAAGTAGACAACCTCTATATGTATCCACATGGACACAAGTAGAAGGAGATGACCAAAACACAAGGTGTGCTAGCACCAATGGAGTGTTCGGCCAATGAATGGGAGAAGGAGAAGAGAGAGCACCCAAGGGAGAAGAAGAGTGAATGAAATCAATGAGAGGAAATTCAAACAACCCCTTAGTCATCAAGTGGCCGGCCACTCTAGGAGGTGTAACCCCCACATTAATTCCAATTAATGTGGAGACCATTAAGAGTTGTAAGCCCCATGAGGTGGCACTCTAGGATGATGTGGATCAACACTATTGGTCCACATCTTGCCACCTCACTAAATGACATGGCAACAAGTGTAACTTCCTCATTTAATGTGGGCCGGCCACATTAAATGCTATGGAGGCTTGTAACCTCCATGAGGTGGCACACATTGATGATGTGGAGCAATCCTATTGGTCCACATCTTGCCAACTCACTAGTGATGTGGCAAAAAGTCAAGTCAAACATGACTTTTTCTCTTCCTCTCAAATCAAGTCAAACTTGATCAAATCTCTCTCATGGTTGATCTAATCCAACCATATGATTCAAGCCAACTTAATATAATGAATCTAATTCATTAAATTAAGTTGATTTAATGAGTCATAATCTAAATTAGACTCGTTGAATACATGAATCAACTTGAGTCCAACTCAATTAGCCCAATTTGGATTACTCTTAATCCAATATGATTCATTAAATGAATCTAATCCTCTTAGTTCATCATATGAACCAAATCTCCATCTAATTGTCCTTAGTGTGTGACCTTATAGGTTCTTGTAATGTTGGCAATACCCTAAACCCATTTAGGAGCATAAGTAATGAGCGGTATCTAGCAACACATCATTACTACCCAAGTTACAAGAATGTCGAGATCCGACATCACCTTGTGACTACCAATTGTGACTCCTCACAAAATATGTCATTGTCCTTCTATCCTAGACATCTAGATTGATCAATATGAGGCATAGACCGTGTCATCCTCTAATCAATCTAAATCTTGAACTCCAAGTAGACTCACTCGATCAAATGAGCTCAACATCTAATGTTGACTCATTTGGGCATGGCCATGCACTTCGTGGTCTAACTCTATCAAGAATATTGATGTCGCTCCCATCATATGGGAGGGATAGATCCTATCTACATCACTCACATCCCTCTGCATAATTTGTTACATACCCAGTAATCGCCTTTATAGTCCACCCTGTTACGGGTGACGTTTGACGAAACCAAAGTACATAACTCCTTATGTAGGGATCCATGGTGACTTCAGGTCTAAGGACTAATAGTCATACTAATAGGCACATGAGAAAGTATATGACACTCATATAACGATCCATGATACTTTCTCATGGCGGGTCATTCAGTATACATTCTCTAATGCATACCCATGTGTCAGCTTGATATCTCTATATCCATGACTTGTGAGATCAAGTCATCGAGCTGACCTACATGCTAGTCTTATTGTATTAACATTGTCCCTGAATGTTAATACTCGACTAGGAATGATTTAGAGTAGTGTTCCCTATATCATCTCACTATCGATTCAACCAATCGATTGATATATGTAAGAACCTTCTAGTCAAGGACGTTACTATACTTATTTTATCTGGCACTAATACAAATAAGCATAATAACCAAAAACCAAATGCCTTAATATATATACAAGAATATGATATACATGAGTCCATACAATCATCAAATGATTGGCTCTAGCACTCTAACTAACACTCCTACCATAGTGTACTGAGCAGCTCTCTTCTTAAATACCCTTGCTTGTTCTGTATTACTTGGAAGAACACCTTGCTGTAGATACAATATGATTTGAGCCCTCCAGTCACCTTGAATTTCTGCGTCAGCTTTTCTTTCGATACAGGATATTAACAGATTTTGTTCTACTGGCCGATCTAGACTCTATGGTACTATAGCAGAGGCCAGCTTAGCCAATTCATCTGCTACCTGATTCTCAGATCGAACAACCTTTTGTATATTTACTTCTTGAAACTGGGACTTCAACTTATCAAATGCCTCAGCATATAACTTAAGCCTGTCATTATTAATTTCAAAATTACCTGATAATTGTTGGGCTGCTAATTGAGAATCAGAATAGATGAGGACTTGAGCTGCCCCTAGATGCCGAGCAGCTTGCAATCCAGCTATCAAGGCTTCATATTCTGCCTCATTGTTAGTAGCTCTGTAATTCAATCTGATAGAGAGTTGAAGTCTGTCTTCCCTTGGAGATATAAGAAGAACACCAATTCCGCTACCTTGTCTAGTTGAGGAGCCATCCACATAAACTTTCCAGATGTTTTCTTCCTCAGGGCCTTGAACTTCTATAATGAAATCTGCTAGAGCTTGTGCCTTGATGGGGAGATGACTTGTTCCTCAGGGCCTTAGGAAGCGGATCATCTAGTACACTTTGAGAGAATGGGGAGATGACTTTTTCTGGCGAGCTGTCACTAGTTATCATTTTAATCTTACGCTTTTCTTTGTCCGGTGCTTCACCAGAAGATTCTTGAAATACTGGCTTTTGACCCCCCTGCTCCATGGGAGTACGAAGAAAGGCTCGCGGACATCGCGTCGGAGAAACTGCAGCTGGAGGAAAATATGCATGTTCCTCTTCTTCTGGCTCCTTTCCTTTTCGATGCTCAGTGGTTGAAATCGCTGGATTATGAGCTGTTGGCAGGGTAGCTCCAGTATGCGCCTGAAGTTGTTGTTGTTGTTGTTGCAAGGCTTTTTGCACATGAGAATTAATGAGGAAATCCAGATCCTCACGGTTGATGGTGAGTAGATTTGATTTTCCGGCCTCTTCCATCTTGTAGTCTCAGATTCAGGTGAAGTTCCCACAGACGGCGCCAAATTTGATCCTGTCTGAGAAGCTTGACAAGACGGAGATTCGGGAGAAAAAACCTACCGTTGGTGAAGGATAATACCTGTAGAACAACGATCCGAGAAATCCAAAGCGGATCGGGAAAAATAGAGTCACCGAATGCCATCCTTGTGCAAAGATTCGATGACGAGAGAGAAATCCAATCGAAGAGAAACCCATATTCGGAGCTTCCAAGACTTCTTGCGCACAAGAGACCAACCAACACTACCGTCAGTGACCTAAGACCGGGGTGGGAATCCCAGGCTAGGCCCTCCGACGCTCAAGTTAGTGATCTCTCTTGGTGTGTCTGAAGGAGGAAGAAGATGAACAATGGTTGAAAATTAGGATTATGAATGTGCGCAATGATGTCAACTTGCCTTGCCAACGGAGAGGATTCCCCTTTTTATACCACTTCATATAACCTCCGTAGTCATGAAGTGGACCCCGGTTTGTTAGAGTTCGTTATGAGATGATGTAAGCTGCGTACTTGTGGTAAATGACTTTTACGGATTCTTTTTCGTACCCCAGATGTACCTTCTTTGTCATCTAGCACCTGCAAAACAGTCTAAAAACACATTTTCCGCCAAAATATATAACACTTGTTATACAATCATATACTATAAATATCTTCATTAACTATTTTATTTAAAATATTTACTTTTATCCTGTTCCACAGGTCCTTTAAAGTGCTTCTATTGTTCATACTTGCCCCTCCTGTTTTTGCTATATCAGAGATGACTTAATGTACCAATGTTCCTTGTATCAGTCGGAGCTGGGCTTAACTAGGTTTGATCAATTATTATTACCTCTCATGCGGCTCCTGGGCAGTGCCCGTCCGGGCTCCTTTTGTTGGTTGCTACTCGGAAAACCTAGAGGTTCCATTGTACAAAAATTTTGTACAAAGGTCTGAACCTTTTCCTAGCTACCATGTGTTCTTTTAAATTAAATTTTGGATCGCCTGCGGAACTTAACACGTTTGATCCAAAACTTAATCTATTTGTTCTTTTAGGTTTTGACTTGGATCTCCTGCGGAACTTAACACGTTCGACCCAAATCACCTTAAGTTATTAATTCCATTAAATATTAATTTCCATAATTGGTTCCCAGTACTGACGTGGCGAGGCACATGGCCTTCTTGGATATGGGAGCAACCACCACCGACTAGATAAAACCTTTTATAGAAATCTAATATTTAATTTCCTAAAATAACTTTAGGTTAACCGAAAAGAACAATCAAATCACAAGGAAAAATAAAATAAAAGAACACAACTTCGAAAAACATATTCGAAATACTAGAATCGTAAGCCTCTTGTATTTGGTATTATTTCCATAAATAACTAGCATGATGCGGAAAGAAAAATTACTAGTTATACCTTTTAGAAAGACCTCTTGATCTTCTACCGTATTCCTCTTCTAACATCGGACGTTGTGTGGGCAACGATCTTCCGAGATGAGAACCACCAAGCACCTTCTTCTTCCTTCTAGGTTTCGGCCACCAAAATTCTCCAAGAGAAGTAGAGGTCCGGCCACCACCACCAAGCTCCAAGGGATGCAAGAAATAAAACCTCCTTTCTCTCTTTCTTCTCCTAGCTAGAACCGGCCACCATCAAGAGCTCCAAGAGGGATTGCCGCCGGCCACAAGAAGAAGAGAAGAGGAAGAAGCTAGGGCCGGCCACCAAGGAGGAAAAGAGAGGAAGAATAGAATAGAGTTGTTCACCATGAAGCCTTCTCTACCCCCTCTTTTATAATCCTTGGTCTTGGCAAATAAGGAAATTTAATTAAAAACTTCCTTAATTATTTTGCCATGAAAAAGAAAATTTTATTTAATTAAAAATAATTTCCTTTTTACAAATACAATGGCCGGCCACACCATTCCATAAATCAAGGAAATTTTAATTCACACAAGAATTAAAACTTCCTAATTTGCTTCTGGAAATTTATAAAAATTTCTCAAATAATTTTTCCCTACATGGTGGTTAATAAAAAAGAAATTTTATAAATTAAAATATTTCTTTTAAACATGTGGATAAAAAGAAAGTTATCTCTAAAAATTAAAATCTCTTTTAATCTACAAATAAGGAAAGATATCAAATCTTTTCTTAATCTTTTGTAGAAACTTATAAAAGAGAATATTTAATTTTAAACTCTCTTTTAAATCATGAACATGATTAAAATTGAAAGTTTTCTTAAAATTTAAAATCCTCCTTTAATCAACAAATAAGGAAAGATTTCAAATTTTAAACTCTCTTTTAAACATGTAGATGATTTACAAATAAGGAAAGTTTTTACCAAAAATTAAAACCATCCTTTTAATCTACAAATAAGGAAAGAGATTAATCTCTTCTCTTAATCTTTTGTAGAAAGTTATAAAAGGAAATTTTTAATTTTTAAACTCTCTTTTAAAATCATGATATCCACATAAGAAATAATTTTAATAAAAATCCTTTTTAATATTCTAGTGGCCGGCCACCTAAGCTTGGGACCCAAGCTTTGGCCGGCCACCTACATGGCTCATCCACTTGGACTTGGCCGGCCCTAGCTTGGGTTCCAAGCTAGCTTGGCCGACCCCATTGGATGGGTAAGAAGGTGGGTATAAATCTCTATATACTAGAGGCTACGATAGGGACCGAGAGGAGGAATTGGTTTTGTCTCCCGATGAAATGCATCCCGTGTTCACCCCGAACACACAACTTAATTTCATCAATAATAATTCATTCCACTAAAGAACTATTATTGAACTACCGCACCAATCCCAAATTACATTTTTGGGCTCCTTATTATGAGTGTGTTAGTCTCCCTGTGTTTAAGATATCGAATGTCCACTAATTAAGTGAGTTACTGACAACTCATTTAATTAATATCTTAGTCCAAGAGTAGTACCACTCAACCTTATTATCATGTCGGACTAAGTCCACCTGCAGGGTTTAACATGACAATCCTTATGAGCTCCTCTTGAGGACATTATCAACCTAGTATCTCTAGGACACGTTTCTTCTATAATCAACAACACACACTATAAGTGATACCATTTCCCAACTTATCGGGCTTATTGATTTATCGAACTAAATCTCACCCATTGATAAATTAAAGAAATAAATATCAAATATATGTGCTTGTTATTATATTAGGATTAAGAGCACACACTTCCATAATAACCGAGGTCTATGTTTCTTTATAAAGTCAGTATAAAAGAAACGACCTCAAATGATCCTACTCAATACACTCTAAGTGTACTAGTGTAATTATATAGTTAAGATAAACTAATACCTAATTACACTACGACCTTCCAATGGTTTGTTCCTTTCCATTATGGTCGTGAGCAACTGTTTATAATTTATAAGGTACTGATAACATGATCCTCTGTGTGTGACACCACACACCATGTTATCTACAATATAAATTAATTGAACAACTACATTTATCATAAATGTAGACATTTGACCAATGTGATTCTTATTTTTAGATAAATGTTTATACCAAAAGCTAGGATTTTAGTATACACTCTAACACCTTTATGCTTATTATTTTAGCTAGCACTAGGCTGTATTTTATCAAGTATCTTTTCAAGATATTAGTCAACCTGGCCGATATTGGCTTTCCTTCTTAAAGGCATGTCTTGATCGATATTGATCTACTCACTCGGAAGTATATCCCGGCCAATATTAGCCTACCTCCTTTGAGATATATGCTAATCGATATGGGTCTGCCTCTTTGGAGGTATATCCTAGCTGATATTGGCCTCCCTTCTTAAAGGCATGTCTCGATCGATACTAGTTTACTCACTCAGAAGTATATCCCGGCCGATATTAGCCTACCGCCTTTGAGGTATATGTTGATCGATATGGGTCTGCCTCCCTGGAGGTATATCTCGGTCGTTATTGGTCTACCTCCTTTGAGGTATATGATGATCGATATGGGTTTGGAGGTATATCCCGGCCAATATTGACCTTCCTTCTTAAAGGCATGTCTCGATCGATACTAGTCTACTCACTCGGAAGTATATCCCGACCGATATTAGCCTACCTCCTTTGAGGTATATGCTGATCGATATGGGTCTGCCTCTTTGGAGGTATATCCTGACCGATATTGGCCTACCTCCTTTGAGATATATGCTGATCGATATGGGTCTTCCTCTTTGGAGGTATATCCCGACCGATATTGACCTTCCTTCTTAAAGGCATGTCTCGATCAATACTAGTCTACTCACTCGGAAGTATATCCCGGCCGATATTAGCCTACCTCCTTTGAGGTATATGCTGATCGATATGGGCCTGCCTCCTGGGAGGCGTATCCCGGCCGATATTGACCTACCTCCTTTGAGGTATATGCTGATTGATATGGGTCTGCCTCCCTGGAGGTATATCCCGGTCGATATTATCCTACCTCCTTTGAGGTATATACTGATCGATATGGGTCTGCCTCTTTGGAGGTATATCCCGGCAGATATTGGCCTACCTTTTTCATTTGGTTATCTCCTTTCCCTTCCTTATCGGGGATCCATGAAACTTAACCCATATCAGTAGTGATGAAGGTAGTTGCTTCTGGTCGGTTAGGGTGGATCTGAACTTCTTCTTTTTCTTCGTAGACCAGCGTGGGGGATTTTTCAATGATGGCGTTCACCTCCAGGCGAGGTGTCTTCTGAGCGGCTCGTGCTTCCGTTCTGACCATCTCGACAGAATAACGTCAAGCGGCCAACTGATCTCCTTTGACTTCTCCTACCTTAACGTCCACCGGGAATTTAATCTTCTGGCAGTAGGTGGACACCACCGCTCGAAATTCATTGAGTGTCGATCGGCCCAAAATGACGTTGTAGGCCGAGGGTGCATCTACCACTATGAAATTTGTGGTCCTTATCCGCTTTAGGGGTTCTTCTCCGAGTGAGAGAACCAACTTGATCTGGCCGATCAGCAATAATTCGTTGCTCGCGAAGCCATAGAGCAGAGTCGACATTGGTAGCAGTTCACTTCGGTCAATTTACAATTGATTGAATGCCTTCCTGTATATGATATTCACCGAGCTCCTTGTATCAATAAAAGTTCGATGAACCGTATAATTGGAAATTATAGCTCGGATGATTAATACATCGTCATGGGGATCTCCACTCTCTCCAAATCTTTAGGACTGAAGCTAATCTCGGGTCCCTCAACTTTCTCTTTACTGCAGTCAACAGTGTGGATCTCGAGCCATCGTGCATGCAACTTCCTTGGTCGGTTAGAATTTCCACCGGTCGGTCTGCCAACTATCATTCCTATCTCCCCCCGAGCGGTGCTACTCCGGTTCTCTTCTTCCCTTGTGGACAGTCTACTCCTCGATTGTCAGTGGGGTGTAATGCTTTGGCAGAGGGTCATTTAGGATCCCTTCCGAAAATTATTGATTGACCTGCTCGGGTGAGTTGTCTTCCTCGGCGCTTTTCCCTTTCATGCGTCTCGTATGGGTGCCTCATCCGAGGAAGATCCCCGGTCTTTATCCGCTCAACCCCTTTCTTCTGGGGGAGCCCATGATAATGCTCAATTGAAGGGGACTTGTGTATTACAGACGTCCCCATAGGAGCCGATCGATCTCCTATTTGGCTCCCAAGTGGAAAGTTGATCCGCTCGATCTCCTTTTTCAGCCTATCGACCTGTTGCAGAGGCAGCAAGCTCATGTGTTGGTCGATCGGCCAATGGCTGTTGCTGTTGCTCCAATATCTTCATCACTCGAGCTTATATTAGTGCATCGAGATCCTCTTGCGTCAGCGTCAATGTTGTGAGTCGTCCAGGATCTTCCATCTTCTTATTCAGATGCATGCTATATTCCCCTAGACGGCGCCAAAATGTTCCTATCCGAATGAGAAGCTAGAAAGCCGGGGATGGGGTGACCACTGACGGGATGAAGACCTTACTCCTACAAAACAAAACCAAACCAAGGAAGAGGTCCCTGGCATTGGCCCTCCGACGCTCAAGTTAAAATCAGGAAGAGAGAATGAGTAATCAAGAAATAGATAAATTTTACCTTTCCTCGTACCTTGCGTACCTTTTTATACCTTTTTTAGTGATCGTTCATCTGCCCTTATTTATTGATATTAATTGCCAGAGGAAGACTTCTTTGTCTTGAGTTCCATGCATTAATGATAGATGGAATGTTTTTCTTTATCTTGGCTTCTTCATATTTAATGATAGACGGAGTACTTTTGTTTCTTGTCCCTTCCTGTATAATGTCATGCATTGCGCCGGACGGGTGGTCCAAGCAATTTGCTTTCTTGTCGATCGAAAAACCGGCTACGAGTTTGTCCATTCGTCTGATCGGCTCATGATGTCCATTCGTCTGACCGACCGGGTGATCCGCTCAACCACTTCTTTGCCGACCGGGATAACCAGACAACCACATTTGGCCGAGGTCCTTTCCATAAGCTTCGGCGTTGACCATCTTGACTTTAACCGATAGCGTGTCAACTGACCTATGACAGTTGGACTCTCCCTTATTGCCGGATCACTATCCTGGTAGAAATTAAAAGAAGGGAACACAGAATAAGGAGATGCTGTAAAAGGATTGGAAATGAATTCTTCAACTCCATGCCGATTCTTTGTGTGTAAATGAAGTAAAGAGCAGCAGTAGAATATGCTAGCAGAATAAGTACGTCGGTATTCCAAAGGACATTAGGTTCCACCGTATAACTTAAAAAACAACATTCTATTATGTTAACGAATGTCTTATAATAACATCAATGTGAACATCTGTTTATTTTGTTAATGTTGCTTGTAATAAATAAATTTGTACTAAACGAAATAAACTTAAGTGTGCTCAGAGAAGAAGAAGTCATTGGAGGGAGAATATCATCAAGAAGAAGCCGCCGTGCCCCGAAGATGATCACCAAGAAGAAAGCTACTGTCACGGCGAAGATCGTCACGTAGGAACATTCTCCTCTCTCTACAAACCAAATCCCAATCTCACTTAATGTTCTTCTCTTCGATCACCTGCAACTCACGCCTTGTGCGATTGCTCTTGGACGCTTATTTAAAGGGAGAATGCAATGATCTTGTAACCGGTGCTTTAATAGCACATAATGGAGGAAGATGAATGTGAATGGATACCCCTTCATCTTCTTAATGTTGTAAATATTGCAACGTCCAACATCTCCCATTCGTCCAAGTCAATTCATAAAAGTTATCTTGTCATAAAGACCATGTAAGTCACATCAACTATATGATGATCAAGTCATGAAGACCAAAGTAAATAAAACTAATTAGCCACAAAGATTAAATAAGAACATTCAATCCATACTTTAGGGAAAATGGTTCGTGCGACAACAAACACACTGAGCATTTATTGCTAAGAAGATTGTTACACCTTACATAACTGCTCTATGGAACGAATTAGAGATATAAAAAACTTACCTTTACCCTAAATTAAATTATTTACATCAATATGAATAACTCTAATCCCTCGTAATGACTATTATGTCAATAATATGCTCAACATCTTTAATTTCTAGTTATACTCCATAGATCGAATCACTTATAGCTAATAGAAAACATGCTAAAGTAGCATACACTAATCAGAACTTCAAGTAAATATCTAAATAGTCACTAGGGTAAGATTGAAATTAACTTATAATCTCAAGGGACTCACATAGTAGAAAAGCAGAGATCCATTCTCCTACTATCCTTCTTATCATTATAGTGTTGGTACAGGTTGCACTAATAATCTGGTTTTAAGATATGACAAATAGGTTAAAATTAGATGTGGTGTATGTCTAACCTTTCTACCAAGTGTGTAAGAGTTGACTGGTCTGAAAGACCTAACACCATGCTAAAATCCAGCTAAGTCCGTAAGACCCTATAGCTGGTATGAAGTCCAGATAGATCTGTGGGACCCGATATCTAGTGAGAAGTCTTGTTGGGTCCATGGGAACTGATAACCGGCTGAAATTCAGTTGGGTCCGTGGGACCTGACAACTAGCGAGAAGTCCTGGTGGGTCAAAGGTAAGTCAAGCGACTGTAGTTGGTAAGTGGAAGTAAGCAACTGGATGAGAGATTCAGTGAGGACGCGTTTGAGCACTCGGCAGGGATCCGGGTGCCCAAAGCTGATTCGAGTGCCTGAACCAGCCTTGGGGTGGAAATTTCTGACCCAACACGAAAACATGACCCAAATGAAACATGAAAAAGTTAGGTTAGGATCAGGTCTTATTAGGTTCGGGTCGAGTTTAGGTCGACCTGATTAACACGATTAATAAACGGGTCAGGTTCGGGTCAACTTGAAATGACACGATTATAACCCGTGAACCCATTTATAAATATTTTTGGATCAGGTTTAGGTTGAATTATGGTTGAGTTTAGGTTAAAATAAGTATATTTTAATAAAATGGGCCTTTTCTAGTCGAGTTCAAGTTGAGTTCGAGTTGAGATAAACATGTTCTTATAAATGGGTAATTTCAGGTCAGGTCGGGTTAAGGGTCATTTCAGGTCAGGTTCAGGTTAAATAAAGATAAACGGGTCAGGTTTGGGTCGAACAATTTTACCCAAAATATTAATTAGGTCGGGTTTGAGTTTTGATGTTCCAACCCAAGAACTTGTCAACCTGAACCCGTCAACCCGAACCCTACCTGAATTACCACCTCTAACTAGCCTTGCCCGGGCGGGCGCTCGGAGCTAGTCCAGGTGCCCAAACCAGAAAATTAATCTTGAAGTTGAGTTGGAGCGCATCGACTAACTAAGCCCACGTCAACAGTCCAGGTGCCCGGAGATGATCCGAGCGCCCGGAGGTGGTCCGAATGCCCAGAGGTCGATAAAACTTTGTAGATGAAGTTTCGACAAGAGGTCGACACGTCAGCATGATCCAAGTGCCCGAAGGGGTTCCAGGTGCCTGGAATGAGCCTATATAAGGGCATTCGACCAGTAACTTTAAAACATCATCTGCTATGACTTTCCTTCCTGCATGCTGCTTTAAAAAGGCTCCGATGACGTTGTAACACTCCACCGACAACCGTATATCATTCTTTATTTAGTTTTCTTTGTTGTCGGTAATTTTTCATATATAGTTCTTGTACTTCATTATTGTATCTTTTCAAACTATTAGTGGATTGCCTAATGAAAGCACTCGACGAGTGTGTGTCTTGGAGTAGGAGTTGCCACATGCTTCGAATTAAGTAAAACCATCTGTGTTAGCATTTGCTTTTCGTCTCTATACTTTTCCGCTGCATAATTCATTTTGACTCTCAATTTTTGAAAAATGTTATTCACCTCCCTCTAGCATATTTACGGTCCTACACATAGCACATGTGGTATGAATTACATGCTACGATGTTATTCTCTTTACAAAAAAGAGTGCATATTTTTTTCTCTAATTTTAACATCATACAACTTTCGATCTAAACATATCTAATGTCTAATCCTGAATTCAACATATGAATTCCTATCTGACTTTAAGTAGATTCAGTAAATGATGGGTTCATTCACTCTGATCATTATATAAATGATCTCATCTTGACACAATTATCAAAATGACCTTAACTTATGAACATGTCTCTATTCACAGCTACATAAACTGTCTTATAAGTAATAGTCTTACCTCTATTTATACTTAACCAATAGAGATGATTGTCCATGTAAGTGAACCAATCTCAATCTGCCAACATTCTTATTGAGACTTTATTCAAATGTAACAAAGACATATATACTGAATAAATCATGATATTTTCATTATCTAAATGTCTTTATAATAAGTTACATTTTTCAAAGTTCTAAATACTTCACATGTCCTTGAAATGACTCTTTAGTCAATGGCTTAGTAAAATGATTGACAAACATATTACTTGTAGGGATGTACTCAAGAACTATCTTTTTCTTATTAACAACATCCCTTACAAAATTATACTTAATTTCTATATGCTTGTCTTTGCTGTGATATTTGGAATCTTTAGAAAAAAACTATTACAGCTTAACTGTCATAATACATTATAACAAGATTCCCACTGTCCTTAGTAATCTTTAGATATTTCAGGAACCTTCTCAACAAGATAGCTTCTTGCACAACCACTGCATAAGCCACATACTTAGCTTCCATTATTGACAGGGCTACACAAGTCTACTTCTTGCTACTCCATGAGCTGACACCACCATTTAGCAAGAAGGTATAGCCTGATGTAAATTTTTTGTCATCAAGGTCTCCTACCCAATCTACATCTATATAGTCACTCATGTTCATATTTGATCCTTGGAAATAGAGACAATAATTGGTTGTTCCTTTGAGATATTTAAATATTCTCTTTATTACTTTGTAGTGTCCTTGTGATACATACTTTTATTCAAAACAGTACGTCTTGCTACATGTGTATGTTCAATGTTACAATTTGACATATTGAAGTGTTGTAGTATCTTAGTGATATAAGCATCTTGAGACAAATCTAAAAGTCATTTCGATCGATTTCTAATGATTTTCACTCCTAAGATGAACTCAAATTTTCCTATATCTATTGTGTCAAATTATGATGAAAGCCATGATTTAACTTCTATCACACACTTTATGTCACTTCCAGCTGTTAGCATATCATCAACATATAATGATAAGATGACAAACTTTTCTTTTTCTTTTCTTAGGTAAACACAATGTTCCTCATTGATCATTTCAAAATCATAATACAAAAATAACTTCATAAATCTTATGTTTCATTATCTTGACACTTGTTTTAGCCCGTATATAGACTTTTTAAGTCTACATACTCTATTCTCTTAGCCTTCAACAATATAACTTTCTAGTTATGCCATATAGATTTTCTCATCAGGATTACCATTAAGGAAATCCATTTTTACATCCATCTGATGTAATTCCATATCAAATTGTGCTACTATAGATAGGATGACACATGTTGATACAAACTTCACAATTGGGGAGAATGTCTCTTCAAAATCAATACCCTCCATTTGAGTATATCCTTTTGCAACTAAACGAGCTTTGTATCGATTAATCGATTAATCTGTTTTCCTCTTAATTTTGAGATTCCACTTATTCTCAATAACCCTTCAGCCAAGAGGAAGATCGACTAAATCCCAAACTTGATTCTTTTTTATAGACTACATTTCCTCATCCATTGTAATTTTTCATTCTTCTCTAACTGAGCATATCTCAAAGCTTCCTCAACCGTTCAAAGTTCCTCATCATCAACTAGGAGAATCATTAATGTCTCATTCTCAATGTCAAACATTCTCTGAGGAATAATTTGATAACTATTTCTTCGTAGGTTAAACTATTGAAAAACTGACTCATTCAGCGATAAATCACTCCCACTTGGTTGACTCGATTCAGACATCTCTCATGATACCTGATTTGTTGATAAAGGAGTGTTATCCTCCTCCTCTATGACAAATAGAGGAATGATCTTATCAACTTCACCTTATGTTAGGAACTCAGTTTTGAGAAAAGTAACATCTCTTGACTCTATTTCAGAGATAGTTCCATCTTGACACTCACCAATAAAGACATAACCCTTAGAAGTCTCAAAATATCTTATAAAGATATACTTTTTACCTCTGGGTTCTAGTTTTCTATATTCGTTAGTCTTATCATGAACGTAGGCAGCTGACCCTAAGGTCTCATATTACTCAAATTCGATTTTTTGCTTGTCCAATATTTATATGGGGTAGATGGAACTGACTTTGAAGGCATTTTGTTAAGTATATAGACTACAACTAATAATGCATTTCGCCAATAGGAGATTAACAAATTAAACTCGTGCCATCATAGACCTAACCATTAATAATCTCTTTATCATTACATATTATCTTGAACTGATCAGACAGATATTCACCTTTACGGTTAGTGCATAAGGTTTTAACCTTATGTTCCCATTGATTCTCAATTTCATTCAAGTAATAATTGAAGCAATCTAATACTTCAAATTTATGAGAGATAAAATACACATGACCAAAACATGTGAAGTCATCAATAAATATAATGAAATAGGAACTTCTATTTGTAGCCTTCACATTCATTGGGCCATAAATATCCGAATGAATTAATTGCAATGGTGATTCAACTCTAATAGTCTTACCAAATGATTTCTAGTTACTTTTCCAGCAAGACAATGCTCGCATATAGACAAGTTAATCTTAGCATGAGCGCCTAACAAGCCCTCTTTAGTTAATTTATTCATTCGTTCTTGTCCTATATGTCCTAGTCTAGCATGCCAAATTTCATCATTAATATTAGTATCACTAGTTAAAGAAATGTTTGAAAAATAACCATCATTTCCACAATTTTTATTTGATTCTACATCAAAAATCATAAAACCATTCATTGCATAATCATTCCCAATTAACACAGAGTTAATGCGAAGTTCTACATAATCACTATAAAAGTTTGCACAATAACTTAGGAACATACAGGACATCATGTAGAAATAATGTACATCCACCACATAGGTTGAGTTTGCAAGTGCAAATGCCTTTGACTTCAATCCTTGCATTATTTCCCATATATATCTATTTGTTGTCAGCTGGCATCCAATGATATTCCACACATGTAGTTCAATCACGAGCAGCTACATGGTTTGTTGCTCCTGAATCTATAATTCACAAAGGATAAGAATCAACTAACAACACTGAACTTGCAACATAATGCTCATAGAAAAAAGATAAAGATAGATTTACCTTTTTCGGCTCAGTATAATCCCGAGTAAAATGACCCTTCTTGCCACAGTTGTAGAAAGTCAACTTTCTCTTAGGTTTCTGTCCATATTTCTTTCCTTTCTTCTTGATTTGGTTTTTTCCAGCAACAACATCAACTTCTTTTCCTTTTCCCTTTCCTTTCTTAAACCATCTTTGCTTGCTACAAAAGCTTGGCCAAAAATTCTTGCGAATTCTATTCTCTCCCCTCCAGTTCAACATGACATGAGACATCAATAAAAGTCTTGATACTTTTACTGTGAGTCAAATTCTATTTCATCATTTTCCAAGAATCAGGAAGGAAACGAATAACTACCTGAATCTGTTATTCATCGGTCAACTCATAACTAGCAGCCTTTAAGTCCCGAATCATATTTGTCATTTCTCTCAGATGTTGGGCCATAGTAACATTCGAGCACTCTGTTTGTACATAACAACAATTTCTATTACTTGATTTTATTAAAATGAGCTTAATATTGTCCACATATAGTGATGGTGATAATAACTGAACTATACTTTGCAAGATAAGCTAGCACCACTCCCATTATGAAAAATTCTAGTGTAATGGGCAATGCTATCCAGTTCATCCCGGACTCGATGAAGGTAGGATCAGCCTTAGAATCATCCTTCAAATCCATATTCAGATCCATTTCTGGATCTTCCACACACTCTTCCGGATCCTCCTCTAATTCTTCAGGATCTTCCTCCTCAGATTCTTCGGAATCCATTTCTAGATCCTCCTCAAATTCTACAAGATTCATTTTTACGGGATCTAGATCCTCTTCTGATTCTGCGGAACCAATTTCTTCGGGATTTGGACTCTCTTATGATTCTTCAGGATCTCATGCTAAATGAAGTAAATCCCTCCATATCTCTAAATATGAGATACGCTCTTCACAAGGTCGACCCTAACTTTTAGGGGCCCTGGGGCGAAAAGAGAAAAGAGACCTCTATAGGAATTTTTTACTAACATACTGTTGGTGCAAGTTGCACCGAATCAAACCTAAGTTTTGATGTTGTCAAAGGTTCAAGTTAAGTCTTGTTGTGATCTAACAAGTTGACTGAGTGTGCAGGCTGTTTACTCAATCAGGAAAGACCTAGTTGGAGGCTAGGCAAGAGAAGTCTTGGCAGATCGTGGAACCCAGGTGAAAGTCCAAGTGGGTCAAGAGAACTCGATGCTTGATAGTGTGATCAAGAGGTCTGGAGGACCGAAGATCAAGAGAAAAATCCTGGTGAGCCGATCAAGGCTAAGTGAAAAGTCCAAACTAGATTTGGAGGATCAAAATTTGGCAGGTAGGTTGAGGTAAACAACTGGAGGAGTGACAGTGAGGTCGGGTTCCTGAAGGGAACAACCTAAGGTCGTTGATCCAATTGAAGAAACCGGGAGGGTTTCCAATATGAGATCAAGACAGTTCTACTGTCTTATATTACTTATGCATTATTATATTACTGTGCTAACATCTGTTTTGCAGGATTATTATCTAACACTGTTTTGTAGGTTCGGCTGGATCAGTCAACCAAACTAGAGGATAGGTCGACCAAACAAGACAAAATCAAGGCTAGAACAGACTAGAGTCCGATCAAAGCTTGATCGGTCGACTGAACAGTCAGATCAGTCGACCAAACCCTTATGACTTAGTAAGACCAGTTCAATCAGCACTAATCAGAAGCAAAAAGAAATTGAGCTGATCGGTCGACCGATCCATGGGTTCGGCAATAATGCAGCAATAAGTATGGATCTCGACAAATCTCGATGAACAGGGAAGGAGCCTGTTCATCGACCAAACAAGAGGATCAGTCGATCAAACCCTTAATGAACATTAAATGCCGAAGATCGAATTAGCATCAAATCTCAGCAAGTAAGGAAAGCAACTGGTTCGGTCAACCGAACATCGACGATTCTTATAAAAAGAAACTCGAGGTCTGAGGCTAGGTAACACTTTCTGATTGACTCAAAGTTCTCCTCTGCGTAAGCTACTCATGCTACAAGTCTTCTACAACTCTTCAAGCTACTCCGTCCGGAAGTACCGACCAAGCTTCAACTTTTATATTTGTCGGTATATTATTTTATCTTGAATTGTATTCATTTATCAGTAAGATAGTAGGTTGTTACTATCTTGCTCATCTGTATGCACTGCTTCTTTCCGAGGGTTTTGAAAAGAAGAGTTATAGTGGATTGCCCATTGGTGCGATCAAGGATCGCGGGCCTTGGAGTAGGAGTCGACCTAGTCTCCAAACCAAGTAACCGAACGAGTCTCTTTTTACTTTCCACTGCACAACTTTGTTTAAATCTCTTAAAAGAAAAGTTTTTAAAAAGTACAATATTCACCCCCCCCCCCTCTTTCGCACTCATCCGATCCAACAATTGGTATCAGAGCCAGGTTAGCTCTGAAATTACATAACCATTTTTTCAAAGCATTTTTAAAACTTTTCTTTCATTTATTCTTTTTCTCTAGAATTTTTCTTTCACTCTCTTATCTTTTTTTAGCACTGCTAATCCCAAGACGAAAGTCTTGGAAATTTGTTTGTTAATTTTTTGATTCAAGGATGTCAAACTCCTACTAAGAAGGATACAGTACCGTCAGGCTTCCTCTCTTCAAAGGGGAGAACTTCAGCTATTGGAAGAACTGAATGGAATGCTACCTTAAGTCTGATATTGAGCTTTGGTTCACAATACTGGAAGGCTACACACCCCCCACAAAAGATGGAATGCCACTAGAACCTAAAGAATGGACTCCTCAAATGATCAAGAAGGCACAACTAAACTACAAGGCGATCAACACCATTCAGTGCGGGCTGACAATGGAGGAATTGAACCGAGTTGGCCCCTACGACAACGCTAAGAAACTATGGGACTGCCTAGTAAAACTACACTAGGGAACTGACGAATCAAAGGTAAATAAACGAGACCTTTTATTAAACAATTTATTTAACATTAAAATGCTTCCCGGAGAGACGGCTTCGCAACTACACGCTCGACTAAAGGACATCCTCAACGACCTTCATTTGATCGGGCCTAACCTTGAAAATCGTGACATAATAAGGTACGCATTAAATGCTTTTCCATGGAATGCTTTGTGGGCATCAATTGTAGATGCTTACAAAGTTTCTAAGGATCTTTCAATTCTTAAGTTAGATGAGTTATTTTGTGAATTAGAATTACATGAACAATCCAATGTAAGCCATGTCGAGAAAGGAGTTGCTTTGTATGCAGGTCCAAGCAAGGAAACTAAATCAAGAACAAAGATCGAGTCAGAAAACGAGTCAGACTCTGACTCAACAAATGAAGAAGAACTAGTCAACATGGTCTGGAGATTGTTGACGAAGAAGAAATTTAGAAGAAGTGCCAAGAAGACATCACTCAACCAGAGTCAAAACAAATCAGAAATGATTTGTTACAGATGCAACAAGAAGAGGCATTTCAAAAACGAATGCCCAAATCGGAAGGAGGAAAGACCCAAGTCGACAAGAAGAAAGAAAGCCCTCCAAGCAACATGGGACGAGACTTCCTCCGACGAATCTGACACGGAGCAAACAAAGCACTCGAGCCATATTGCATTTATGGCAAGAAATGAAGATTCCGACTCTGAGTTCGAGGAAGAGTACGAGTCTGATAACTACAGTGATTCCGAGGTTGACATACAGTCCGAGAGAAGCCACGAATCCGCATTCGTTTTCGAAGGTCCAAATATGGTAACGATTTATTCGAAGTCAAATTTACTTAAAGTTGTTAAATGTTTGTTTAGAAAATTATCAAAATTCGAAAAATAAAATAACTTGCTACTTAAGGAAATAGACCACCTTAAGAAGCAAGTTAACTTGAGTGACTCGACTAACCAAGTTCAAGTCGGAACTTCAACTCAAGTTGCAAAACTTGAGGAAGAAAATTCCAAATTGAAAGGTCAAGTCGAGCGACTCAAGAAAACGTTGAAAAAGTTCGAACTGGGATCCAAGTGTCTAAATATGGTACTTGGACCGCAACGAGTAGTGTACAACAAATCAGGACTTGGATATAAACCAAATAAAACAAACAAACCATATTTGTCTTTAATAAGTCAAAATGTTAGAAGTCAAGTCCAAGCATGAGTCCAAATAAAATATTTAATCAAATCAATTAAACCAAATCTCTACTTGATCCCTAAAAGTCAGATTCATTACTTAGATAGACCATATCTAAGCTGTGACTCAGGGGGAACAATTAGAAAAACAGTTCAACCAACATGATTAATTAATCTTACACACTTAGGATTAGGTTTACTTTATATTTACAATGGTTAATTAAAAAGGTTTACCAAACCCTACAACATAGTATCAGAATGGATTTGGATGATAGTATGTTAAGGAAGCTTTGTCGAAGGCATGTCTAGGCTGAATCTTGTGTATTCTACCTGATGCACTAGACTTAGCAGATCTGACCGAAGCTACCCTAGTTAAACATGGGCTAGTTAGACCAAAACTTAGTATTAAGTTTTTTGGGCAGGACTATTTTGGAAAGTATTCAGCAAGTGGTCCACCATTGATATACAAGAAGGTCATATGTCTCGCCACTGAACTGAAAACTTATCCTTAGGAAGCTTGTTTGATTAACCCAAAGCTAAGTTTGAACCTAACATAGGTTCAATAACCTTTTTCAAATTTCAAACTTAAATTTAAACTTAATTAATTTCAAAATTAATTCAAACTTAATTAATTTCAAACTTAATTAATTCAAACTTAATTAATTTCAAACTAAATTCAAACTCAATTAATTCAAACTTAATTAATTTCAAACTAAATTTAAACTCAATTAATTTCAAACTTAATGAATTTCAAACTTAATTAATTCAAACTTAATTAATTTCAAACTTAATTAATCTCAAACTTAATTAATTCAGACTTAATTAATAAATTCAAACTTAATTAATTTCAAACTAAATTCAAACTTAATTAATTCAAACTTAATAAATTTCAAACTACATTATTATTTTAAAAAAACTTAATTAATTAAAAATTATCTTAAAAATTAATTAAAAATTATTTTAAAACTTAATTAAAAATTATCTTCAAACTTAATTAAAAATTATTTTAATTAAAAATTATTAAAAATTATTATTTTTAAAACTTAAACACTAAATAATATACAAACTTAATTAAACTAATTCAACCCTAGTATTATATTCAACAATATAACTAAAAAATTCTAAAAATTTACCCACTTAATTATATTCATCCTTTAACCAAACTTTGGTTTAAATCCTATGTTTTGTGTAGGAATCCAAAGCTCTGGATAAATGGATTTTAGACAGTGGCTGCTACAGACATATGACTGGGGATCAACACAAATTACCAATATGAAGTTCAAAAACCTAAGATTAGTTGCCTTTGGGAACAATGATAAACTAAAGGTAATTGGTACAGGTGAAATTTAATTACAATCTAATATATCAATTAAAAAGGTTTTACTTGTTGAACATTTTCATTATAATTTACTTAGTATAAGTCAATTATGTGATTCTGGATTTAAGGTCAAATTTCTTTCCTCTGAATGTTTAATAAATTACAATGATTCAACTAAAATATTACTAAAAGGATTTAGAAATAAAAATATATACTCAATTAATCTACTTAAAACATTACCAAAGTGTTTTTTAACACATCAAGAAGATACATGGTTGCGGCATAGGAGATAAGCTCACACCCATATTAGGAATTTACTAAAATTAAACAAAAATGGATTAGTTAAAGGTCTACCAAAATTATAAAATCTTGAAAATAAGTTTTGTAATTCTTGTCAAAAAGGAAAACAAATTAAATCAACTCATAAATTAACTAATCAAAATAGAACTAATAAAATACTTGAACCCTTACATCTAGATTTATTTGACTCTCATGGTATAACATCATTAAATGGAAGCCTCTACTGCTTAGTAATTATTGATGATTATTCGAAATACACTTGGGTTAAATTCTTATCTAATAAAACTAAAACTTTTGAGACATTTAAAAATTTCTACAAACAAATAGAAAATGAAATAGAAGTTAAAATTAAGAAAATTAGAAGTGATAATGAAGGGGAATTCACAAATCAATATTTTACTATTTTTTGCTTAGAAAATGGTTATCACCATGAATTTTCATGCCCAAAAACTCCACAACAAAATGACCTAGTAGAGCGCAAAAATAGAACTTCACAAGAAGCTACAAGAATAATGTTAAATGAATATAATTTACCTAAATATTTTTGGGCTGAAGCTATTAATACAGCTTGTTATGTCCAAAATAGAATTATAATTAACAAAAGTCAAAATAAAACATCTTACAAAGTTTATTTTAATAAAATTCCTAATGTAAAATATTTTAAAGTCTTTGGATGTAATGTGCATATTTTAAACCTTAAAGATTATTTAGAGAAATTTACTTCAAGGATTCAACAAGGAATTTTTCTTGGTTATTCATCTACAAGAAGAGCTTATAGGATTTATAACAAGACCACCTTGAAAATTGAAGAAACCATCAATGTAACTTTTGATGAAAATAATATCATTACTCAACTAGGTTCAACCAATCAAGAGGAAGAAGAACAATTAACACAAACCAAACAACTTGAAAATTCTAATCCATGAATTTTAAAATCAAACCCTAATCATCCGATTGACCAAATCATAGGTAATCCTGAATTAAGGGTTTAAACAAGATTCACTTTTAGAAATTTAAGTCAAATAGCACTAATATCGAAAATTGAACCTAAAACCATTAATGATGCATTGTTAGAGCCCGATTGGTTAATTGCGATGCAAGAAGAGTTAGGTCAATTTGAAAGAAATCAAGTTTGGGATCTAGTTCCTCCACCAAAAGGAAAGACAGACATTGATACCAAATGGGTGTTTCGAAATAAATTAGATGATCTCAGAGAAATCATACGGAATAATGCCCGACTAGTTGTCAAAGGATTTAGTCAAGTCGTAAGGATTAGATTACGATGAGACTTATGCCTCGGTAGCTAGACTTGAATCAATTAGAATGTTGCTAGCCTACGCAGCATATAAAGGGTTTAAATTATACCAAATGGATATTAAATCCGCTTTCTTAAATGGGCAAATTAAAGAAGAAGTTTACGTAAGTCAACCGCCTGGTTTTGAAGATCTCAAAAATCCAAACTATGTTTTTAAACTAAAAAAGACATTATATGGTTTGAAACAAGCACCTAGGACCTGGTATAAAAGATTGTCTAGCTTTCTAAAATCAAAAGGGTTTAAAGAATGTCAAATTGATCCTATACTTTTCATTAAAACCCTTAATTCTGACATTTTCATAGTCCAGATCTATGTAGATGATATAGTGTTTGGCTCAACCAACTCAAAATTCTTAAAAGAATTTGTGACTTTAATGGAAAATAAATTTGAAATGAGTTTGGTTGGTGAATTAAACTATTTTTTGGGCCTTCAAATCAAACAAACTAAAGATGGTAACTATGTACACCAAACTAAATACACAAAGGACCTACTTAGAAAATTTAGTATGTAACCCTCAAAAGAAATCAAAACACCTATGTCTAGTAACATTAATCTAGATAGTGACGAAAATGGTAAATCAGTTAACTTAAAATATTATCGAAGCATGATAGATAGCCTACTCTACTTAACTGCAAGCAGACCTGACATTTTATTTGCAGTAAGTATGTGTACACATTATCAAACTTGTGCTAAAGAGTCCCATTTATCTTTAGTTAAAAGAATTATTAAATATCTTAAAGGCACAATTAATGTAGGAATGTGGTATCCTAGAACATCACAATTCGACTTAGTTGGATATTCTGATTCGGATTATGCCGGATGTAAGTTAGACCGAAAGAGTACTAGTGGAGGATGTCAATTGCTAGGATCATCTTTAGTTAGTTGGTTTAGTCGTAAGGAATATTGTGTTGCCTTATCTACCACTGAAGCCGAATACATAGCAATGTGTGAATGCGTAGCTCAATTGCTATGGATGTCCCATACCTTAAAAGACTTTAATCTTGAATATAAGAATGTAAAAAACTT
Organism: Zingiber officinale; assembly: GCF_018446385.1. Taxonomy (NCBI): domain Eukaryota; kingdom Viridiplantae; phylum Streptophyta; class Magnoliopsida; order Zingiberales; family Zingiberaceae; genus Zingiber; species Zingiber officinale. The sequence goes on along the minus strand of NC_055994.1, from coordinate 89,239,065 downwards.
ACATTGATAATATAAATTCTATAAATCTAACTAAAAATCTCGTACATCACTCTAGGACTAAACATATGGATGTTAAATATCATTTCATAAGGGATCATGTATCCAAAGGAAATATTGAATTTAACTATATTGAATCTAAATCAAACTTAGCTGATATTTTTACTAAACCTTTACCTGAAGTTAAATTTAGTAACTTAAGAAGATAATTAGGGATGTGTTTTATAGAGTAGGCTTCTTAACATGTTTTTTTAAATATACTACTTAGTAGTTTTTCAAAATTATTTTTGTAAAAACCCCTTTTAAAATTTTTGTTTTCAAAATCTTTCAAAATATTTTTATCTTTTTGGATTAGCCTAGGACTTACCTGAGAATTGCATGATCCTATAGATTTAGAAGCCAACATCTCACAAGCACAGTAGGATCCCTTGCTTGTGTATTGTGAAACTTAGAACGGTGTGAGATGCTTAGGACTTAGCCTAAGATTTTAGATGCTTATGTCAGTGCATCGCTATAAATCTGGGCTTTAAACAAAATACATGGATCAATTTAAATTAACTAGCTAGAAAAACCCTAGCTAGTTCTAAATGCTCATATTGATCAACTTTAGTCAATAGCTATTATCTTATGGTAGTTAGCATTGTACTAAGATTGGACATTTTATCATAAGGACATTTTTTTTAGTTTTTCAAACCATGCTTGGACTTTTAGGATATTATCAATTTTAGGGGGAGCTTCAAGCTAAAATTTTAAATTTTACCTTACAAATTTTCAACCTCTTTTCCTTTTTTAAAATCATTTTCAAAATTATTTTCATTACTTTTTGGAAACTTTTTCAAAATATTACTGTACTTTTCAACTTAGTGGCAATTTTTTTTCCAAATTTTACACTTCTCAAATTTTCCAGAATTTTCAAAAGTATTTTTCATTTTGATATAACTTGATAGAAATTTTTAAAATTCTTTAACTTTTCAAAGAATCTTTATATTTTTCAAAATTTTACTCTTCCTATATATTTTTCTCTTACTTCTATTTAAAAAAACAAAATAATAATAATAATAATAATAATAATAATAATAAATAAATAAATAAAAAAGATTTGCTCCACTTTAACTTTGCTAAATTTTTGTTATGTTTTCCACATCTTAACTTTTCAAATAATTTTTGAATTTTATACTTTTCGAAAGATTTATCTTTACTAAAACTTGTTACAATCTTCAAACATTATTAATTCAAAAATTGCCAAATTTTTAAACTTTATCTACTTTGTGAAATTTTAATTTTTCAAACTATTTCAAAATTAAACTGGGTTGTTAAATACTTAAACTTTCACTTTTTGCAATCAAAGGTTTAATTTCCTTTTTAACATTCTTACTTATTCATTGGTTTCTAAGTTTTCCCTTATTTTTAATGTGTATCAAAGGGGGAGAGATAGTAAATTCAGGGGGAGTTAGTTAACTCAAGGGGAGAGTTAAAATTGCTTGTTTATTTAATTTTTGCATATTTTAACTTAACTTTGAACTCAAGTTACCAAACATCAAAAATGGAGAGATTATTGGTACAGATTGCACCAGAATCAAACCTAAGTTTTGATATTGTCAAAGGTTCAAGTCAAGTCTTATTGTGATATAACAAGTTGACTGAGTGTGTAGGATGTTTACTCAATCGGGAAAGGCCTAGTTAGAGGCTAGGCAGGAGAAGTTTTGGCAGATCATGGAACCTAGGTGAAAGTCCAAGTGGGTCAAGAGGACCTGATGCTTGGCAGTGTGATCAAGAGGTCTGGAGGATCGAAGATCAAGAGAAAAGTCCTGGCGAACCGATCAAGGCTAAGTGAAAAGTTCAAACTAGATCTGGAGGATCAAAGTTTGGCAGATAGGTTGAGGTAAACAACTGGAGGAGCGACAGTGAGGTCGGATTCCTGAAGGGAATAACCTAAGCTCGCTGATCTAACTGAAGAAACCGAGAGGGTTTCCAAGTTAAGATCAAGACAGTTCTACTGTCTTATATTACTTATGCATTGTTATATTACTGTGCTAACATATGTTTTGCAGGATTATTGTCTAACATTGTTGTGTAGGTTTGGCTGGATCGGTCGATCGAATCGGAGGATTGGTCAACGGAATAAGACAAAATCAAAGCAGTGTTCAGATCATACTAGAACAGACCAGAGTCCGATCAAAGCTTGATCGATCGACCGAATAGTCAAATCGATCGACCGAACAGTCAGATCGATTGATCGAACCCTTATGACTCAGCACAGACCAGTTCAAGCAGCACCGATTAGAAGCAAAAGGAAATTGAGCTGATCGGTCGACCGAACCCATGGATCGATCGACCGAACAATCAACCATTAATGCAGCAATAAGTATGGATCTCGACAAATCTCGACAAACAGGGAAGGTACCTGTTCGGTCGACCGAACAAGGGGATCGGTCGATCGAACCCTTAATAAACATTAAATGTCGAAGATCGAATCAACATCAAATCTCAGCAAGTAAGGAAAGCAGCTGGTTCGGTCGACCGAACATAGATGATTCTTATAAAAAGAAACTCGAGGTCTGAGGCTGGATAACGCTTTCTGATTGACTCAAAGTTCTCCTCTACGTAAGCTACTCATGCTACAAGTCTTCTACAACTCTTCAAGCTACTCCGTTCGGAAGTACCGACCAAGCTTCAACTTTTATATTTGTCGGTATATTATTTTATCTTACATTGTATTCATTTATCAATAAGATAGTAGGTTGTTACTATCTTGCTCATCTGTACGCACTGCTTCTTTCCGAAGTTTTTGAAAAGAAGAGTTATAATGGATTGCCTATCGGTGCGGTCAAGGATCACCGGCCTTGGACTAGGAGTCGACCTAGGCTCCGAACCAAGTAACCGAACGAGTCTCTTTTTACTTTCCGCTGCACAACTTTGTTTTAATCTCTTAAAAGAAAAGTTTTAAAAAAGCGTGATATTCACCCCCCCCTCTTTCTCACTCATCCGATCCAACACATACAATTTGAATATTGTTTAATAGAAAAACTTGAAATCAATATAATTTATTTAAAATATAATAAACTCTATACAAAATATATTTCTCAAGATTCATAAAAAAAAGTGTAACATTGTACAAAATATGTTTCCTAAGTTTCCCCAAAAATATCATACCTACAAATGCAAAAAAAAAAAGTATGAAATAATCATTGAAAAAAATCTATAGCATTTTGAAAAGTAAAATCATCAATAAGGTCTTCAAAATCAAATTTTTCTAACACCTCATTTTCGATACATAAAATTGTCAAGTCATTTATATTCAAATCATTATCATCATTTTCTCTCAATTCTTCCTGCTCATTCATTGCATGATTATGATCATTATTTTCTCTCAATTTTTCCAGCTCATTGATTGCATGATCATTTAGTTCTTCTTGATTACTTGAATGTTGCTCATTTATTGTATGTGTTGGTACCCCAAGATAATTTTGATGTAATCAAACAAGCTAAGTTAGGTTCTGTTGTGTTTAATCCTGTATCTAAGTGTGCAAGAACTTAGGAGCACAGGATGTCGAGCAAAAGACACAGCTAGCGAGAAGGACGGCACGAGAGAGAGCCGACGAGCTCAGTGCATCTGAGGGATGAGGTGCTGCGGAAGAGTACGCGAGCGGACAAGAAGGATGCGCACGACGTTTCCAAGGGACGAGAAGTCGGAGCGGAAGCTTGTTCGAGGAGAAGTCTGGAAGTTGGGTTTGGGTGAGTCCTATTTCGGATAATCGAGATCACCCAAGCAAGAAGAACCGGAGTAGAAGACTCGGACCGAGGCGAGCGAAATCAGAGCAGAAGGCCCAGACTGAAAAAGTTAACTTGGTTGACTTTCCTAGTCCGGGCGCCCGGAATCGAATTCTATTCATATCGCATTTGACCGAGATCCATTGCAAAGGAGATAAAATTTGTCCCCCTCCAGGCGCCCCGAGCAGGGCTATATAAGCAGCCTTGCTCCCAAACCTAAACAACAACAAGAAATTGTGAAACAACACTTGTACACATCCACTGTTCTATTTTAGCTTTCTATTTATGTGCTTTCATTGTTGTAAAGAGGCTTCTCCACCTGAAGGAGATTCTTAGTGCACTTCAATTTCCTTGGATTAACAATCTCTCCGGTTGTAACCAAATAAAACTTCGGTGCCTCTGTCTTTTAGTTTCCTTATTCTTTCTTATGCAAGTGTTTATTTTATTTTAAGTTATAAGCCAAGAAAGGTTGTTTTTATCTTGATTTGTGCAGGGGCTATTCACCCCCCCTCTAACTGGCCACCAAGGGTGCTAACAAGTGGTATCAGAGCAAGGTTACTTCAGGAGGACTAATCGTTGAACGAAGCACATGAGATGGTCGGACCGAGCATCTACCCACCAAAATTCGAGGGTGAGTTCACGAGCTGAAAAAAGAGAATGGAGGTATTTTCCAAAACAGACTTCGATTTATTATTGATAATGGAATTTGGTTTTGAAGCGCCTAAGGGCAAGGAAAAGTACCAATGGACGAAGAAGGAACAAGCTAACTGTAGGATCAAAAAGAATTTAGATATCTCCACAATTGCATGATATTGTCCACTTTGGCCCTAAGCCCTCATGATTTTGCTCTTGGGCTCTCCCCAAAAGGCCTCATGCCAATGGAGATATCTTTTCTCTTATAAACCCATGATCTTTTCCATATGTTTTCAATGTGGGACTATGTTTGCAACCTTGCAACCCTAACAATCCCCCCCTCAAACAAAGGACCACGGGCTTTCCACGTCTGATCCTCGACCCACCAGGTCTTCCTGCCCTTCGGTCTACCCGACCTACTAGGACTTCCTGCCCCTCGGTCTACCCGACCTATTAGGACTTCCTTGCCTAGCCGCAACTAGGACTTCCTGCCCCTCGGTCCACTTGACCTACTAGGACTTTCTTGCCTAGCCGCAACTAGGACTTTCTGCCTGGTGTCTGGTGTAAAATATCGAAAAAATAGCGAATAATAATAAGGGAATTTTCCGAAATTTTTGGAAATTTTTCGGAAATTTTTCGGAGCTCGTATGGACGAGTTAATGGGGGTAAAAACGGGGCCCGGGAGAGCCTGTTTAGGTTACCCCATCTAAGAAAGGAAAAGTTTAATTATTTTTATTCTTTTCCATTTCTTTTCTTTCTCCCCCAATCGTCGTTTTCTTTCCCTCACTGTCGAACCCGAGCCCTAACCGCTCGAGACAGTTTCTCCTCCTTCTCCCCTTATTCTACCGTAACGCCAAACCTTCTTTCCCTTTTCGTCACCAAGCCCTTCTTCCAATCTCGCTGTTTTCTCTGCCTGAAGCCAGGCCGCCGACGGTGAGAGTCGTCTCTTCCTCTCTTCTAATCGGCGTGCCGATCACCGGCCACAGGAACCCTAGCGCCGGCCGCCGTCACCTGTGCCCTAGCACCGCCGGGTGTCGCACCTCAGCCCTAGTTCTCTGGCCGACTCCTCCTCCTCTTTGGGCTTGCGACACCGCCGATCCCTTGCTGCTGCCCTAGCGCTGACGCCTCATCCGACCCTCCACTTGGCTGTGCCCTAGATCATCACAGCGGAGAGTGTGGGTAGGCGACTGAGGTAGGTTGCTTGAACCCTATCCTTGCTCTTCTACCCTTTTTGCTTATCTCTCTTGTGCTTGGTCTCCTCCACAGAGAAGGCATCGATTCAGAGCAAGAGATCATTGGGTGTCGCTCCTCCTCAGCCAAGCGTCGAGCAATTTTCCCTCTGCCCTAGTTCACCACCACAACACTGTTCCGGCAGGGTAGGTTTTTGTTGTTGGTTGTCTTGGTTCCGGAAGCACCTCTTTGGCTGCAGATCAATAGCAGAGATCTGTGATTTAGGTAAGGGTTAGGGTAAGTGATTCATGTTGTTGATGAAATAGGATAATTGTGTTGTTGATCAGCAATTTCACCTTGCTGCAGCCACTGGATCCGACTATAACCTTCTCTAGCAGTGGGTAAGTATAGATTTAGGTGAGTTTTTGTGTTGAATCTATGATGGATTATGTTATAGTAAGTCCTAATTAGAAGGTGGAACGATTAGGGTTAATGAAGTTAACCCTAATTGATTAATTGGATTAGAATTTAGTTTGGCTAATTGTTGTATGATAGAATTAGCTAAACTAGACATTATGTTTGATACCACAGGACTTTGACGCAAGACGAGCATCTTGATGTCGGATTTGGACCTTTCTATTGGAGGCGGGTACTTTGACTTTATGTCATTTGATATGCATAGTAATGAATTTAACAAATAGCAATGGTTATGTTTTCTATCTATTTCGATTTGTCACTACCTAATCTAATACATGCTTGTTTGTTTACTTGTTTTGCACTACATGTTATTATTTACCTGATCATACATGCTTATAGGCGTAGTGATATAATTATGCTTCACTATGTTCAGGACCTAGGTTTTTATACCTTATCGGATATGTGTACCTTTGATTTGATTCATTGACTTGTGGTGCACATTATATATATTGTGTGTGTGTGTGTGTTGGTGCAATATCCTTTAGGTCAAGGTTGACCTGGTTGACCAATCTTGAGTCTTGGTTTGGGTTTCGATGTTTGACAATATATTGGGTTTAGATGATATGGACAATGCAGGTGCAGTTGTTCATTTGGGGAGATTGTTGATACAATTCCCGCTTGGTCGAGGTTGACCAGTTGAGATGTGAAGGAAAGTCAAGTAGGTCAAGGTTGACCGGATACCTGACTGGAAAGTCCTGGTGAGTGAAGCCAGGCAGAAGAAAGTCCTAGTGAGTGAAGCTAGGCAGAGGAAAGTCCTGGTGAGTGAAGCCAGGCAGAAGAAAGTCCTAGTGAGTGAAGGTAGGCAGAAGGAAAGTCCTGGTGAGTGAAGCCAGGCAGAAGGAAATCTTAGTGAGTGAAGCCAGGTGAAAATCCTAGTGAGTGAAGCTAGGTGAAAGTCCTGGTGAGTGAAGCCAGGCAGTTGGAAAGTCCTGGTGAGTGAAGCCAGGCAGTTGGAAAGTCCTAGTGAGTGAAGCTAGGTGAAAGTCCTGGTGAGTGAAGCCAGGCAGTTGGAAAGTCCTGGTGAGTGAAGCCAGGCAGTTGGAAAGTCCTAGTGAGTGAAGCTAGGTGAAAGTCCTAGTAAGTGAAGCTAGGTGAAAGTCCTAGTGAGTGAAGCTAGATGAAAGTCCTAGTGAGTGAAGCTAGGTGAAAGTCCTGGTGAGTGAAGCCAGGCAAGGGAAATCCAGATGGGTCAAGGTTGACCAGACATCTGGTGAAAGTCCAAGTAGGTCAAAGGGATTGACCGGACACTTGGCAAGAGGAGAAAAGTCCAAGTGGGTCAAAAGGATTGACCAGACACTTGGTGAGAGAATCCTAGCTGGTCAAGGGTGACCATATGCTAGGTTTTATGTACCAACAAGTCATAGTTGACTGGATGTTGGTTTAGGGGGCTTTGGATTTGGTTTGGGCAAAAACCAAGATCTGGATCAATCAGCCGATCGATTAGATCATGCCCAATCGATCGGTCGATCGATCGGGTGAGTCCCCACGACAAAGCTCCTCCCAATCGATCAGTGGATTGATTGGGGAGAAGCATCGCATGAACAGAACACCTCTGGATCGATCAGCCGATCGATCCAGAGCTCCCAATCGATCAGTGGATTGATTGGGAGGCGCGACTTCGTGCGATAAGCCCTGGATCGATCAACCGATCGATCCAGGAATTTTTCCAGAGCACAGAGGCGCTCTGGATCGATCAACCGATCGATCCAAAGCCTCCCCGATCGATTGGGAGCAATCCAATCGATCGGGATTCGACCGTTGGCATCGTTTATAGCTGCAGGCATTCGAGAACTTTGGCAGAACTTCACCGATTCATCTCTGATCTTCACCAGCGACTCCACAGCATCTCTTGAGGTTCAGATCGCCAGTTCTTGAGGGATCTTAGAGAGACATCCAAGTCAAGAGGCGAGAACACAACAAGAAGGAGAAGCTAGGGTTAGGGTTTTCGGTTGTAAAACCTGTAAGATTTCTTGTATTTGTTTTTCCCTTTGCTTTCTTCTTGTATTGAGAGATTGTAGAGCTTCTCCGCCTTTGGTAGTTACCATAAAGGAGTGTTATTCATAGTGGAGGGTGCGTGAGTGTGTGGATCCTTGGATTAGTCACCTCTTGTGAGGTGGATACCAAGTAAAATCCATTTGTTAGCGTTGTTGTATTTTGTTTCTTTGTATTTCCGCTGCACATCTTTGAAGAAACAAGCAACGTCAAGCACGAAGATCACACCGAGCTATTCACCCCCTGATAACCATGATTTTGGCTATATTATCTTGATTCATAATGCATGCTTTTGATGGTTTATTCATAGCTTAATCTCACATATACATTATATTTCATAATTGCATGTGACTTTGGACTTAATTATAATTTAGCCAATTATCATGGTATTTGATGCTAATCTTTGATTATTATTTTGTAGGCATCAAAATGGTCATGGACCCAATCAAATCAGACCGCATTTGGGCTCAAATCAAGGGCTTAATGAGGCGATCAAACCTTGGAGCATTATGAGCCGTCCATTGAAGATTGGAGAGATCTGAGCCATCCGTCAAGCATCTGGTCCATCCGACCTAATGAGGAGCAGATCTCGTCCATTGATGAATATCCAGAAGTTTTAATCCAGATCTGACCTCATCCAGCCGTTGATCAAGGCCCGGATTGTTCTGGACCGTCCGATCAGATAAGAAGGGGTTTAAATCCCGCGAGAAGCTACAGGAACACTTGGGCTCGGCGTGTTCGCGATTTTGCTACAGTGCCATCTTCTTCTTCCTTGCGGCGCCGTTGCTCCCATTCCTCAGATCAGATCCGGTTCGTCTTCTTCTTCACCGACAACGACTTCCAGCTACCGGCGTTCATCTTCCAGTGATCAGAGAGTGTTGAGAGAGGTTTCTCGGACGCGACTTAGGTTCTGCTCACTGCCGCGATCCTGTTGAGGGAGGTTTCCCGAACGGCGATCTTCGCCTCAACCAGAGCTTAGAGGGAGGTCTCCTGAGAGCTACTGGACCTTTTCCGATCGTCATTCCGCAGCGAGGTTAAGTAGATTTGATCAATTTACTTAGCTTTGCAAATCATAGAACCTTTGCTCTGTTTCTTCGGCCGATGAGGTTTCCAGATGGATGGAGCTTGAACGGAGGTTTCCGTTAGCTGTGAGTGCCCTATGGAAATAGCTGAAGCTCGGGAATTGTCTGTTGGGTGCTTGAAAGGAGGTTTCCGAGAGCACTTTTGTTTTGGAGGTTTCCTAGCAGATTGAAGAAGGTTGCTACGGTTTGGTTTGTGGAATGATTAGGGTTTAGATTTCTTTGTTTTGTTTTTGAATTGCTATTGAACTTGCTCAGATCCTCAGATCTGATTCATTTTTCTTGCTATTTCGTTTTGTTGAATTTCTTTCTCAAATCCAATTCTGAATTCCGCTTACAACTTTGTTATTGTTGAGTCTGCAATCTAAAATCTGTTTCAATTGTTTGTAGTTTAGTTAATTACTAACCTTTTTCTTTCAGTTTTGTTTAGTTAATTGTTTGTAGTTTTGTTCCGTTTACAAATTCTAGCTCAATACAATTGATCTTATGACTATAATCTAGCATGAATGTTTGATGTTAAACTTGAGCCCTAGAATATAATTTCTGTTCAATATTGATGTGTTGAGCTTGTGAGATTACCTGTTGCTGTGATTAAGCATTTGAGTTTAGTTTTTGAATTTGATTATAGATGTGAAATGAATGCTAATTTGGGTTCTATGAGTTTGATTGTTGATTGTATTTGTGTTTCTGAATTGTGGATGAATAAGAATCCAAATTTATTTGACACGAAGTTGTTGAGATGAGTGTATCATGTGAAGATGAGAATGAACCTTGTTTGATTTAATTCTTGATTATATAAGAATTTAGTTTGAGTTGTGAATCGAATGGAAGTGCTAGCTTGACCTTGTGGATGTGATAACTCAATTCGAATCAATTTTAGAATTTTCACACACTCACTAGTTATCCTTGGAAAAAAAAATACGACTTGGGACTCCTTACTACACGTGATTACTTTAATTACAATGAGTTCTAATCTTTATTAATTTGGAGCACCTCGTGACATGCAAAAAGGGCGACACCACCCCCCCCGCCCTCTAGCTACATTTTGGTCCCAACAATATGGATTGATTCATGATATGCCCATGCTTAGTGTCATGCACCATTCACATGATTGCATGTTGTGCGATTGTCGGCTCCGTTATTGTTGAGCACATCGCCAGTTACATGTATCTGCACACACGACCACTCATGGGTTAGTGGTATATTCAGGCAGGGTGTGTTGCAGCAGGTGCTCTGTCAAGGGATCCGTTGGTCCACTCATGGGTTAGTGTGACGCAGCGTTGTAGCAGGACAGGGATCCCTTCCCGTCATCGTGTACCGGGAGATGAGAGCATTGAGCTCCCCCATTTATGATTTGGGGTAAGGAGGATAGGTGTACTCCGACAGCATCCCATCCACTCGGTCACTCATCAGGAGTAGTGATGGCAGAGTGCACGGTTGTCACAGCCCTATCCACTCGGTCTCACCATCGTGTGTGAGACGGCTGACTGGAGAGTACGGGTGACCATGACATGTCATTGACATCATATGCATGATGCATTTATTGGTTGTGTTTGTGTTTGCTGCATTTATTGATTGTGTTTGTGTTTGCTGCATTTATTTGCTGCATTTGGATGGATGCATATGATTGACATGCATACAGGATTATGACATTCTCGGTCTGACGACCTTGTTATCCTTATACCTTGGTCCTGGTTAGTACAGTTTTCTCCTGTATTCCTCAGTTGCATTTATCTTTCTTGTATTAGGAAACTGTATGCATGATTAGGGCTAGTTGTTATATTCTTTATTATGCATATCAGTTGTTACCCGCTAAGTGTTGGACTCACACTCTCCTCCGTTGTTATTTTCAGGTTGATGTTGTCCAGAGAGTTCCAGTCGCTAGTCCCCTGCAGTCCACGAGGATGTTTATTTGTCTTTTGGTGTCTTTTACTAGACTATGTTGAGACTTCTCCTATTTTGATATACTTGGATCTTATATGGACATTGTCGATGAGTTTTTATTTGGATTTATTTTACTACATGCCTGCCTGGACGGCAGAAGAGGTAAGTTGATCTTATCGTCGGATTTGAGCTTTATGAGTGTAGTGGAGTAGGAATATATTTTGAGTTTTATGGGTGTAGTTGAGTGGGGTTGTTTTTGAGTCATATTATCACTGTTACAGTTTGTTAAATTATTAACTGCGTGGGTGATTGTTTATATTATTGTTATTGTTCCGGTCGTGTTGGTCGAGGTATATGTGGCCCAGAGGGCGATGTAGAAAGTTTTAGATTGTCCGCCGTACAGGGGAGATACCGCCGAAATTTCTTCTGGCAGGGACTACCTGGGGCGTGACATCTGGTCCTCTTGATCCGAACATAGGAGCCCCCACTTTCTTTGTTCGAGGTCAATATTGTACCCACATGGCTCAATCAGATCATAGCTCTTGTGCACAGTCTGCGGTTAAACCTTCTAGCAGTCCAGACTCTGATACCAATTATAGGATCGAAAAGAATTTAGATATCTCCACAATAGCATGATATTGTCTACTTTGAGCCTAAGCCCTCATGGTTTTGCTCTTGGGCTCTACCCAAAAGGCCTCATGCCAATGGAGATATCTTTTCTCTTATAAACCCATGATCTTTTCCATGTGTTTTCAATGTGGGACTATATTTTGCAACCTTGCAACCCTAACATCTTCGACCGGCGAGGCTTCCAAGATTGGAGCAGTATCCTAAGGTGATTCTGATGGTATAGGGGAGTTATTAGAGAGAGGAGCAGGACCTAGGATGCCATCTTTTCTGACAATATTAGGTGGTATTAAGAAGATGCCACCTGTAACTGGAGGAGAGATCGAAGAAGATACTGAAAAATGGAATAGAGCCTCATCAAAAATAGCATGTCGTGAAATATAAATTCGACCTGTTGGTATATGTAAGCAACGATAACCATGGTACAAATTGTTGTAACCAAGGAAAACACATTGTAGTGAATGAGAGTCAAGTTTGTGTTTAGAGTAGGGGCGTAACCATGGATAACATGCACAACCAAAAATTCGAAAGAAAGTGTAATTAGGAGTTTGATTATAAAGTTTTTCAAAAGGTCATTTATAATTGAGCAATGGAGTAGGGAGTCGATTTATGAGATATACAGCAGTGGTAACAACTTCATCCCAAAATTTACGTGGAACTGATGCATGATGAAGAAGAGCTAAGGCAGTTTCGACTATGTGTCTATGTTTTCTCTCAGCAGAGCCATTTTGTTCTGGAGTGTGAGGACAAGAGACTCGATGAACAATTCCACAAGGGACAAAATGACGATGGAGAGCTTGATATTCACCTCCCTAATCAGAATGAAAAGAAAGTATTTTACAATTAAAATATCGTTCAACTTGATTTTGAAATTTACAGAATATATCCAATAAATCATATTTTCTTTTCATAGGATAGAGCCAAGTATATTTACTAAAATGATCAATAAAGGTAACATAATATTGGAAACCTTGGTTAGATAAAACAGATGCAGGGCCCCAAACATCAGAATGAATTAATTGAAATGGGAAATTAGAAACATAATCGGATAAATAGAAAGGTAGCTTATGACTTTTAGATTCCATGCAGGCCTTACATGAATGAGATGGAGAGGAGGTAATGGAAGTAGGTAAACCATACCTGATCCGGCGGTAAGAACAGGGGACCCCCGTTCTGGGTAGTCAACGCCACGTGGAAGTCAAAGGGTCAGGTGGCCGACCGGAGATGAGTGGGTCGAAGGCCCGGACGGCTGACCGGTGTCTAACTGATGGCAAAAGGCACCCCAGCAGGAAGCTGGGCCCCGGCGCTCATGGTACAGGATCGTAGGGCCGAGCGGAGGGCACGCTCGGCCGAAACATGAGGTAGCATACTGCTAACAGTCTCCACAAAGTACATTACCGAGAATCTTCCAAGTAGACCACTATATGTTTCCGGTCGGGCGTAAGGCAGAGGCTGGCCGTCCGGACGCCCGGAGGCTGGCCGGCCGGACGGCTGGCCGGAAGCAAGGGGAAAAGGACAAGGGACATCTTTTTCTGACAGCGGGCATGTTCTACGTTTAGGCCATACTCCAAATCTTACGACAGGAGGTTTCGCTATCCCATCGAAGACATTCGTGGACTATAGCAGTATGGGGTCAGGTAAGCTCACTGACAGGCCCTTACTGGGGTATGGGCGGAGGACACGTGTACACCTCGGTATGTGTGCACTCGCTTTTCCACTGCCCTATATAAAGGCCCTCATCCTTCACCGGAGGTACGCGTTCTACAACATTTGGAGCCACTTCTTTACTATTCGCTTGCCTGACTTGAGCGTCAGAGGGTCGTCGCCGGGAACCCCTTCCCGACCCGACTTCTGTGCAGGTTCGCCAGAAATTCGTGCGACCAGTCGTAGATCTACGTCAGCAACCTGGAGAGCGCCACGTGCCCAGCGTCCGTTGATTCAGCTTTCGGACAGGATCAATTTGGCGCCGTCTGTGGGAACGCTCCTGCATCCGAACGGAAACAATGGACGAGGCTGGACGACAGCACACGGTGACGCTTTCCACGGAGGAACTTGACGCTCTGATCGAGTTGAGGGCCGCTAAGCTTGTGGAACAAAAACAGAAGGCACCAGCCGAGCGGCCTGAGCAGCAAGCAACATCAGCATCTGGTGGCCGAGCGGAAGTACCCCCAGCCACAGTTCCATTCCATCGAGCTCTCTTCCACACTCCTCCTAAAGCTGCAGCAGCTAATCGTGATAGAGGTTCTTCGTCAGAAGAAGTACCAATGCGGGATAACAGAAAAGGTAAAGCCCCCCGAGCGGATGCCTCGCCCGAGCGGGTCAATCGTCAATTCTCAGAGGCCATCTTGAGGGACCCTCTGCCAAAGTACTATGTGCCCCCGGCGATCGGTGAATACAATGGGACCACCAATCCGGATGATCATTTGGGTAAATTCGACAACACTGCTACCCTTCACCAATATACGGATGGGGTGAAGTGTCAAGTTTTTCTAACCACCCTCTCTGGATCGGCTCAACGGTGGTTTCGGAGGCTGTCGGACGAGTCTATCACAAGCTTCAAGGACTTCTGAACAGCCTTCCTTCACCATTTTGCAAGCAGTCGACGCTACCAGAAAACTAGCGTGAGCCTGTTCTCCATCAAACAAGAGCCAAGAGAGCCGCTCAGAGCTTATATCCAGCGGTTCAACCAGGTGGCCATCGACATTCCAACGGCCACCTCAGAGACAATGATGAACGCATTTACACAAGGCCTTGTGGACGGGGACTTCTTCCGAGCACTCATTCGGAAGCCGACCCGAGACTACGACCACATGCTACACCGGGCCAACGAATACATCAATGTGGAGGAAGCTCAAGCTGCCCGAAGAAAGGAAACTCCAACCGAGCGGGCTCCTCCGGCCGAGCGGAAGCCGCACACTGCTCATCAGCCGCCAAGAGGACCAAGGTCTGAAGCAATCCGCTCCCCCCATGCTAGGTCCCATGTCCAAGAAGTTTCAGCCGAGCGGCCCAAGCCAAAAAAGAAGTGGACCCCCATGTTCTGCTCATTCCACCGGACGGGCACGCACAATACCAGAGATTGTCGGAGTCTTCCCCTGATCGCCCATCCCGTTCCCCGGAGTGGGGGCCGTCGATCACCATCGTCCGACAGGCGACAGAGAACTCATGGAGCCGATCGGACTATATCTGATCGCCGACAGAGACAGACTCCCGAACGGTAGCATACTCTTAGGCGTGAAGACAATCCTCGGATGTCCAGGGAGCGGCCCAGACCGTCCACCCGGGAGGAAGAGAATAGAAACAACACTTCCCGTGGCGAGATCAACATCATAGCTGGTGGGCCTACTGGAGGAGACTCTAACCGAGCACGGAAGGCGAGCGTCCGGCAGCTCCAGATCCATGCAGTCGGCTGCAGCCAAGAGCGGGCGAGTGGACCCGAAATCAGTTTCGGGCCCGGGGACTTGGAAGGAGTTGAAGTGCCCCACGACGACGCTCTGCTCATCAAAGCGGTAATAGCCAACTACACTATTCACCGTGTTTTTATTGACACAGGAAGTTCGGTCAACATCATATTCAAAAGGGCGTTCGATCAACTACAAATTGACCGCGCCGAGCTGCTGCCCCTCTACGGGTTATGAAATTCAGCCGGTCGGACAAATCGTCTGGCTATCTCACTGGGAGAAGAGCTGCTGAGAGGCGGACGACAAACTTCATGGTGGTCGACTCTCCTTCATACAACGTCATTTTGGGACGGCCGGCTCAGTGAGTTCCGGGCGGCCGTAAGATTAAGTTTCCCGTCGAGGACAAAGTGGGAGAAATACGGGGGATCAACTAGCAACTCGGCGATGCTACGTCGAGATGGTCCAAGCAGAAAATTCCGCTCGGAAGTCGCCACGGATCGAGGTGAACGCTATCGAAAAGCCTCCCTCTCTGGTTTATGAAGAAAAAGGAAGTGCAAATTCACCCGACCCGCGGAGGCTACAACATTCGTGGCGTCCGACCCGGAGGCAAGAGGAAGTGATCAAATGCCTCTGGAGAAATTGTGATGTTTTAATGCAGTCGGCCTTGAGTTGCGGAATTTCACGGCATAGCGGCCTGACAGCTACATGTCCGATGGACACTCGGCGATGAGCGGAGAAAAGGGATTTGTTGAGCAGAATGTCATCATCTGGGGAGTAGAAGCTTTGGGGCCGCCATATCTGAGAGGTTCGGTTCCGGGGCGAGCGTAGTATTAGTTTCCAAGCCGGCAACAAGTGGAGAGTCTGCATAGATTTTGGGATTTCAACAAAGCTTGCCGAAAGACTTTTATCCCTTGCCTGGATCGATCAGTGGTGGACTCCACCACAGATGCGAATATATGTTATGTTTGAGGCTATCAGGTGCCGCTCGCCCATGAAGATCAAGAAAAAGTCATCACGGCCGACGGCACCTATTGCTATAATGTGATGCCGTTCGGATTGAAGAACGCGGGAGCCACATATCAGCGGCTGATGAACAAAGTGTTCAAGGAGCAGATCGGGCGAAATCTGGAAGTATACGTGGACGACATTCTCATCAAGTCCGTCCGAGCGGCCAATCTCTTCGACGACATGGAGGAAACTTTCCGAACGCTACGAAAATATGGAATCAAGCTAAATCCTTAGAAGTACCTGTTCGGAGCAAAAGGAGGACGTTTCTTGGGTTACATAGTGACCGAGCGGGGTATCGAAACAAATCCCGGCAAGGTGAAAGCTCTACAAGATATGCCGCCTCCAAGAAATCTGAGGGAGGTGCAGCGCTTGACCAGTCGGATAATTGCTCTGTCCAGGTTCATCTCCAAAACCGCTGACCGGAGCCTACCTTTCTTCAAAATCTTGCGCAAAGCCACTAAGTTTCACTGGGACGAAGATTGTGACCGGGCGTTCGAAGATTTGAAGACATATTTGAACTCTCTACCTATCTTCGACCGAGCAAGCAGTCGGCTCGGCATTAGTAAGGGCGAGTAGAGAAGAGCCTGTATATTTTCTGAGCCACATTTTAAAAGATGCTGAATCTCACTACACCGGACTCGAGAAGTTGGCCTTTGCTCTGGTCCTCGCCGCTCGGCGCCTCCGTCCATACTTCCTGGCGCACACCATTATTGTCAAAACTAATAGCCCGCTCAGACGAGTATTACTGAATCCAGAAGCCTCCGGACGGCTTATTAAGTGGACAACGGAGTTAAGTGAATTCGACATTCAATATCAACCCCGCTCGGCAACTAAAGTGCAGTCCTTGGCGGATTTTGTGACTGAGGTATAGAATCCAGAGCCGGAAGCTATGTGGAGAATATATGTGGACGGATCGTCCACTCGGCTCGGACGCGGGATTGGAGTACTGCTGCTCTCTCCCCAAGAAGAAAAGATGCACTTATCCGTCCGGCTGGATTATAAAGCTACAAACAATGAAGCAGAGTATGAAGCCCTCATAGCCGGCTTGCAGGCAGCTCGGCATGTGGGAGCCGGTCGGGTAATGCTCCATTCGGATTCGCAGTTGGCCGCTCAGCAGCTCTCTGGTACCTTTGAAGTTAACAATGCTCGGCTCAAGCTCTACGCTGAAGCCTTTGAGAAGCTTAAAGTCAATTTTAGAGAAGTCATTGTCCAAAAGATACCCAGAGCGGAAAATCAAGCGGTCGATGAGTTAGCCAAACTCGCGAGCTCAATAACGCCAGTCGCCATCCAGCAGCCAATTGAACAAGTATCTTTGGTGGCGCATGTCGACCGGATGGAAGGCCTCTCGTTTCAGAGCGACTGGCGGACACCCATCATGGAGTTTCTCCGCTCTGGTGCCACACCGTCCGATCGGGATGAAGCCCAGCTACTAAGGAGGAGAGCCGGTCGGTTCACACTCATTGGAGATCAATTATACAAGAAGGCTTTCTCCCGCCCACTGTTGAAATGCGTGAGCTCGGAAGACGCGGCGTACATCCTCCAAGAAGTGCACCAAGGATCGTGCGGAGGACATCCGGGCGGGCGATCACTGGCTAAAAAGATACTGCTGGCCGGATACTTCTGGCCAACTTTATAAGCAGACGCCGCTCGGACCGTCGCGACGTGCCTTTCTTGTCAAAGGTACCATAACTTCTCCCACCGACCGGCAGAAGAAATAAAAGCAGCCACTGTGTCCTGCCCCTTCGACCAATGGGGAATGGATATTGTGGGTCCATTCCCTATGGTGACCGGGCAGCGGAAATTTTTACTAGTGGCAGTCGATTATTTTTCCAAATGGGTGGAGGCCGAGCCGCTAGCCAAGATCACCGAGCAGATGGTCAAGAAGTTTATCTGGCAAAACATCATCTGTCGGTTCGGCATCCCCCGTCAACTTATTTCCGACAACGAGCGGCAATTCGCAGGAAAATTGCTCAAAGATTGGTGCAAAAGCTACGGCATCGAGCAACACTTCATGTTCGTGGCATATCCCCAAAGCAATGGTCAAGCCGAAGTAGCCAATCGGGAGATTCTTCACATTTTGCGGGCTCGGCTCGACCATATGGGAGGAAGCTGGGTGGATGAAGTGCCAGGCGTCTTATGGGCCATCCGAATGACCCCGAAGGAAGGACCTGGCGTCACGCCCTTCCATCTGGTGTATGGCGGCGAAGCGGTTATTCCTGTCGAAGTTGGCGTCGAGTCCGCTCGGATCCAAAATTATGATGATGACAACGCCGAGCGGAGGAACATGGAGCTGGATTTGGTCGAAGAAGAAAGAGCCAAGGCGTCCATCCGGCTGATGGCGTATCGTCAAAGAATGAAGTAGAATTACAACCGGCGCGTAATCCCCAGATCATTCCAGGTCGGCGATCTTGTCTGGAAGAAAGTGAAGCCGGTCGGCGACGTCGGTAAGCTAGAAGCTCCTTGGGCGGGCCCCTTCAAAATCATCGAAAAGCTCCGCTCGGGCGCTTATTATTTGGAGGATGAAGACGGGCGGCAACTGGATAGACCTTGGAGCGCGAATCATCTCCAGCCTTATCGAGCTGGGTGAAAGGTGCACTGATGTAACTGATTTTGTGTATATTCTAGTCGGCCATGTCCTTGTACTGCAGGAAGCAAAAATGATTCTGTGTCAAAGTTAGCCTTTAAGGCCGTCGAGCTCCGACGTTAAATATCGAGAGACGAGCCGGCGTCTATAAACCTTCCGAGCAGAAGACCGTCGAGCTCTGACGTTAAAATCGAGAGACGAGTCGGCGTTTATAAACCCTCCGAGCGGAAGACCGTCGAGCTCCGACGTTAAATATCGAGAGACGAGTCGACGTCTATAAACCTTCCGAGCGGAAGACCGTCGAGCTCCGACGTTAAATATCGAGAGACGAGCCGACGTCTATAAACCCTCCGAGCGGAAGACCGTCGAGCTCCTACGTTAAATATCGAGAGACAAGCCGGCGTCTATAAACCCTCCAAGCGGAAGACCGTCGAGCTCCGACGTTAAAAATGGAAAGACGAGCCGGTGTCTATAAACCCTCCGAGCGGAAGACCGTCGAGCTCTGACGTTAAATATCGAGAGACAAGTCGGCGTCTATAAACCCTCCGAGCGGAAGACCGTCGAGCTCCGACGTTAAATATCGAGAGACGAGCCGGTGTCTATAAACCTTCCGAGCGGAAGACCGTCGAGCTCCGACGTTAAAAATCGAGAGACGAGCCGGCGTCTATAAACCTTCCGATCGGAAGAGGCCAATAAAAAGAAGGCAATTGTCCAAGAAACTCGCCGTCAATATCGTTCGATTGTCTCTACGTTCCGCTCGGCCCAGTACCCAAAGGTACTTCATCAGTGTCTAACGAGCGATCTCTACTATCAAAGCGGAATGTTACGTATTCGAAATATTACATATTTAGCCGAACGGAAGGCAACGCCAAGTACTTCGTAAAAATCCTTTCAAATATCAGAGGTGTGATAATAGGCGAGCGGACAACACACATATTAACTAGCAAAAGGACAAAGTACGCGAAAAGAAAACATTGCATTAAAATTAAAACTTTAGGCCGAGCGGCCTAAGTACAAAAAAGGGTCATTTTTTGGCCTAGCGGCCTAACTACATATACAGACGTCTACTCAATGTAATCATAAAGGTCCTTGGGGATGTTGTCCAGGAGCGCCACTTGATCGCCGGCCGGAATAGTAGTGGACTCCGGAAGAAGACCTTTAGACTTCAGATACATGGTGGTGGCGGTTATAGCCAAGTCGAAGGCTGTGTACATCCGCTCGCAGATTTTCTCCGAGAATTCAGGCGAGCGGATGTAGCTCTGTCTTAGGGCAGCGACTCGACTCGGCTCGGCCTCTTGATATTCTTTGAGGGCCGCCTGGGAGGCAGTAAGGGCCTTATTCAGATTTTGAAGCTTGTTCGCGTCGGCCGAGCGGCCCGCCTTCTCTCTATCAAGCTGCTCCATCAGCTCCTTTACCTTCAGCTCTAGGCCCCGAGCCTCCACGTTCTTTTTCTCCAGATTGGAGATGGCCGTATTTTTTCGAGTGGTGGCCAGGGTTAATTTTGTGTCAAG
Organism: Zingiber officinale; assembly: GCF_018446385.1. NCBI lineage: Eukaryota > Viridiplantae > Streptophyta > Magnoliopsida > Zingiberales > Zingiberaceae > Zingiber > Zingiber officinale. The sequence continues at coordinate 89,218,934 of NC_055994.1, read as the reverse complement.
CGACTTGACTTATCGCTCGGACTCGGCCAGGGCGTGGGCCTGATCGGCCGTCTTCTTCTGCTCGGCCGCCAGCAGACCTTGAGCTTTCTTCAGCTCCTTTTGCAGCTCAGAATATGAAGGGCCTTGAGGGCCGGACGGACCGACTGCCGCCTTCAGTTGCCTCAGTTCTTCATCTACTAAGGCCAGGCGGTTGGAGACAGCAATCTCCTCCACCCATCTCTGACAAAAGAAAGAAATTGTTATTGGCCGATCGGAAGGAATGCATACAAAACTCAGAGAAAATAAACTTACCCCTGTGGCCTGCTGCATATGACTGTTGGCCAAATTTCGGAGGGGGATGAGCGCGACGCGTGCCCGAGCGTCGGCCCACATCTCAGCTAGGGGGCCCTTCAGAGTGATGGTATGTTCGGGCGTTGTCGGTTGGTCGGCCTCTGGCAGCAGCTCTTCAGTTGGAAGATGAAGAGTGACTCGTATTGTGCGGCCATGACCTGGGGTCGTCCGACCGGCATCCGATAGAGGATCAGAGGCCGGCACCGAAAACTGAGAGTGGATGGTTGAACGCCTGACTGGTTGAGAGGGCGGAAGGGTGCTGACTGGAACAGCCTCAATAGGGGCCACCGGGTCGTCCCATTCCGAAGGAGTCCGATCGGACGAAATGGCTTCGACCTCCGGAGCCTTGCCGTGAGCACTTGCAGTGGCTCGGGCGGAGGGTTGAACAACAGACGTGGCTGAGCGGACTGGAGTCTCCACTCGGCGCCTTTTCGGGTGAGGCTGCTCTTCTTCCGGAGCTGAGCCGTCGCCCCGAGCGGAGGGTTCTTGGCTGATCGTTGCCCCAGCCGCTGGCTCGGGGAGCGAAGCCTGAGCGGCCGACTCCCCAGCGTGTGTCCCGCTCTCTTCTTCGTGTGAGCCGACCGGCTGGATACCAAGCGCTTCCATTTCTTTGGCTGCCGCGGCTTCGAGCATCGCCGCCTTTCTCTTCAGAATGCCGGCCATTACCGACTCCATGACGATGTCCGCTGCAAAGGAAAGGAGAAAAATCAGTTAGCAATCAAAGCAAACGCCCAAGTAAAATTCTTACCGAAGCCGCTCAGAAGAGGAGTCCGTATGGGACTCAGACCGAAAATGTACATCACTCCTTCGTGAAGAAGCTTATTGATGTCGAGCTGCAGACCGGCTAGCATATTTGCAGCATGGAGGTAGTCCGATCGGGTTTTGAACTTCTTCAACTCAAGAGTAGGGGGTAGGTCGACTTGCCACTTGGTCCGGAAATTAGCCTGATCGGGCATACGAATATAGAAAAAATATTCCTTCCAATGTTTATTGGAAGAAGGCAATTTGTTAAAGAAGACTAGCCCGGGCCGAGTTTGGAACATGAAGGTGCCCGGCTCGGACTGCTTGGGGTAATAGAAATAAAAAAAGACATCCGGTCGGAGGGGGATGTTGTGGATTTTAAACAGAACAACAACCCCACAGAGAAGGCGAAAAGTGTTGGGTACTAGACTGCCGAGCGGAACGCCGAAAAAGTTACAAACATCTATAATGAAAGGATGTACAGGGAAACGCAGACCGGCAGTAAACTGGTCGCGGAAGACACAGAAAGCTCTGCGCGGCGGCCTATGTGGCCGAGCGGAGGGACCGGCTAAAAGAAGTTCGAAGTCAGCGGGGATTTCAAAATTATCTGTCAGAACATCGAAGTCACGCTGGTCGAATCGTGTTTGCATGGTAATGTACCATGGGCCGAGCGACTGGTCTTCGGGATGAGAAGAACTAGCCATGGTCCGAGCGAGAGAAATCAAAAAGGCAAAAAGGCAGAAGAAAGACGACAGCAAGCGAAAAGAGTACCCTGGAAGCAAAAACTGGGGAAAGAAAAGCAAAGAGAGCACCGGAAACGAGAAAGAAAAGAGAATCCTACGAGAAAGAGGAGGATCGAAGGAAGAACACCTGAGATCGACGGAAGCAGAAGAATACGATCGCCGGAGCTTCAGAACGCGAGGGTTAACCAGGAGCACGCGAAGGAAGGAGTAAGGCGACGGAGGAGAAAACGAAGGTTTTATAGGGCGGAGGCCGGGCGGCCTCCACCGTTGGATCCAGGTCACGGGAATCAAAGCGTGCATCGCACCGTCCGTTTCGAACCGCTTCGATCCCATCAAAGCACCACGCCATCGCCGGCGTACGATGACGACAGTGCGCCATGTGGCATTCAGCCATTCGAAGCATTTAATGAGCGCATGCTCAGCCTTAATGTCAAAGATTGGCGCAGATTACGAGGAGGTTCAAGGAATGTGGCTGTTGACTAACCTTAAGGCCATCCCTGTGGTATGCCGAGCGGAGGATAATGGCACGAAGACGCCGCCCGGCTAGACTCGCAGTCCAGTCAGTCGGACTAATCGCCTCCTTCGACTAGACTTGAAGGGGAGGCAAGTGATCCGGCGGTAAGAACAGGGGACCCCCGTTCTGGGTAGTCAACGCCACGTGGAAGTCAAAGGGTCAGGTGGCCGATCGGAGATGAGTGGGTCGAAGGCCCGGACGGCTGACCGGTGTCTAACTGATGGCAAAAGGCGCCCCAGCAGGAAGCTGGGCCCCGGCGCTCATGGTACAGGATCGTAGGGCCGAGCGGAGGGCACGCTCGGCCGAAACATGAGGTAGCATACTGCTAACAGTCTCCACAAAGCACATTACCGAGAATCTTCCAAGTAGACCACTATATGTTTCCGGCCGGGCGTAAGGCAGAGGCTGGCCGTCCGGACTCCCGGAGGCTGGCCGACCGGACGGCTGGCCGACCGGACGGCTGGCCGACCGGACGGCTGGCCGACCGGACGGCTGGCCGGAAGCAAGGGGAAAAGGACAAGGGACATCTTTTTCTGACAGCGGACATGTTCTACGTTTAGGCCATACTCCAAATCTTACGACAGGAGGTTCCGCTGTCCCATCGAAGACATTCGTGGACTGTAGCAGTATGGGGTCAGGTAAGCTCACTGACAGGCCCTTACTGGGGTATGGGCGGAGGACACGTGTACACCTCGGTATGTGTGCACTCGCTTTTCCACTGCCCTATATAAAGACCCTCATCCTTCACCGGAGGTACGCGTTCTACAATATTTGGAGCCACTTCTTTACTGTTCTCTTGCCTGACTTGAGCGTCGGAGGGTCGTCGCCGGGAACCCCTTCCCGGCCCGACTTCTGTGCAGGTTCGCCAGAGATTCGTGCGACCAGTCGTAGATCTACGTCAGCAACCCGGAGAGCGCCACGTGCCCAGCGTCCGTTGATTCAGCTTTCGGACAGGATCAATACCTATTGATGATTGACTGGACAATATGAAGAGAAGGATGACCAAGTCGAGCATACCAAGCTGGTTTATTTGTGTGTTCACCAACAAAAGCTTTGATTGAAGAACTTTGAAGATAGTAGAAGCCATTTTTTATTCTCCCATGAAACACAATAGCATTTGTTCCTTTATCTTTTATAAGATAATGATTATGATGAAACTAAAAAATGACATTGTTATCAAGACAAAACTGACGGGTAGAAAGTAAACTTTTAGTGATAGATGGAACATGAAATACATTGCGCATGTGAAAAGTTCGATTAGATAAATGAATATATGTGTTTCCAAGATTAGCAATTTGCAAACCTGAGCCATCTCCTACTTGAACCGTATCTGAGCCATAATATGACATTACGTCTGTAAGGATATTATATTCCGATGTGACATGATGAGTTGCTCCAGTGTCAATATACCAATCAATAGACGAAAACTCTGAGGTCAAGTAGGCACAAATGAAAGAGCTTTAGGATATGCTTGTGAAATAGACGGTTGTCTTAAGGCTATAGAACCACCAATGAAATTTGAGGCAAATCTTTTAGGGTATAGATTTCTCGGATGACCAATGATGTGACAAATTTGACATTTTACCTGAGAGCAATCAAGTCTTTTAGGGCATAGATTTCCAGTATGACCTATGATGCGACAAATTTAACATCGGACTGAATTTTGTTTTTTGGCCTCCTTGATAGTGTTGAGTATTTGACATCTAAAGTAAAATAACTTATCTTGTAGAGAGACCGGATCGTCGGAAAGGGAGCCTTTCACCTGGAGAAACTCTCCTTGGAGGAAATAGAAGCGTTGGCTGGAGCAACCACTTGTTGTCGACGTCAAGGTTTGACCGGCGTTCGATGGGCAGCGGCGGTAGCACAAAAGGAGAAGCCCTTTTGTCGTCTTGTTTTGCGGTTTCAAAAAAAAAAAAAACTCCTCTTTTGTCTTGGGCGGCGGCAGAAAAACGAAGAGAAGATGATTTGTGAGGGAGAGAGAAGAAAAACAGAAGAGAGGAAAGAAAAGATTAATTAAAAGAAAAATAATAATAATAATAAGAGAATAGAAATAGAAACGTGATAATGTAAGCAATGAAAGGAGACAAACATGGTTATGGTGGGAGAATTAAGAGAAAGAGAAGGAACGAAGGATCATGACTTTGATACCATGTTAAAAGAAGAATAGAAAGAAGATAAAAATATGAGAGTAATAATTAATCTTATTGTTCATTTATACTTGCCCTCAAGATAATACAATATTAGGATTTAAACAAGTACTCGATCAATTAATCAATTAATAAATAACAGAATAATTTTAAAAATTATTTTGAAAATTATTCTAATAATTATAATAGAATTATTAGAATAATCCTAAAACTAATTTGATTTGATTTGATTTGATGATTTAATCCGATCAATTCTGATAATTTTTTTTTATCTCTTTTATCTCTTCCTCTTCTTTTTTCTGTTCTTATTAGTGAAAATATTGCAACGTCCAATAGTTGATTCTTTCAATATCCAGCTCTTCATTTTCATCCCTTCTTTACCATTTGTCGCCATCATCAAAGTTAGAATTAGGAATAAATTAATTAGTCACACCATGCTAATTAGTTATTCAGCTGGAGGGCCGCAGTAGGAAGTGAAGTACAGAAATTGATGCTTAGCTCTTTGTCTATCACAGTTCTACAAGTGAGCAGAACCTTCAGCGATAGTTTTCTGATAAATCTGTTTCAGTAACGCCTACTGAAAAGGAATTTGAGAGATATATTCAGAGGTACAATGTAACCCCCGTCAGATGCAGTAACTCCTACTGAAAAAGTATTGCCGGAGTTTTCAGAAATATTTGTATTTATTTTATTTCTTCATATATTTTTTTTAAAAAAAAATTCATGTCTTTATTAATTTATTTGATTATAACATAATTTAATGATCTTAATTTCAACTCTATGTTATTGATCAGTCCCTACCTTTTCGTTCATTTTTATATGTGTATAAAGTTTTAAACAAATCTAACTGAACCTGAATGCACTTCTATTTAACACATCATACCAATTCTATCCATCTAGAGCTATATATCTAGCTCCACCCAAATGACTCTGGAGAACATCACTTCCCATTCTATATTGCTATTATTTGTCTATTTTATTGTCTTTTAAAGGAAAATATTTTCTTTATATTTGTTTTGAACAATGAAATCATGTTGATCAAGGTAGACGCCTCAAATAAATATAAGCCTTGGCAATAAGGTAAATGCACTGAATAAGGGACCACTTGAGTGCATGGGACAAATAACAGAACAATGTAAAGGCGATTTATTCGCCCAACACCTCTATTAATTTGTCTCTATACAAATACTTATATAAATACGGAGAAGATAAATTATGAATGACTATTAACTATTAATATAAATGACTAATATATGAAAAAATATATTTAAACGTATTGAATTTTGACACTAATACCTCATGATAATAAATAACAGAACAATAGTAGTAAAAGGTGGAATCGGCCATCTCAATGATCTCACATGATCAACCTCACAATTATTTATGAGGAAATAAATTAGGAAGTTATAGTTGACCAATACGAAAGAAGATTTTTTTCTCAATTTTATCAAAATTCAAATCTTTACTTAAAATAATAACTCTGTTCTACACTAATCAACTGAATCTTATCCGGGCAACAAATAACAGAACAATAATTCATGAGTGGGTGGTTATATGGTATAATTTTCAAATATATATATATATATATATTTTGTCCAAAACCCTTCCGCTGACTATAAAATAAAAAGGTGATCCGACACTTGGCCATTCTCCACAGCTCCACTGCGAAGCGCACGCCCGCCCGCAGATCTCCTCTTCTTCTCTGGTCCTCTCCTACGCTTCTCCGCTCTGTCATCCCCCTCTTGCCGCCATCGCTTCCAGGTACAGGAAGACTCAATACTCTTAACTTGTTTAACTACGAACATGAACATACGTGTAAATTTCAAAATCTTATGCTAATTGTATGTTCTCTCCTCCTTTATTTTTATTGAGATCCATCATCATGCAAAAATTGGCATTTAGTCTTTTTTTTTAAATTGTTATCTCTTTGAAACTTTGAGGGCTCTATTCTCCTAATCCTCATTCTTTTGAAATATGTGAATGCTTTAAATTTGTACTTTCCACTGTTAATCTTCTTAGTTTCAGTTATAGGCATATTCTCATGCAAACTATTATTTCTACTTTGCTATTACAATCTTTGTTGGATGATTTTGTCATGCCATATATTTTACATTTTAATAACTCATATGCATGTTGATTTTTAAGATAGGCAGAAAATATTCATCCTTCCTTTCTATTTCCTAACAATACAGTGATGGATCACATTATTAAGGGTGATCAAGAAAGAATGCTATATGAACGGTTGGCGTTATGGCAATTCCCAGACAAGTATGTCCTTGAGGCAATTGATGTTGCTTCTAATTCTTGTTTGTCAATCAGTCGTTATGATGGATCAAGCAGCTTGATAGGTCTGTTCCCTGCCCCATTTGTTGTTGTCCAACCTAGTTTCTTATTTTCTATATTCAAATATGGTTTCTTAAATAACATAGATATGGATTAAGGACTTTCTAAATTTTGCTGATCTATTGTTTCTGCTTTTTGATTTTTTGATTAGTTGAGAATTAAAGTGGTGAGTGGTAGATTACAGGTCCACCAAAATTTACTTTCTACAATATGAAGGGACATTAATAACCTATTTTTTAAAGCTTAATGGTGTGTATGATCGATATATATGTGTTCCCAAATAGTTGGGACAATAGAACTTATTGAACCTTATTGCAAGCCTCCTTTGTTCAATGTCATTCTCTTCTTCCTAGGCTTAACCTACATGGCTGAGAAAAAGCTTTCATTGCAAACTGTCGATGATGCCGGTCTGAAGCTTGGATGATAAAGGTTGAGGGTTTGTGTTTGGTGGATAGTTAGCTTTAAAGAAACATTGGCAATTCTTCTATGAATGTCCCCATCAAACTATTGTGCTAATATAATTTAATTGAATATTTTGTACTTCAATACAACTTGAAAGGTTATATTGTTTGAAGATTGTTAGCTAGGTATACCTCTTATGAAGTCATAACGTTTCACTAATTAGGTCATCAGTTGAACATCCTGAAGTCATTTCTCTACCTTGTTAGCTAACTTGTTTAAAGAAAATTTGGCTTTGAGTTCTAGAGAATTACTACCTTTAAGCTATCAGGAAAAAGTTTCATCTAATTTTATTTGTTTTGTATTATGTACAGCTAAATTTCCAAAATGCAGTACAACATGCCCTCCAAGTGTTTGCACTATTTTTGGTGTGATTGGCATGCTTAAACTTTTAGTAGGTATGTGCATTTTGTTCCTAACATTGTGTTATTAGGTGTTATTTTGTTGTGTTGTCTTGCTGATTGTTGAACCCATTTTAAAAGACTGGTGAGATCAGGATTTTAGTGCTTGTTTCAAGAATGATTGGTGAAGAAATCTATTTAGTTTGTTGCAATTGCTCTACCTGCATGAGACTGATCAATTCTTTGACCAGTAAATGAAGGTCCAAGGGTCATAAAGGTTTGAAAATATATGATCACAAGCCTATATACATAACATAGGTGAACTTATGATCAATGAGACTTTTATCTGGCTTTGTTAAATGGCTTTTTATTTGGTTTGGGAAAGACATTATATGTGTTATACTATGTATAGGACTCAATATAGACTCTAAAACCAAAGGTTTCAATGTTGAACTAAATCTACTTCATATGACTCATAATACCTTAATCACTCCCCATGTAGTTAGAAGTAGATACTATCTATGTCTATCTTGTGGCGTAAAGAACAAAGGTCTTATAATGGTCAGATGAAACACATCTTTCTATAGATAGGAATAGGATTTAGAATTCTAGTGACTGTTTCAGGTGGAGCACAACTTGTTGGACACAAACAATTTTGTGTATGCAACCTGGATCTATGTATTTTATTCACAACTTGATCAAAGTTCATAATTGGATGGATAATCGCCCGGGGAAATGGTGCAGTGGTTAGGCCCTCCAAGTGGTTAACCAAGTATCTAATGGTCAAATCTCAACTGCGGCGCGCTATAGAGATTTTCCTTCAGTGGGACGACAACCTTAAGAACGCTAACTGCTTGGATGGATCTTCGCGAGCGCTTCTCGATTTACCTTGGTAGCCGGTGGAAAACTTCCGTGGGGTTGGATAGGTCACCTCCAGGATTAGTCATACCTATATTACACACACAAAAAAAAAATGGATGGATAATCTATTAGCCTTCAGCTGATACTTTGTCAAATTGCTTCAGCAACTTGATATGGTTTCTGACACAGAATACTAATGTCAATTCTTCCATTTCTTCCCATGTCATGGTGGCAAACTAGCAATTGCTATCTTTCATGAAAGACGAGGTGAAATCTCTAACTGAGTTGAAATTTTATTCATTATCTGGGAGATGGTTTTAGTGTTCTGATTATATGCTTCTTTCTAAGTTCTCTTCTTTCTTCATTTTGTTAAGAGATGATTGTTGATCATTTTCTTGTAGGTTTTGTGCTATTCCTCATTTGTGTTTTAAGATTGGATTAAGTTGTACTCTGTGCTTAAGTTGGGCTCTGCTGTTTTCAGATGATACTTTCTTTTTAGATATTCTTTCACTCTAGTTTCAGAAAAATTGAATGCATTATATATATATATATATATATATATATATATATATATATATATATATATATATATATATATATATATATATATATATATATTTTGACACTACCTTGTAGCTTTTGAGGATAACAAAATAAGTGAGAGAATAATTAATATGGTTCAACAGAACATCTCTACTAGTCACAATTTTAGATATCTTAGATATTTTATTCAAAAATGAGGTATATATGAAAATATCATTAATAGGATAAAAAGTTGGTGATCAATATAGAGAGAACCTTCTAGAGTCTTCTATGGCCATTTAAGCCTCATATAAAAAATGAAATATTTTGCATTATGTGGTATGACCATTTATACTTTATGGTCAAGTATTTGTTAGTTCGGAAAGAGCATATATAAAAAAATAGTTAGCAGAGTTGTTAATGCTAAGATGGATTAATGATTTATTAGAAAACAACAAAAATATACTATTCAGAAGAAATTTGGTGTAGTTCAATGATAAAATTAGAGACAATATGTTAAAATGGTATGTAGGGAGACTAAAGAGATCTTCATTTAATATATATTATTAAAAAAAAATTGAATGTTACTAGTAGTATAGTTTTATATTATGTTTAATGAAGGATAAGATTCTCAAACAAGTAGGATTTATCTTGTTATACTTTCTAGCTTCTAATAGTATGATTTTGTTACTAACTAATATATTGATGCCATAGGATCATATTTGTTGGTCATTACAAAGCGTGAATGTGTTGGATCTTACTTAGGACATGCCATTTACAAGGTCTCAGGCATGCAGATTCTTCAATGCAATAATTGTCTGAATAATTCCTCTGCTGAGCAGGTTTGGTTTGGAGGTGTTTATCATATTTTTAGATTCATTGATAATATTTATTTATTTATAGCAACTTATTTGGTTAAAATATTTGTTGACAGAAAAAAATAGAAGCTGAGTTTTCTATTCTTCTAGATACTGCACAAGGAACGCCAGGCTTATACTTCTCTTATGATGTCCATTTAACACTCTGGTAAGTTTTTTTTCTGATTTTATCTTTGCCAAAATTCTTTCCTTTTGATACCATAAAAAGAATTTGCATCCAACTAATAAAGCTTCTCTATTAGCCACTTTTCATCGTGGCTTAGTTTCAGTTCGGTGTTAATTTGGTTCAGTTTAAATCAAAATTTTAATTAATAAAAATCACACACAAAATGCATACTAACTAATACACTATTAAATAATATATTATTAAATTAGTAGCTACTAATTATTATACTCTTTACTAATCATGCTAGCATTAACACAATAGTTTGATAAATTCATACATAAAATATTTTGCATGTGTTTTATGTTGGATGACAATCTAATGCAACCCTCTTTCTTTAGTTGGGCTTGGGACCGATTATGCCGGAGTTTATTCACCATAGACGGGGTTCTACTAATCATCCTAAAAAATAAAAAATATAGACAATAATCAAATACACACTAAATCATTTACTATTTACAATTATTACTAGAGCTATTGTGGGTTATAGTATATATATATTTATACTTGCATAATTATTAATTGGTTTAGTTTGGTTTTATGACATAAATTGAACCGAGCCTCAAGATGTTGCCTACTATGCAACACCAAAACAAACCTAAAATTCAAAAAATTGAATGTTTTTGATCTAATTCAGTCTAGTTTGATTTGGTTTATTGGTTTTAGACTAAATATACTTCATATTGCTTTATAATAATTACTAATGTGAAATTCTCTACGTCAAAAATCTCATTTATATAGGATCGAAAAGCGCTAGGAGGGTGAATAGCGCTCTTGGCTAATTCGTTCGTTTCGAGTAAAACAAGCAGCGAAAAAATAAACAATGCAAACACCAAGAATTTACTTGGTTCGGAGCCTATGGCGACTCCTATCCAAGGCCCGCACGTAAGAGTACTTTCGATGGGCAATCACTATAGCTTCGGAAATATTACAAAAAGAGTACAACAATTAAAGTGCTACTATGTATTATACCGACAGTAAAGAAATATGAAATTAAGAACTTCTGGTCGTCGGAGTAGTGTTAGGACTTCGCTGGATCGATTTGTTAGCAGCACACAGAAGAAGTATTACAAGTATTGATTATGGTTTGGCATCTGCTCAGACCAGCCTTATATAGGATGTTGAAGGCGCCTTCCAACTCCATGGAAGGCGCTCCAACTCAGATCCTATCCCTTCCGCGTCCGAGATGATAGCTTCCGCGGTCTGCACTGCTTATCCACCCGAAGGCGCCTTCAAGCTCCATGGAAGGTGCCTTCCATCAGCTATCCAAGGCGCCTTCGGCACACTTGGAAGGCGCTTTCTGCCCTGCTTCCTGCGCAGTTGCAGCTAAGGCACCCAAGGCGCCTCAAACAGCCCGAAGGCGCCTCAGACACTGTTCATCCGAGAAAAACATGCTCAATTCGCTTCCTACAAAATACGTTAGTCCAAGAAATCAATCATACCCTGCAAAACAAAGTTAGCACAATAAAATACAAATAATATAAGTATTTGACAGTCATCGGACTGTCCGATTCTGACTTCGGATTTCTCGAAAACTCTAGGTCGAACCGATGTTTACTGTTTCCTCACCGGGGAGCGCGTCCTCACCTACTCCTCTTAGGAGAGTTTACCTGTTGTCAAATTGATCCTCCAGACCAACTGGACTTTCTGCCTAAGGTTACCACCCCTAGGACCTAGGGTTACCATCCCCTAGGGTTTTCCTCGGCCTAGGGTTACCGTCCCTTAGGATCTAGGGTTACCGCCCGCTAAGACCTAGGGTTACCACCCCCTAGGGTTTTCCACTTGTCTAACCTCAATTAGGACTTTCCATCACCTAGGGTTACCACCCCCTAGGACTTAGGGTTACCACCCCTAGGGTTTTCCACCTGCCTAGAATCCACTAGGACTTTTGCCTAAGAACACTTAGAACTTTCTTGCAAGCTCATTCAAACTTGTTAGATCACAAATAACCTTAACTTTGAACCTTTTGCCATTATCAAAACTCAGTTCGATCGTCTGATGCTTCCCGTACCAACAATTTATACTACTAACCCATTTTTAACTATGCATTTAGTGAAATAATCTTAACTCTTTTTTTTATACATTTGTGGTTTAAACATAGAAGCTTCAAAATTTCTTTGTTCTCTATTTTCTAATGTCCATAATGATAATTTGTGTTTCAGCTTTCAGAAGTTATATCAGATGTCAGTTGAGAGAAAAATCCAACCCCTTTGGCGAGAGGTTCAATTTTTTGACTCCTAACATATAAGTGAAATTGCTTGTACCTTTTAGTAGTTTGTAGTAATTTGGAAGGGTTTTGATTAAGAGTTAATGTTTAATTGTTAGAAAGTTTGAAATTTATTGACGGTCTTTTGAGGCTTGTATGTTGTATTTGGTTAAATGAAAAAAAAATTGCATTCTTTCTATTTTTTTTCCCTTTTTTTGAACATGCCATATTTTCCCCTTTTAGGAGGGGATGCTTTAATCAAAGCTATCTTGCAGGCAAATCTTAGATTTGTTTGGAATAGCTATATGTTGGAAGCACTCATTGATAAAGAAAATGTGAGATGTGATTCTCTGAAATTGTTTCATTGAGTTAGCAAGAGCTTTCAGATCAATGTTAATGTGTTGACTTTCATTTTGCAGCTAGATTCTTACATGCTACCCATCATCCAAGGAAGTATCCTGATATTGTCTTTTGCTTGTTTACATGTTTTGTAATCTTGTTTTGCAAGTTTAAAGTAATTTATTTGGTCATTGCAATAGCCTTAACTGGATATCAGGTTTCCAAACTTTTCAAGCTACTATAGGTTCACAAATTATTAATGTTACCTTAATTGCGCGTAGATGCATGATGAGAGCAGGTTTCTGTTCATTATAAAATCCGTTTGCTTTTTTAGTTATGTTATTTATTTGAAGTGTAACTGACTAAGTAGAAGGAAATCGAAGTACAGATCATAACATGATATTTAATATGTTTCATTCATTCTAATTTTAGTCTCTTGTTTTTCAAGAAATTCTTATACCATTGAATTTGTGTTTTGCTTAAAGGTACTCGGATGTGGAGAAGAGGAGCTGATTCACAAGGCAACGTTGCAAATTTTGTTGAATCAGAACAGATTTTGCAAACTAATGGATTTATAGCATCCTTTGTCCAAGTATTACTTTCTTTTCCTCTTTGTCTTTATAATGTTAGATTGAATTTGATTATTTCATGTCTACCAAAACTTGTTTGCTAGGTTTGTTTGTCTGTGGTTGTAGCTTGGTTGATTATAGAAAACTTTGAAAATTATCTTATGCTTTTATAGGATGTACTTATGTACATAGTGAATTGAGATGCTTCTAAGCATTATCAAGAATTTAGATTGCTCTTCTACTTAAATGTATCTGTGGTCAAAATGCAGAACTGGATAGATATTTTGCTGTGCTAAACCACTTGACTATACTGAAAACAATTGTTTACATTAAATAGGGTATTTTTAGTGTTTAATAAAAGCAAGAAAACAATCTATGAGGTTCTAAGACATACCATTGCTAAAGCAGGTGACTTTCTCTTTCTAATGTATGATAGGATAATGAAGCATTAACAACATGTAGGTTAAGTGTCTATCAAAAGAGCTGGCTTTCACCCCGATTCAACATTCTTTATATTATCAAATTTATTTAAGCATCTTGTTACTTTATTGTCTTTTCTATGGGTGGTTAAAGCGTTTTAGGAAATGATATATAAGGGTATGTTTTATAACAAGCCTTTTTGAAAGAGGATTTATTATGTCAATGCTTGCAGGTTTGTGGATCCATGCCATTTTTGTGGGAACAGATTGTTGACTTGACATACAAACCTAAATTTGAGATTGTTAGGCCCGATGATGCGGTAAAATTCATCTATTATGTGTCTCTCTTAAACAGGCTCTCTTGTGTAGTGCAATATTTCTCTCATTATCCTCTTTTTCTTTGACAGTCTTGAGTGGTGCAAAGACATTTATTAGATTTAAGGAGAACATATGATGCAATATTTCTCTCATTATCCTCTTTTTCTTTGACAGTCTCAAGTGATGGAAAGACATTTACTAGATTTAAAGAGAACATATGGTTCAGTTGTAGCGGTTGACATTGCAAATAAAGTAATTATTAGTGCAATATCTTTCATTCTATTGTAAATTATGTCTATGCATAGTATTTACTTTTGTAAATATGATGTTGTGGCCTACCTTAATTCAATGATTTTTTTTAATAAACTTTAGTGGCATTGCTCATCTATATTGGAGTGACCGTTCTGTACCAACCAGTATGCATCCTAGGGATTATATCAGAATGTGTCTTTAGTGAAAATTTTGTGATCATCAATGGAAAGTAGTATTTTCCTTAGCCTCCTTATTAAAGAGAGGTTTTTACATAGAACTATTGTTTGGTCTCCACTTGTTTGCTCTATATGCATATGTGTTTGAACTATTTGTACAACGTTAGTAGGTATATGTTTTATGGTCACAATTATATTTTGTTCACATATATTCATAGATATTCTTTCTATTAGATAAGTTTACTATGAATAATATGTGAAAATGAGAGATCCATTATTTTAGTGAATCAACTTAAATAGATTTTTGCCTGTGAAAAAAGGAAAATAATCTAACTTGGTTATGTCTTTGTCTCCGTGTGTGAATGAGTCTGTATGAGTTTTTATGTGCATTGAAATTATATTTGAGATTAATCCAAGTCCCAAATACTATGCTAATGTTCTCAAGAAAACTTGATTTTTGAATTTCAAGGATACTTATGGGAAATGAACTTTCTTAGTACAATAAATAAGGTGGGCGAAGTTAATTGAAAGGAGCCTTTTGATTTATCCAATTAATATGAAAGTTAGATAACAACAACAACAACTAAGCCTTATCTTACTAGGTGGGGTTGGTTATATGGATTCTTCTTCGCCATTAGCTACTATCTTCTAATATATCATTATTTATATTTAAATATATTTTATTTTATTTAATTATTGTTAATGAGTCTTTTTTGGTCTTCTGCTTTCTCATTTAATGTGCACATTTATTATATTTTCACATTATGGAGCATTTATTAATCATCTAAGTATATCTCTATATCATCTTAAATGTGTCTCCCGACGTTTTTCCTCAATAGGTGTGACCCCGACTTTCTCTCTAATATTTTCATTTCTTATCCTATTCATCCTTGTTTGTTCGCATATCTACCTTAACATTCTCATCTCAATTCTCATCTTCAGCTCATGTGTTCAAGTCATAGTCCAACATTCAGCTCTATATAACATAGCAAGTTTAACTATCATTTTATAAAACTTAAAGAAGTCTTAGAGATACTTTACGATCACAAAGAACACTCTTCTCTATTACAACCATTTTGCTTGTATTCTATGTAAGATATCTCTCAAGCCCTCCATCCTTTTGCAAAAATAATCCTAAATACTTACAACTCGTCTTCTTATATATTTTAACAATTGTCTCATTACATATAATATTGCTAAACTTAAATTTCATATAAAACCTTTCACTTCTAAAATATGAAAGTTAGTTGCCCAAACATAAAAATTATTTGAATTACATTGTGTATGAGAATATCCTAGGTTACACAATTTGTTTATAGAGCAAGATGATGAAGTATGTAAGTAAAAGTGAAATATTTGAAAGAAAAAAATGAAATATTTGGGGATCCCACAAGAAGCGGTGCTCCTCCGACTTTCTGATTATAGCCCCCTACTTGACTCTCTGGTCCGCCGGATCAATGCTTGGCCAAAAAAGACTCTATCATATGCTGGCAAGGCACAACTAATCACGTCAGTCTTATAGGGGGTTGAGTGCTTCTAGCTATCCATCCTTCCTTTGGCCCTTGGCATTGTTGATCATATCTACAACATTTGCAGGTCTTTTATGTGGACATCTAAGCATCCTCCAGTATTATGGGTAGATATGTGTAGACTGAAGGATGAAGGAGGCTTGGGATTTAGAGACTTGTGAGCTTGGAATTTAGCCCTCTTGGCTAAAGTACTTTGGAGGATACATGCTAAAGGAAAATACACTTTGGATAAAGTGGGTCCATTACATTTACTTGAGGCGTGCGGATTTATGGACCTGGTAGGTAGCGAACATAGATTACCCTCTAGTCAAACGGTTGCTGCAGATATGGAATCTCATATTATTAGTTGTTGGGTCAATAGAGGCGGCTGGACAGAAGCTAGCATAATGATTTTCTTAGGATGGTGGGGTGGCTCAAGCATATGATTTCTTTATGCAATCTAGTCCTAAGAAGTCATGGGTCGGACAGTGTGAAAGACATATGTACAGCCGAATTATACAGTGTGAAAGACATCTCCCTTTGGATGTTGTCACTGAAGAGGCTACCCACAAGAGATAGAGTGGAGTACCTGGAGGATCGACAGTGCACCTTTTGTCGATAGGGTGTTGGAGTCACAAGAGCATATATTCTTCAAGTGCCCCCTATAGCGGAATTATGGAAGAGGATGAAAGCTTGGCTGCAAATGGGACGGGAGATGTCCACATACTGATGGATGATGAGGGTCTTTAGGAGATATTATCGTGAGAGTAGAATGTTGACAAAGGCTCGTCATCTTGCTGTGTCTTCTATGGTACACCATGTATGGAGGGCTAGAAATAAAAGTTTATTTAGTGAGTGCTAGTTAGATTGTGAGAAGATTTTTAGGAGTGTGTAAATTCATGTATATGGGTCCATGGGAGTATACTCTGATCGGACTCTTTATTAGACATAAGTCACTCCTAATGGCCAATTCTTATACTCTTGGTTAGAACTATAAAATTTACTTATAAAAAAAGTGAAATATTTGAGAAAATACGTAAATACCACAAACAATTAGAACCATACATACATAGTCCTAAAATCTACATAAATGCAAATTAACCCATCTTCTCATGGTCTTTCTAAGTCGATGTTGTTTTCTTCACACTCCCATGCAGATGTTGTTGATACACTCTTATCATGTCCTGCCATGGTGAATTGTCCTCTTGTAGATTTTTAACAATTGTGTAATAATATAGATGGATTCCTTTGAGTGCCTTGGGATAACCAGTAGGGCAAACTCAGAAGGAATAGGATTGTTCAGGAATGGAAATGCTAAGATGAGTGTACTAATAGGTTCCTTAATGCTATATCAAGATTAAGTCTACATCTTTCACACTTCCTCCTATTTTGACTTTAGAGCTAGTCTAGCAAGAAATAGTTTTGTTACAAAAGTTATATTCATATCTGTATAAACTCTTCTTGTCTGTGGTGATATATTCTTGTTTGATGCTGTTGTCTTTCAGTTGTAAACTATCCTAACTTTTTCCATTGTTATCTTATACTGGCTTAGTATCCAAGTAGTCATGCTTATACTGGCACCTATTA
The DNA here is from genome assembly GCF_018446385.1 of Zingiber officinale. Taxonomy (NCBI): domain Eukaryota; kingdom Viridiplantae; phylum Streptophyta; class Magnoliopsida; order Zingiberales; family Zingiberaceae; genus Zingiber; species Zingiber officinale. The sequence goes on along the minus strand of NC_055994.1, from coordinate 89,201,518 downwards.
ATTTTTCGAATTTAGCTGGAAAAAAGAACCTATAATGGTTTACCTGAACTTCATATGAAATAATATGGAGGTGCATAATTGACAACATATATCTTGATATGATAAGGATTATTTGACTTTTGTAAAGTGTTTTTTTTTTTTAATTTCATTTGTTTTTTCTTCCTTCTGAATGGGAGCTTTGGCGCAACAATAAGATTGCTGTCTTATGACCGGGAGGTCACAAGTTTGAATATTAGAAATAGCCTCTTGCAAAAGCAGGATAAGACTGCGTACAGTAGATCCTTCTTTGAAACCTGCATAAACGGGAGCTTCATGCACCGTGCTGCGCTTTTATTTGTTTTTAATTCCTTCTACTCACCGCTTGCATGTTAAATCATAATGTGACAACAGGTGTTGAATTGTCCAAGCAAGCTTTTAGTGAAAGTTGTTGCTTTTATTATTGTACATGTGTTACAATGCTATTTTTTTTTCATATAGAATAGACAAATTTAACTGTACAGATTCTAATCACGCTTTCTTACATTTGGCACAATTATCAGCATGGGAGTGAGGGATGTCTGAGTGAAATATTTGCAAATGTCATGCAATCCTTCCCAAATGATGTATTTAGGTACATACAATAGTAATACATGCCCATATTATTTTTGATATCAATATGTACTCGTTAGCTCGTGTGCAAAAAAGCATAATGATATAAAATTGATTTTTGTCTTTAGCTAATATCTGTCTTCTCAAGGTACATACATTTTGACTTCGACAAAATTTGTGGCCATATACAATTTGAGCGCCTTTCAATCCTTTATAGACAAATAGAAGATTTTCTGAATAAGCATGGGTATGTAGTTTCCTTTAATATCTTAATTTTTTATTTAGAATCAACTTGATCTTCATTTATGCAGACAATGTTTTACTTGTTTAGTATTTTATGGGAATTGGATAATTGAGTTAGTGGTGGAGATTTTTTACAAAATGGTTTAAGAATAGAAAGAAGTTCCACTTATAGTGGGCTCATGGCTACAAGAAAACTCAGAGTCACAAGGTTTCTTGAGTGGAGCACTTGCTTGTTACCTGAAACATCAGTTTAACCATATGGTATTTAGGGACAAAAGTTAGAGCCTTACTTCCTCCTTGAATAATAAATCGTGTCAAATGGTTAAAAACTTAAAACTGGATGTTCTATATTCTATTTAATTTACTTTAATAGTTTAATTTTATATATTTTTTGGGCTTGTGTGGATCCAACAAGATCAGGAAGAATCAAAATTAAAAATCATCAACATAAAACGTGCTATGCTATGATTGATTGCTCATTCAATCTTGAACATGCAACCAAGGGAAACATTCATTCTATTAACAATACCAATTAATGCCCAAATAATATAAACATATTATTCATTAGTTCGATCCAAAGGTAATCATCCAATGCTGTCAATTCTTAGCTTTCTCTTTATCCTGAAAAGCATGTTTTACTTGTATGAATGAGCAAAATATGAATGAAAAAAAGATAATACTCATCTTCTTTCCTTAATTTATCCAGTCACCAGTCTCATGTCAAACTTCTAAACTGGTATTTTCTTCTTACTCAGTTACTTCATTAGCTTGCATCGACCAGTTAGGTTGTTCCAACACCAACCTTGTTCCTCTGATCTATCCTATAAACTTCTCATTTTTGAGAAAGGTTAGGCATTCTATGATCTCGTGATCCTTGACATTGGAGGTCAACACAGTTAAGCTATTGAGGTGCCATTATCCTTGGATTAGAAACAATGTATCCATCTATTTATTTAGGCAGATGGAGAGCAGGGTGGATTACTTAACTAATCAATCTTTTTTATTTATTTACTTGGAATAGAAAGGAGGAAGGCGAAATTAAATTGTCAAAATACTAAAAGCCCCTCATAGCTACCCTTTTGTGTTTGGATTCTGCCCTCCTTTTATCGGTCAGATTAACATATCAACTAAACGATCAAAATTAGATCTAAAGTTGGAAAATGAAAACAGTAGATCTCCAAACACGATTGCTCTCCCTTGAATGGAAATGATATTGAATTAAGGTGTTGGGACAGCTAGTAGATCTCCAAACATGACTGCTGAAGAAACTTTTATTCCGCCTCAGGATGAGACTCATTAATACACTGCTATTACTTAGCCCAACTCTTTCGTTGTTACTGCAAATGATCACTTGTATCCTATGTGGTCCTTTCATTGTTTGGTTTCATTGCTTATATGGTACTCCATTCTAGAATCACACAATGTGGTTTGCATCTTGACTTTCTCAACATTGTTTCCTCACCTACAAGTTGTTGCTTCGCTGCTTGAGATAAAAATTCTTGTCGTTGCTTTGTTTCTTGTTGTTTTTCAGCTTGTTTCTCATCAAGTAATTCCTTAAAAATTTGAGGGACTTGTGAGTATTTTAGGCATCCGACGATGTTGAGATAGCCTTTTGCAAGTTGTTGTTTTGTTCATGTAAGATCTATGTCATGCAATATCATATTATAGTGGTTACACTTCCAATGGTGGTGGTTCTCACATCGTGTAGTGTTTTTCCATGTAGGATCAATAACATGATATTTCAACACCAAAGAAGAAATTTAAAAATTAAAAATATAAAATTGAGAAATATAAAAAATTAAGAAAGTGTGTGAAGTCTTTGGGAGGTAAATATACTAAAAGAGATGACAATCGATATGAGAGGGGAAGTTTATTGGTATATATTGTCCATACTGAGTTTTTAACACTGCCAAATAGATGGATTAGGAATGGCAATGGCGGGTTTGGATCTAATTTCATGCCCTCCCTCTCCATCCTCATTTATTATATCCATTTCCATCCCCATCGCCATCCCCATCCCCATCCCCATCCCCATCAGGTATTCAACTTTATCTCCATTCCCATACCAATCGGAGGATCGGATATCCATCCCCATTAGGGGTGTCAATTCCGATGGGTCAGGTTGGGTTAGAATTTTTTTATAAAAAAATCCAACCCGAACCTGAATACAACCCGAAACCACTAAATCTGAACCCGAATCCGCCCCGAATAACCCCATTAAAAATGACTTTTTTTTGGCTATTTTCCAATAATTCTTCACTTTTATCTCAATACTCCATCATTATCATACTAACATTGATATTGATATAAATAAAAGTATCTTAATTTTTAAAATAAAATTTGATTTAACCCCCAAAAAATCCACTAAAACTTAAATTCGGGTCAACCCGAAAACCCTCCAACTCGAACCTGATTTTTTTGGTCGTCGGGTTAGGTTCATTTTTGACACCCCTAATCCCCATCCCCATGCCTATTAGAAGATCGAATATCCTCTATACTAATTTGTAATTTATCTTACTTGTTTCTCATTTGATAACCAAACCATTTTCAAAAATCAACAACATTTTTTTGTTTGGATTTGAGAAAAAAATATTTCTTTAATATATATATATAATTTAATTGGGTATTTGGGTTGAGTATGGGTAGGATTTTATCATATCCACCTCCATACCCAATTCCGAAAATCCTCATACCTAATTATCTGATCGGGTCCAAAAAAAAATCTCTCCATACCCTTCTCCATTCGAGTAAAATATTGGATCCTCCATTGGGTTTGGAGAAAATTGTCATCCTTAAGATGGACCTTGCCCAAAATGGTGGTCTATTGCTACATGCCAATAAATACGAGCCATGCCTAGTGGCGTGGAATATTTCAAACTGAAGGTTGATAGGAAACGTGGTCTTGAAGACATTAGAGAAGTGAATAGTGATGTCGTATATATATGGGATCCATAGTATTATTTTGTTGTACTAAACTTTTTCATTATACCAAGCACACAATATGCTGTATGATATAGACATGTAGTGTAGGTTTCCACAGACATGTACTGGTCTGTCTCTCAATCAGTGCCTATATCATGTTCATATAGCTTTAATGGAAACTGGCCTACTGATGTTAATAAATGAATACTCTGTTGTTTTTTTAGGTACTTCCGAACGAATGACAATGGTTTAAAAGTTGCACTTCAGACAGGAATTGTGAGAACCAATTGTGTTGACTGCTTAGATCGAACAAATGTTACACAAGTGAGTTCATTTTAATTATTCAACAGATTTTTATTTTTTTTTATTTGGTTGGTTTATGCACTCTAAACTTACCAAAGGCAGAGTTAAGTTTATTAAAACAAGTAAAACAGTTATTATCAATTATTCTACTCATTTGTTCCTTTTGAATTATTATATTTATTAGTAAATAGAATCTGTCCTTGTAATAACTCATTATGTAATGTTTTTTTTTAAATGTGAACTTAAATGAGTATTTAATTTGAATCTATAAGCAGATGGAATTTGGAAATTAGAGCATGGAACTTCGGCAAGATAAAATAGCATCCGTGAAACTATTGAACCACATTTACGTTATACCAAAGTAGCTAAACTATTGCAGGCTAGCACTTCGGCTTTTTTTTTTTTTTTTTGCCACTAAGTAGCTAAACTATTAAACTATATTTATGTTGAAACTTAGAAGTTGGTAGCTAAACTATTAAACTATATTTATGTTCCAATTTAGAAGTTTTGGCATCATTGTTAGTAGTGGCATCATTGTTCGTAGTTAGTGCTGTATTTCAACTTGAGCATATCAGTTCAAGTAATGTCTTTAAATCTAAGTTTTTCATTGCTCTCACCACTCTTGTTTGCATCCACTTCCAAAATTTTTATGATGTCCATTTTAAATTTTTCAACAAAATGTCCATTAAGAATGCTTGACCAAGTCTATTTTTTATTTCATCAACTTTTCATTCATTTTCTTTTATCTTTATGTGTTAGAGATGCATCTTTCCTCTATTGTTCTATTTCTTTGCTGTCATATTCAAACTGATAGGGCAATATGAACTCTACTTAGTTACCTTTGATTTACTATGCACGCTTCTTTTAGGTCCTAAGCCAAGCAAGTTGAATAAGAAACAGCCTTTTCAACTGCTTTTCTTGTCCCGAATTCCAAGTTATGTCAAGGCTTTATGCTTAAAGATATTACATTATGTGATTTAATTCAGCATATTTTCCAAAAGGAATGATTCCAAATCAATTATTGTAACACTTTATTTATTTTGCATTGTATTTTCTCTTGAAATGCTGGGAGTCTTCATTATTTATTCTTTTCAGAAGTAAAGATATTTTTATTATGACATGTTTTGATACAATATTTTTTGTTTGAGTCTTGCTAATTTCAAATGGGAACTTTATTTTGTTTTCTTTAGTTGTTTCTTTTAGCATGTTCAAGGTTATTTTTTTCCTAAAAGTGTTGTTCACTACTAGATGATATTGCCTTGTAATTACAGAGCATGATTGGCCGAAAAATGCTGGAAAGCCAACTCAGGAGAATTGGTCTTTTTGGTCCTGACGACACAATTAGTGTTTATCCAGATCTCGATGCAAATTATAAAATTTGTGAGTTTCTGAAAGCTTTGTGCTTTTTTCTAGACAGTTGCTAATACTGTAATTACTACTTCCAGTATGGGCTAATCATGGAGATGCAATTAGCATACAGTATTCTGGAACTCCTGCATTGAAAGGAGATTTTGTGAGGTGAAATGCTCTAAACAATTATTAATCTTTTACCAGTTTTATTTCAACTATGAGGATGGATGTTTTCATGTTTGTAGTATTTTTGTGTGCCAAATTTGCTTAGTTCAATTAGTATTTTATTGCTCCAACTAATTATTGACTATAGCAACACAACTTGATAGGAATCTTAAAGCGAAGAACTGTTTAGTATTTAATTTTTAAGATTCATTACTGAGTTATGTACTTACTCCATAACAATATTTCAAACTAGTTTTGGAATGGTTACCAATACTTTGCTTGTCCTACTTCATCAAAGTTGATCCATCCTTGCTATCTAATTTGACTATTGATTAGAGGATTTAATATTGCAGGGATAATCAAGCCATCAAACTATTTCTGATTGACTTTCAATCATGGTTTAAAACCTCGACCCGTATCGAGGTTTCAATCCTGAAATGGAATGATACAGTTTTGATACTATATCGCGTCTGCCGATATGATTTCACTATTTTTAAATATAAAATATATTAATTAAAAATTTAAATAATCTAAATATTTAAAAATAAAAAGTATAAAAAATAAAACATATATATATGTGAAAATATATGATACAGACCGTTCACTGTAGAACGGTCCGCAACAAATTTTTCAAGGCACCTGGAATTAATCCAATTGCCTCGATTCATTTTTTTAAATTTTTAATCGGGGCGCCTGAATTTGATCCAGGCACTCAGTTTTTTTTAAAAAAAATCATAAATTTCTTAAAACATCCCAAATACATATATTATATCTCACGAGCACATAAAATTATTTATCTTGAATACTATAACCCAAGAGGGAAGCCTGAACCCTAGAGAAAAATCATATTAGCTTAAACCAATTATAATCCAATCCTTAAATTTTAAAATCTTAAACCCTAAATGCATATAATATACCCTGTAAGCATCTAAAATTTTTAATCTTGAACACTATAACCCAAAAGGGAAGCCTGAACCCTAAAGGAAAAATCCTATTGACTCAATTCCGTTATAACCCAACTCCTAAATTCTAAAATTTTGAATCCTAAATACGTATGATATACCCCAAAACAAAAAAAAAAATTAAAAAAAAAACTTAAGAGAAGAATCCATGCACATAGATTCATTCTAGGCACCTAGACTCATTCACACACGGACGCGTGGATCAATTCCAGGCGCCTTGAGTTCAGTCCGACAAGTCCGCAGGATAAGATTCGCAGGATATATATATATATATGTATATATAGGATAGTTCTATTAGGCTTTAATTAACCCATTCTAAATTATCTCAATCGAGTTGATTAGTCTTATTCACTTAAGTTTTTAATTAAACTCTAACTCCCTCATGTCCCGCCATGTTCTACGACTCTCCCGGGATTGCGCGACGCCTCAGGAGGCGTGCCGAGCTCACGTGACGCTTCTGGAGACATTGTCGGGCTCACACGACTCTTCTAGAGGCCTCGCCGGGCTCACGCGACATGTTCGGGCACGTCACACTCTTATTCCATTGTGTTCCTCGATGCTCCTGGGCTTGATCGACGTGTTTGAAGGCGTCATCGGGCTCACACGAAGTGTCTGGAAGCGTCATAGAGCTCGCGTATCGCGGGGCTCGTGCAACACTTCTGGACGCGTCTGCGGGCCTCGGGGCGTGCAGGCACCGAAGGAGTGTCTGTGCCAGTCCGCTGGCAAGACGAAAAGTTTCACTTGTATAGGACGAAATGGTTCACATTTTAATTAACGCTTCCAACTATTTATTGGAAATTGATGTATGTATTTCATGCATAGTTTTTGGTATTGTTTTGCATTCATTTTGTTTCATCACATGAGCATATTTTGCACATTTTTATCTTTTTGTATTGTTTTTACTTTTTTTAGTTCAGAAATTGCACTTTCCACCTTTTATTGATAGGACATGAAAATCTTGACGTTTGGAACAAATTGGAGGCAAAAAGCCAAAGAAATACGCATTACAAGATGATCTATGGCCATCCCGTGCTGTCCAATACGACCGTGGATCATTCGAGAAGAAGAAGCAGTCAAAAAGCATCAAATTGGAGCGTCTAGAGTGGAACATAGCCAAGCCGTGTTGGCTGACACAGCCATGTTCTTCGCTGCCCCATGATGAAACATGCGCATACAACAAACCAAATTTCTAAGGAGCATAACTTTTGACTCAAGATGAATCACGGGGCCCACAACCTATCAAATCGAAGCTGATTTCGAGATCTACAAGTTGGTTATAGGGTTGGACCCATAAAAACCTATTTTTATGCCCTAAAAACGTTGTTTTCATGGCAGTTGTGGGGGCTCTCCCTATTTTTATGGAAATTTGGAAAGTGCCCTAATATTTTAGGATGGTTTGTTATTTTTGATATCCTTGGAGGCTATAAAAGGACCAATGGGGGCATCTATTGGAGACATCAAGGGATTAAGGGGTTCTCCCCTCCCTAGGAGGGAGGGTTTCCAGGTTGACGCAATCTGTACCTACATGGGTGGTTGTTCCATTAAGTCTTGGGGTCAATTTCCAGCGGATACAAAATGTCTTGTTGGGTGTTTGACCTCCCCAATGCAAAGGGCCCTTGTGCTAGGGCAAATGCCCCCGTGATTTATCCCTAGGGATGTAAACGAGCCGAACCGAGTCGAACAATATTAGGCTCGAGCTCGGCTCGTTTAAGTTATATTCGGGCTCGAGCTCGGCTCGAGCTCAAATCGAGCTTTTATCACAAGGCTCGAGCTCGGCTCGTTTTAGAATTATCAAGCTCGCGAACAGTTCGAGCTCGGCTCGTTATTAGCTCTATTATCAAAATTAACGAGCCTAACTCGTTAAGCAAGCTTGGGCTCGTTTAGAGCTTGTTTTTGGCTCGTTTTAGAGCTCGTTTTTTGGCTCATTTTAAAGCTCATTTTAATGCTCGTTTTAGAGCTCATTTTTTTGGCTCGTTTTAGAGCTCGTTTTTTGACTCGTTTTAAGGCTCGTTTTTTTGGCTCGCGAGCCTATAAACGAACATGTTCGCAAGCTCACGAGCCGAATATCCTTAAGCTCGAGCTCGGCTCGATAAAACTGTCGAGCTCGAGCTCGGCTCGAGAAAATAAACGAGCGAACTCGAACGAGTTTTTTACCGAATCGAGCTCCGAATAGCTCGCGAACCGTTTGGTTCATTTACATCCCTATTTATCCCCTTGGGTTCGCCCTGTGGACCGCTAAGGTGACGCCTTCATCTTTTGCTCCAATAGGTAGGAATCACCATGCCATGACTTGGACAATACATATCATTTTAGCATGTAATTACCAACCATGTTTCATTTTCACAATGCATGCAAACAAGATTTGTTTCTCTGTCTTGTAATGTAAACTTTTTCTTGAAGAGATATGACCCAAACATATAGCACCTATAATTGCAAGAATAGAAATTTTTAATTTTCTCACTAATAGAGCTATTATTCTCCTTTAATTACTATATGGTACATTCCTTCCACCTCACCAACTTTTTAGGGTCGTTGCCATCATTTAAAATACCAGACTCCCCAATGAATTTACTGGGGTTTGTAGGGGCCTAGGGGGGCAAAGCAGGAGAGGGTGATGTGGGGGCAATGCTCTTATTGCTAGAACAAATTTGTTTATTTCAATTCAAATCTAAATTAGTCGTCTGGTTTATATTTTAAATTTTAAATTCTTATTATTATAAATTACATCATAGTTACAAATATCAACAAAGGAATCAAGATTTGCTTTCCTCACTTGAAATTGATGTATGAGTATCCGACATGGATGTATATTCCATCGTAAAAGTTGCTACATGTGCTCAATGGGGTTGTTAAGTGCCATCTCAGAGTGTTATGTTGGGTGCTAGTGTTTGACACCGCTACATATGGGATAAACAAAGATCCAAGTAATAGATAGATGAATAATACTCACTGAATATTGCTTATGCTTGGTATGCCAAAGGTGTTGAGTTTTAATTCACATTATCCCTTATGCTTTTAGTCTCACATTATTAAGTCAAGAAGGTTGGAAGGCCTTATATATGGAGTCCTTCCATCCATGCTTAGAAATGTTAAGGGGACTTACACGCATGCGCGGGCTGAGCCCAAATCAGGTGGTTTTGGGGGTTCGAGCCGAAAATCCATAAACCGGACACGACGCACGCGATCATCGCGGCAGGGGGGTGCAAATCCCCAGCTCCTGGTCTGTTTTTGCCAGTTTTGTTGGTCCGGTTTGGTTCTGGACCTCGCACCTGGGGTTCGGAGTGATTTGAGAAGGAGCAGAGGAAGTGTATTTATACACTTGAAGCAGCGCACCCGCGCGTGAGATGAGGAAGCAGAAGGAAAGCGTGCGTCGCTTCCACTGCGCTGCTTCAAGTGTATAAATACACTTCCTCTGCTCCTTCTCAAATCACTCCGAAAAAAGCAAAGCATTCCTCTGCTCTCTGCTTTCTTCTTCTTCTTCTTCTTTCCAAGTTCCGAGGCTTGGAGTGCACCTACGGGGATTTTGCCGGAGAGCCTCTACACCGTGGGCGGCAATAAATTCTCTAAAGACAGTCGGCAAGCCCGACGCTTACTCTTATTACCGTTTATTGCATGCTTGTCATTTATTGGTGCAATTATAGATTACTGTGTTAGCATAATCATATCACACAAATTCTTAACCTTACTCTTATTACCGTTTATTGCATGATTGTCATTTATTGGTGCAATTATAGATTACTGTGTTAGTGTAATCATATCACAACAAAAGGTCCACTTAGAATTACTGCCCGTGCTGGGCAGTTTGTGCAAGATTTTCTTTGGTCGACACTCCCTTCTTGTTTTTCTTGTTGTTCTTTGATGTAAAATATTTATTGAAGCCTGTTTTTCAGAGTTTGATGATTATTACTTAGATCCTCTACTTACTTTATAGTAAATATTTGATGCATTTTTTTTCCTTTCATGTTTCTTTAGTTTTCAGAATCGCCTATTATCATGTTTTGCATTGACATCATCTTTCTATAGAACTCTTTGCATTAAACTTAGCGTGGCGTGCTTATGTCCAACACCATATGCATGCTACTACATTCGTGTCTAGCATATTAATTACTTACTCTTATTTGATTTTTCCAGATATGGAACACGAACATTTCAAGGAATTGCAAATGATGGATGGAATGCTATTGCTCGTTATTATTTGAACAACTTTGCTGATGGAACAAAACAAGTATGGTCGAGTTGCAATTGTTTATCTATAATTCATTTGATGGCTAGATTTCTAATTTAAGCACTTGTTGAACATCCTTTGATTGAAATCCTTTAGTTCCTTTAATATTTCATGATTTGCCACACATATATATCTAATGGCCTCCCCACGTGAGAGGCGTCCACGTGTGTCGCCCAGACAGTCCATGCAGGTTAACATAACTATATATATATATATATATATATATATATATATATATATATAGTTATGATTATTGTCGCTCTTTACCTTCTCAAAAGAAAATTATACTGAAAAAAATCTCAAAGAAGGAAGTAGTTTGTGGTCGGGGGCATCTGGTTTCATAGGCAGGGCGTGTTCTCAACACTTTAGCCGTGAAAATCTTAGAAGGGAAAAACATTTGGTTTAGGCTATAGAAAAGCAAAGTATAATATAATTTCATTACTATAAGAAAAAGAGAGTAATTCTCACATTCCTGCAACTGTGAATGTGCTGAAAAAAAATGGAAGTCTATTTACTAGATCAAACAATGAATAATATAATAGAATTTTTGTTACTATATTTAACAGATAAAATAATAAATAATACAATAGAATTTTTGTCAAACAATAAATCAGAAGATCAACATGCCTCTTAGCTTGTTAGGGAACATTTTTTAAGAAGTCAATAGCAAAGGGCATTGATATTAAATGTACATTTCTTAATGGTAGGATTCTAGGTCCCATTTATGGAAAAAACTTAATTACCAACTTTTATATATATTACTAACTTTCAAACTCCCTGATTAAAAGTGATCCCAAAGTTTAGGCTGGTGGTGTAAAATTGTTATACACCAAGGGATAACATTAATTGCTTTCGGGTGAGAAGTGTGTGCCCAATCGAAGCAAGTTATTGAATATAATAAAAATAATGATAAATATTTGGATCAGTGAAACAAAGAAACTACTATATATAATAATACCTTAAAACCTATCCTAGTTGACAAACAAAATTCAAGATCAATTTAGTTCACTTTTAGTTCAGCTATAAAATCTCCAATTTAAATCCAATTTTTGAGTCTTGTTCGAGCCTGAGCCTGAGCCTGAGCCTGAAGTGAGATTAGATTGATTCCCACATAACCATGATATCAACTGGCAATTGTAACACCCAACTGATTCTGAAGCTAGTTACCATCCATAAAAAATATGAATGATCATTTTCCATAGAGTAGTTCAATAAAATTAGGCCAAAGTCCAGCAGCTTTTGTGGAACCAAAAATGTAGCAAGCGATGTCAATGACGCTTTGATACCTTATCCTTTGTTTTTTTGTGGCCATATGTTACCGATGTTTTATAAAGTTGATGATTTATATGCTAAATCTGAACTAGATATTTTCTGTTGCTTTTACCATTAGAGAACAGGATTGTCCTTCAGTGACTGAAAGTTTTTCATTCCTTTAGGTTATCTTTGTATGTCTTATGGTAGTGGAATGTTTTATATTTCACTAATGTTTTTCTTGTTACATGTACTGTTATGTTTGGAGGTCTTCATACTATTATTAATCCAATCAATTATTACTTATTCATGGCGCTCCATTTTATGAGATAATACTTTTTTTTTTTTTTTTTTTTTGTCTTTTTGGCTTACAAGGACACAATAGATTTGCTCCAAGGGCACTACATTGTGTCTGCCAATCAAGATTTGAATTCTTCCACTAAAGCAGGAGTCTTAGAGACAAATGCGGTAGGTTAAGACATATTGAATTATTTTACATATTTTTTATCCACTGCATTTCCTATAAATTTTAAGAATTAAAAATGACTAATATAATAAGAGTATATGAAGTATTCCTTGTCTTAACTAATGATATTTAGAGAAAATAAAAGAGAAATAAGATTATGAAACTGAAATACAGCCTTTGTAAATATTTATGTGCTAAACTTATTATATCTAAAATATCAAACTAAGACATCAAAATTAATAAGAGGAATAGAAACAAATTAGTTTGAAAATCTACCTACTCTCATTTACAAAGTTTTTTTTGACCTGAAAATAATATAGATAGAACATTTTGTTAGAAAGAAATTAAGAAAATCCTCCAATAGTCACAGTTTAGAATGTTATTATTTGAAAAGTCTCATTGTAAAGAACTATTCAATCAAAGAAATCTTAATAACTATATCTCTCTATCTCTCTTATTTGGATGAAAATTGAAGCTTGAATTCAATTTTTCCCATGATATAGAAACCTAATTTTTTTTAGAAATATTGTCATTTGTAGTCCTTCCGATCGACCTTGGCACTGGTGTTGTGTGGGATCATTTTTGCATACCTGTTTCTTCAACAAGGTGAGATTTGTAATTGTAGTATCTGAAACTTTTGTGATAGCTTAAATAAAACATTTATTTTTTTTATCTTTACAAGCTAATATCTTAGCAAACTTTAGATTCTTGTATTTTTTTTAACATTTATATCAATTAGATTATCTCCATAATCAAAATATTTTGCATCCCTTCAACATTGTGGTTTAGGTTGGAGACCTCGAGTTCCCTGAATAGCGAAACTTTATCATTGTTTGCTTTGCTTGAATATAATAAAAATTTCTTCTGATCTTTCAGTTGTTGACTTGTAATTTCTTTGGCAGCCCAAAACAATTCTTCAGATCTATTTCTTTCACTTATTTGGGCTGGCTCGAGTCTAGGAATTGCAGCATTCCTTCGAGTCAATGGTCGAGTTTTCACCAACAGGCCCCGGTCTTACAGATCAGGCCTTGGTTTTACAAATCAAGGCACTAAAGAGGATCTTCTTGAATAGTGTAGTATTTCTTTTTTTCTATTTGAGTTGGAAGTTTTGGGTGTATTTTTTATCTCAATATCTTCACCTGCAATGACTTTGAATTCAGCTTGTATTGTTTTCTTTTCATCTCTTCAGCAAATTAATATTAGGAGCAAAAATTTGAATTTCTTATATCTGAATAACCACTAAATTCAACATTGGTTTGCATTCTACAACCCACTTTCTTTGAAAGCTCGATCCCAAATATTAAAACAATACTTAATCTTATAAGTAGCTATGTATTAATCAACTAAAATGACCCAAATATCATAGATTCATAATCTCTCTCTCAGTATCGGTCTAGAAAATTATCTAGAGAAATGCTATCATGGATTCATCCCCAGATTGCTCCAACAGTTATGAGATGGTTGTAATGACAACTTCCTCTTAACTCCGACATTAAGGTTTAAAAATGCTTTTTGCCCTTTTCTTTGGTTAAACACTTTTCTTACCCTTGCACTCATAGTATTCAATTAGTGGTTGATATTGTACTATAAAAATAGTAAAACTCCCGTTGGGGTTCCAAGCGAGCATTTAGTCAATGTTCCTTGCTAGATAAAAAAAAAAAAAAAAAAAAAAAATCGCAAAGTACAAGTCTAATTATTTGGTTTTCTTTAGAGTTACACACACTTCTTTTATCAATCAAATTTTATATTAATTAGTCAATATGCTATAATTTATAAAATATTATAATTGGTAACTACATAGAGATCAAAAAAGATAAAGAAAAAACTATATCTGGAATATATATATGAGATTGTAAAGGAATCATTATGAGTTATCTAAACATTGTATCTTGAACTTCAATTAATGACTTTAACAAAGTAGTAGAAGTTTTTTTTTCGTTGTTGATGGCATCGATGCTCATTTTCTTTTAACAAAGAAGGAAACAGATTTAATTATTTGCATGACGTCATTGTTTGGCTTCCGATTAGCATACAAACCTTTTCTCTGGAAAAGCAACTCTCGTCTCTAATTCTAAGAATAAAATTCTCCTCAACTATTCTAAAAAGTTAAATCTTAAATTACCGTAGGGAGAACGCATCATGAGAAAACAAAAATGGATAAAAACATTAAAAAATAAACATGAAAAAATAATTAATAATCAAGTCCAACTAGATGAGATGGATTATACATATCCTTCTATATTTTTAAACCCTATTTACTACTATATCCTATTATACATATCCTTCTATATTTATACTAGCTATCTGGTCGGCCCGTCGACTTAGCTGAATTTCGTACACACTTAATCAAGTGGTTAGATCACAACATAACCTAACTTAACTAAGGTGTCATCCATCAAAACCCGAGTTAGACCATTAGTGCAAACCATACTAATAATAAGTCCAAATGGGTCATAGTTGACTGGACACTTGGCAGTCGAAAGTCTAACAGGGAGTTGACATGAGATGATAAGTCAAAGTGGGTCATGGTTGATCGGATACTTGGCTATCAAAAGTCGAACAAGGAATTGACATGAGATGATAAGTCTAAATGGGTCACAAACTAGATACTTGATGTGCGAAGGAAAATCCAAATGAGTCATGAAGGACATGACATTTGGCATGAGAAGTGAAGTCCAAATTAATTAAGGTTGACCAGACACTTGACATAATATGAATAAAATCTAAGTGGATTATGGAGCATTAAACACTTGGCATGTGGATAGAAGTCCTGACAAGTGAAGGATGACCGGATGCTAGACCCGTGAAGTCCCGACAAGTCAATATTGACCAGATGCTGGGTGATTCTACTTGAGAACGAAGATGTTTGACTTGCCAATAATGCACTGTCTTTATTGGTTGTTAGGAGAGTGGCATGGCTTCCGTTCTGTGATGAAGAATATTGACAGAAAACGAGTAAGAATGACACCTAGGGAAGTCCCTGGCGAGGCCACTCCGACACTCAACTTTTGGTGGAAAAGAAAGTAGTTGCTAGAAATTATGGTTCTGAAAGTCATATACGCTTACCTTTGCTTATGAGAGTCGACTATCTTTTATAGGATCAGAACTCTCCGCAACGTTCTTCCTGTACCTCTTCATTTCCAGCTATCGTGGCCACATTCCTCAAAATAAATGACCATTACGACCGATTTATGTCGGGTTGAATAGCTACATTTTCTGTCTTTCTTGCGATAATGGTTGCATTAGAAGAATAATGATTCATTTCTTTAATCTTGACAGCTGGGGCTGTTGCAGCTTAGTTTGAGAAAGCCTAAAACGTGAGTCGAGAGTCAGGAATTGGTTGTAGCCGAGAGTCGGGAGTAGTCGGGAGTTGGGAGTAGCAGGGAGTCGGGAGTAGCCGGGAATTGTCCCTTGTTGACCACACCTGCCATCCAGGTTCAATTATTGACCTTCTTGGCCATGTGACCCTTGGGAAATATCCCTACATCACTAATCCTCCCTTTAAGTCTAGTTGAAGGAGGTGCAAGTCCGATTGACTGGACTGCAACATTATGTGACTAGGTCTTGGTTTGGTTCGTTGTATACATGGACAAGAAGAAAATATTTAACGTATCTTTAATGAGATCCTTGCTTTAATTATTAACACACCTCATAAATTCTAGACATGCATTATCATCCTTACCTTCTTCTCCCAAAGAATACCCTTATTTCTAAGGTTGTATCAAATTAATATGGTGTGACCTTTAGCGAAGAGGAATGACCGCCTATCTCCAGCATAATGATTATTCCATTCTCTTAGTGTGAGCTCTATCAAGCGACTAATAATATTTCCCTACTCCTTCCCTGATCCTGATCCAAGTGTTCCGATTAAACACTACCTTGTATAAGTATGGTGGAAAGACCCTTATCATTTTATGCAACCCTGTTCTTGTGTCCGCCGACCTTCATCTTTGCTCCCACTTCAAGTTCCTTACATTTTCATACTAGAGTAAGTTCCTAACTTTTCCTGTTGTTTGAACACTCACCGATCTACCTTTAGTTCTCTATTATCGCTTTAGCTTTGATTTTTGTGATGGTGGCAAGGTCTTCCTCCTCGTCTATTCCTTGATACCAATCCATAGAGTCTAGTTTTAGTAGCACCTCCTTAGTTCACCTAAGGACCACCTAGGGGATTTCGAATAACCACATCCAGATACTTCCTAATGGTAATGATCGTCCAAATCGTCCACCTCTGGGATACGTCACCTTCTTCCATAGTCACGTGATAACGGACTATGTTTTCCTGTTCATCCTTTTTTCTCCGAAATATCATAATATTTTCGCATTCCTTTGTCCCAATTAGGGCCTAACTCCTTCCGCATTTTGACTAGGATAGTTATTTTGTTCCGTCTATATCACCTCCCTTTGAGTGCTCTCATTTTTCATTATTTCTTTTACCCCAAGAAGATGGAAGATAAGGTATTTTTCTCCTCCTCCTGAGTGGTCATGGTTTGCTTAAGAACCTCCCCACTTCTCATAAAGGGTGGAAACATCATTTTTTCTTCATTCAGCCTTCCATTTCAGTGTCTTGGCCAAGTTGTTGGCAACAGGATTTACTTGCACCTCCCTCTGTAAAAGATAATCACTTGGTGTGAGGCTACTTTCGTGCTTCTAAGCATCTTTAGAATATGAAGTTTGACAACACTTTTTTACTCGAGGAGGGATGTTTCATATGTTCAGACTGAGCTCTTTTCCAACTACTCTTTGACTATCTTTTGGTGCCATCTTACCCCTTTCCTTGAATCTTATTTTCTAACTAAAAATATTTTTTTATTGTTGCTTCCACCATGTTGAAGGCTGCCTTTGATAGTGCCCTCAAAATGATTAACGTTGAATTAGAGGCACGGGGTGCCGAGATTGTTGATCTGACTAGGGCAGAGATAACTGCAGATGCCGCGCTTGCTCTAGCACCTGTCACCACAATTGCCCCTCCCTTATCTCTAGTGGAGGCTACTCTAGCCCCCCCAAAGGGGATACCTTTTTCCCTACGGCCATCCTACGAGAGGCGATTCTCGCTCTTGCAATTCTTGCTCCAGCATTATTTGTAGGATCATAAGGAATTTAGATATCTCCACAATTGCATGATATTCTCCACTTTGGGCATAAACCCTCATGATTTTGCTCTTGGGATCTACCCAAAATGCCTCATACCAATGGAGATATCTTTTCTCTTATAAACTCATGATATTTCTCATGCGTTTTCAATGTGGGACTATATTTGTAACCTTGCAGCCCCAACAATCCCCCCTTAAACAAAGGACCACAGGCTTCCCACGTCCGATCCTCGACCCACTAGGTCTTCCTGCCCCTCAGTCCACCCGACCTACTAGGACTTCCTTACCTAGTCGCAACTAGGGCTTCCTGCCTGGTGTCTGGTCCTCTTGATCCAAACATAGGAGCCCACATTTTCTTTGTTCGAGGTCAATATTGTACTCATATGGCTCAATCAAACCTAGCTCTTGTGCACAGTCGGCGGTTAAACCTTCTGGTAGTCCGAGCTCTGATACTAATTGTAGGATCATGAGGAATTTAGATATCTCCATAATTACATGATATTATCCACTTTTGGCCTAAGCCCTCATGGTTTTACTCTTGGGTTATATCCAAAAGGTCTCATACCAATGGAAATATCTTTTTTCTTATAAACCCATGATTTTCCCATGCGTTTTCAATATGGGACTATGTTTGCAACCTTGCAACCCCAACATTATTTGGAGAGTTTAGGACCACTCTTCGCATAACTCGAAAGAGACGTCACTCCCTGTGGATCGCTCACCAATCTTCTACACCAGCTCAGGCCATGTCGTCGTCTCACTCCAAGACTTCTTGAGTAGAGGCTTTACCCTTAGGTCCTACGACCTTGGCGATGCAGCCTAGGCTTGCTCCTACCAGAGACTCCACAGGCATCTGTACTTCACCACCAATGACTAATATTGCCTCCAAGGCCTCCACTCTGATGTCATTTCGGTGGGTAGATCCAGGTGCTAGTACCTCTCACCCTCCTGTCGGGCCCTCTGTTTCCTCCGTACACTAGGGTGCTAGCCTTAGTGGAGTGAAGGCCTCCCCAAGACCTCAAGGCCTCGAGGATTTTCAATGGAGTTGGAGGAGAACCCCGACACTGCTTTGTCCAAAATTCATCGACATCGATCAAACCTCGCCAATGGAAAGGCGAATAGCTTATGGGCTCAGCATGAAGCGAGCTAACGATAAGTACAAGTTGACACCCTTGAGACTCAAGCTAAGGAGTTGAAGCTAGGGAAGAGGAGGAAACGAAGAGAGATAAAGAATCTGAAGCTCCTGGTGGCAAAATAACAAGCCAAATTGGTGGCAGTGATGACGGATGTCAACATTGCCAAGGAGGGGTTGGAGGTCTGCTAAATGAAACTTAATCTCCAAGAGGTGGAACTGGCTACCACTCAGGAAGAGGCAAAATCTAATAAAGTGTGGTTGAGGACCACTTGCGCGAGTTGGAATCGGCCCGTAGTGAAGTAGAGACAACCCTAGCTAGAGTTGAGGGCAAGCTACGAGGAGCCCTAGAGTCTACACATCAAGCAACACAAGCTGCCTAGGCGATAATCGAAAAGTAGCTTCTCAAGATAAATACCTCCCGCTCTAAAGCCAAAATCCATTAGATGAAAATTGCTACTTTGACAATCTCCCAGGCAGAGCTGCAGACCACCCTTAAGGCTCAACAAGATCAATCAACCCACCTAACTGCTGAGCTGCAAGAGTACCGTGGCATCGAGGTCGAGCGCTAGTCTTTAAAGAAGAAGGAATTCCTCAAGTTTGAGGAGTTCTATGACATGATCAAGACCTGCCTAGTGCGAATGGTATAACATGGTGTGGATGAAATCTTAAAACATCTACAAGAATCTGGCCATCTTCCTGTCGACCGACAATTTCTACTTATCCAGTTCTCTAGAATCTCTGACAGCATTCCCGAGGGGGACATGGTTGACTTTACATAACTTTTGCTCTTCGATATATTCACTTTGTAACTAATATTTTACATGTATATTTGACTCTGAAGGCGTGTTTGGTTGGAGGTTATCGTTGATAACCTTGGTAGGTTATCAACAACAACCTTATTTAATTTAAGTAATCAGTGATTCTCGATAATGCAACATTCTCTCCACATCAGCAATCAAGAAATATAATTCAGAATAAAAAAAACCTTGGAAATATTAAGTTTTTCATGACTCTGGGGTTATCAATATTTTTTTTCAAAAAATTACCCTCTGAGACTAGCAAGAGGTGAGCAAGAGCAAGCAGCGATTGCAGAGAAACACCAGCAACTGCGAAGCAACAGTGGTAGCTAGCAATGACGACGACAACAAACAAGCGGCGATGGCAAACAACAGTGATTGTGAGCAGGCGACGACAATGAGCAGGCAGTGACTACGGAGCAATGGTGGTGACAACGAGCAGGCGGCGATAGTGAGCAGGCAGTGACTATGAAGCAACAGCGGTTGAGGCTAACCATCGTCAGGATGGAGATGGTGTCGGATGTTAACGGAGGAGGCGACGTATCGGTGGCTTGCGGAGGAAGTAGCACCAATAATTACATGGGAAAAGATGTCGACACATTAAAAAATCGAGAGAGGGAGAAGCACGGTAAAAAGTGAAAAGAATTAAAAAATTTAATCACATATCAAAATTTATTTTAATAATATTTTAAAATATATATAAATTTATTTTAAATTTTAAAAATTATAAATCAATTATATTTATTATATATATTATCAACTTATTAAATAATATTATAATAATAGTAATAATTATTAATTTAATTTATTCTAAAATATTTATCATGTGATTTAACAAGGGTAATATAGTAAATATAAAATTAGATTATAGCATTACTTAGATTTAATCAAACAAGATTAGGATTATGTTTTATTCCCTATAAATTTGGTTATGTGATTAGCTGGTAATTACATAATTAAGGTTATGTACGATAACTTAAATCAAACGCATCCTGAAGGTTTCTCAATCCTCTTCCGAGTTGGTATTAAGAATTTTGGCGCTTCCATCACTTCTTCATGTTTTGTTTAATTCTTAGGCTATCCACAATGAGATGAATTGTGCGTCGATCCAAATGTCACATCTCAATACGCCTCAGTGGGTATCCTTTATAATATCATAAGAGGGATTTCAACCCTGATTGTGTCTGAGTTAGAGAAGTTTGGACCATATAAAGGATGTTGGCGATATGATATATACTTGACCCCTTAGGAAGGGGTGAGGTTGATACCTCAGCCGGAGAGATCTCTGTTAGGATAAGAGTTGAAATTGTCAACTTCAATAAAGCCTATTAATTAGGATCTAGTTTGATCTTTACCCTACGTGGATTGCTTTCTAAAATATTATCTCATTGTAAGGCTATATAAAGACAATGGTCTATTGATTTTTTTTAGTGAAAAAAGGAGTTTTTCATCTCTAACATCTGGTATCAGAGCCAAGTTCGTTGTTTCTTTTTTTTTTTTCACCTCTTCCTTCGAAGTTCCTTTCTTTCTCATGAGCAGAGAAAGTATATCTTTGGGTTCGTTGTTCTTGATCCGAGTGGTGTTGCTGCCTGGAGTTCGAGCAAAGGAGGGTTCACTAAAGGAAGCGTCGAACTCAACAGTCTCAAGGAGACAACAACATCTACGGCAACCTCGAAACTGACCAGCGCAAAGTTTCTTGAAGGATGACTGATAATTTTGTTCAACCTGCAATTCCTAAATTTGATGGATATTATGATCATTGGTCTATACTTATGGAAAATTTCCTACGCTCAAAAGAATATTGGAGTTTGGTGGAAACTGGAATTCCTGTCGCAGTAGAAGGAGTGGAGCTTACTGAAGCACAAGGAAAATTATTTGCAGACCAGAAGCTAAAAGATTTGAAGGTCAAGAATTATTTATTTCAAGCCATTGATCGAAGTATTATGGAAACAATTCTCAACAAAGACACTGCCAAACACATTTGGGACTCTATGAAGTAGAAGTATCAAGGTTCCACAAGAGTCAAAAGGGCACAACTCCAAGCCCTTAGGAAGGAGTTTGAGATTCTACATATGCAAGAAGGTGAGAGTGTTGATGCATACTTCGCTCGAACTCTTACTATAGCAAACAAGATGAAGATTCATGGTGAAAACATGCAGCAAGTGGTGATTATTGAAAAGATCTTACGATCAATGACCTCCAGGTTCGATTATGTTGTAAGGTGACCTACGATAAGATTGGTGGAGATGCAAGGAGAGGGAGAGGTAGAGGAAGAGGCAGAGGTAGAGGGAGAGGTAGGCAAGCATTCAATAAAGCAATGATTGAGTGTTATAAATGTCATCAATTAGGGCATTTTTAGTATGAGTATCCTAAATGGAAGAAAGAACCGAATTATGCAGAGCTAGAAGAGAAAGAAGAATTATTGCTGATGTCATATGTCAAGCTTGATCAAGCAATGCGAGAAGATGTTTGGTTCCTTGACTCGGGGTGTTCTAATCATATGTGTGCACACAAGGAGTGGTTCTCGGATCTTGATGAAGAATTTCGAACTTCTGTGAAGCTCGGGAATAATTCCACAATGACTGTAATGGGAAAGGGTAACATTAGGCTGGAAATTGTTCGAGCTACTCAGGTAATTACCGACGTTTTCTACATACCTGAGTTGACAAATAACCTGTGAAGTATTGGACAACTGCAAGAAAAGGGTGTATCTATTTTGATACAATATGGAGTATGCAAAATCTATCATCCAGAGAAAGGGCTTATTATGCAAACAGCAATGTCTGCAAATAGGATGTTTATACTACCTGCAAAAATTCTACCGAAATAACCCATTTGTTTCCAAACAACTCTTGAAGACCATACTCACCTTTGGCACTGCAGATATGGGCATCTAAGTTTCAAGGGTTTGAGAACGTTGTAATACAAGCAAATGGTGAGAGGGTTGCTACAACTGAAGGAATCATCCAAAATTTGCACTAATTGCATGATAGGAAAGCAACATAGGAATGCAATTCCAAAGAAGAGTTTATGGAGAGCATCACAAAGATTACAGTTGGTACATGCTGACATCTGTGGACCCATCAATCCTGCTTCCAATGGCAAGAAAAGGTATTTCATAAGTTTTATTGATGATTTTAGTCGTAAAGTGTGGATATATTTTCTTGTTGAAAAATCTGAAGCTTTTACTATATTCAAGAATTATAAATCCCTTGTTGAGAAAGAGACAGAAGTTTTTATTCGTTGTTTGCGCACAGATAGAGGTGGAGAGTTTACCTCTCATGAATTCAATTCTTTTCTCAAAACTAATGGTATCAACAGGCAACTCACAGCAGCCTACACTCCCCAACAAAATGGAGTAGTCGAACGCAAAAATAGAACAATCATGAATATGGTTAGAAGTATGTTATCGGAAAGGCAAGTTCCAAAGACTTTTTGGCCAGAAGCAGCAAATTGGGCGGTTCATATACTCAATAGAAGTCCTACATTGGCGGTAAAAAATATGACACCTGAAGAGGCTTGGAGTGGTGTCAAACCAAATGTTGAATATTACCGGGTTTTTGGATGCATTGGTCATGTTCATATATCAGAAGTAAAAGAAAAAAACTAGATGATAAGAGTCTTCAGTACGTGTTGCTAGGGATGAGTGAAGAATCTAAAGCATATAGACTATATGATCCAACATCCAAGACAATAATTGTAAGCAGAGATATGATTTTTGAAGAAAATGAATGTTGGGAATGGAGACGAAATAATGAAGAAGCAGGACTTGATATACTTGTGCAGGAAGAAACTAATGCAGAAAGTGCACATGATCAAAGTGAAGAAAAATATGAAAATGTAGCAATTGAAGAAGAAGAAAGAGAGGTCAGTCTATCTTCAAGTGAGTCACCTGAAGAGAACTCTCCAGAAAGAAGGCAGAGAAGAAAACCATTTTGGATGGAAGATTATGTAAGTGGGGAAGAATTCTCTAAAGAAGATGTTGAGCACAACAATTTGATTTTGTTTACCTCCACCTCAGATCCAACAACTTTTGAAGAAGCTATTCAGAGTTCCAAGTGGAAAGCTGCAATGGATTTGGAGATAGAAGCAATCGAAAGAAATGAGACTCGGGAGTTGACAGACTTGCCCAAAGGAATGAAAAGGATCAGAGTAAAATGGGTTTACAAAACTAAACTCAATGTAAATGGAGAGGTCGACAAATGCAAAGCCCGACTAGTGGCAAAAGGGTATGCTCAACAACATGGCATAGATTATACTGAGGTATTTGCACCTGTGGCTAGATGGGATACGATTCGTATGATAATTGCTCTAGCGACTCGAAATAACTGGAGTCTATACCAGCTTGATGTCAAAAGCACCTTTTTGCATGGAGAGCTAAATGAAGCAGTATTTATTGAGCAACCACAGGGCTATGAGAAGAAAGGTGAAGAGTATAAGGTGTACAAGTTGAAAAAGGCATTGTATGACCTTAAACAAGCTCCTCGAGCATGGTACAGTAGTATTGAAGCATATTTTATCAAAGAAGGATTTGAAAGATGCAACTGTGAACATATATTATTCATCAAATTGGGTGGTGAAGGTAAAATTCTGATTGTTAGCTTATATGTTGATGATTTAATTTTCACTGGCAATGATGAAAGTATGTTTGTTAAGTTCAAGAATTCTATGAAACTTGAGTTTGATATGACTGATTTGGGAAGGATGAAATATTTTCTTGGTGTGGAGGTGCTACAAAATCCTAAAGGCATCTATATTAGCCAAAGAAAGTATGCAAAGGATGTTTTGGAGAAGTTTGGTATGGAGAAGAGTAACAGTGTGAAAAATCCCATTGTTCCTGGTGTTAAACTTATAAAGGATGGAGAAGGATCCAAAGTGAATGCTACCATGTACAAACAATTAGTTGGAAGTCTTATGTAACTAACTGTTACAAGACCAGATTTGATGTATGTGGTATCTCTCATTAGCAGATTTATGGCAAGTCCAACGGAGTTACATTTGCAAGCTGCGAAAAGGGTACTAAGATACTTAAAAGGAACTGTGGATTTGGGAGTCTTCTACCAAAATGAGGGTAATGGAGAGCTAATGACATATACAGACAGTGATTATGCAGGAGATACAAATGACAGGAAAAATACTTCTGGTTACGTGTTTTTGCTTAGTGGAGGGGTTGTGTCATGGTCTTAAAAAAAATAGCCCGTAGTTGCTTTGTCCACTACTGAAGCAGAATTTGTAGCAGCTGCCTCTTGTGCTTGTAAGGGGGTTTGGATGAGGAGGGTATTGGAGAAACTCGGTCATTTTCAAGGCAAGTGCATCACCGTATTATGTGACAACAGCTCTACCATTAAGCTCTCCAAAAATCCAATCATGCATGGATGCAGCAAACATATTGACGTAAGGTTTCATTTCTTACGTGATTTGACTAGAGATGGAATTGTTGAGCTAAAGCATTGTATCACACAAGATCAAGTTGCAAATATTATGGCAAAACCACTCAAGCTGGATGTGTTCTTGAAGCTACGTGAATTAATGTGTGTACGTGTGGTATCACAACAAAACTGAAAGCATTACTGCCATCAGTTTAGGGGAGGAATTGTTAGGATAAGAGTTGAAATTGTCAACTACAATAAAGCCTATTAATTAGGATCTAGTTTGAACTTTACCCTACGTGGATTGCTTTATAAAATGTTGTCTCATTGTAAGGCTATATAAAGCCAATGGTTTATTGATTTTTTTTTTTTAGTGAAAAAAGGAGTTTTTCATCTCTAACAATCTCGATCCTGACTATGTTTGAGCTGGGAGAGTTTAAGCCCTAAAAAAGGCGAGGGCAATACGATATAAGCTCGACCACTTGGAAAGGGTGAGGTTAATACCGCAACCGAAGGGATCTCGACCCCGACTATGTCTGAATCTGAGGAATTTAGGCATTGAAAAGGATGAGGACAATATGATAGGTGCTCGACCCCTTGGGAAGGGGTGAGGTTGATACTGCAACCGAAGGTATCTCGATCCCGACTATGTTCAAGTCGGGAGAGTTTGGGGTATGAAAAGGATGAGTCAAGGGAGTTTGGGCTCTGAAGATGACAAGAGTGATATGGTATATGCTTGAGCCCTTGGGAAGGGATGAGGTTGATATTATAACCGAAGGGATCTTGACCTCGACTATGTCTGAGTCGGGGGAGTTTGGGCCCTAAAAGGACGAGGGTGATACAGTATGTGTTTGACCCCTTGGAAAGGGGTGAGGTTGATATCACAGTCGAAGGGATCTCGACCTTGACTATGTTCGAGTAGGGGGAGTTTGGGTCCTGAAAAGGACAAGAACGATACGGTATGTGTTTGACCCCTTGGGAAGGGGCGACGTTAGTACCACAACCGAAGAGATCTCGACCCCGATTATATTCAAGTAGGGGGAGTATGGGTCCTGAAAAAGACGAGGGCGATGGTATGTACTCAACCCTTTTGATACAATAGTTGAAGGGATCTTGACCCCGATTATATCTGAGTCGGGGAAGTTTGAATTCTAAAAATAACAAGGAAGATACGGTATGTTCTTGACTGCTTGGGTGAGATTGATACTGCAGCCGAAGGGATTTCGACCTCGACTATGTTCGAGTTGGGGGAGTTTGGGAAATCAATTTGGAAAAATGTTCTTTCATTCATGCTTAACTGGTGAGTACACATTGTAATAAAAGAAAATGACCAAAAGATAATAACTAAAACATAATGGTTAAACGAATGAGGGTATTGAGCTGGCTTTAAAAGTAGTATGACTTCAGATGATTGACATTCCAAGGTCGATTCATCTTTTTATCATGAGAATCCATCAGGTAATATGCTCCCGAGTTCACCTTCTCTACCACTTTGAATGATCGTTTCCATCGGGGTTTTAGTTTGCCAACATCCTTGATTGACTTTATTTTCTTTCAGACTAAATCTCTAACTTAGAACGATCAGGGTATTATGCACTTGCTATAATTAAAACTCATCCTTTGGCGATATGCCATGAGTTGGGTAGCAATTTTCGTCCTTGTTTTTGAAATCAGATCTAAGCTGAGAAGACGTAACTTGTCATTGTCTTATCCATAAGCACTTCTTCTAACAGATTCTTCACCGACTTCCACTGTCACAACCTCCTCGTCACCATATATGAGATGGAACAGAGTCATTATGATGCTCTTCCAAGGGGTTGTCCGATAGACTCATAGTACACTTGGTAACTCGTCTATCCAGCTACCTCAAATATGATCTAACTTGATCTTTAACCCTCAGATTATCTCTCAATTAATGATTTCGACTTGTCCATTGCTCTATGGATAAACTACTAAAGTGAAAGTCTGCTGAATGACAAGACTCTCACACCAATCCTTTAGTCGTCGGCCCTAAATTTGTTGACCATTATCTAAACCAAACTTGTGGGGTGAGCCAAATTGGCAAACAATATTTTGTCATAAGAATTTCATAACTTCTTGCTCCATTATACGAGCTAGAGAAAGCTTCTACCCATTTGGAAAAGTAATCAATAGCCACCAATAGAAATTTCTTTTGTTGTTTATTAATGGGGAAAAGACCTACGATATTCATACCCCACTAATCAAAGGGGCAGACCACTATAGAAATTTTTAAGAACTCTGTAGGGCAGTGGGAACAAGCAACAACGAAGCGGGTTGAGTCCATCTGCATGGTTGGCCAAAAATGCCCTACAAGCAATACTTTTCATGCCAATGTTCTTCCTCTTGCATGATTACCGCCAATGTCTTTATGAATCTCCCACATGACATAGTCAGCATCTTCTTGACCCAATCCTTTAAGAAGAGGTCATAAAAAAGACTGTTTATACAATGTATATCCGATAAGAGTAAATCGAGGCACCCTCATTTTAATCAATCGGGCTTGTGCCAAGTCGGCAGGAAGAATTCCTTGCTCCAAGAAAGTCTTGATGGGCATCCTCCAATCAGGTGATATACATGGATTTGTGATTTTGGCTAGCCTAAGAGATTAACAATACTTGGGATATGCAAGCTTCAATTCTCCAGCATGACAATGCACCTGCTAACTTAGCTAACTTGTTTGTCTTCTAATTTTTCACTCTAAATATTTTCTGAAGACTAATCTCTTGGAAATGTACTTAGAGTTTTTCAAAAGCCTTGGCATAACCTTGTAACTTTTCACTTTTGATCTCAAAATTCCTAGATATTTACTGAGCCACTAACTAGGAGTTCGAGTGGACTATGACTTGAGAAGCTCCTACTTGTTTCACGGCTTGAAATCTCGACAATAAAGCTTCATACTCGGTCTCATTGTTAGAGACTCAGAAATCTAGCCGGATAGAAAGAGAAAATGCTTCCTCTTGAGGAGATATCAATAGGACCCCCAATCTACTACCCTATCGGTTGGAGGAGCCATCCACATAAATTCTCCAGGTGCCTTCAATTATTTGCCCTAGTCTCCGTAAGAAAGTCGGCAGGGCTTGAGCCTTGATAGTGGTCCTCAATTGGTATTGGATGTTGGATTCTCTTAACTTAGTGATTCACTTGATCAATTGTCCCGAGGCCTATAGGTTGGTGAATACGCACCCCAAGTTTTTCATGTGGATAGTAATTGGGTGGGCTAAAAAGTATGATCTTAACGTACGAATAGCTAAGGTAAGCCCCCATATGCCAACTTCTCCAGATTGGTGTATTTGTTATCTGTCTCTTTTAGCAAATGATAAAAAAGTAAATGGGGTTATTGTACCTTATCCTCCTGTCTTAATAAGACCATGATGATTGTTCCCTTATAGGTTGACAAATATACCCACAACATTTCTCTTGGTACCCACTTGGAAAGTAGGGGCAATTGAGATAGGTTTTCTTTTAACTTGATGAAGGCTTGATCGTATTTATCATCCCATTTGAACTTAGTCATTTTTCTTAATATTTTAAAGAAGGGTGGACTCCAGCCGGTTGAGTGGGATATGAATCGGGACATGCCATGATACGACCCACTAGCCACTATGCTTCTTTAAAATTACGAGCGGCAACATGCTTTGGAAAGTTTGAACTTTCTCAGGATTGGTCTCAATTCCTTGTTTAGTGACTATAAACCCTAAAAATTTCCCACTCTTGACTCCAAACACACTTGTGAGAATTTTGCTTAAGTCCATACTGCCTGAGGGTGGCGTAGGTCTCCTCAATATCCACAATGAGGGTATCGGTGCATGTATATTTGATTAGGATATTATCAACATATACCTCCACGTTTTTTCCAATCTAATGCTTGAAAACTCAATCCATGAGTTGTTGGTAGATTACCCCTACATTCTTCAGACCAAAAGACATAACAGTGTAGCAAAATGTTCCATTAGGAGTGTTAAAGCTGACATTTTCTTGATCTTCATGAGTTAAGGATTTGGTGATACATTTGGTAGGCGTCCATCATGCAAATGATCGCACAGTCAGCCATTGTATCCACCAATTGGTCAATACAAGGAAGGGATAGCAATCTTTCGAGCAAGCTTTGTTAAGGTCTTGGAAACTACTTGCCTCCCGATTTAGAGACCAACACCACATTCAATAGTTAGGTCCAAAATTAAACCTCTCGTACATACCCAACTCCCAACAATTTATCTACTTCTACATGGATCACTTTGTTGGTGTAGTTAGCACCAATGGTTAAACTCAGATTTTAATAAATGATAAATGGATTAAAGTTAGGTGTTATGTTTGTCTAACATCTTTACCTAGTGTATGACAATTGACGGGTCTAGAAGACTACACACTAGGCTAAAGTTGATGTGCATAAAATATATCTATTTTTATACATATTTTAATACACATTTACTTGTTTTCCTTGTGTATGTTTGATGCATTTTACCCCTATTTGTCGTATTTTTAACATAATTATTTCCTTCATCGAAGATCTATTTTTGTTTAGTTTTCTGTTAACATGATGGATTTTTGGAGTGAAAACGGTGCAAAACGTGCTTCGGAGAGACAAAATAAGAAGAGCATAGTTTTGTCTGTGTGGTTTCACACGACCATGTCTCTTCACCCGTGGGCAAGCATTACACAATCGTGCCAAAAAGAATGACCATGCCATTCATCCAGAGAAGAGGAAGGCTCTGGCCATATAATTTCACATGACCATGCCATCTCACCAGAGCTCAATCATGTTGGAATGTATACTGAAAGCCTAAGCTTTGTAAACATTTATTATGAATAAAGAATCACATTTGGTCTAATTGTCTACATTTGTTTGTAGTTGTTCATTTAATTTATATTGTAGATAACATAGTATGTGGTGTCACATACAGAAGATGATGTTATCAGTACCTTATAAATTATAAACAGTAGCTCACGACCAAAATGGAAAAGGAACAAACCATTAGAAGGTCGTAGTGTAATTAGGTATTAGTTTATCTTGACTATATAATTACACTAGTACACTCAGAGTGTATTGAGTAGGACCATTTGAGGTCGTTTCTTTTATACTGACTTTATAAAGGAACAAAGACCTCAGTTATTATGGAAGTGTGTGCTCTTAATCCTAATATAATAACAAGCACATATATTTGATATTTATTTCTTTAATTTATCAATGGGTGAGATTTAGTTCGTTGAATCAATAAACCCGATAAGTTGGGAAATGATATTACTTATAGTGTGTGTTGTTGATTATAGAAGGAAACTGTGTCCTAGAGATACTAGGTTGATAATGTCCTCAAGAGGAGCTCATAAAGATTGTCATGTTAAACCCTGCAGGTGGACTTAGTCCGACATGACAATAAGGTTGAGTGGTACTACTCTTGGACTTAGATATTAATTAAATGAGTTGTCGGTAACTCACTTAATTAGTGGACATTCGATATCTTAAACACGGGAGACTAACACACTCATAATAAGAAGGAGCCAAAAATGTAATTTGGGATTGGTGCGGTAGTTCAATGATAGTTCTCTAGTAGAATGAATTATCATTGATAAAATTAAGTTGTGTGTTCGGGGCGAACATGGGATGCTTAATTTTATCGGGAGACCAAAACCAATTCCTCCTCTCGGTCCCTATCGTAGCCTCTTATTTATAGAGTTCTATACCCACCTATACCCACCTTCTATACCCACCAATAAGGGGCCGGCCAAGCTAGCTTGGGAACCAAGCTAGGGCCGGCCTAGGTATAGCCCTAGCTTGAACCCAAGCTAGTGGGGCCGGCCAAATTAAATTAAAAAGGGATTTTAATTTTTATTATTATGTGGAAGATATAATTTAAAGAGAATTAAAATTAAAATATCTCTCTTGTAAAAGATCTATAAAAGATTAAAGAAAGAGATTAGATCTCTTTCCTTATTTGTAGATTGGAGAGATGTTTTATTTTTTTTTAAAAAATTATTCACATGTTGATAAAATTAAAATTATAGAAATTTCCTTTTATCAACCATGAAGAGATTTTAAAGAGAAATTTTATTTTTTAAAATTTCCGGAAACAAATTAGGAAGTTTTAATTGTTGATTAAAACTTGTCCTCTTTTGTTTTCCAATGATGTGGCCGGCCACTTGAAATTGATTTGGGAAATTTTATTTTATTTCTCTCAATTAAATCAAGTCAAGGAAATTAAGGAAAATTTATTGTAATTAAATTTCCTAATTTGCCTAGGCCAAGGAATATAAAAGAAGGGGTAGGGGTGCCTTCATGGGACACAACCTCTATTGTTTTTTCTCCCTTTTTCCTTGGTGTTGTGGCCGGCCATTACCCTCTCCCTCTCTTCCTCTTGTGGTGGCCGAATACTTCATCTCTCTTGGAGTTCTTGTGGTGGCCGGATACTACTTGGAGAAGAAGAAGAAGAAGGAGAGAAAGTTAGCATCTCTTGGAGCTTAGTTAGTATTTTGATTTTCTTCTTTGGTAAAGTTCTTCCTTTGTGGCCGAACCTTGCTTGGAGGAGAAGAAGGTGGTTGGTGGTTTCTCATCTTGGTAGATCGTTGCCCACACAACGTCCGAGGTTAGAAGAGGAATACGGTAGAATATCAAGAGGTTTTTCTACAAGGTATAACTAGTAATTTTTATTTCCGCATCATGCTAGTTATTTATGGAAATAATACCAAATACAAGAGGCTTACGATCTAGTATTTCGAATATGTTTTTCGATGTTGTGTTCTTTTGTTTTCTTTCTTTTCCTTATGATTTGATTGTTCTCTTTGGTTAACCTAAAGTTATTTTAGGAAATTAAATATTAGCTTTCTATTAAAGGTTTTGTCTAGTCGGTGGTGGTTGCTCCCATATCCAAGAAGGCCATGTGCCTCGCCACGCCAGATCGGGAACCTTTTATGGAAATTAATATTTAATGGAATTAATAACTTAAGGAGACTTGGGTCGAACGTGTTAAGTTCCACAGGAGATCCAAGTCAAAACCTAAAAGAACAAATAGATTAAGTTTTGGATCAAACGTGTTAAGTTCCGCAGGCGATCCAAAATTTAATTTAAAAGAACACATGGTAGCTAGGAAAATGTTCAGACCTTTGTACAAAATTTTTGTACAGTGGAACCTCTAGGTTTTCCGAGTAGCAACCAACAAGTGGTATCAGAGCTAGGGTTTTGCCTCTGTGTATTTGGTATTTAGTTTAATTATGCACATGTCATACATAATTTAGGCAGGATAATAGTAGGATGTGCTAACTTTATGGATGTAGGATCCAACTATTATGGCTTTTAGTTAATTATGTGTGTGATTGGACCCTTGGACATGTCAAGGGCAATTTATATGTGTGTGCATGATTGTATTAAAATACAGCAGGAGCTGTATTTAGTTTTATTAGGATTTTATTTTTGATCTAGATACATGTACATTCCTTTTATGGAATATAGGATCAAAAATGTAAAATTCTATTTATGTCGCGGATCGAATCTTGCAAAGCGTGGAACCTTCTAAGGACCAGAGGCGCAGCGGAACTAGGAGCAAGATGGATGCGACAGCTAGACCCGGTGGCGGTGGCCAAATATGACAGCAGCTTGGGATGACAACACACGGAGGACAATTAGAGATAAAAGCCATAATAGTTGAAAATTAAATTTTCTATTTATTGCTTTTATATTGTGCTGTGTGCGCATGTTAGTTTACAAGTTTAAGTAGGCTAGCATAGTTAAAATTCCTCATTTATAAATAACTAAGTGGGAGAGGGATTTTTAAATAAATCCCATGGTCTCCATTACTGGTTTGTAAGTGATGCAAACAAGCTTGCGCGTTGGCTCTGAGTGTCTTCCTCCATAACGGATGAGCTTGTTTGCGGATCACTAGAACAGACTTCCATTTTTGGATGACTATAGGAAGTTAATTAAGAGCGTGTGATCTTCCCCAACGGAAGGGGCATAATCTTATTAATGGACTTAGTGTCAAGTAATGGTATACACTTAGACACATCTAATAGTATCCTCCCTAACGGAGTCACTGCTATTATTTGTGTGACCAAATGATACCAACTATTAATTTTATTTGTCAAAAAGTTAGGTTGACAAGATAATAAAATTAATGGGTTAAAACCCTCCTTTTACAAATGTTGAATTTGTATACGTCCACACTAACGTGGCATACAAAATTCACGGTGTTATGAGGAGTTGGTTAATTTAAAATAGTATTGTTTGAGGAATCAATATTATTCTAAATTTAGAGTTCTGACCAAAAGTTATTTGTGATTCTTAGGATGTCTTTCAACCCACTGTCCATCATACTTCAACAGAATAGACTTACTGGACCAAACTACATAGATTGGAAAAGAAACCTGGACATTGTTCTTACTGCTGAAAGCTATAAATTTGTACTGACGAAGCAAAGCCCTGATGCACCCACTGGTGAATCTACCAAGAGGAGATTGAATATCATAGGAAATGGGTAAAAGCGGATGAGATGGCGCGGTGTTACATTTTGGCTTCAATGTCAAATGTATTGCAACATCAAGATCAAGATTTACCAACAGCCTATGATATTATGAACAATCTCAAGGAACTCTTTGGTCATCAAGATAGGGCTTCTAGGCAAGAAGCCATGAGAAAGATAATGATGACCACCATGCAAGAGGGTACTCCTGTAGGGATCATATCCTAAAGATGATGGCTTATCCGAACGAGATACGGATCCTTGGAGGAGAAATTGATGGGAAACCCGATCGATATGATCCTCCAAACGCTACCTAGAAGTTTTGAGCGGTCCCGAACTATAATATGAATAAGAGGGTTTATTCATTAGCGGAACTAATGACAGAACTTCAACAGAAGGATTATTTCACACAATGCTCAAATTCACTATGTCGAAAATGGTTCTACTTCTAAACCGAAAGGAAAGAAGAAGAAGAAACAAGTCGGTTCAGAAAGAAAGTGAATAAATCTCAGAGTACGGGATTTAAAGTTGGAATGAAGAAGAAGGGCAAGTGCTTCATCCGTAAGCAGGCAGGACATTGGAAGGCGGATCGTTCTCGTAGGAACCAAAACAAAGGTATATCTCATACTCTAGTTGTTGAAACATGTTTAGCGGTGTTATCTACCAAAGACCGGTGTGTAGATACGGGAGCCATCGATCATGTCTCCGCAATTCCTTGCAGGGGTTCCGAGAAACCCGACGACTATCTAAAGGAGAAATTACCGCTCACATGGGCAATGCTACTAAGGTGGCAACATTGCAGTGGGAGACGTCTACTTATCTTTTAGTAGAAATAGGAATTTGGTTTTAAGAAATTGTCTTTATGTACCCAGTTTTAGAAAGAATTTAATTTCAGTTTCTAAACTGTTTATAGATGGATATTTTCTTTCATAACGATGTAGTTATTAAAAGAAATAAAGTGATTATCCGGTGCATTAGTTGGTAATTTGTATATTTTAAATCCAATTTCTTCCACAAAGCAAAACATGGAAATTTATAACTCATCTTCTAATTCTAATAAGAGAAAAGAACCTTCAAAATGAACCAAACATATCTTTGGCATCTAAGGCTTGGTCATATTAACTTAAGTAGGATTCAGAGGCTTATAGCCGATGGACTTTTAGGTTCATTAGAGTTGGAAAATTTTCCAACTTGTGAATCCCGCTTGGAAGGTAAAATGACCAAGAGGCCGTTCAAGGCCAAGGGGTATAGAGCCAAAGAAGTGTTAGAGTTGGTTCACTCCGATTTGTGTGGTCCTATGTCCGTCCATGCAAGAGGAGGTTTTGAATATTTTGTCTCTTTCATAGACGATTATTCAAGATATGGATACATTTACCTAATGCGCCGCAGAAGTCCGAGTGCTTGATAAGTTCAAAGAATACAAGGTCGATGTGGAGAAACGACTAGGTAAAGTATCAAGACACTACGTCCGATCGTGGTGGCGAATACCTCTTAGAGAGTTTAGGAATTACTTATCGAAGGCGATTCAATCCCAATTGTCTGCACTGGAACACCCCACAGAATGGTGTGGCGTAACGAAGGAATAGGACTCTTATGGAAATGGTTAGATCGATGATGAGTTATTGAAATTACCAAATTCATTTTGGGGATATGCTCTGGAAACAGCAGTATACGTTCTGAACTTAGTACCTTCTAAATCAGTTTCTTCTACTCCCATAGAATTGTGGAATGGGCGAAAACCCAGTCTAAGACATATTCGGATTTGGGGTAGTCCAGCACATGTGCTGAAACCAGATGCTGATAAGTTAGAATCTCGTACAGAAGTTCGCGTGTTTGTAGGATATCCCAAAGGAACGAAAGGTGGTTTATTTTATAGTCCTAAAGACCAGAAGGTCATTGTTAGCACCAATGCCCAGTTTTTAGAAGAAGACTATATAATGGATCACAAGCCCAGTAGTAAAGTTGTTTTAGAAGAACTTAGAGAGGACATGTCTACTTCAGTACCAACAGTACAAGATGAAGTACCACAAGAGACCGCAACACGTGTCACACATGATACACAACCACGATAGTGCCTCGTCAGAGTGGGAGGGTTGTGACAAACTGAAAGATTCATGTTTTGGGAGAGTCTTCGGACTTGATCCGGGTAAACATGATCCCCGGCCATATGACGAAGCACTCCAAGATATAGATGCAGCATCTTGGCAAAAGGCAATGAATTCTGAAATAGAGTCCATGTACTCTAATAAGGTTTGGGAGCTTGTAGAACCACCTGATGGTGTAAAAGCCGTTGGATGCAAGTGGATCTACAAAAGGAAAAGAGGGACAGACGGGAAGGTAGAAACCTTTAAAGCTAGGCTTGTTGCAAAAGGGTACACTCAAAAAGAGGGAATCGATTATGAGGAGACCTTTTCACCGGTAGCCATGCTTAAGTCTATCCGGATACTCTTATCCATTGCTGCTCATATGGATTATGAGATTTGGCAAATGGATGTCAAGACAGCTTTCCTTAATGGAAGTCTTGAAGAGAACATCCATATGAAGCAACCAGAAGGGTTCATTGAAAAAGGCAAAGAGCATCTAGTGTGCAAGCTCAATCGGTCCATTTATGGACTGAAGCAAGCTTCAAGGTCTTGGAACATCCGGTTTAATGAAGTAATCCAGTCATATGGATTTATTCAGTGTCTGGATGAGTCTTGTGTATACAAGAAGTGTAACGGAAACGTGGTGGTATTTCTTGTACTATACGTAGATGATATTTTGTTAATTGGCAACAATGTCAAGGTATTATCAGACGTAAGGGTATGGTTGTCCAAACAATTTGATATGAAGGACTTAGGAGATTGTGCACACATTCTTGGGATCAAAGTTATAAGGGATCGCAAGAAAAGAATGTTGTGTCTGTCCCAAGCTTCATATATAGATACAATCCTTGCTTGTTTTAGCATGCAGGATTCCAAGAAAGGTTTCTTACCTTTTAGGCATGAAGTAGCTCTATTTAAAGAGATGTCTCCAAAGACATCAAAGGAGATAGAGGACATGAAAGCAATTCCTTATGCTTCGGCTGTAGGAAGCCTAATGTATGCAATGCTATGTATGAGACCTGATATATGTTTTGCCGTGGGCATGATTAGCAAATATCAGAGTAACCCTGGACAAGGACATTGGACTGCGGTAAAGCATATATTAAAGTACCTGAGAATGACTAGAGATTATATGCTAGTTTATCAAGCAGATGATTTGCTCCCTGTGGGTTACACAGATTCATATTTTTCAATCAGATAGGGACAACAGTAAGTCTACATCAGGCTATGGGTTTACTTTAGGAGGTGGAGCCATTTCATGGAGGAGTGTTAAGCAGAAATGCATTTCGGACTCAACCATGGAAGCTGAGTATGTAGCAGCCTCTGAGGCAGCTAAAGAAGCAGTATGGCTCAGGAACTTTCTAATGGACTTAGATGTGATTCCTGGTTTGCCCAAAATCATCACAATTTATTGTGATAATAGCGGTGCAGTTGCAAACTCGAAGGAACCACGAGCTCATAAGGCAAGTAAACATATAGAGTGCAAGTACCACCTGATACGAGATATCGTGAAGCGAGGAGAAGTTGTCATCGCCAAGATTACATCGGATAACCTGGCGATCCTTTCACTAAGGCCCTTCCACCAAAAGCTTTCGATCGGCATGTGGAGGGTATGGGAATCAGATGTATGGTAGAAGATATGGCAGCTTAATCATTAGTATAAGTGGGAGATTGTTGGAATGTATACCAAAGCCTAAGCTTTGTAAACATTTATTATGAATAAAGAATCACATTTGGTCTAATTGTCTACATTTGTTTGTAGTTGTTCATTTAATTTATATTGTAGATAACATAGTATGTGGTGTCACATACGTAAGATGATGTTATCAGTACCTTATAAATTATAAACAGTAGCTCACGACCAAAATGGAAAGGAACAAACCATTAGAAGGTCGTAGTGTAATTAGGTATTAGTTTATCTTGACTATATAATTACACTAGTACACTCGGAGTGTATTGAGTAGGACCATTTGAGGTCGTTTCTTTTATACTGACTTTATAAAGGAACAAAGACCTCAGTTATTATGGAAGTGTGTGCTCTTAATCCTAATATAATAACAAGCACATATATTTGATATTTATTTCTTTAATTTATCAATGGGTGAGATTTAGTTCGTTGAATCAATAAACCCGATAAGTTGGGAAATGGTATTACTTATAGTGTGTTGTTGATTATAGAAGGAACCGTGTCCTAGAGATACTAGGTTGATAATGTCCTCAAGAGGAGCTCATAAAGATTGTCATGTTAAACCTCGCAGTGGACTTAGTCCGACATGACAATAAGGTTGAGTGGTACTACTCTTGGACTTAGATATTAATTAAATGAGTTGTCAGTAACTCACTTAATTAGTGGACATTCGATATCTTAAACACAGGGAGACTAACACACTCATAATAAGAAGGAGCCCAAAAATGTAATTTGGGATTGGTGCGGTAGTTCAATGATAGTTCTCTAGTGGAATGAATTATCATTGATAAAATTAAGTTGTGTGTTCGGGGCGAACACGGGATGCTTAATTTTATCGGGAGACCAAAACCAATTCCTCCTCTCGGTCCCTATCGTAGCCTCTTATTTATAGAGTTCTATACCCACCTATACCCACCTTCTATACCCACCAATAAGGGGCCGGCCAAGCTAGCTTGGGAACCAAGCTAGGGCCGGCCTAGGTATATTATTGGGTGGCCGGCCCTAGCTTGAACCCAAGCTAGTGGGGGCCGGCCAAATTAAATTAAAAAGGGATTTTAATTTTTATTATTATGTGGAAGATATAATTTAAAGAGAATTAAAATTAAAATATCTCTCTTGTAAAAGATCTATAAAAGATTAAAGAAAGAGATTAGATCTCTTTCCTTATTTGTAGATTGGAGAGATGTTTTATTTTTTTTAAAAAAATTATTCACATGTTGATAAAATTAAAATTATAGAAATTTCCTTTTATCAACCATGAAGAGATTTTAAAGAGAAATTTTATTTTTTAAAATTTCCGGAAACAAATTAGGAAGTTTTAATTGTTGATTAAAATTTGTCCTCTTTTGTTTTCCAATGATGTGGCCGGCCACTTGAAATTGATTTGGGAAATTTTATTTTATTTCTCTCAATTAAATCAAGTCAAGGAAATTAAGGAAAATTTATTGTAATTAAATTTTCTAATTTGCCTAGGCCAAGGAATATAAAAGAAGGGGTAGGGGTGCCTTCATGGGACACAACCTCTATTGTTTTCTCTCCCTTTTTCCTTGGTGTTGTGGCCGGCCATTACCCTCTCCCTCTCTTCCTCTTGTGGTGGCCGAATACTTCATCTCTCTTGGAGTTCTTGTGGTGGCCGGATACTACTTGGAGAAGAAGAAGAAGAAGGAGAGAAAGTTAGCATCTCTTGGAGCTTGGTTAGTATTTTGATTTTCTTCTTTGGTAAAGTTCTTCCTTTGTGGCCGAACCTTGCTTGGAGGAGAAGAAGGTGGTTGGTGGTTTCTCATCTTGGTAGATCGTTGCCCACACAACGTCCGAGGTTAGAAGAGGAATACGGTAGAAGATCAAGAGGTTTTTCTACAAGGTATAACTAGTAATTTTTATTTCCGCATCATGCTAGTTATTTATGGAAATAATACCAAATACAAGAGGCTTACGTTCTAGTATTTCGAATATGTTTTTCGATGTTGTGTTCTTTTGTTTTCTTTCTTTTCCTTGTGATTTGATTGTTCTCTTTGGTTAACCTAAAGTTATTTTAGGAAATTAAATATTAGCTTTCTATTAAAGGTTTTGTCTAGTCGGTGGTGGTTGCTCCCATATCCAAGAAGGCCATGTGCCTCGCCACGTCAGTACTGGGAACCTTTTATGGAAATTAATATTTAATGGAATTAATAACTTAAGGAGACTTGGGTCGAACGTGTTAAGTTCCGCAGGAGATCCAAGTCAAAACCTAAAAGAACAAATAGATTAAGTTTTGGATCAAACGTGTTAAGTTCCGCAGGCGATCCAAAATTTAATTTAAAAGAACACATGGTAGCTAGGAAAAGGTTCAGACCTTTGTACAAAATTTTTATACAGTGGAACCTCTAGGTTTTCCGAGTCGCAACCAACAAATCAAGCCCTGACCGTGCTAGAGGACACGATTGTGCCACTCAAGCTGAGCGGATTCAAGGTCTGGCCGTGCCAACGGGGCATGGCCATGACACGGGTCGTGCCCTGACCCGTGCCCTACTTTATTTAAGGGGAGTTCTTCCCCTTCTTCAAGGGAGGAAAGTTCTCTCCTTTAGTAGATCCAACTTGGTCCAAATTTACGCCCTCTCTACACTCCGTTCGATAACCCGAAGCCATTTTCATCATCTTCCTTGACTCCAAAAGCAAAGTATTGGATCCGAAGATTACTCGACGCATCGGATAAGTTTCTCTCCCACTCTTCTCTTAGATCGGGTTTTAAGCTTGCAATTTCAATATCTTTCGATTCATTCTTCCCTGTTATGGGGTAGTTCTCTTATTGTTCTAGGATTAAGAGAGTAATTGTGATGTGTAATTGATGTATACTCTTGAATTTGCCAATTTTCTTTCTATATGGCATTTCTTATGTCTTGTATTCATTTGATTATACGTGTGAATGATGTGTTTGTGCTTAAATCTCATATATGGTTAAATGATTCTAGGATTAATTCATCCCGTAGAGGGATGTCCTAGATCGTATGACCACGGGGCTTTAGTGACAAGGATAACCTTTTAATCAAACATCTAGAGTATTGTCTTGAAAGGGGGAGTAATTCTTTACAAGAAAGTGTGAAATTAAGCTTATTGGGTTATTTCTAAATTCATGTTATCTAGTGATTTGTGTATACTTGTGGGCGTATGACCGGGGGGCTCTAATGACAAGGATATCCCTTTAATCGAACTTTATAAGTATCATTTTCATTAGGTAGCGTTAGATGATAATAGAGATAACATTCCGACATAACCATCGGGACAGTGTCAGTAATGAATTGAGCTTCCTACACGTGCGTAAGAATAGAGGATGAGTGGTAGGTGATCCTTAGTTCATTGATTAGGATCACAATGAAACTGAATCCCTAGAACGTTCCCCTCAACCAAGTTCTCAACTCTCAACTCTCTCTCTTTCTTTCCCTTTCTCACTATCTTGCTTCTCTTTATAGTGCATAATTTCCCAATCATCAATTGTTTAACTAATTCACCGTGATTGATCTTTAGTGCTTATATCCAATTTTTGTGAGTTCGATATCTTTTATTACTTGATGACAAACGTGCACTTACAGATTGTACACATCAAGTTTTTGTTGTCGTTGCCGAGGATTGCACATATAACATTAGTTGATAATCACTTGAGTTAGACTAAACATTATTTTATTTTTTTTATTCTTGTAAATATTTATGCACTTCTATTTTTCATATATCTTGCATTTTCTTATTTTTATTTATGCAATTTCTTTCATGCATTTTAATTCTGCACTTTGATATTTACTTTTCCATTTAAATACTCTATTTTCTATAACTTAATTTGTGCATTTCTGAATTTCTGTAAATTGAATTTCAGTAATGTTGTTCTTATATGCGAAGATCTAATCTTGCAGGAGATTTATTATCACTTAATCCCAAGATAGATAGAACATTTCGAAGAAGAAGATACCTGCTGAGACAACAAGAAGAACAAGAAATATCTTAAATGGCGAACAAATCTCTTAAGGATTACGCAGCTCCTTATGCATGTGGGCTTCGGTCTAACATCACTAGACTAACTATTGAAGTCGATAATTTTAAGATAAAGCCTATAGTAATTATGATGGTACAACAACATCAATTTAGGGATGGATCATATGAAGATCTAAACCAACATTTGGAAGTTTTTTTATGAGATATACAGGACTATAAAGATGAATGGAGTCACAGCAGAGGCAGTGAGATTAATGCTATTCGGGTTTTCTCTAAGGGAGAGAATAAAGTTGTGGCCCACTTCTTTGACAGCCAACAATATTACATCATGGGAGCAATGCGAGTAGTTATTCCTTGATAAGTTCTATCCACCAAGCAAAATAACATATATGCAGAATCTGATTGCTAGCTTCAAGCAAGTTGACACAGAATCTTTATATGAAACCTGTGATAGATTTAAGAACATGCTTAGAATGTGTCCTCACCAAGGTCTGGAAAATGGTTAGTGATCCATACAGTTTATAACATCATTAACTATCATACTAAGGTATCTCTAGACTCTACAGCTGGAGGGGGTACTAATATACAAAAGTTTAGATGAAGCTGAAGAAATCATTGAAAGTGTGGCACTTAACCACCATCGATGGGCATTTGAGCAAAGTAGAAGCTCCTTTCCTAGAAACCCCAATGAAGGCATCAGTCAAGTATGATGTTGATACATTTACACTAATGTCAACAAAAGTGGATGTCTTAACAAAGAAACTCAAATTATGAGGGATCGGTACGGTGAATGCCATAGTAGGAATTTGTGATTCTTGTGGAAGTACGGAACATGCACAAGAAGCTTGCCCACTTGGGGCCATCTCTTCTCAGCTTGAACAATTTGAGCAATGTGATGCTATAGCAAATTTCATTCCAAGGCAAAACAACCCGTACTCCAACATATACAATCTGGGTTGGAGGAACCACCCAAAATTTTCCTACAGAAATAATCAAGACCAGGGGCAACTTATGGGTCAAAGGTGTTAGAGTGTATACTAAAAGTCTAGCTTTTTGTAAATATTTATATTTGAAATAAAAGAATCACATTGATCAATATCTACATTTATATGTTAAGTGTAGTTGTTCAATTGATTTATATTGTAGATAACATGGTGTGTGGTGTCACACACAGAAGATCATGTTATCAATTCCTTATAAATTATAAACAGTAGCTCGCGACTAAGATGGAAAGGAACAAACCATTGGAATGGTTGTAGTGTAATTAGGTATTAGTTTATCTTGACTAATAAATTACACTAGTACACTCTGAGTGTATTGAGCAGGACCATTTGAGGTAGTTTCTTTTTATACTGACTAAATAAAAGAACAATACCTCTGTTATTATGGAGTGTGTGCTCTTAATCCTAATATAATAACAAGCACTTATACTTAATATTTATTTCTTTGATTTATCAATGGATGCGATTTAGTTCGATAAATCAATAAGCCCGATAAGTTGGGAAATGATATTGCTTATAGTGTGTGTTGTTAATTATAGAAGGAAACTGATTCCTAGTAATCTAGGTTGATAATGTCCCCAAGAGGAGCTAATAAAGATTGTCATGTTAAACCCTACAGGTAGACTTAGTCCGACATGACGATAAGGTTGAGTGGTACTACTCTTGAACTAAGATATTAATTAAAGTGAGTTGTCAGTAACTCAATTAAATTAATGGGCATTCGATATCTTAAACACAGGGAGACTAACACACTCATGATAAGAAGGAACCCATAATGTAATTTGAGATTGGTGCGGTAGTGCAATAATAACTCTCTAGTGGAATGAGTTATTATTGAAGAACTTGAGTTGTGTGTTCGGGGCGAACACGGGATATTCAAGCTCATCGGGAGGCCAAAACTAATTTCTCCTCTAAGTCCCTGTCATAGCCTCATTAATGCCTCAAATCCACTCATGAAAAGCTCATCTTGGTGTCTAAGAGGGGGTCAGCCCAAGGCTTAGTGACCAAGCCAAGGGCCGGCCACCATCTTCTCAAAGGGGGTTGGCCCCTTGCTTGGTGCCCAAGCAAGAAGGGGACCGACCACATAATTCAAAGTTTAGGGGGTGTTTTGAATTTTTAAAATCTTCTCTTTGTAGACATCTACAAGTTTTAGAAGATAGATTTTAAAATTATAAAACTTTTCTTATTTGAATTAGGTCACATGGTTTAAAAGAAAGTTTTAAAACTTTTATTTTTTAACTATCCTCATGATTTTTAAAGAGAGAGTTTTAAATTTAAAACTTTCCTTTCTTGTAACCATTTTAAAAAAGAAAATTTTAGAAGAGAAGTTTTAAATTTTAAAACTTGGTTTTAATTTTTAAAACTTTCCTTTTTTAACATCCACTTTAGGAAATTAAAAGAGAGCTTGTAAAATTTTATAAGAGCTTTCCTTATTTGCTTATAAAATTTTTACAAAATATTTTTTCTCTCTTTATAGGGGTCGGCCATTAAAAGTATAAAAGTGGAGAAAAGGAAAAATAAAAGGGGAAAAGGAAATCAAGAGGAAGATTTTATTTTTTTGTAAAAATCTTTCCTTATTTGCCTTGGGCAAGTATTATAAAAGAAGGGGAGGAGAGGCCTCATGGAGCAAGCTATTCTTTTCTCTCTTCTCTCTAGTCTTCTCCTAAGGGCCGGCCCTTGCTTCTCTTCATGCTAGGGTCGGCCACCTCTTGTGGATACTTTGTG
The DNA here is from genome assembly GCF_018446385.1 of Zingiber officinale. Lineage (NCBI taxonomy): Eukaryota > Viridiplantae > Streptophyta > Magnoliopsida > Zingiberales > Zingiberaceae > Zingiber > Zingiber officinale. The sequence continues at coordinate 89,157,724 of NC_055994.1, read as the reverse complement.
TGGCCGGATGCAAGAGAAGGAGAAGAAGAGGAGAAGTAGGGATTGCATCAACTCTTATTCGCTTGCTTGTGCTCTCTCTCTCGTGGTCGTCTCTCTCCCCTTTCCTTTCCCCTTGCTCTCTTTTGTTCCTTGGTGGTGGTGGTGGCCGAATCTTAGAGAAGGAGGAACTTTTGGGTGGTGTTCATCTTGGTGGATCGTCGCCCACACGACGTCCAAGAGGAGGCGAGGAATACGGCAGAAGATCTCGAGGTTATTAGCATACAAAGAAAAGATATAACTAGTAATTATTTTCCGCATCATGCTAGTTTTTCTTTGTATGAATTCCAAACACAAGAGGCATATAATTCTAGAGTTTCAGATTTGTTTCGAATTTGTGTTTCTTTTGTTTTGTTTTTCGAATTTGTGATTCGATTGTTCTTTTTGGTTAAACCTAATGTTATTTTAGGAAATTAAATATTGAATTTCTATTAAAGGCTTTGTCGAGGCAGTGGTGGATGATCTCATACCCAAGAAGGCCAAGTGCCTCGCCATGTTTGACCTGGGAGCTGATTTTAGAAATAAATATTTAATCAACTTTGTAACATAGATCGGACTTGGATCAATAGTGTTAAGTTCCGCTTGCGATCTAAGTCTAAACCATTAAGAACAGATAAGTTAAATTTGGAATCAATAATGTTAAGTTCCATTTGCGATTCCTAATTTAATTTCTAAAGAACACAATAGGTTGTTTAGGAAAGGTTCGATACTTGTACAAAATTTTTGTACAGTGGAACCGGTACGATCTTCCTAGGACCAACCAACAAAAGGCAGAGCTACCAATCGGGGCAACAACAGAGTTATCAATAACAACAACAATAATAAAGCTATAAGCAATCTCGGTTAGAAAAATTGATTAAAGAAGTCTATGCAGCACAAATGGAGATGAAAAATGAGATCAAGCAGCTCACTCAAAGGATGGACAATTCTACAAAATACCAGAAGCTTCAAGATAGTCAAATAGCAAAGATAGTCTCATCTTCCTCAAGAGCACCAAGAGTTTTCCAGGCAAGCCCGATGTGAACCTTATTGAGCATTGCAACAAAATTGAGCTTCAGAGCGGACGGACTTTGGGAGATCCTCAAGTTATTGCTCCTAATGAGGGAGTTGGTATTCTTGGAGAGCCCTCTCCTTCATCACAATCAAGTGGCACACAAGATGAGGAGGAGAGTACCAAGAAGGTTGAAGAGCTTCCTTTACCAAAAATTCAAAGTCGAATAATTCCTTTCCCTTAAAGACTATCCATAACTAAAAATGATGAAGAGTTTGACAGATTCTTAGAGAAGGTCAAAGAACTTTGCATTAAAGTCTCGTTGATTGATATATTACACCCAATGCCAAAGTTTGCCTAATTTTTTAGAGATATTATATCCAACTGAAGGAAGAAAGAAGGGTTCAAGACCATGGCGCTAACGGAGGAGTGTAATGCTTTATTTCTAAACATTGTACCCCTAAAGCTTCAAGATTTATGAAGCTTCTTGATTCCTTGTATCATAGGAATGCAATCATAGACAAAGCTTTTTATGATTTTGGGGTGAGTGTTAGCCTCATTCCTTACTCAATTTGTAATAAATTAGGTCTCAAAAACTTTAAACTTACTACTATGACACTACAGCTAGTTGATCAATCATGCAGGTACTCTATGAGCATAATTGAGGATATACCTGTAGAGGTGGGTGGTTGTATTATATCCACTGATTTCATTGTACTGGACATGGAGGAGGATCCTAAGATCCCAATCATTTTTGGAAGACCCTTCGTTGCCACCGCCGGAACTATTATTGATGTTAAAAAAATCATAAGCTATATTTGGTAATAGGTGAGGAGAGGTTGAAATTTGATTTATCTGAATCTCCTAACCATGTCTCTCTTTTTCTAAGTGACTGTAGCAGAATAAATGCTTATAAAATTGAGGAATGAAACTTTCATCTTCATAGGAGGCTATCGGATGTTGTGCATGATTTGACAAGCATTGGGAGAAGACCCCCAATTAAAAATGAAAAGTACATGTAACAACCACCCTTCTTACTGCTATTACTACCTAAGGGTGACCGTTACTTAACCACTAACTCTACTTAACCGGTGTGATTAAAAACCACATGGAAACCCTACCGAAAAATTTCGACAGAATCTCCCCTGTACCGGTGACCTTAAATTGATATACAAACACTGTATACATCAGCCACAGGCGGCTGGAACATATATCAGACAACCACGCAGTTTATATATATGAAAAAAAATCAAAATACTGAAAGAAATAACTCTATCAATGCATGATAAAAACACTCCAATGAAAATAGGATATACAAGTTCTAAACTCTTTTAACAATTCGACGGAAGCAATCTTAATAATTATTTTTAAGCTAAGTCCCAAGATCTCTCCATAGTCCTGGCATCACACACCGTCACAGCATCTCCTTGTCGCCTTCCTTCTTATACTTTTCCTCTTCCTTTATCTTTTATCTGCAGTAGGAGAAATGCAGACTATAAACAAAATGCTTAGTGAGCGCTATCTAACTCACAAAATCTTGATATGCATGTATAAAAATAAAAGAAACATGCTAAAACTGAATGCTAACATGTAAAGCTACTCATGCTCATAAATAGCAAAGAAATCAACTAACTGAAATGCTAACATATAAAGCTAAACATGCTCATCAACTAGCAGATAAATAACATGTAAGAAACTAAACATGTAAAAGCTGCTAGCATAAAAGAAAGCTAAACTTGCTGATCTTTAAAACAAAGTGAAACTTACTTCATTTACTCTAATCTTATTCTTTTATTTCACTTGTTTTAAATTTATACTTTAATACTTGAAAATAATAATCAACTTCTCTTGGGCACAGGCTTAGTACCATCTTATGTGTGTTCCCTAATAGGTTGGGGTAGTGAGCCACCAATCCTAAAAGAGCAGACCTTGGTCTACCAGGGCCAAGACCTTGGAATTGGACACCTGGATTTGTTTAACGACAACCTTGGAATTCGGGTACTAGCCTCTTCTTAAAAAGTAAAATACTTATTATCTTAACTTACTTCTTCTTTAAATGCCTTGGCATTTTAATAACATCTTATGTGCCAAAATCCCTAAAGTCTTGACTTTGGGATTTACTTAAGGCCTTGGCCTTTTCTTTCTTTTCTTTTTCTTTCTTTTTACTTGTTAATGCTTCTAAAAGAATTTGATAGAACTCTTATTTTCCCACTAGAATACATGGTTGTTCATGCTTATTAAAATAGCAAATGAAAACTAAAGAAACTGCTCATGTGTATCTAGTAATAAAGAAAACTGATCATGCTCAACTCATAGCAATTAAAAACTGCACATGCTCAATAATAGCAAATGAAAACTAGAAAATCTGCATATAAGACTAATACAAATATGCACTGTGAATGTTACAAAATTCTACAAACATTCCTACCTCGAGAGGAAACTATTGAGACATATATGCACCTAAGAAAAGTAGGCTGAATTCTATACCAAAATCATGCCTAATGAGCTAGAGAAAAATGGATATTGCTTCTACTTAAACTCGATGTTCACTAACTACTCAGCTAAATCCCTAGCAACCATTCTGCACAATAAATTGCAACATAAAGGAATCAAGCTTGCTGAATTCTTGCAACAGAACACTTGGAACAGAATACTAGCAACATCAACTATGGTTTCATTCCAACATCAACAGAATACTTGGAACAGGATACTTGAATCAAGCTTGCTGAATTCTTCCACTAAACCTGTTGGAAACTTGGAACCTAGATAAAGCTTGTTTCGTTCCAAAATCAAAACCCATATCTAGCAACAGGATACTAATTCTAGCTGCCACAGAATTTAAAAGGAAGAAAACCAAGAATGCATGCTACTAAACTTCAATTAAACAGAACCCTAATAAAAAAGGGAACAACTTGGCAACAACCAACACAAGCAACCCGAAACTACAACTCTTTCCCTGTTCAATGTCAACTGCCCTATATCTAAAGGAACAAGAATGCCTAGTTCATACAATTATTTCCCTTCTTTGAAGTACACGGCAGCAAACACACAAGCGATTTCTCAGCATGCTTCAAAAATCAAACTCACGGCAATAGCATAAAACCAAAATCCTTAAATCACGGCAGCAAGGAAAACAAATCTCGGAGCTATCCTACTGCAGGTGAGTAGCAACTCACCTTCGGTTCTTGGACTTACAACGGACGGAGACGACCTCTAGGGCTTCGGAGATGTGGCTGTTTTGGCTCTTCCTTGTGCCCGCGCGCCCTCCTTGCCGAGAGAAACTCGGACTTGTGAAGAATCCGCGGAGAAGGGAGCTCGCCGGCCGCCGGAAAACAATCCCTAGCCGCTGCTGCGTTTCCGCCCGAGAGAGAAGGCGCCGTCGCGAGGGAGGAGGAAAGGTTCGGGTGAGAAACGTTTAGGGTTCGGGAAAAACTTAAACCCCTTTCTTATAACTAAGATTTTTATTAATTACCATACCTTAAATATAATCCATTCTTTCCTTAATTAACAAAACTCGCTGGCACAGATGGTCAACCGAGTTTTAACCAAGTCAAAGGTCTCGGCTTCAATCCCTCAGCCGCGCACTTTTTCCCAATTTATTCCCTAATCATTAACTATGCTATAAACTTAGTTCTCACCATATAAGGTTAACAAAAACCGTGTAGCTCAGCTGGTTGGGCCGGTTTTGCTTGGGTCAGTCCGACCCGAGGTCGTGGGTTCGAATCTCACCTTCAACGTTTTTTTTTAAAACTTCTTTCTTTTTGTAACCCTACTAAACGACCTCCAAAAATTACGTAAAAATACTCTAAAAATTCCTAAAAATCTCTAGAATATTTTAAAAGTATTTCCAAATATTTTTATGGACTTTTAGAACATGAAATAGGGAAAATTGGGTCGTTACAGTACAGCTGCCCTGCAAGAGCAAAAATGAAGAAAGAAGAAGAAACATAAATCTTGGGAGGGGAAAGTCGTCCCCCCATGGACAAAACTCCAACTTGATATAAGAGGGGGTCAAGCTAAAGACTAAAAACAAGCATTGCTTGGGAGGCAACCCAAGGATTTCTTTTTCATTTGCTTATATTTTTCTTTCTTTGTCAGTTTATCTAATGCATTTTTATTTTTGTTTTCAGGTTTATTCTAGCCTCTACAAGCTAGTCATGATCCTCCCATGGGCGTGGAGTCACCAATGAAGATGACAAGGAGGAAGGCCTTGGAGAAGCAGAATGTCTCACACACTCCAAGCCCCAGCCATGTCTCTTGTGTTGGTGCAACCTTAAGTCAAGGTTGACCTAGTTGACCTGACTCGAGTTGACCTGACTCGAGTTGTATTTTGATGTTTGACTTAGGAAGATTGTCGGTGCAACCTTAGGTCAAGGTTGACCTAGTTGAGTTGCATGTTGATGTTTGACACTCGTGGAAGAGTTGTATTCTTGATATGGGACAAGAATAGATGTTTGGGAGATTATTGGGGCAACCGTAGGTCAAGGTTGACCTGGTTGACCTGATTCGGGAAAAAGTCCAAGTATGGAGACTTGGCAACGGAAAAGTCCAAGCAGGGAGCTTGGTACTAGAAAAGTCCAAGTATGGAGACTTGCACGGAAAAGTCCAAGGGAGCTTGGGACGCGAAAAGTCCAAGTATGGAGACTTGGCATGGAAAAGTCCAAGTATGGAGACTTGGCGGAAAAGTCCAAGTATGGAGACTTGCACGGAAAAGTCCTAACTGGATGTTAGGCGGTTGGAAAGTCCTGGTGAGCGAGGCGGTGAGAAAGTCCTAACTGGGATGTTAGGCGGTGTGAAAACCCTAGTGAGTGAAGCTAGGTGAAAGTCCCGGTGAGTGAAGCCGGGCAAGGGAAAATCCAGATGGATCAAGGGTGATCGGACATCCGGTGATGGGAAGTCCAAGTAGGTCATAGGAGTGACCGGATACTTGCACGGAGAGAAAGTCCAAGTGGGTCAAAGGATTGACGGACACTTGGTGGAGAGTCTTAGCGGTCAAGGGAGTGACCGGATGCTAAGCATGATGTACCAACAGTCAAGGTTGACGGATGTTGGTTTGGGAGACTTGGACTTGGTTTGGGCAAAAAAGCTGTGGATCGGTCTGCAGACCGATCCATTGATCTCTGATATCTCGATCGGTCCGGTGACCGATCGATAACAAACAGAAGGCGATCTAAGCTGATCGGTCCGGGGACCGATCAGGTAAGCCTGATCGGTCTCCACGACCGATCGAGACGCAGCGAGAGGTGGGTCGATGCGTGGACGGATCGTATGCTCGATCGGTCCACGGACGATCAAGGAAACAAAGTTGGGCACTTCGTGGAGCAATCTGATCGGTCTAGGGACCGATCGCCTGATCGGTCCCCGAATCGATCGAAGAATCTGGACCGATCGGTGGAACTGATCGGTCCGCATCACCGATTGAGTCAGCGGGTCGCCTCTCCTCTCCGACCGGCTTTCTTTATGCGAGTTCGCGAGTTATAAAAGGAGATCAAGGCTTTGGTGCTACATCTTCTTCTTCCTTCTTCCCGTCCTGTCCTTGCGTCAGAGCTTTGTTGAGCTCCTCCAAAGCTTCGCGTGAGCTTCCCGGTTCCTGCTGTTGTAGGCGTCGCTTGAAGTTGCCGCTTCATCCAGCGACAAGAAGGCAAGCTAGGGTTATTACATTCTTGTATTGTACTTAGTTTCTTCTGTATTCTGGTACTCCTGTTTATCTTGTTGTTGCAAGACATTGTGTGAGGTTTCTCCACCCAAGGAGTTTGATTTAGCGGTTTTCCGGGACTCATCCACCGACGGATTGATAGGCTTCGTCCACCTTACGGACACGCCGAGGAGTAGGAGTATCATCTCCGAACCTCGTTACATCCTTGCGTTGAGGTTTGATTTCTTCTCCTGTTTTCTTTCTGCATTTAGTTTCCGCTGCGCTAACCCTAGTTTGTAGAAAGAAACGCGAGCAATTGGGGTCGGCTATTCACACCCCCTCTCTAGCCGTACGAAGAGATCCTAACATCTTGGACACAACCATGTCTACTTTCTAGAGGAGAAGAAGACCATGGTCGTGTCTTTTGACACGACCATGTAAAGTTGGCCGAAGAGATTCAAGTCATGGTTGTGTTAGAATATATACTAAAAGGCTAGCTTTTGGTATAAAACATTTATCTAGAAATAAGAATCACATTGGTCAAATGTCTACATTTGTGATAAATGTAGTTGTTCAATTAATTTATATTGTAGATAACATGGTGTGTGGTGTCACACACAGAAGATCATGTTATTAGTACCTTATAAATTATAAACAGTAGCTCACGACCATGATGGAAAGGAACAAACCATTGGAAGGTCGTAGTGTAATTAGGTGTTAGTTTATCTTAACTATATAATTACACTAGTACACTAAGAGTGTATTGAGTAGGACCATTAGAGGTCGTTTCTTTTATACTGACTTTATAAAGGAACAAAGACCTCAGTTATTATGGAAGTGTGTGCTCTTAATCCTAATATAATAACAAGCACATATATTTGATATTTATTTCTTTAATTTATCAATGGGTGAGATTTAGTTCGATGAATCAATAAGCCCGATAAGTTGGGAAATGATATCACTTATAGTGTGCGTTGTTGATTATAGAAGGAAATTGTGTCCTAGTAATCTAGGTTGAGAATGTCCCCAAGAGGAGCTCATAAGGATTGTCATGTTAAACCCTACAGGTGGACTTAGTCCGACATGACGATGAAGTTGAGTGGTACTACTTTTAGAGCTAGATATTAATTAAGTGAGTTGTCAGTAACTTACTTAATTAGTGGACATTTGTTATCTTAAACACAAGGAGACTAACACACTCATGATAAGAAGGAGCCCAAAATGTAATTTGGGATTGGTGTGGTAGTTCAATAATAGTTCTTTAGTGGAATGAATTATTATTGATGAAATTAAGTTGTGTGTTCGAGGCGAACACGGGATGCTTAATTTCATCGGGAGACCAAAACCAATTCCTCCTCTCGGTCCCTATCGTAGCCTCTAGTATATAGAGATTTATATCCACCGCATACCCACCTTCTTACCCATCCAATGGGGTCGGCCAAGCTAGCTTGAAACCCAAGCTAGGGCCGGCCAAGACCAAGTGGATGAGCCATGTAGGTGGTCGGCCAAAGCTTGGGTCCCAAGCTTAGGTGGCCGGCCACTAGAATATTAAAAAGGATTTTTATTAAAATTATTTCTTATGTGGATATCATAATTTTAAAAGAGAGTTTAAAAATTAAAATTTTCCTTTTATAGCTTTCTACAAAAGATTAAGAGAAGAGATTAATCTCTTTCCTTATTTGTAGTTTAAAAGGATGGTTTTAATTTTTTGTAAAAACTTTCTTTATTTGTAAATCATCTACATGTTTAAAAGAGAGTTTAAAATTTGAAATCTTTCCTTATTTGTTGATTAAAGGAGGATTTTAAATTTTAAGAATACTTTCCTTTTTAATCATGTTCATGATTTAAAAGAGAGTTTAAAATTAAATATTCTCTTTTATAAGTTTCTACAAAAGATTAAGAAAAGATTTGATATCTTTCCTTATTTGTAGATTAAAAGAGATTTTAATTTATAGAGATAACTTTCTTTTTATCCACATGTTTAAAAGAAAGATTTTAATTTATTTCCTTTTTATAAACCAATCATGAAGGGATTAAATTATTGGAGAAATTTTTATAAATTTCCGGAAACAAATTAGGAAGTTTTAATTCTTGTTTTAATTAAAATTTTCTTTGATTTGGGGCTTGAGGTGGCCGACCATTGAATTTGAAAAAGAAAATTATTTTTAATTAAATAATTTTTCCTTTTCAATGGAAAAAGAATTAAGGAAATTTTTATTAAATTTTCCTTATTTGCCAAGACCAAGGATTATAAAAGAGGGGGTAGAGAAGGCTTCATGGTTAATAATCTCTATTCTTTTCCTTCCTCTCCTCTTTGGTTTTGGTGGCCGGCCCTATTTTTCTTCTCTCCTCTTGTTGGCCGAAACTTATCTCTTGGTGGAGCTTTTGTTTGTGGCCGGATCAAGGAAGGAGAAGAATGAGAGAAAGCAAGCCTTATTTCTAGCATCCCTTGGAGCATGGTGGTGGTGGCCGAACCTCTTCATCCTAGAAGAAGTTTTGATGGCCGAAACTTGCAAGGAAGAAGAAGGTGCTTGGTGGTTCTCATCTCGGAAGATCGTTGCCCACACAATGTCCGAGGTTAGAAGAGGAATACGGTAGAAGATCAAGAGATCTTTCTAAAAGGTATAACTAGTAATTTTTCTTTCCGCATCATACTAGTTATTTTTGGAAATAATACTAAATACAAGAGGCATACGATTCTAGTGTTTCGAATTTGTTTTCGATATAATGTTCTTTTATTTTTCTTTTCCTTGTGATTTGATTGTTCTTTTCGGTTGACCTAAAGTTATTTTAGGAAATTAAATATTAGCTTTCCTTAAAAGGTTTTGTCTAGTCGGTGGTGGTTGCTCCCATATTCAAGAAGGCCATGTGCCTCGCCACGTCAGTACTGGGAACCAATTTTGGAAATTAATATTTAATGGAATTAATAACTTAGGTGATTTGGATCAAACGTGTTAAGTTCCGCAGGAGATCTAAGTCAAAACCTAAAAGAACAAATAGATTAAGTTTTGGATCAAACGTGTTAAGTTCCGCAGGCGATCCAAATATTTAATTTAAAAGAACACATGGTAGCTAGGAAAAAGTTCAGACGTTTGTACAAAATTTTTGTACAGTGGAACCTCTAGGTTTTCCGAGTAGCAACCAACAATTGGTATCAGAGCTAGGGTTTTGCCTCTGTGTTTTGGTATTAGTTTAATTATGCACATGTCATACATAATTTAGGCAGGATAATAGTAGGATGTGCTAACTTTGTGGATGCAGGATCCAACTATTATGGCTTATAGTTATTATGTGTGTGATTGGACCCTTGGACATGTCAAGGGCATTTTATTGTGTGTGCATGATTGTATTATAAAATACAACAGAGTAGTATTTAGTTTTATTAGGATTTTATTTTGATCTAGTTACATGTACATTCCTTTTATGGAATATAGGATCGATGGATGTAAATTTTATTTTATGTTCGATCTAGTTTACATGTACATTCCTTCGAGGAATATAGGATCAAAATGTAAATTCTATTTATGTCATGGATCGAATCTTGCAAAGCGTGGAACCTTCTAAGGACCAGAGGTGCAGTGGAACTAGGAGCAAGATGGATGCGACAACTAGACCCGTGGCGTATGGCCAAATATGGCGTGACTTGGGACGACAACACACGGAGGACAACCAGAGATAAAAGCCATAATAGTTGAAAATTAGATTTTCTATTTATTGCTTTTATATTGTGCTGTGTGTGCATGTTAGTTTACATATTTAGTAGGCTAGCATAGTTAAAATACCTCATTTATAAACAACTAAGTGGGAGAAGGATTTTTAAGTAAATCCCATGGTCTCCATTACTGGTTTGTAAGTGATGCAAACAAGCTTGCGCGTTGGCTCTGAGTGCCTTCCTCCATAACGGATGAGCTTGTTTGTGGATTACTAGAACATACTTCCATTTTTGGATGACTATAGGAAGTTAATTAAGAGCGTGTGATCTTCCCCAACGAAAGGGGCATAATCTTATTAATGGACTTAGTGTCAAGTAATGGTATACACTTAGACACATCTAATAGTATCCTCCCCATCGGAGTCACTGCTATTATTTGTGTGACCAAATGATACCAACTATTAATTTTATTTGTCAAAAAGTTAGGTTGACAAGATAATAAAATTAATGGGTTAAAACCCTCCTTTTACAAATGTTGAATTTGTATACGTCCACACTAACGTGGCATGCAAAATTCACGGTGTTTGAGGTGTTGGTGAATTTAAATAATATTGTTTGAGTAATCAATATTTTTATAAATTCAAAAGTTTTTGACCAAATATTTGATCAAAGATAGATCAACTATTAATTTTATTCGTCATAAAGTAAAGTTGACGAGATAATAAAATTAATGAATAAAATCTCCTCTTCGATTTTGTATACGTCCACACTATCGTGGCATACAAAATTCATGGGGATTTTTAAGGAGTTGATCTTGACCAAGTATTTTTGTGATTCTTAGGTTTTAAAATGTTTGTCAATCCCCTAGTAGTCATACTATAAGAAAGACTTAGTAATCCCAATTGTAATGATTGGAAATAGGACTTGGACATTAAGGTAGACTGTCTTCTTAGAACTAAGAACAATATAGGTGTATTTAATTCATTAGTTGAAACATGTTTATGTTAGGATCGTTATACTCGGCTAGAGAGGGGGGGTGTGAATAGCCGACCCCAAATTGCTCGTTTCTTCCTACGATTAGGGTTAGCGCAGCGGAAATAAAAATAATAGAAACGAAAGCGGAGAAATCAAACCTCAACACGCGTCGATGTAACGAGGTTCGGAGATATACTCCTACTCCTCGGCGTGTCCGTAAGGTGGACGAAGCCTATCAATCCGTCAGTGGATGAGACCCCGGAAACCCGGCTAATAATCACTCCTTCTGGGTGGAGAAACCTCGCCACAATGTTTTGCAAAAGCAATACAGGAGTAGAAAGCAGCAAGAAGCAAAATACAATACAAATGTATGAAACACCTTCGCTTACTTGCCTTCTCTTTGTGGATGAAGCAAGACTTCTGAATCCAACCACAACAAGACAAGAATGATCGGTTGGTCGGTAGTGGAAACTCACAAAAGCTTGAACGAAGAGCTCAGCAAAGCTCGATAAGAACTCAGCAGCAGGAAGAAGAAGAGGCAGACAAGAAGCGAAGCTTGGAGAAGAAGAAGAAGATAACAGCACAGCCCTCGATCTCCTTTATAACCTCTCATATCCCGAGCCAACCTGCGAACCTGCAAGCAAAAAGGCTAGAACACGAAGTTCGAAATAACCTAGCCATTGAGTCACAACGGCTAGTCCTGGACCGATCGGGCTCCACCCCGATCGGTCAGAGTTCTCCGACGGTCATGGAGACCGATCAGGGCTCTATGGTGATCGGTCCCGGATCGATCAGAAACTTTCACAGAGGTTGCCCAACTTCTAACAGCTGATCGATCCGGGGACCGATCAGGCTTCCTCTGATCGATCCCGGACCGATCAGAAGCTCAAGGTTACGATCGCTTCGATCGGTCTCCGCACCGATCAGAAACCAGATATCGATGGATCGGTCACGAACGATCCGGTCTTGGTTTTGCCCAAACCAAGTCCAAACCAATATCCGTCAACCTTGACCTCTTGGTACATCATGCTTAGCATCCGGTCACTCCCTTGACCTGCTAAGACTCCCCAAGTGTCCGGTCAATTCCTTTGACCCACTTGGACTTTTCTCTTCGTGTCAAGTATCCGGTCACTCCCCTTGACCTACTTGACCTTCTCAACACCAGGTCCGATCACCCTTGATCCATCTGGATTTTCCTGGCTTCACTCACGGGACTTTCACCTAGCTTCACTCACTAGGATTTTCACCGGCTTCACTCACGATTTCCAATCTGCCGGCTTCACTCACGGACTTTCCCACCGCTGGCTTCACTCACGGACTTTCACCTAGCTTCACTCACTAGGGTTTCACAACTACCGCTTCACTCACGGGACTTTCCCACCGCCTGGCTTCACTCACGAGACTTCCATCCGCCACCTTTACTCACCGGACTTTCCACATCCATCCGAACAAAGCGGCGAAGCTCGATCTCCCGGGAACGAGCTACCGAGCCCTCTCCGACTTCCATCCGGTCCAGAGAACGAGCTCCCGAGCCCTCTCTGACCACAGTCAGGAGAACGAGCTACCGAGCCCTCTCCGACTTCCCATGTGCCAAGCTTCCATACTTGGACTTCTCCGTGCCAAGTCTCCATACTTGGACTTTTCTCGTGCCAAGCTCCCTGCTTGGACTTTTCACCATGCCAAACTCCCTGCTTGGACTTTTCACCATACCAAACTCCCTACTTGGACTTTTCCCATGCTTGGACTTTTCTGAGTCAGGTCAACTCACCTCGGGTCAACCAGGTCAACCTTGACCACGGGTTGCACCCACAATCTCCCAAGTTTGTATCCTTGTAAAACATCAAGATACAACTTTTCTGTTCACGTCAAACATTGTCAAACATAACTCGTCAAACATCAAAACACAACTCGAGTCAAGTCAACTCGAGTCTGGTCAACCAGGTCAACCTTGACCTAAGGTTGCACCAACAATCTCCCCCCTTTTTGATGTTTGACAAAACTCATAATCAAACTTAGGTTTTCTAATGTTCTTCCTTGAACATTCTCCCCAAACCTACACTCTCCCCACACATCCAAAAGAGTGAATCCAGGTCAACAGTTTCTTTCTAATGCAGGTTCCATCCCTTTCATTGAAACCCTTAATTTCCCCCTCGATACTAAGGTCAACAATTAACTCAGTGATAATCTCATATCACTCAAGTCTTTAGGAGTAAAACTCCCCTAAAAGTCAACTCCCTTGACTAATTGGTAAAATTCCTAAAGGTCAACTCCCCCTTGATCATCGCACCAACAATGTCTTGGAGAGTTTCAAACCTTCAAAATACCAACTCCCGAGCTGAAATTTCAGACAACCAGTCGAATTTCAGCAATTTGGCATGCCCTGATCGGTCACCAGACCGATCAGGCTCCCTCTGGATCGGTCCAGTGACCGATCACACAGACCTGGACCGATCAGGGAACCTCCTGATCGGTCCACGACCTCTGATTTCTGATTTCTGAATTTTTCTTCTCCCGAAATTCAGAAACCTCTAGAAAATCACAGAAAATTTCAAAAATTGTAAAATTTTGAGGATACATTCCTCATAACATATACTATCATGGAAAAATAGTTTTCTATGAAAATAACTTCCATTTTTCAATCTTGATACAAAGTTCACAAGTCTTTGAAATAGCTCAAAGTTAACTCATCTTTGTATCACCTTGTTCAATGATGAATGCTATCACTAGAAAGGCTTCATCAAGGTTTTTAAAATCAATTTTAAAATGATTTTAAACCCTTTAATTTGGGACCACAATCTTAGGGCTAAATGTACATGACTTGTACACAAGCTTTCCCTATGATCCCCAATTTAGAATTAGGCTCATCTAGGTACAAGAACTATGCACCTTGATCCTAACTCATCATCATAATATCTCACACACATCTAAGGTGTATCAAACACATCCAAGTCAATTTTGATGTGAGATATGGATTTAGGTTATCTTAACTAGGTTCTCATGCATTTTCTAAATAACAATTTGATCTCCATATCAAATTGTGTTTTAGTCCTTAAATCAATTTCATTGATTATAAATGCATGAGATGATGACATGGCATAAAATAGTATCATAAATGGAACATGTGCCAATGTCATGATGTCATGGCATAAAGTGTGAAACTCTAACTAAGGCATGACATATAAATAACCTAAGCATTATCATGACATTTCAAATGATACTAAATTAAATATGATGTCATGACATGACATATGGCAAACAATATATGGCAAATAACATGTAAAGGTATAGAAGATACCTAATTCTAGCCTTAATTGCCATTTTTGATAGTTTTGATCATTTTGCCATAAATTCTATATTCCTAAGTGTAATAGACCTAAAATCATATACCAAAGATTTTTAGATCACTATGTGCCAATTAGATGGACTCTAGAAAACTCCTCAAATGTGGTTGACACATCCTAATCACCTTAGGAATAACTTTTCATTTCATTTTCAAGGCTTGATTACACCTTGAAAATTCCTAAAGTGCCACCTTTTGCCATGATTAGGTTAACTACCTATTCAAGTAAGGTTGGCACACCCTAAACCATCTAGCGTGATGGAATCACGCTCTTAGGAACCCAATACCTATTAGAGCTCATTGGGTTCACTAAATATTCACTAGGGATGACTTCCCTAGCAACCCTCCTAATGACCCTCCTAGGCTTTAAAGCCTTGGTCATTTGGGACTCAACAAGATCAACTCTAGGGGTGACTCCCCTTGTGACCTTGGTGATGGTCTTTCTAGCCCTAGGTCTTGTTCCATAATCTAATGGAACATTGTGATAAGTGGGCTTGACCACTTGGGACTTAGGTTTGTGACCCAAACCTTTCTTGTCCTTGGACTTGGGTTTTTGACCCCTAGAGCCTAGAGTCAAATCCTTAAGAGCCTTTTCTAGAGAGTCAAGTCTTGACCTCAAGACTAGATTTTCTTTCTCTAATACCTCAAGCTTTAATTTATCCTTTTTCTTTGAGGTATTCCTAGGCATATGTCTAGTTGATTTGGGATTTATACCTAGGTTCTCCCTAACCTTAGATGAGTTAATCCTAGGATTGACATTTCTAGTGTTGTCCTTACCTAGGCTAACATGTTTAGCACCTAAGCACATATATTGGTTCCTAAAGTTAACATGCTTATCATTATTAACAATTGCAACAAAACTACTAGCATGTGTCTTATTGCAAGAGTGAGACTTAAATGTTACCTTAGGGGTTGCCTTCGCTCCCCCTATTGACGTGCTCGGTCTTTTGTCCTTGTGAGGTTGCCTCCCCCTCAGACATTTACTCCTATAGTGTCCCCTTCACTTGCATTGGAAGCACACCACGTGCTCCTTGCCCTTGCGTGTTGGGACTCCGGCTTCCTTGACCTTTGGCGCCGGTGGAGTCTTTCTAACCCTCTTTGGACATTTACTCTTGTAATGTCCAAATTCCCTACACTCAAAGCACATTATGTATAATTTGCTAGAAACTAAATGGCTTGAGTTACCTAGAGTTGAGGATGGATGAACGCTCTCTCCTTCATCCCTTCCGGAGGTAGAAGCTTCTTCTTCTTGCTCCGAACTTGAAGAAGAACTCTCCTCCTCTTCTTCTTTAGATGTTGAGTGGCCCTCAACTTCTAAATCCATTCCTCCATGAAGTGAGCTACTTGGCTCACTTGACTCCTCTTCATGACTTGAAGTGGAGTTCTCCTCATGGAACTTTGCCAAGTTGTTCCACAACTCCTTGGCATCGTTATATCCACCTATCCTACACAAAACATCATTAGGTAAAGAAAATTCAAAAATTTTCAATACCTCATCGTTGACTAGGGATTGGTGGACTTGTTCCTTGGTCCACTCCTTCTTCTCTAGGGTTTCTCCTTTCTTGTCCATCGGAGGCTTGAAACCTAATTGAACACAACTCCAATTTTCAAGGTTAGTCATAAGAAAGTACTTCATTCTTACCTTCCAAAACGCGAAGTCGTCGCGATCGTAGAAAGGTGGAATTGTGACGTCTTCTCCAAATAACTCCATTCTCTAGCTCGTGCTCCCCCGGGTGTTGATCCAACGAAGAGCGACCTCGCTCTGATAGCACTTGTTAGGATCGTTGTACTCGGCTAGAGAGGGGGGGTGTGAATAGCCGACCCCAAATTGCTCGTTTCTTCCTACGATTAGGGTTAGCGCAGCGGAAATAAAAATAATAGAAACGAAAGCGGAGAAATCAAACCTCAACACGCGTCGATGTAATGAGGTTCGGAGATATACTCCTACTCCTCGGCGTGTCCGTAAGGTGGACGAAGCCTATCAATCCGTCGGTGGATGAGACCCCGGAAACCCGGCTAATAATCACTCCTTCTGGGTGGAGAAACCTCGCCATAATGTTTTGCAAAAGCAATACAGGAGTAGAAAGCAGCAAGAAGCAAAATACAATACAAATGTATGAAACACCTTCGCTTACTTGCCTTCTCTTCGACTGGATGAAGCAGCAGCTTCTCGGATCCAACCACAACAGCAACAGCAACTGATCAGTTGGTCCCAGGCTTGGAAGCTCACAAAAGCTCAAGAGCTCAGCTTTCAGAAGAACTGCAGAGTAGAAGAGGAAGAAGAAGAAGCAGAAGCTTCGGAGAAGAAGAAGAAGATAAACGTAGCGACCCTCGATCTCCTTTTATAACCTCGATATCCACAGCCAACCTGTGAACTCGCAAGCAAAAGGCGAACAGGTTCGAATAACCTAGCCGTTGAGTCTGGCGGCTGTCCCGACCGATCGGCTCCACCGATCGGTCAGGGTTCTGATCGGTCATGGAGACCGATCAGTCTATCTTGATCGATCCCGGCATCGATCGAATGCTTTCAGAGTTGCCCAACTCTTCATGCGTCACTCGATCGTCCGGGGACCGATCAGCTTCCTGCGATCGTCCCGGACCGATCGCTGAAGCTCCTGAGGCACACGATCGCTTCGATCGGTCTCGGCACCGATCAGAAACCCATCGGTGGATCGGTCACTGACCGATCCGGTCTTGGTTTTGCCCAAACCAAGTCCAAACCAATATCCGGTCAACCTTGACCTCTTGGTACATCATGCTTAGCATCCGGTCACTCCTTGACCTGCTAAGACTCCCCACCAAGTGTCCAATCCCTTCGATCCACTTGGACTTTTCTCTTCATGTCAAGTATCCGGTCACTCCCTTGACCTACTGACCTTCTCAACACCGGATGTCCGATCACCCTTGATCCATCTGGATTTTCCGCTTCCGGCTTCACTCACTGGGACTTTCACCTAGCTTCACTCACTAGGATTTTCACCGGCTTCACTCACCGGGATTTCCATCTGGCTTCACTCACCGGACTTTCCAACCGCTGGCTTCACTCACGGACTTTCCCATGCCTGCTTCACTCACCGGACTTTCACCTAGCTTCACTCACTAGGGTTTCTGGCAGCTTCACTCACCGGACTTTCCCACAGCCTTCACTCACGACTTTCCCACCGCGCTTCACTCACGTGACTTATCCGTGCACCGGCTTCACTCACTGTGACTTTCCACATTCGGTCCAGAGAACGAGCTCTGCCCTAGTCCGGGGAACGAGCTACCGAGCCCTCTCCGACATCCATCCGGTCCGAGCGAGCCAGAGCCCTCTCTCGAACACGTCAGGAGAAGGCAACGAGCCTCTCCGACTTCCCGTGCCAGCTTCCATACTTGGACTTCTCCGCCAAGTCTCCATACTTGGACTTTTCCTGCTCAAGCTCCCTGCTTGGACTTTTCACCATGCCAAACTCCCTGCTTGGACTTTTCACCATGCCAAACTCCCTGCTTAGACTTTTCCCATGCCAAGCTCCCTGCTTGGACTTTTCCGAGTCAGGTCAACTCACCTCGGGTCAACCAGGTCAACCTTGACCACGGGTTGCACCCACAATCTCCCAAACTTGTATCCTTGTAAAACATCAAGATACAACTTTTCTGTTCACGTCAAACATTGTCAAACATAACTCGTCAAACATCAAAACACAACTCGAGTCAAGTCAACTCGAGTCTGGTCAACCAGGTCAACCTTGACCTAAGGTTGCACCAACAGTTTAGTGGTGTTATCTACCAGAACTGGAGTGTAGATACAGATGCCATTAATCATGTCCGCAATTCATTGCAGGGTTCCAGGAAACCCGGCAACTAAATAAAAATTAAAACACCGTCCACATGGGCACTACTGCAAAAGTAGCAGCTGTTGCAGTGGGAGAGGTTTATTCTCTAATAGGAATAAAATTTGGATTATTAGAAATTGTCTTTACATACTAAGTTTAGAAAGAACCTGATTTCAGTTTCTAAACTATTATAGAATAGATATTGTGTCTATTTTGATAACAAAGTTGTTATCAAGAAAAATAGGGAAGTTATCTATTCTGGTATGATGATTGACAATTTATAATCCAATAACTCCCACGATGCAACAAATGGAAATTAGTAGCACATCTTCTAATTTTAAGAGAAAGCAACCTTCGAAAATGAACCATTAATATCTTTGGCATCTAAGGCTAGGTTATATTAACTTGAGTAGGATTCATTGGTAGCTGATGAACTGTTGGGTTCATTGGTAGTGGAAATCTTTCCAACCTGTGAGTCTTACTTGGAAGGAAAAATAACCAAGAAGCTTTTAAGTCTAAGGGGTTTGGAGCCAAAGATATATAGGAATAGGTTTATTCTGATTTGTGTGATCCTATGACTATCTAGACAAGAGGTAGTATTGAATATTTCGTCTATTTTATAGACAACTATTCAAGATACAAATAAATTTACTTAATGTACCGCAAGACTAAGTACTTTGATTAGTTCAAAGAGTACAAGGCTGATGCGGAGAAATGTTAAAGTAAAAGTCACTATGGTAAGATCGTAGTGGCAAGTACCTCTTGGGAGAATTTAGGAGTCACTTATCAGAAGCAGGGATTCAATCCCAATTAACTGCACTTGGTACACCCCAACAGAATGGTGTAGAAAAAGGAAGGTATAAGACTCTTATGGAAATAAGTAGATTGATGAGTTATTTAGAATATTACCAAAATCATTTTTAGGATATACTCTGGAAACGGAAGTGAATATAGTACCTTCCAAAGTCAGAACTCTCTACTCATATAGAATTGCTCAATAGGCGTAAGCCTATTTCGAGGTATATTCGGATTCAGGTAGTCCAGCACATATGCAGAAGAGAGACAATGATAAGTTGGACAGGAATTCACTTGTTTGTGGGTTATCCTAGAGAAATGAAAGTAGGTTTATAGTATTAAAAATCAGAAGGTCATTGTTAGCATCAATGACCGATTTTAGAAAAGGACTATGTAATAAACCATGTGCCCATAAGAAAATTTGTTCTTAAGGAAATAATAAAAGACATGTCTAATCTAGTACCAACTGTACAAGATGAGATACCACAAGGAAACTGCAACACGTATCACAAATGATACACAATTGCAGAAAGTGCCTCATCATAGTGGGAGGGTTGTTAAGCAACCAAAAAAGATTCATATTTTGGGAGAGTTTTTGGACTCGATCCCTGGAGGACATGAACCTAATCTTCGGACATATGACGAAACACTCCAAGATAAAGATACAACATCTTGGCAAAGAGTAATGAATAACAGAATTATAATATATGTATTCTAATAAAATCTGGAAGTTTGTAGAACCACCAAATGGTGTAAAAGCCTTTGGGTGTAAAAAGGTCTATAATAGGAAAAGAGGGATAGACAGGAAGGTAGAAACTTTCAAAGCAAGGCTTGATGAAAAAGGAAACTTTTTCACTGGTAGTCATGCTTAAGTCTATCCAGATTCTTTTATCTATTTGGCAAGTGGATGTTAAGACAGCATTCCTTAATGGAAGTCTTGATGAAAGCATCCATATAAAGCAACCAGAAGGGTTCATTGCAAAGGGCTAAGAGTATCTTGTGTGCAAGCTCAATCGGTCATGTAAGGCAAAGCTTCAAGGTCTTGGAGCATTCGGTTTATCAAAGTAATCCAGACCTATGGATTTATTGAGTAAACGGATAAGTCTTGTGTATCAAAAGGTGTGATGGAAACGTGGTGGTATTTCTTGTACTATACGTAGATAACATTTTTTGTAGTTGGAAACAATATCAAAATGTTGTCAGAAGTAAGGGTATGGTTGTCCAAATAATTCGATATAAAGGACTTGGGAGAATGTATATATTTTTGAGATCAAAGCAATAAGGGATCGAAAGAAAAAATATATTTTACTTATCCCAAGCTTGATACATTGGAAAATCCTTGCTCGTTTTAAGCATGCAAAACTCCTCGAAAGGTTTCTTACCTTTTAAGCATGGAGTGTCTTTATCTAAAGAGATGTCTCCGATGACATCAAAGGAGATTGAGGACATGTAGGCAGTTCTTTATGCTTCGGCAGTTAGACAACCTAATGTATGCTATGCGCGATGGAATCTGTTTTGCCAAGGGCATAGTTAGCAGATATCAAAGTAACCCTAGACAAGAACATTGGACTACAGTAAAGCATATATTAAAGTACCTTAGAGGCGCTAGAGATTATATGCTAGCTTACAAGGCAGTTAATTTGGTCCCTGTGGGTTACACGGATTTTGACTTTCAATCGGATAGGGACAATAATAAGTCGACCTCGGGGTTTTGTGTTTACTTTAGAAGGAAAAGTCATAACTATGGAAGAGTGATAAGCATAGGTGTTTTTCTGGACTCCACTATAGAAGCTGAGTATATGGCAAGCCTCTGAGGTAGCCATAAAAGCTAAATGACTTAATTACCTCAAGATAGACTTAGATATGATTTCTGGTTTGTCCAAAGATTATTACAATTTATTGTAATAATGTTGGTGCAGTAGCAAACTCGAAGAAACCATAAGTCTATAAGGCAAGTAAACACAATAGAGCGCAAGTACCACCCAATACGAGAAATCGTATAAATGAGGAGAAGTTGTTGCCGCCTAGATTGCATCAGAAGATAACCTAAGGTCCTTAAGGCAAGAGCATTTTGAAAGGCATGGGAATCAGATGTATGGCAGCAGATATGGCAGCTTAGTCTTTTAGTATAAGTGGGAGATTGTTAGAATGTATACTAAAAGGCTAGCTTTTGGTATAAAACATTTATCTAGAAATAAGAATCACATTGGTCAAATGTCTACATTTGTGATAAATATAGTTGTTCAATTAATTTATATTGTAGATAACATGGTGTGTTGTGTCACACACAGAAGATCATGTTATCAGTACCTTATAAATTATAAACAGTAGCTCACGACCAAGATGGAAAGGAACAAACCATTGGAAGATCGTAGTGTAATTAGGTGTTAGTTTATCTTAACTATATAATTACACTAGTACACTAAGAGTGTATTGAGTAGGACCATTAAAGGTCGTTTCTTTTATACTGACTTTATAAAGGAACAAAGACCTCAGTTATTATGGAAGTGTGTGCTCTTAATCCTAATATAATAACAAGCACATATATTTGATATTTATTTCTTTAATTTATCAATGGGTGAGATTTAGTTCGATGAATCAATAAGCCCGATAAGTTGGGAAATGATATCACTTATAGTGTGTGTTGTTGATTATAGAAGGAAACTGTGTCCTAGTAATCTAGGTTGAGAATGTCCCCAAGAGGAGCTCATAAGGATTGTCATGTTAAACCCTGCAGGTGGACTTAGTCCGACATGACGATGAAGTTGAGTGGTACTACTCTGGGAGCTAGATATTAATTAAGTGAGTTGTCAGTAACTTATTTAATTAGTGGACATTTGTTATCTTAAACACAGGGAGACTAACACACTCATGATAAGAAGGAGCCCAAAATGTAATTTGGGATTGGTGCGGTAGTTCAATAATAGTTCTTTAGTGGAATGAATTATTATTGATGAAATTAAGTTGTGTGTTCGGGGCGAACACGGGATGCTTAATTTCATCGGGAGACCAAAACCAATTCCTCCTCTCGGTCCCTATCGTAGCCTCTAGTATATAGAGATTTATATCCACCGCATACCCACCTTCTTACCCATCCAATGGGGTCGGCCAAGCTAGCTTGGAACCCAAGCTAGGGCCGGCCAAGACCAAGTGGATGAGCCATGTAGGTGACCGGCCAAAGCTTGGGTCCCAAGCTTAGGTGGCCGGCCACTAGAATATTAAAAAGGATTTTTATTAAAATTATTTCTTATGTGGATATCATAATTTTAAAAGAGAGTTTAAAAATTAAAATTTTCCTTTTATAGCTTTCTACAAAAGATTAAGAGAAGAGATTAATCTCTTTCCTTATTTGTAGTTTAAAAGGATGGTTTTAATTTTTTGTAAAAACTTTCTTTATTTGTAAATCATCTACATGTTTAAAAGAGAGTTTAAAATTTGAAATCTTTCCTTATTTGTTGATTAAAGGAGGATTTTAAATTTTAAGAATACTTTCCTTTTTAATCATGTTCATGATTTAAAAGAGAGTTTAAAATTAAATATTCTCTTTTATAAGTTTCTACAAAAAATTAAGAAAAGATTTGATATTTTTCCTTATTTGTAGATTAAAAGAGATTTTAATTTATAGAGATAACTTTCTTTTTATCCACATGTTTAAAAGAAAGATTTTAATTTATTTCCTTTATATAAACCAATCATGAAGGGATTAAATTATTGGAGAAATTTTTATAAATTTCCGGAAACAAATTAGGAAGTTTTAATTCTTGTTTTAATTAAAACTTTCTTTGATTTGGGGCTTGAGGTGGCCGACCATTGAATTTGAAAAAGAAAATTATTTTTAATTAAATAATTTTTCCTTTTCAATGGAAAAAGAATTAAGGAAATTTTTATTAAATTTTCCTTATTTGCCAAGACCAAGGATTATAAAAGAGGGGGTAGAGAAGGCTTCATGGTTAATAATCTCTATTCTTTTCCTTCCTCTCCTCTTTGGTTTTGGTGGCCGGCCCTATTTTTCTCCTCTCCTCTTGTTGGCCGAAACTTATCTCTTGGTGGAGCTTTTGTTTGTGGCCGGATCAAGGAAGGAGAAGAATGAGAGAAAGCAAGCCTTGTTTCTAGCATCCCTTGGAGCATGGTGGTGGTGGCCGAACCTCTTCATCCTAGAAGAAGTTTTGATGGCCGAAACTTGCAAGGAAGAAGAAGGTGCTTGGTGGTTCTCATCTCAGAAGATCGTTGCCCACACAACGTCCGAGGTTAGAAGAGGAATACGGTAGAAGATCAAGAGATCTTTCTAAAAGGTATAACTAGTAATTTTTCTTTCCGCATCATACTAGTTTTTTTTGGAAATAATACTAAATACAAGAGGCATACGATTCTAGTGTTTCGAATTTGTTTTCGATATAATGTTCTTTTATTTTTCTTTTCCTTGTGATTTGATTGTTCTTTTCGGTTGACCTAAAGTTATTTTAGGAAATTAAATATTAGCTTTCCTTAAAAGGTTTTGTCTAGTCGGTGGTGGTTGCTCCCATATTCAAGAAGGCCATGTGCCTCGCCACGTCAGTACTGGGAACCAATTTTGGAAATTAATATTTAATGGAATTAATAACTTAGGTGATTTGGATCAAACGTGTTAAGTTCCGCAGGAGATCCAAGTCAAAACCTAAAAGAACAAATAGATTAAGTTTTGGATCAAACGTGTTAAGTTCCGCAGGCGATCCAAAATTTAATTTAAAAGAACACATGGTAGATAGGAAAAGGTTCAGACCTTTGTACAAATTTTTTGTACAGTGGAACCTCTAGGTTTTCCGAGTAGCAACCAACAAGTTGTGCCTTTTGACATGGTCGTGTGAAGTTAGTCGGGGGTAAGTAAGGTGAGGTCATGTCTTTTGACACGACCATGTGAAGTCAGCCGAGGGTAAGCAAGGCAAGAACGTGTCAAAAAACACAACCATGTCACTTTAACAGAGAGTATTCAAGCCACGATCGTGTCATTTTGACATAGCCGTGTCTACATCGTGCTTTAAAAAAAATGAAGCATGACACGACCGTGTCATTTTGACATGGTCATACCAATATAGCTAAGCTAAACACGGTTTGGCCGTGTCTATAAGACACAGTCGTGGGCGTGCCCGTGCCCACCGCCCCCCCCCCCCCCCCCCTCTCTCTTCTTACCTCTTCTTCAATTCTTTCTTCCATTTTCATATCACAACTTTCTTCTCTCCTTAAGCCCAAGCAATTCTCTTCTTCTTCACCCCATTTGAAAATCTCTCCTCCAAGATTCTCAAATATCTTTCCCTTTAGATCTAGATCTAGATATAAAAGCTCTATCTTCCTCCCTCAAGCTTTCTTCTCCAAGATCTTCTGTCCTCCACCTTAAGATCCTTCTTCGTTTCTTCAAGAACACCTCCTTTCTTCTTTAATAATTACTCTCCTTCACTTGTCTTTCAATTATATCTAATCTTTTGAAAAGGATCCGACGCAGGAGTGGAGGATCTAGCGGAGGAAATGATTCGGGAAAGGATAAAGGAAAAGTGAAGGCTACTTCCAAAAGCAAAGGCAAACGGATTGCATGCGACGAAGGTAATGACAATGAATATGGTATTATTTTAAGAAATAATGAGCAAAAATCTAGATATGATTCTCTCATTACTAGAAAATATGTTTGCACTAGATACTTAGACCCTACTACCATGGAAGTTTTAGGAATTAAGGAGGATGCAGATTGGTTAATTAGTACATTGGAATGATATGATGTATTCCCATCAACCAACATATCCTGACCTTACCCTTGAGTTTTTGAACTTAATAGAGATCCACTTCACTACTGATGAGGATTATATTTACTTAGACCTTTACTTAATTTTTTTTAAAGTTTCTAAGAAAAAGTCTACTTGGTATTTTTGAAGTTTACTTAGAAATTTTTAAAAATGTTTATTTAAAAACTCTTGACAAACTTACTTTAAAATTTTTGAATACTTTACTCAAATTTCTTGAAAAAAAAGATTTACATGGAATATGTAGTTTTAAAAAATATTTTTAAGCCTCTCCCTAAAGACTAAGATATACAACATATGTGCTTACAATTATTTTTTTTTTCATTTATGTTTGACTTTTATATTTCTGGGATATACAATTGTTGCCAATTTTGTCACCACTTTTCCATTATGTTGTTTTCTACCTTATTATTTTTTGATGATTACCAAAGGGGAGGATAAAGTAAGGATGACAATGTGCAGGATTTGGGTAGGATTTCATATCCCCGTACTCATCATCATTTATTATATCTATACTCATACTCATCCTCATACCCATAAGGTATTTAACTTTTATATTCATTCCCATACCCGTTAGAGTTTCGGGTATCCATATCCTACCCATCATCCTATTACTCCCTACCATTCTCATTTTTTTAAAAATACTTCAATGTATTTGTCAGCTCTTCCTCATCTCGCGCTCTTCGATCGGATGAACATTTTCCATGGAAAAGAAGATGAGATACGTGTTGATGATCGGATAAAAAGACAAACTAAGTCTTTTTTTTAAGACAGAAAGTGGGCTAAAATTTTTTGTTTCCCAATAAAAAATGAGGCTTATATATATATCGGGTATCTGGTAGGGTATGGGTAGGATTTTACCACATCCACCTCCATACGCATACCCAAAATACTCATACCCAAATACCTATTTACTATAATCAGGTATAAAAATTTCCTTCATATCCTCCTCCATTCGGATCGGATGTCGGATTACCCATCGGATTCGAGTGAAATTACCATCCCTAGGATAAGGGTTAATATAGAAAAAAGAAACAAACAAACTTAAAAAGTAAAACTCATTAGTTGTTTGTATTTAACATATTTTTCAATATTATTTTTTTCTAACTTTAACCTAGATTATCATTGTATCAAAAAAGAAGAGATTATTGGTAAAATTTGCACTAATGATGTAACTTATATTTTGATGAATGACAAGGGGTCTAAAGTTAGAGTATTTTGTGTTGGAGTGTATACTGAAAGCCTAAGCTTTGTAAACATTCATTATGAATAAAGAATCACATTTGGTCTAATTATCTACATTTGTTTGTAGTTGTTCATTTAATTTATATTGTAGATAACATAGTATGTGGTGTCACATACAGAAGATGATGTTATCAGTACCTTATAAATTATAAACAGTAGCTCACGACCAGAATGGAAAGGAACAAACCATTAGAAGGTCGTAGTGTAATTAGGTATTAGTTTATCTTGACTATATAATTACACTAGTACACTCAGAGTGTATTGAGTAGGACCATTTGAGGTCGTTCCTTTTATACTGACTTTATAAAGGAACAAAGACCTCAGTTATTATGGAAGTGTGTGCTCTTAATCCTAATATAATAACAAGCACATATGTTTGATATTTATTTCTTTAATTTATCAATGGGTGAGATTTAGTTCGATGAATCAATAAACCCGATAAATTGGGAAATAGTATCACTCATAGTGTGTGTTGTTGATTATAGAAGGAAACTGTGTCCTAGTGATACTAGGTTGATAATGTCCTCAAGAGGAGCTCATAAAGATTGTCATGTTAAACCCTGCAGTGGACTTAGTCCAACATGATAATAAGGTTGAGTGGTACTACTCTTGGACTTAGATATTAATTAAATGAGTTGTCAGTAACTCACTTAATTAGTGGACATTCGATATCTTAAACACGGAGACTAACACACTCATAATAAGAAGGAGCCCAAAATGTAATTTGGGATTGGTACGGTAGTTCAATGATAGTTCTCTAGTGGAATGAATTATCATTGATAAAATTAAGTTGTGTGTTCGGGGCGAACATGGGATGCTTAATTTTATCGGAGACCAAAACCAATTCCTCCTCTCGGTCCCTATCGTAGCCTCTTATTTATAGAGTACTATACCCACATATACCCACCTTCTATACCCACCTAAAGGGGCCGGCCAAGCTAGCTTGGGAACCAAGCTAGGGCCGGCCTAAGGTGGCTGGCCCTAGCTTGAACCCAAGCTAGTAGGGCCGGCCATAATTAATTAAAAGAAAATTTAATTTTAATGTTTATTATTATGTGGAAGATTTAATTTAAAAGAGAATTAAAATTAAAATATCTCTCTTGTAAAAGATTTACAAAGATTAAAGAAAGAGATTAGATCTCTTTCCTTATTTGTAGATTGGAGAGATGTTTTATTTTCTCTTTAAAATTATTCACATGTTAATAAAATTAAAATTATAGATATTTCCTTTTATTAACCATGAAGAGATTTTAAAGAGAAAATTTTATTTTTAAAATTTCCGGAAACAAATAAGGAAAGTTTTAATTGTTGATTGAAACTTGTCCAATTTGCTTCCTATTGATTTGGCCAGCCATCATTGTTTAATTGGGGAAATATTATTTTATTTTCTCAATTAAATCATGTCAAGGAAATTAAGGAAAATTTATTGTAATTAAATTTCCTAATTTACCTAGGCCAAGGAATATAAAAGAAGGGGTGAGGGTGCCTTCACAAGACACAACATCTATTATTCCTCTCCCTCTTTTGTTCCTTGGTGTGGCCAGCCATCATCTCCTTCTCTTCCTCTTGTGGTGGCCGAACCTCTCCCTCTCCCTTGGAGTTCTTGTGGTGGCGGATACTACTCGGAGAAGAAGAAGAAGAAGGAGAGAAAGCTAGCATCTCTTGGAGCTTGGTTAGTATTTTGGTTTTTCTCCTTGGTAAAGCTTTTCTTTTGTGGCCGAACCTTGCTTGGAGGAGAAGAAGGTGGTTGGTGGTTTCTCATCTTGGAAGATCGTTGCCCACACAACGTCCGAGGTTAGAAGAGGAATACGGTAGAAGATCAAGAGGTTTTTTCTACAAGGTATAACTAGTAATTTCTATTTCCGCATCATGCTAGTTATTTATGGAAATAATACCAAATACAAGAGGCTTACGTTCTAGTATTTCGAATATGTTTTTTCGAAGTTGTGTTCTTTTGTTTCTTTCTTTTCTTTGTGATTTGATTGTTCTCTTTGGTTAACCTAAAGTTATTTTAGGAAATTAAATATTGGTTTTTATTAAAGGTTTTGTCTAGTCGGTGGTGGTTGCTCCCATATCCAAGAAGGCCATGTGCCTCGCCACGTCAGTACTGGGAACCTTTTATGGAAATTAATATTTAATGGAATTAATAACTTAAGGAGACTTGGGTCGAACGTGTTAAGTTCCGCAGGAGATCCAAGTCAAAACCTAAAAGAACAAATAGATTAAGTTTTGGATCAAACGTGTTAAGTTCCGCAGGCGATCCAAAATTTAATTTAAAAGAACACATGGTAGCTAGGAAAAGGTTCAGACCTTTGTATAAAATTTTTGTACAGTGGAACCTATAGGTTTTCCGAGTAGCAACCAACATTTTGTTGTCTAACATTTTTACTAAATGTGCAGGAGTTGATTGGTCTGAAGGACCTAACACCAGACTGAAATCCAGCTAGATCTGCGGGACTCGATAGTTGGTGGGAAGTCCAGATAGGTCAACGGAGCCCGATATCTGGCGAGAAGTCCAGTTGGGTCCGTGAGACTTGACAATTAGCCAAAGTTCAATTGGGTCTGCGGACTTGACAACTGGCAGGAAAATCTAGTGGGTCAAAGGTAAGTCAAGTGACTACAAGTGATAAGTAAAGGTAAGCAACTAGAGGAGAGATCCAGCGAGGACATGTTCCTCATTGAGGGAACTGTAGGCGTCGGTTCAGCTTAGGTCCATTTGGAAAACCTAAGCTGAGACCTTAACTAGACCCTAGTCTCGAGGAGAAAAGATATAATTATTACTCATATTTTATCATGTTGTGCTGACTCTGTTTTACAGGGTAAAAATATTTTCTATTGCTCGGACTAACCTTTTTCTGTAGGGAAGAAGCTACTAAAAAAAAGGGTCCAGGCGCCCGAAAGAGTCCGAGTGCCCGGACCAGGCTCGCTCAGGCAAGGCCACGGGCGCCCAAGCAGTTCGAGAGCCCGGACCCAAAAAATGATCTAAAAGTTGATGTGGAGGGTGTCGACTGGCTGAGCCACGTGGACCAGGTGCCCGAAATGGACCTATTTAAAGGCCTTCGACTAGGAGCTTTAGAACAACAACTGCTATGACTTTATCTTCTGCACGGTGCTAAAAAAAAGCTCCTACGATGCTGTAAAGCTCCTCTGACAATCGACAATCAAGATCCTTTTCTTTTGTTGTCAGTAACACTGTTTTGTAGTTCTTGTACTTGAAATTTGTAACCATTTTGAACTATTAGTAGATTTCCTAATAAAAGCACTCGACGAGTGTGGACCTTGGAGTAGGAGTCGTTGAAGGCTCCGAACCAAGTAAAAATAACTTGTGTTAGTATTGTCTATTTTGCTTTATTTTTCGCTGTGTAACTTAGTTTTAAATCGAATTTTCAACCCCCCCCCCCCTTTCGCCAGCCAGTAGGACCCCAGAGGTGTTCCCTCAGGCAGGCCACCACCATGCCAAGGCAAGAAGAACTGGCGGATAGATTTTGTCCACCAACACCGTATCCCCCCCCCCCTTTTCGACCTCCCTTTGCTCTGTTTCAGTGAGCAAATATTGTAATCGGAACCCCGAAGCCTAAGGGTACTTGATACCTCATTGCCAATGAATTATGAACACCAGACAGGGAAGAAAAAGGAGCGGACAACCCCTTTTTCGGTCGGACAACAACCTTCTTGTTCGATTGCTCTCTCTGTTTGGTGTTGCATGGTTGCACCGTCGAACACCAAACTTCGTCTTCACACGCGCTAGTATCTTTTGCGAGGATGAAACTTGTGACTTCTGAAGTCATCTTGATGATTACTTGGCGTGGATATGAATAGAAGCAAGGCTTCAAAGCATCGGTTGGTTGATGTCATTTTCCTCTTCATGTAATCCGTCAAGTATATCTAAAGTAAATTTATTTTCATAAAATTTTATATTATGATCATGCCTACATGAGATGTATCCTTGTATGTGTGTAGTGTGCGTTGTAATAAATTAAATTTATTATTATTTTTAATTTTCATTGTGCATGTTTACGAAATATGCTTTAGCACGCACCTGCGTCGAGCTCCTCAATAGTAACCAAATAAATTTATTTGCCTTTTATTTCATTTATGTTATTTTTATTTAATTAATTAGTGTGTCCTTGCTAAAGTAAGCCAGCAAGAGACATGATTTAAATTTTTATTGCAGGGCTATTCATCCCCCCCCCCCCCCCCCTTCTCTTAGCTGGTCCACCAATCCTATAGTACTATTGCTAGATGAATAAATGATAACATGGAATATATACAGACTAATATCTATATCAATCCTATGACACAATGCATATAGTAGAAATGAATGGAATGATTGCTTCATAGCGACATCCTTGGTAGTCAAGGGTAGAATGCAAGTTACTAATACTCTGTATATGATATAGTCATGTATCCTAAGTCTGATAGAGCAGAACTGAGTCACAATATGTACTCTATGTTGTAGGACTTTAAAGCGCTAGATAAGGGTGAATAGCATGATTTGCTTTTTCACACTTTTGAAAATCATAAGAATGCACAACGAAAAAAAGAAGTAAAGAATCAAACACTAACACAAGTTTATTTTACTTGGTTTGGAGCTTTCGATGACTCCTACTCCAAGGTTCGCACTTGTTGAATGCTTTCATTAGGCAATCACTATAAGCTCAAATAAGTTTACAAAATTTAAGTACAAGAACAATTAACTAATGATACCGACAATAGGAACAATAATTTCTTGAGTATGTTGGTTGTCGGAGTAGTCTTTCAGTGTCGTAAGAGTCTTCTCGGAGTAGCACGTGAGTGTGAAAATTAAAGCAAATGATGTACTGAAGTTTCTAGTCGAAGTCCTTTTTATAGGACTTTTCTAGGCACCTGGACCACCCTCTAGTGCCTCTAATGAGGCATATCTGATCTTAGGACTTCGCTGACTTATCCATGTCCGGGCACCTAGATCTAGTCTAGGCACTCAGACCACTAATGTGTCTGCCCCTCATCGAAGCTCTGTCTCTGAAAGTTCATCCATCTCCGGATGCCTGGATCGGTCTAAGCGCCTAGACTCTGATGTGTGTCGACTTATTAGAGTCTATCACCTTAGCTCAGCTAGTCGCTTGTTCAATCCCTTTCCGAGCTCTTGGACCAACTCTAAGCGCCCGGACCGTCGGCTACCTGGATTGTGTCAGGGTGCTTGGAGCTCTTTTTCAGCCATCTAATTTCCTACATCACAAGATTAGTATAACCAAGTATAACTTGTAAAATAGAGTTAGCACAATATAAAATAGAATGATTATTAATTAGATTACGTTTTACCAAGATCGAGATCTAGTCATGGTCTCAACTTAAACTTCCAAAATAGTTCTAAGCTGGATAAGTGCCTATAGTCCCTCTGGGATTCATTCTCACTAGATTACTCTCCTCTAGTGACTTACCTTTACTTACCATTTGTAATCACTTGACTTGCCTCTTGACCTATCAAGTTTTTCTGCTAGCTGTTAAGTCTGCATACCCAATTAGACTTCAGCCAACTGTCAGATCTTGCAAACCCAATTAGACTTCTTACCAGATATCGTGTCACACCTTAACCTATCTAGACTTTATACCAGTTATCAAGTTCTCAGACATAGTTGGGCTTCAGCCTAGTGTTAGGTCATCTAGACTCGTCAATTCCTGCAGACTTGGTAAAGGTATTAGATCACACAAAATCTAATTTTAACCATTTGTTATTCATCAAAATCAAAGTTTAATTATTAGTGTTAACTACACTAATATCTACTCCCTAAAAAAATATGAGTATATCATATCTAGTGTAATATGAGAGTAGGGATTACCAAATGGTAAATCCTTAGGAGGGTAATATAGAAATATAGATGATAACGATCTAAGTCTTAGATGCTCCCTAATGACAATAAGGGATAGTATAAGATCCCTACTTGCTACTCTGGTGTTGTAGATGAGGTTATCAATCTTAACTAGGTTTTTGTATAACTTAGCACACAAACTTGTGTTAATCAAGCTAGTACAATAAACTAGGTTAACCGATCTATAAAACTCAATCATCTCTATAGTATGTCTGAATAATCTCATGAAAAATATCCTACACAGATATCTAGTATGTATAGGTATATATGAAATGGATAAGCACCTAAGTCTAAGCTCCTCTATAGGGAATCTAGTGTTAGTGTGAAAAGTTGAGTTTAGGAGATTAATGAGGCATTTTTGGATGATAAATATAGAAAATGGTAACCTAAGTTAATTGGGATACTAGGGTTGAAGTTGGAAGAAAAACTACTTCGTAACTTTGGTTCGGGGTGCTTAGAGTTGAAAGCTTTGGATTGCTATATAGTCAATTTACGGGCACGTAGAAATGGTTCCAGTTATAAGTGTCAATTTGAGTGGGTCGAGTCAGGTTCGGGTTAGGTTGAAATTTTTTTTTTTAAAAAAAAAAAATCAAACTTGACCCAAACCCAAATACAAACTGAAATCCCTAAACATGAACCTAAATCCAACCTGAATAACCCGATTTAAAATGATTTTTTTTAGCTATTTTTTAATAATTTTCACTTTTATCTCAATACTCTACCATTATCATGTTAATATTGATATTAATATACATAAAAATATCTTAATTTTTAAAATAAAATTTAATTCAACTCTAAAAATCCACTAAATTATAAATTTAGATCAATCCGGATCAACTCGAACCTAACCTGAATCCGAAAATCCCTAACTCAAATCTGATTTTTTTTTTTTTAATCAACTTGAGTCAGATCATCGGATTGAATTAATTTTATTTTTGACATCTCTAATTCTAAGCGCCAGCATTACAATTTTGTAGGGTGCTCACAGGGGATCCGAGCACCCTAATCCTGAAACCATGGAGCCGGACCCGTGTGCAGGGGGTTTTGGGCGAAGCGGCACTTGGATTTTTGCAATGCTAGGTGCCCAGAATAGATAAGGGTGCTCAGATTTGATTTTCGTTAAGGATTTAATTTGATTTTGGAATTATCAAGGTGTGCTTAAATTAATACAGGTTAACTTGGATTTCTTAATTAGTTAAGTTAAAATTCAAATTAAGTTAATTCAGGTTTGTTAAAGTCAACAAGTTAAAGTTAAAATCATTAATTTATTTTGAATTAGTTAATTTAATTAATTATTTCAGGATTAAGTTAACTAATATACTTAGGTTGAGTTTTTAGATTATAAAATTACTCAATTAAATTTTTCGTTAAATTTAAATTTAATTGATTAAGATAAGTTAATAATTAGATTGAATTGATTTGTTTTGAATTGATAAAGATTGAGTTTATTAAGTATAATTAAGATTTAGTTGATGAAAATTTAATTTTATTTCGAATTCAATTTAGGGGGTGTTTGGTTCTTTCCTAGGAATATGAATCGGAATAAGAATCATAGTATTGTGGAATGAGAATGGGTATGAACATGAATATCACTCTTAAAAGCAATGTTTGGTTAGTTGAATATTTTCTATCGGAATAAATTAAAATTTTCTTTTTTACCCTTATAGGAAAATAAGAGAAAAAAATTAGATGTGAGAGAAAGTTGAATGTGAGAGAAAAATATGATGAGAGAATGATGAAAAAGAAAGTGTGAGGGGAAAGAATAAAGAGAGAGAAATTATGATGAGAAAAAATGAGGAAAGAGAATGTGATGGGAGAGAGCATGATGATATAAGATGAGAGAGAAAATATGATAAGAGAAAAAATACGATAGAGAGAATAAAGAGAGAGAAAGTGTAATGAGAAAACATAGGAGAAAGGGTATAATGGGAGAGATTGAGGAGAGAGAAAGTGTGATGAGAAAAAATAGGAAAGCGAATGCGATGAGAAAGATTGAGGAGAGAGAAAGTATGATGAGAAAGAAAGTGTGTTGAAAAAAAAGGAGAGAGTGTAATGGGAGAGATTGAAGAGAGAGAAAGTATGATGAGATAGAAAGCATGATGAGAGAGAAAGTGTGATGAGAAGAAAGAGAAAAGAGAGTGTGATGTGAGAGATTTAGGAGAGAGAAAGTATGATGAGAGAGAAAGTGTGATGAGAAAAAAAGATGGAAGAAAGTGTGATGGAAGATATTAAAGAGAGATAATGTGTTATGAGAGAGAAAGTATAATAGGAAAAAAAAAAAAAAGAAAATGTGATGAGAGAGATTAAGGAGAGAGAAAGTGAGTGATAAAATGTGGAGAGAGAAAATATGATGAGAGAGAATAAGGAGAGAGAAAGTGATATGAAAGAAAAATTAAATAAATATATTTTGATATTTGATATTAAGGGAGAAAATTTTAGTTTTAAGGGTATTTTTGGTATTTTGATTATTGAAAATAGAGTAATGGCTCATTGAAGGGGGAAGACATTGGAATGAGTCATTACCCAATTATAAGGATTCATTCTCTTATTTATATTTTATTCCTATAATCCAAATATTAACAATGACAATCAATGATTGCTATTCTCATTCCCCACTCTTATTCCCTAAATCAAACGCTCCCTTAGTTGTTTAGTTAAGATAACTTGTTTAGGATTAATAAAATGGATTTTTGATTGATGAATTAATTAATTTTGGATTGATTAATTGAATTAGTTCCTTTCAGATTAACTAATAATTAATGATTAAGTTTAATTAGTTAGATTATTTAGAATTAGGTTTTATTAATCAAGTTTAGTTAATTGATTTTGGATTAATTAGGTTTATTTATTTAATTTAAGTTTATTTTGGATTAAATTTGTGTGTAAGTATATTAAGTAAGATTATGAATTTTTAATTATGCTTCAAGTAAATCAATTAATTTAAGTGAATTAGATTAATTAAATGAATTTTTATCTCATTAAGTTTTAATTAAATGAATTTATGATAAGTTAATTAATTTAGGATTTATTGATAATTATTAATTAAGTTGAATTCATTAAGTTAATTATTTAACTAACTGAGATTGAGTTAGATTAATAACTTTAGTTAAATTGATTAATTGAGTGAATTAGATTAGTTAAATTAATTTTAATTAAGTCTTAAATTCATCTCATCAATTTTCTAGGTTTTCAATCAGAAACCTTTTAGATGTTGTGAGCTGATTATCAATTTTATATTTACTACTTTAGTTTGATATCTAAGTATTGATTTGACCTTGTATTAGATTCAAATTTAACCATGGATCAATTAAGTGCACATTTCATATTTTAGCTTCCAGGTCGTAATGAAACATAGAGGACTTCTTGGGTATCAAAGCAATGATCGCTTTCTAAGAAAAAGCTAATTCATGAAATTGAATATTTAGTTAATCAATTGAGAAATCTTGGTTTAACTAGTCTAGGATGTGACGAGATAGTGTAAGTTATTTCTATTTAGCTAAGCAAACCAAGTAGGGTATGTCTTACCCCACTTGACTTCATAGACCAAGCTTTCCTAACATACTATTATCTCACCTCACCCCGATACTAGGTTGGACAAGTATCAATTAAGCCTAAGTTCTTATATAACCGTTCTAAATTAAGTAATAAATAAATTAGAGTAGTAAATAAACCAATCATACAAATTTATTTAATAAAAAAAAAAGTTTTTCTATTAACTCCCCTTATCATAACCTTGATAAGTTCTATCTAGATAATGAATTTGACCCTTGGAGATCCAATATTGGTTTGGTACAACTTGATTAATCAAGCTTGATTTAGCGACTCATTCTTGGACTTGGTTTCTAGCAGTTTAATTTATGATTGACATATACGATTTAAATCATGTTCTAGCTTTATATTTGAGTCCAGATCGATTGTATACAATCCTTTATTTTTGAAGTATCACATTAAGGTACTTGGAGCCTGAAGTGAATTAGATTAATTAAATGATTTTTGATCTCATTGATTTTTGATCTCATAAGTTTTAATCAAATGCACTTTGGTGTTGTGTCAGAATTTCGGAGCAGTATAAGCGCAACAGTTGATCGAAAACAAGTGTAGAAAGCGTTGTTTTGAATGGTAGGTCGAAACTTCTTTTATAAGACATTCTAGGCGCCTAGACTGCTAACGTGGCAAGATCTAACTGATCCACCTTTGTCAAGTTTATCCTTATCTGAGTGACTGGACTGCTAACGTGGTGAAATCTATTCGAATCTCTATCCGGCTATGACTTATACTTCTCCGAGCGCAGGTATTCCTTCCGGGCACCTATATATTGATATATGGCTCACTTACGATCAACTGTTGTGCTCATACTGCTCCTAAATTCTGACGCAACAACGAAGTGATGCTCCGTCAACAACGATCAAGTTTCTATTCCTTTTTATTGTCGGTATTGTTGTTGTGTTTAATTCTTTTGATATTCATATTTTCGTGTAAACACTGAACCTTTGCCTCCGAATTGTTATTCGAAAGAAAATGTTATTAGTGGATTGTCCATCGAAAGTAATCAACGATCGCGGACTTTGAACTAGCAACACAAGTTGTGAACCAAATAAAAATAAAGTGTGTTAGCATCACTCTAATTTATTTATTTTCCACTACGTACTTTTCGAAAATCATGAAAAAGTGACATGCATAGTCATCCGATCCACCTTTGTCATAGTTTATGCTTCTCTAGGCACTTGGGTCCCTTCAGGATGCTTGGACTGCTGACATGAGAGATCTGATCAAAACTCTATCAAGTTGTGACTTATCCTTCTCCAAGCATCTGTATCTCTTCCGGGCACCTGGATGCTGATATACGCAAGCCAATCGAAGCGTGTCATCTTAGTTGTGCGCATGACTGGGTTTGGGCTATTTAGGGCACTTGGATCCATCTGGTCGCCCATACCTCAGAGTGCCTATAACCCATCTAATCACTTGGAATTCCCTAACTCGGGCTAACTTCCGATTTCATATTCCTATATCATAGAGTTAGCACAATAAGTATAATAAAAGCAAGCATACAACAGTTTGAAAGTCTTGGGATTGTCTTGTCCTGACTTTTAGAATTACAATGAAATCCTAAGTCAGACCGATACCTACTCATCTCTTCAAATTCTATAGGATCATTGTAGTTGGTTTGCTACAAAGGATATACGGATCATTGTAGGTTGATTAATGGTTGATACCTAATCGATTAAAGCTAGTCTCATGTTGATTAGCCATCATCTTCCTTAATTGATTGAAAGATCAGATGGATGATCAATGGGTTAAATCTTAGAAGTTGAATTAATTGCTATGTCTTAATTAGATTAGGATTAGGTTTAACTATTTGGTTTATGGTAAAACTTAGCTATACTATGTATTCTATATTGCAGGATACTGATTTGAGATAAATATTTCGACGTGGAAATAATTTAGCATGATCTACATTTGAGGTTGGTAGTTCCCTCTTGTTTCTCTTTTAGACCTTTATACTTAGTACATGATTTATTTTATTATTGCGGTAGTATATTTAAGTACCCTAGATAAGTTTTGATGTGATAAACCGGGTTAAGTTAGGTCGTGTTGTATTTGATCCTTGTGTCTAAATGTGCAGGAACTTAGGAACACAAGAAGTCGAGTGAAAGACGCAGCTAGCGAGAAGGATGACATGGGAAGCGAGTCGATGAACTCGGTGTATCCGAGGAACGAGGTACTGCAGAAGAGTATACTGGCGGACTAGAAGGATGCACGCGATGCTTTCGAGGGATGAGAAATTGGAGTAGAAGACTGCTCGAGGAGAAAGTCAGAGTTAGATTCATGTGAGCTTAAATCTGGATGGCCGGAGATTCACCCAAGCGATTAGAGCCGAAGCCGGACAAAGTCGACTCTAAAGTTGACTTTATTTGAGCGCCTAGACCAAGTCTAAATGCTCAGACTCCGGGCACTAAGAGAGGGTCCGAGCGCTCGAACCGCCTTGGATTAGAATAGGAACCTCATCAAGGAGATGTTGCTACGGATGATGTTCGGGTCCACGTTAGTAGCACACTTGGATCGGGTTCAGGCGCCTAGGCAAGGATAAAGTTTTATCCTCAGACTGTTATGTAGCCGTTGCAAGTAGATAAGGTGCATCGCTGGGGGCTCTCGTACCAAGTCCAGGCGCCTAGAGTCACCACGTTAGCAAACAATTATTTTTGACTAGTGGGCTATAAATAGAGCCTCAATCTTCTTCATTCAGAACCGCACTTGAATACGAACAATGTACTATCAATTTCTTACTTTGTAGTTTCTTTTCTGAGCTTTCAACGTCTTTAAAAGGCTACTCTGCCTTCATTGAAGGAGTCATTTAGTGAGATTAATTTGCATTGGATTAGCAACCTCCTCGGTTGTAAACCAAGTAACTCTTCTGTCTCTTATCCTTTAATTTATGTTTATTTTTCTAACTACTTAATGTGTGTTCATCTTAGCTAAACAAGAAAGTAAAAGAAATTATTAAAAAAAAAATTATACGGTAATTCACCCCCCTCTTGCTAGCTACACGGGATTAACAATTAGTATCAGAGTGAAGATGCTTCAGAAGAGCTAACCACAAACTAAAGCAACTAGAAATGACCGGACCTAGCATCTATCCACCAGTGTTTGAGGGGGAGTTCGTGTTTTGGAAGAAACGCATGGAAGTATTTTTCAAAACTAACTTTAGTATTTTATTAACAATTACATTTGGTGTTGAAGTGCCCAAAAGTAAAGATGGAAAAGAACTTAAGGAATATTATTGGACTAACAAGCAAAGGGAAGAATTTATGACAAATGGTAAGATCAAGTTCAATCTTCTAAGTATGCTACCTTCTCCAGAACTCGAAAGAATCAACGCCTACAAATGTGCAAATTAAAAGAACTTTAGGAAAAGTTCTTGGAACTCCACGAAGAACCAAGAAAAGAAGAATCTGACTCTTCGATGGGCATCACTTCATCATCCGACTCTTCGATTGACATCACTTCAACATCAGAGGAATATGAAACCAAAGGGATCACTGGCATTTGAATACCTACCCGAAGACAAAGCCACTTCGAAGGAGAGCATTGATTAAGGGGAGCGTCTATCGACGAATGCAATATGGTAAGTCAAGTATGTAAGCTTCCTCCAGATCAATTGTATGAGTGTAGGATTGAAAGTGCTAGAGGGGGTGAATGAATAGCGCTCGTGGCTTTTTCACTATTTCATAAAAACTCAGAGCAAAGAGAGAATGTAGCAGAATAAAGATAATAAAAAGAAAATAAATGCCAACACTTTATTTTTTTTACTTGGTTCGAAGTCTGTGACGACTCCCACTCCAAGGCCCATACTCGTTGAGTGTTTACTTTAAGAAATTTACTGATAATTTGAATAAGTACAAGTACAATAATTTAAATATTATAACTAAAATTATACCGACAACTAAGGATTAGAAGTTCCAAGCTTTCGGTCGTCGGAGTCATGTTGCAGAGTCGTAGTGTCATATTTGGAGCAGCGCGTAAGAGAGAAATCGTCAATTGAAGTTGTATTTTGTTCTATGCTCGAACCTTGCTTTTATACGCTATTGAAGCTGCCTCCAGCTGCATCCAAGGTGCCTCTAGCTGTGATTTTTATCCCTTGCACTTTGGTTGCGGTAAGCTACGAGAACTGTGCTGTTTATTCTCTGGAGGGCGCTTTCTAGACTCTCCAGGGAACCTTCCATGCATTCCAGGGCACCTTCCATGCACTCCAGGGCACCTCCCCAAGGAGAAAGTCATATCCCTAAGGTTTATTTGTGTGAGGGCGTCTCCGCCCTATCCAATGCGCCTTCCACTAGATCTGAGATGCCTTCAAGCAACTTTGATGTGCCTCAAGCACTGTTCACCCAAAGCTAACTTATGTGTTTCAGTTCCTGCAAAACATGTTAGTCTAAATACACAAAGATATCCTGCAAAATAAAGTTAACACAACAAATAATATCGAAATAGAATATTTGATAATCTCTGGATTGTCCGGTTATGACTTTCGGATTTTCATGAAATCCTAAGTCGAACTGACACCTATTGTTCCCTCAATGAGGAACGTGTCCTCACCTACTTCTCTCAAGAAAGTTTACCTTTTGCCAAACCAATCCTCCAGACCATTTGGACTTTTGCTTGACATCCAAGACTTCAGAACTTTCACATAGTGTCCTCGACCTTTGGATTTCCCACCTGGTATTCGCGACCTCCAGGACTTTCACCTAGTGTCCTTGACCCTAGGATTTTTACCCGACGTCCTTGACCTGCCAAAACTTTGCCCAGTCCCACGGACTAGGACTTCATTGCCTAGCTATAACTAGGACTTTCCACCTGCCTAGTTTTCACTAGGACTTCTTTGCCTAGCCTCAACTACGACTTTCACCTTACCTAAGATAACTTATGACTTTCTTGTACACTTAATTAGACTTATTAGATCATAACACAACTTAACTTTGAACCTTTGCTAAATATTACAACACAAGTTTGATTAGCTAATGCTTACAGTACTAACATGTATTAAAATGCTATGTAAATCTTTGTGTTAAACTATATATAAATATCTAAAATCAAAGGAAGAATATGAATGCCTACAAGAACATTTTAGCGAACTTAAGGATAAAAATGAAAAATTAAAAGATCAACTAAAAAAAATTAAAAAGGACTATGCATGTTCAAATACATAGAATTCTAGAAATTTTCAAAAGCTAAATTGATATTTTGGATTTCACAACGGATAAATTTAAAAAACTCCTAGAATTATATACCACAAAAACTTCTATAAATCTAATAAGTAGAAATTTATTTTGGATTCCTAAAACATATTTAACTTGACTAAAATTAATTTTCATGCCTGCTTTAATTTTAATTTATTTTAAGTTTTAATATTACTTACAAAATTAAATTAATTTACTCCTATAGATATTGTTCATATTTTGTGTTTTTTTTTGGGAAAATAATGATAATATCTGTTAGTATAAAAAATTTAAGATTTTAAAACGATAATATAATTTTTTATGAATTTTTAATTAAAAAATATAACTTGAATTTTAAAATTCTTTTAGAGATTAATTTAAAATTTTTGTTTTTTAGGAATTACCGTTGTATTATGAATATTAAGAAAAATTAGCTAGATTTATAGACATTGAAAACTATTTTTAAATTTATTTTTTTTGAAAATGACTCACTCTAGGTTAAATATTAATTTTATTATGGTTAAATTAAAAGTATTTTATACTTGAAAGTTTTTATCATAATTTCAAATTACGATGATTATTTTTTAAAAAAAATTAAAAAAAGTTTATACTTTAAAATAAATTTAAAATTATATTTTGATAAATCTGATTTTTTATTTTTAGAAATTCAGATATTCGAGAAATAATTCTGGAAAAAATTTCTCAAACCTAGTCATTGTTTTAGAAATATTTAGATTTTTTAAAAAAAATTTAATACGTGCACCTATTTTTTTTATTTGATCAAATGGGGAGAAGATTATGTTTAGGGGGAGGTATATTAAATTTGTAAATTTTTAAATTTTCTTTATGTATTATAAATTGCAAAATCTTTGTAGTAAATTGCAAAATCAAAATTTACTTATGTTACTTTGCTTTTGTTACCCTAACTTAACTTGGGGTTAATGCACATAAAAAATGGAGAGATTGTAAATACTCCGGGTGAGTTTTAATATGATCAACTTGGTTAAGTTATGTCCTGTTATGTTTGATCCTTATATCTAAGTATGTAGGAACTTGAGAACATAAAAAATCGAGCGAAAGACGCTACTAGCGAGAATAATAGCACGGGAAGTGAGTTAACGGGCTTGGTGCATCCGAGGAATGAAATGTTGTAGAAGAGTAGGATATGCGCGATGCTTCTAAGGGATGAGAAGGTAAAGCGAAAGACTGCTCGAGGAGAAGGATGAAGTTGGATTTGGGTGAGTTCAACTCTAGATGGATGAAAATTCACCCAATCAATTGGAGCCGAAGTCAGACAAAGTTTGTTGGTATCCCAAGGTAGTTTTGATGTGATCAAACAAATTAAGTTAGGTCCTGTTGTGTTTAACCTTGTGTCTAAGTGTGCAGGAACATAGGAGCACAGGACGTCGAGCAAAAGACGCAGCTAGCGAGAAGGACGACACAGAAGAGAGCCAACGAGCTCAGTGCGTCGGAGGGATGAGGTGCTACAGAAGAGTACATCGACAGACGAGAAAGGAGCGTGCGGTGTTTCCGATGGACGAGAAGCTAGAGCGAAAAATTGCTTGAGGAGCAAAAGACATAGTTGTCCGAGAGATGAAAAGTTGCGGAAGAGTACGCTGACGAACAAGAAGGAAGCAAGCAACGATTCCGAGCAACGAGAAGCCAGAGCGAAAGTTTGCTTGAGAAGATTGAAAGTTAGGTTCGGGTGAACCCTATTCTGGATGGCCGAAATCACCTAGGAGAGTGAAACCGGAGTGGAAGGCCCGGACTGGTGGACTCCGGGCGCTTGAAATCCTTCCAGGCGCCCAAACCAAGACTTTATCCCAATCCCGGTCAAACACGATCTATTGCGGAGGGGATAAAGTTTTATCTCCCTCCAGGTGCCTGGAACGCTTCCAGGCACCCCGAGCAGGGTTATATAATCAGCCCTGGTCCAGAAGCTAAATAAACAACAAGAAAAAAGAGAAACAACACTTGTACACACTTCATTTTCTGTTTAGCTTTTTATTTTTGAGCGTTCATTGTTGTAAAAAGGCTTCTCCGCCTGAAGCAGAAATTAGTGCGACTTCATCTACCTTAGATTAACAACCTTCCCGGTTGTAACTAAGTAAACATGCTGTGCCTCTTTCCTTTTAGTCTTTTTAGTATTTCTTATATGCAAGTGTTATTTTAAGTTCGAGAAAGGTTGTGTTTGCTTGATTTGTGCAAGGTTTATTCACCCCCCCTCTAGCCGGCCGCCAAGGGTCATAACAAAGTCAACTCTAAAGTTGACCTTGTCCAGGCGCTCGGACCACCTTAGATCAGAACAAGCGCCTTGTTGAGGAGACGTTGTTGCGGATGACGTTTGTGTCCACGTCAGCAGCACTTCAAGCACTCGAACCGGGTCCAGGCTCCCCAACAAGGATAAAGTTGTATCCTTAAACCGTTGTATACTCGTTGAGAGTAGATAAGGTGCACCGCTGGAGGTGCTTGGATCAGGTCCAGGTGACCGGAGTTGTCACGTCAACAAACGGTTATTTTTTATTAGTGAACTATAAATAAAGCCCTAGTCTTCTTCATTCAGAACCACACTCGAATACGAACACTATACTATCAATTTCTTACTCTTTAGTTTCTTTTCTAAGCTTTCAACATCTATAAGAGGCTATTATGCCTTCACCGAATAAATCATTTAGTGAGCTTACTTTGCCTTGGATTAGCAACCTCCTCGGTTGTAAACCAAGTAACTCTTCTGCCTCTTATCCCTTAATTTATGTTTATTTTTCTAACTACTTAACGTGTGTTTATCTTTGCTAAACAAGAAAGTAAAAGAAAGTATTGAAATTTCTTTACAAGGTAATTCACCCCCTCTTATCGACCGCATAAGACCAATAGTATATATATTGCTTACCTTGACTCTACCCTTGATCGATTCCTGAAATTGATACTTATTTGCTTGCTCTTATGCTTAGTCTATTTGATATCTATGTAGTCTTCTTTGTTTTCATGCATGTATTATTTG
The DNA here is from genome assembly GCF_018446385.1 of Zingiber officinale. NCBI lineage: Eukaryota > Viridiplantae > Streptophyta > Magnoliopsida > Zingiberales > Zingiberaceae > Zingiber > Zingiber officinale. The sequence continues at coordinate 89,113,914 of NC_055994.1, read as the reverse complement.
AGTATTACCTTAGTATAGTTACGGATTTATTCTCAGACATTTTCACCATATAGTGATATTCTTAGGCTTGTAACCATATGTTAGTGATACTATAGTATAGTTGTATACTTATATGAGTGCATATATGTTAGCGGGACTATACTTGCTTATACGGGATAGATATCTTATCCTAGCAGAGTGATAGAGTATTCCACTGGGTTATTTCCTTTGGACCGACCCCCATGACTACTTGATTCTGAATCCGTTGGTTTATGATATTCATGATGATACAAGGAAGTTAGAGGATATATTATGACTATATGACTAGGATTCTTTTGATTGATATTGTTACTATTGTACTTGTTATTGTGGTACTTAGATACATGTTATTAGACTTGTTGCTTATTGTATGTCTATGCATTTGAACTACTTATTAGATCAAATAGTGATCTTGAGCTATTGCATATAGACCATAGCGAGATAGCTGAATATCCTATTTGACCCCTTGCTGGTTGTTTATGCTTGTGACTAAATGCTAGTAGGACTATAACATAGTGTAGCTAGTAGAGTTTACTCTTAGATGTGATTGTCATTGCTTACTTAGCATTTTTGTATATCCTGTCTGCCCATGGGATAATCCATGGTAGAGCGTTCTCACGCAGATAGTGACTGTTTACATACATTAATTACCCTAGGACCATCTATGGTAAAGCGTTCTCCCGTAGTCAATGGCTGAGGAGCTAGATAGTTACCTCATCCTGTCCGCCTATGGGATCATTTGTGGTAGAGAGTTCTTCTACAGACATTGACTAGTTATATTCCCTGACTATCTACAAGATTCATTCGTGGTAGCATGTTGTTTCCTTCGTCAAAACTGGTTATATGCTTGTTATATGTTGGTCATGTATTTGCTCGTGCAGGTTTGGAGGTACTTTATGTACTCTAAATTTATTGGTTATACCGGGTGGAGCAAGTTAGTTGGTGTTATATTATTAGTTATGTTTTTTGGGGTTAATAGATGATTATGTTGGTGTTATTACTCTTACTTATGGTAAACATTATTACCTGAGGTTGCTCCCTTTTATCTCCTTATATATATAGTATCATGCACTATCTTCTTATACTCACTAAGTTGTTGTACTCATTACCCCTTGTTTTTCCTCTGACTTTTAGGTTAGCAGATAAAAAATGTGTTGTATCGCTTAGAAATTCTGGTTGTCAGTCCCACATCACACTCAAGATTGTGTTTCCACATTATATCCTATTGCTTGTATTTGCATTTGGTTTTGTTTATGGATTTTAGTCTTGTGGTGTATATGTATTCCGTTGTGATATTCGTTGTGTTAAGTCATGTCGGCACGCAGTCACTATTTATGTTTTCTATATTGTATGGGATTGTATAAATCCCTTTATTGCGTAGTTGGTTATCTTTTATCTTTTGATATGTTTATTTCTAGTTGTGTGGCTATATCATATTGTATTGTACAATTTTTTGTTAGACAAGTATGCCTCTAGGGCTTGACAAGTATCCTTAGGTCTTTCTAGTTGCCTGGAATCTTTTGATAATCCATTTACATTCGGCTGACCTAGGATTCCATGTCGGGTCCTAGCTTTTTTGACACTACTAAAGGGGAGGGGTGCTTGTGTACTAAAAGACTTTCTGCTTTCTACACCTTAAAATTAAATCCTTAACAAAAATCAAATTCGGGTGCCCTTATCTAATCCAAGCACCCAGTATTGTAAAAATTCTAGGAGCCTGGATCGCTTCGCCCCAAAACTCCTACCCACTGGTCTTGACAAACCACCCATGGTTTTGGGATTAGGATGCAATGAAAGGGCCTGGAACCATCTCTATGTTGGTTGCTACTCGGAAAACCTAGAGGTTCCACTGTACAAAAATTTTGTACAAAGGTCTGAACCTTTTCCTAGCTACCATGTGTTCTTTTAAATTAAATTTTGGATCGCCTGCGGAACTTAACACGTTTGATCCAAAACTTAATCTATTTGTTCTTTTAGGTTTTGACTTGGATCTCCTGCGGAACTTAACACGTTCGACCCAAGTCTCCTTAAGTTATTAATTCCATTAAATATTAATTTCCATAAAAGGTTCCCAGTACTGACGTGGCGAGGCACATGGCCTTCTTGGATATGGGAGCAACCACCACCGACTAGACAAAACCTTTAATAGAAAGCTAATATTTAATTTCCTAAAATAACTTTAGGTTAACCAAAGAGAACAATCAAATCACAAGGAAAAGAAAGAAAACAAAAGAACACAACTTCGAAAAACATATTCGAAATACTAGAACGTAAGCCTCTTGTATTTGGTATTATTTCCAAAAATAACTAGTATGATGCGGAAAGAAAAAATACTAGTTATACCTTCTAGAAAGACCTCTTGATCTTCTATCGTATTCCTCTTCTAACCTCGGACGTTGTGTGGGCAACGATCTTCCGAGATGAGAACCACCAAGCACCTTCTTCTTCCTTCTAGGTTTCGGCCACCAAAATTCTCCAAGAGAAGTAGAGGTCCGGCCACCACCACCACCAAGCTCCAAGGGATGCAAGAAACAAAACCTCCTTTCTCTCTTGCTTCTTCTAGCTAGAACCGGCCACCATCAAGAGCTCCAAGAGGGATTGCCATCGGCCACAAGAAGAAGAGAAGAGAAAGAAGCTAGGGCCGGCCACCAAGGAGGAAAAGAGAGGAAGAATAAAATAGAGTTGATCACCCATGAAGGCACCTCTACCCCCTCTTTTATAATCTTTGGTCTTGGCAAATAAGGAAATTTAATTAAAAACTTCCTTAATTCTTTTGCCATTAAAAAGGAAATTTTATTTAATTAAAAATAAATTTTCTTTTCTATTTGTAATGGCCGGCCACCTTAATCCCTTTAATCAAGGAAATTTTAATTCACACAAGAATTAAAACTTCCTTATTTGCTTTCGGAAATTTATAAAAATTTCTCAAATAATTTTCCCTTCATGGTGGTTAATAAAAGGAAATTTAATAAATTAAAATCTTTCTTTTAAACATGTGGATAAAAGAAAGTTATCTCTAAAAATTAAAATCTCTTAATCTACAAATAAGGAAAGATATCAAATCTTTTCTTAATCTTTTAGAAACTAATAAAAGAGAATATTTAATTTTTAAACTTCTCTTTTAAATTATTATCATGGTTAAAAAGGAAAGTTTTTCTTAAAAATAAAATCTCCTTTCAATCTACAAATAAGGAAAGATTTCAAATCTTTTCTTAATCTTTTGTAGAAAGCTTTAAAAGGAAAGATTTAATTTTTAAACTCTCTTTTAAAACTATGATATCCACATAAGAAATAATTTTAAAAAAAAAATCCTTTTTAATATGATGTGGCCGGCCACCTAAGCTTGGGCTCCAAGCTATTGGCCGGCCACCTTAAGGCCAACCTTTAGACTTGGCCGGCCCTAAGCTTGAGCTTCAAGCTTAGCTTGGCCGGCCCCTATTGGTTGGGTAAGAAGGTGGGTATGTGGTGGGTATAAATCTCTATATACAAGAGGCTACGATAGGGACCGAGAGGAGGAATTGGTTTTGGTCTCCCGATGAAATTAAGCTTCCCGTGTTCGCCCCGAACACACAACTTAATTTTATCAATAATAATTCATTCCACTAGAGAACTATTATTGAACTACCGCACCAATCCCAAATTACATTTTGGGCTCCTTCTTATCATGAGTGTGTTAGTCTCCTGTGTTTAAGATATCGAATGTCCACTAATTAAGTGAGTTACTGACAACTCATTTAATTAATATCTTAGTCCAAGAGTAGTACCACTCAACCTTATCATCATGTCGGACTAGGTCCACCTGCAGGGTTTAACATGACAATCCTTATGAGCTCCTCTTGAGGACATTATCAACCTAGTATCTCTAGGACACAGTTTCCTTCTATAATCAACAACACACACTATAAGTGATACCATTTCCCAACTTATCAGACTTATTGATTCATCGAACTAAATCTCACCCATTGATAAATTAAAGAAATAAATATCAAATATATGTGCTTGTTATTATATTAGGATTAAGAGCACACACTTCCATAATAACCGAGGTCTTTGTTTCTTTATAAAATCAGTATAAAAGAAACGACCTCAAATGGTCCTACTCAATACACTCTAAGTGTACTAGTGTAATTATACAGTCAAAATAAACTGATACCTAATTACACTACGACCTTCTAATGGTTTGTTCCTTTCCATTTTGGTCGTGAGCTACTGTTTATAATTTATAAGGTACTGATAACATGATCCTCTGTGTGTGACACCACACACCATGTTATCTACAATATAAATTAATTGAACAACTACATTTATCATAAATGTAGACATTTGACCAATGTGATTCTTATTACTAAATAAATGTTTATACCAAAAGCTAGGCATTTAGTATACACCCTAACACTCTAACCTCCCGTAAATCGCCTATATAGGCGCTCGTGGAACTCCATGAGAGTACCTCGGAAGTAAAATTGGCAAGACGAGATTTGCTCAGAAATCAACTCAGCAACCTCCAGTTGGAAAAGGGTGAGAAGGTTGTGTTGGGATCGTAGATGGCTAGAGGGGGGGTGAATAGCCTCTTTAAAAACTTAAGCAGAGAGTTCTACACAGAAACTAGTTAGCACAGCGGAATAAGCAAACTAAAACAAAACGAAAATCAGCACACAAACACTGATATACAGATTTACGAGGTTCGGGGATAACTTGCCCCTACTCCTCGGCGTGTCCGTAAGGTGGACGACTCCTTGATCTTCGGTAGATCGCACCCCGGAAGAACTCCGGCTAAAAATCCTCCTTCTAGGTGGAGTAACCTTCCCACAAAGTCTCAAGAAATATCTAAGTTAAAGCACGAGACTTACAGAAGCTCGGTGGCAAAGGAGAATGAAAAATGCTTACAACCACGCGAGGATCAGTAGCAGAACAGAGATCGCAGTTCACCCGAGAGCTCAAGAACTTCACACACCAGCACAGACTCTTTTTTTCAAGCTTTCTTGTTCTTGTTCTATTCTCTCCTCTCGCTGTTTTTACTGCTTCTCAAACCTGATCTCTGCTGTCACCGATCAGCTCAAAAACTGCGCAAATCAGCGCTGCAGCCAATCCCTCTTCCTCCTTACCTGGTTCTCTGAACTCACACCAATGATATCACAGTCATCACTGGCGTCTTCTGAGTCAAGCAGATCGCAGCCAGATCACAGCAGTATCCGTTGATGCCTGAAATGCACCATGCACCGCTGAAGCCAGCAGAAAGACCATTTGTCGCATTCCTCTTATGACCTTAATTTGAAATTAGGCTTGGAATGATACCTGTTAACCTGCAAACTCAAAAGCTAACAGCACAGAGGATTATATCATATAAATGAATGAGGTATATCAAAAGCAGTGAAGGAATCGATACAATGAACAAATCGAGTGTGTGGATCGGTCACGGACCGATCTCGATCTGGACCGATCAAGCAGCCTGATCGGTTCGAGTCATTCGATCGGTCGTAGGGACCGATCAGATTGAGTGTGGATCGGTCCGCACCGATCCACCCCTTTCTTTCTTCGCAGGCTCTCTGATCGGTCTCACGACCGATCAGATGACTCTCTGATCGGTCCACAGTCCGATCGGAGACGATCAGATTTCACTCGATGTGCTCGAGTGTCATCGATCGATCCATCGACCGATCCATGGAACTCAGTTTCACTGGATCGGTCTGCCGACCGATCCATGGAACTCAGTTTCACTGGATCGGTCTGCCGACCGATCCACTGATTCATGTGTCACTGGATCGGTCTACCGACCGATCCAATGTGCCATGGAATGTCCACTTAGGTACCTTTCTGACCTAATCCGGAGAACGAGCTACCGTGCCCTCTCCGACTCCATCAGGTCCAGAGAACGAGCTACCGAGCCCTCTCTGACCTAGTCAGGTCCAGAGAGCGAGCTACCGAGCCCTTTCTGACCTAGCATGCCAAGCTTCCTTCTTGGACTTTTCAACACCAGATGTCCGATCACCCTTGATCCATCTGGATTTTCCTTGCCTGGCTTCACTCACCAGGACTTGTACCTAGCTCCACTCACTAGGGTTTTCACCTGGCTTCACTCACCAGGATTTCCAATCTACCTGACTTCACTCACCAGGACTTTCCAACTGCCTAACATCCCAGTTAGGACTTTCTCAATCAGGTCAACCTAGTCAACCTAGATTAGTAATTAATCTGAGTTAAATATCTGATACACACTTAAATCAGTGTCAACAGCAAAACAACATCCAGATCAGACTGTATCAACAATCTCCCCCTTTTTGTTGTTTGACAACACGATTTAAGTTTAGATCAGAAATACCCATAATTTTTAGGGAAATCAGGATCCTCCCCCTAAGACGGATACACCACCAAGTCAATGACGGGAATCAAGATCCTTCCCGTTATCCTCTCCCCTAAAATCAAGCTTTCATACATTAAACTTAGGTATCCTCTCCCCCTTTGTCAAACACCGAAAAGGTATGAATAAGGTAAGATAACTTAAAGAACTCCCCCTTAACCCTTACTGTCTATTTCTTAAAGCACTTAGAATTCCCTCTAAGTGTATTATAAGACAGTAATAAGGAAACAAAGGACAAACAAGACATGCAAGTGAACAGCATATTAATAACGGATAGAAAATGAAACATAATAAAGAGCAAGCAAATGTAAAACTGAGTAGCATAAATACATGAGTAGCATCAGAAGTGCAATCATCCAGGTCAGACATAAAGACTAACAAATAACATCCAAAATACATACAGTCAACAAACAAACTGTATCAATCAATATCCTCACACTGAGGAACATCACCATCATCGACAGAAGGGGTGAAATCCTGAGGCGGCACGCTGGAGGATGGATAGCCTGGGTAAGACTGCGGAGGCGGGTAGCGTGCCATCCATCCGAGTAGCAACTGCTGTGTCACCACCTGATGACTGCGCATATCATCGAAGCACTGGTCAATCTGCCCGCGCAGGTCATCGTAGCGCTGGTCTATCCGAATACGCAGGCCATCCAGCTCAGCAGATATCATCTCATCGTGCCGATCAAAGCGGCTCTCCAGCTCGGCGATCTGCCAGCGCAGATCAGGATCGGCCTCACCAGCAACAGGAGGAGGAGGAGCAGCAGCCTGTCGAGGAAGTGCCCGTGGTAGCTCTCCCAGAACTCTCCCATCCTTCCACCGAACCGTCCCATTCTCCCCCAAGATACCGAACTTGGAAAATGCTCGTTTCCCAAGTCTGCAGTCCTGTTTAACCATCTTCACTATCCTACCCTTAGACACATCTATCTGAAGGGTCTCGAGCCAATCTGTAATTATATGCCTATAAGGCATATAAATAGTGGAGCTGCTGGGCCGAGAATATGAAATGATCGAAGAGTAGATGCTGGACATAATGTCAAAGTCGAGACGCCGACGTAACCCATAAAGCATCAAACAATGATAGGGTCGGATCTCAGCAAGAGGTTTGGATGTGATTGGAAGAATACAGTTTGTGACTATCTTAAAAAGAATATAGTCAGGAGCAGATAGTCGTAGGGCAGCAAAGGTGGGAAAATCAACATCCAACTCATCCAGGTCATCTGGTCTAGGATGACCGAAGAAGTACTCATAGATGGAGTCAGGTGAGACATCAAGTGGAGGACGTAATGATTCTGGTAAATCAGGATAAATGGAAAAAAGGTCCCCCGAACACATTCGGCAGCCTAGATACCCAAAAAATTCTCTGATGGACACAGAAGGACAAAATTCATCCATGTACTTTCGATCCACAGATCGACATGGAAGCAGCTTGAATGTCCTCTGTTGAAATGCTTGCTCAAAATGGCGATTCGGGAATCTTGAAGAAGAAGAAGGTTGAGGTCGGGTGGGTGCCTGGGACTTGGATTTCTCAGGTGACTTAGATTTAGAGCTCCCTTCACCCGCTACTTTCTTTCTAAAAGTCAACAATGTGGTAAAATGGGGCAATGAGTAAGCACCGGAGCCACCAGCACAAAAAAAAAACATATATGGTGAGAAATGAAACCGAACTGCCAAAGGTCTAGAGAGGTAGAGAGTTACCTTGGTGCCATTGAACTTTAGGCTAGGGCTTCCGAGGGCTAGAGCTTCGTCTATGGTTCGGCTAGTGGTCCGCGTGCAACGAGAAGAGAGTGAGGTTAGGGAAGGAGTCGGCTAGGGTTCCGCGTGAAAGAGGAAAAGAAGAAATCGGGAGGTTTTAATGGTTACTGATGGGTATACAGTTGATGAAATGATCGGACGGCTGTCCAATCAGTGAAATCCTGACCGATCAGGGAACGTCCTGATCGGTCAGGGATTGTCCTGATCGGTCGTGGGGACCGATCAGGGAGCTTCCTGATCGGTCCCTGGACCGATCAGATGTGGATCAGAAGGGTCGATGCGTGCCGGTGTCTCCTGATCGATCCCAGGATCGATTAGTGAACCTTCTGGGGTCAGGAATGTCCTGATCGGTCGCGGAGACCGATCAGGTATCGTATCGAACAGAGGTCAAATCTCCTGATCGGTCGTGGAGACCGATCAGGCATCATCCTAATCGGTCCCTGGACCGATCAGTGTCTGATATAATTTCAGAGGTCAAATTATGAGCCGTTATCTATCGAGAATTCTGAAAAGTTCAGAACTCAAGAATTCAGAATCTCCCAAATTCATAACCTAGAATCTAAGAATCAACACCCACAAATATATTAAAAAAAAATTGAGCTCTTATGGTCTGAGCTTGTTTAGAGCCCGAAAGTTTCAGACTTTAAATCCAAAAACTCAGACATTTAGAATCTTAGAATTCCAATCTCAGAAACCCTTATAAAGCTATATAGTGAACCAAGGTATTAATCAAGACTTAGAATTGCTACGATCAGTTTCAAGTTTGTCAAAATATATCCAAGTTACTATTATTTCCTTTAACAACCTATCGTATTGACAATCAAAGTCATGAAATGAATCAAACAACCATATCAATCAACACATCAACTATCAACCATAATTAGATAATTTCTAGGCAAAAGTCCAACCAAGATTCCTCGATTGGAATATATGAGTAAGATCTAGGAACCAATTACACATGAATTGTGTAAAGGTCTTCCCCATACTCAATTTATATCTCTTCAACCTAATTATTCAAGGGATGCATGATACATTTTGAATAGTTTGGTTGATCCTAACATCTCACCCCATTTCTAGCAAACAAAAATATTTTGTTAAACCTTATAGTTTGTGTGAGATGTTCCCAAGTAACCCAAATTATTTTCCCAATTTCTCTTGTCATTTTAATAGTCCTTATTGATTATGGTGAAGTTCTAATGACCTAAGGAGCCAAACACATTCCCAACTCCCTCCTTAAATGACTAAATTCATTCTTCGGAAGGGGTTTGGTGAAAATATCAACTATATTTGACTTTGACTCAACATATGTGAGTGCAATGTCTCCCCTAGCTACGTGATCTCTTATGAAGTGATGACGCACTTCAATGTGTTTGGTCCTCGAATGATGGACTGGATTTTTAGTTAGGTTGATCGTGCTAATGTTGTCACATAGCACTTGTACACCCTTATAAGAAAGTCCATAATCCTCTAGGGTGTGTATCATCCACAACAACTGTGATACACTCTCTCCCATGGCAATATATTCAGCCTCGGTCGTGGAGAGAGCAACACAATGTTGCTTCCGACTCGACCAACTAACTAAAGATGAACCTAAAAATTGGCAGCTCCCACTAGTACTTTTCCGATCCAATTTGCACCCAGCATAATCGGAGTCGGTATAACCTATCAAGTCAAAAGACTCAGTACGTGGGTACCAAAGACCTACTCTAATTGTGCCTTTAAGGTATCTCAGAATTCTCTTAACTGCAATCAAGTGAGATTCCTTGGCACAGACTTGATACCTAGCGCACATGCCCACAGAAAGAGTATGTCCGGTCGACTAGCTGTGAGATATAGAAGACTACCAATCATGCTTCTATATTGCGTTAGATCAATTGGTTTTCCACTCTCATCATTGTCAAGGAGAGTGTTTGTCGCCATTGGAGTGGACACTTCCTTAGAGTCACTCATATTGAATTTTCTAAGCATCTCTTGAGTGTATTTTGTCTGATGGACATAAATTCCATCTCGAGTTTGTTTGATTTCAAGTCCGAGGAAGAATGTCAACTCTCCTACTAGACTCATCTCAAACTCACTTTCCATGTGAGAAATGAATTCATTCAAATAGCCCTTGTTATTTGAGCCACAAATTATGTCATCGACATATACTTGGGCTACAAAAATGTTTTCACCATCTCTACGTAGAAATAGTGTTGGGTCTATTTGACCTCTTACAAATCCCTTCTCTAGTAAATAGGTTGACAGCCTTTCGTACCAAGCTCGAGGTGTTTGTTTAAGCCCATAAAGAGCTTTCTTGAGCTTGTATACGTGGTTTGGAGCTTCGGTACTCACAAACCCCAGTGGTTGCTCAACATAGACCTCTTCTTTGATGAGACCGTTTAAGAAAGCCGATTTAACGTCCATTTGATAGAGCTTGAAACCTCTATGTGCAGCAAAAGCTAGCATCAAACGAATGGACTCTAATCGGGCCACGGGAGCATAAGTCTCATCATAATCGAGACCTTCGACTTGACTATAGCCCTTGGCTACAAGTCTTGCCTTGTTTCTTACAACTTCTCCCTTTTGATTTAACTTATTTTTGAAGACCCATTTAGTTCCAATAATGGTGGTCTTCTTAGGTCTAGGAACTAAGTCCCACACTTGGCTCCTTTCAAATTGACCTAACTCATCTTGCATAGCTAAGATCCAATCAGGATCGTGCAATGCCTCATCAACTATTTTTGGTTCAATCTCTGAAATCAATGCGACTTCATTAGATTCATTTCTAAAGAATGACCTAGTCCTAACCCCTTGTTGGATGTCTCCCACAATTTGATCTTGGGGATGACTAGTGGCTAACCTAGACTGCCTTGGTGTTGGCGGTGCCTCATGAGTGGTCTCACTCGGCACGGGCAAGGACTCAATATCAGGCAAAGGATCAGATTGAGTTCTTTGTTGCCTTTGCTCATCAACATCAGAGTCAACTTCGACTCGTTCTTCATTTTGATCATTCAAACTTAGATTTCTAAGTTCAAATTGAATTTCTCCTACATCCCTTGGTTGATCATTTAAGTTAGGGATTTCTTCAAAAGCTACATCAGAGGACTCTTCAATCAATTTAGTCCTATTGTTGTAGACTCGATAGGCTTTGCTGGTAAGAGAGTACCTGACCAGTATCCCTTGATCAGCCTTAGCCGTGAACTTCCCAAGATGATCCTTGGTGTTCAAAATAAACACCTTACAACCAAACACCCTAAGATGTTTAATTGTAGGCGGTTTCCCAAACCACAGTTCATGGGGAGTCTTTCCTAAAAACCTATGTATTAAAACTCGATTTTGCACATAGCAAGCTGTATTCACAGCTTCAGCCCATAAGTAGTACTCATTGAGCATGCTTCGTGCAGCCTCTTGTAGGACTCGGTTCTTTCTCTCCACAACCCCATTTTGCTGTGGGGTCCTTGGAGTAGAGAACTCATGCCTATATCTCTTTTCTTGACAAAACTCTAAAAACCTATGATTTTGAAATTCCCCACCATGATCACTTCTAATGGTTTTAATTGTTGTCGATTTTTCATTTTCAGTTCTTCTACAAAAAGAAATAAAAATATCTATAGTTTGGTCCTTATGTTTCAAGAAGAAAGTCCATGTGTATCTAGTAAAATCATCAACGATTACCAAGCAATATCTACTTCCATTCAATGATATTACACTACTGTAATCAAATAGGTCCATGTGCAATAAATCTAAAGCAGTAGATGTACTTACAGTGCTTTTACCTTTATGAACACCTTTTGTTTGCTTACCCTTTTGACATGCATCACATAGTTTGGTCTTGTGGTACTTGATGCTGGGTAAGTCTCGCACTAATCCTTGGTTGGCCAACTTCCGGATGTTCTTCATGTTTACATGTGCCAACCTTCTATGCCATAGCCAAGACTCTTCTTCTTTCGACATGAAACACTTAATCAAAGCATTAGTAGCACTTTTAAACGATACTTGATAAATATTATCAACCCTTGTGCCTACTAGTACTGTGTCAAGTGTGTCAATGTGTTTAACCAAACATTGACTTGAATGAAATTCAATTGTGTAACCCGTATCACACAATTGACTGACACTTAGGAGATTAAAAGTCATCCCCTTGACTAGAAGGACATTCTTGATATGGAAACATTCGGATATATGAATGTCTCCAACTCCTACAACCTTAAGGCTACCATTATTACCAAAAGACACATTACCTCTACTTTTGTGTTGAATGGTTGTAAACAGTGATTTGTCCCCGGTCATGTGCTTGGAGCATCCACTATCAACAAACCAAGTTGATAGATGCTCCCCCTCGACCAATGCCTACAAGACACGGAAGATAGAGGTTTTAGGTACCCAAATCTTGGGACCTAAGGCTTCTACAACGAAAGACCTAGGAACCCATGCCTTGGTCATACCTTTCCTAGTTCCATGAGCCCTAGAAACATGTGATCTACTATTTTGAGTTCTAGACATTAGGGAAATGAAGCTCGACTCCTTAGGTTGATACCCTAGCCCGGCCTTGTTGTAGACTGCCCTTTGGGCATTTAGAATCATGTCTAGAGTCTTAGAGCTAGTTGAGAACTTCTCAAGCATTTTCTTGAGTTTCTCAACCTCACCCTTTAAAGCCTTGTTCTCATCCTCAAGGACTTCTAGATGTAGGTCATCGACCTCATCTTCCCTAAGGGTCCTTAAGGTTTTTACTTCTTCTTTTAACAATTTATTTTCTGTTTTTGACTTTTTAAGCAATGTAGATAAGTGAGTGATAGTCTTATAACACTTTTCTATATGAGAAGAAGTTACCTCTTCATCATCCGACGATGATGAAGCCGCGGTTGAAGCGTCGCTCGAATCTCCCTCACTTCCGGAGTCCGAAACCTCCCTTGCCATGAGTGCTAATTGTCGTGTGCTCTTTTCCATCTTCTCTTCTTCCTCCGATGAGCTTGATGAGGACTCATCCCAAGTGGCCTTGAGAGCCTTCTTCTTCTTGACTCTTTCCTCCTTCTTCTTTCTTCCATCCTTGCTCTTTGGTCCTGCAAATAAAGCAATACCCTTCTCTTTTTGACCTTTGTTAGCAAGCTCATGAAGTTCCATTTCACAGAAAAATTCATCTAGTTTAACAATGGAAAGATCCTTGGATACCTTGTAGGCATCTACCATAGATGACCACAAGGCATTCCTAGGAAAAGATTTAAGAGCGTACCTTACTAGATCGCGATTCTCCACTCGTTCGTCCACAGAGTGTAGACCGTTGATGATCTCCTTGAATCTCCCATGAAGTTCACTTACCGTTTCATTGTCCTTCATGGTTAGATTTTGGAGCTGATTCAAGAATAGGTCCCTCTTGGCAATCCGAGAATCTCGAGTTCCTCTTGGAGCTCGATGAGTTTGTTCCATAGGTCTCTTGCACTCGAGAACGGACCTACCTTGACGAGTTGGTCCTTGGCGATTCCACATTGCAAGGTGACCATAGCCTTGGCATCGGCTTGTGCTTTGCGGAGTTGTTCGGTAGACCACTTTGACGAATCGAGTTCCTTACCTTCTTCATCCTTTGGTGGTGTGAAACCTTCCTTGACTGAGAACCACATGGCAATGTCGGTCTTGAGGTAATACTCCATGCGGCCCTTCCAATATTGAAAATCTGCTCCTTCGAAGTAGGGTGGTCGATTTGTGCTAAAGCCTTCCTTCATAGCCATCCTTGTTTGCTCTTTTGGGTGTTAATCCGAATCAAAGAGCCCCTTGCTCTGATACCACTTGTTGGGATCGTAGATGGCTAGAGGGGGGGTGAATAGCCTCTTTAAAAACTTAAGCAGAGAGTTCTACACAGAAACTAGTTAGCGCAGCGGAATAAGCAAACTAAAACAAAACAAAAACCAGCACACAAACACTGATATACAGATTTACGAGGTTCGGGGATAACTTGCCCCTACTCCTCGGCGTGTCCGTAAGGTGGACGACTCCTTGATCTTCGGTAGATCGCACCCCGGAAGAACTCCGGCTAAAAATCCTCCTTCTAGGTGGAGTAACCTTCCCACAAAGTCTCAAGAAATATCTAAGTTAAAGCACGAGACTTACAGAAGCTCGGTGGCAAAGGAGAATGAAAAATGCTTACAACCACGCAAGGATCAGTAGCAGAACAGAGATCGCAGTTCACCCGAGAGCTCAAGAACTTCACACACCAGCACAGACTCTTTTTTTCAAGCTTTCTTGTTCTTGTTCTATTCTCTCCTCTCGCTGTTTTTACTGCTTCTCAAACCTGATCTCTGCTGTCACCGATCAGCTCAAAAACTGCGCAAATCAGCGCTGCAGCCAATCCCTCTTCCTCCTTACCTGGTTCTCTGAACTCACACCAATGATATCACAGTCATCACTGGCGTCTTCTGAGCTCGAACCAATCCCCAGGAGTCAAGCAGATCACAGCCAGATCACAGCAGTATCCGTTGATGCCTGAAATGCACCATGCACCGCTGAAGCCAGCAGAAAGACCATTTGTCGCATTCCTCTTATGACCTTAATTTGAAATTAGGCTTGGAATGATACCTGTTAACCTGCAAACTCAAAAGCTAACAGCACAGAGGATTATATCACATAAATGAATGAGGTATATCAAAAGCAGTGAAGGAATCACGAACAAAATCGAGTGTGGATCGGTCACCGGACCGATCTAGAGAGCCTGATCGGTCAGGCGAACGATCAGTGATTCTGATCGGTCGTAGGGACCGATCAGATTGAGTGTGGATCGGTCCACGCACCGATCCACCCCTTTCTTTCTTCTCGCAGGCTCTTCTCCGATCGGTCTCACGACCGATCGATTACACTCGATGTGCTCGAGTGTTTCGATCGATCTGCGCAGACCGATCGATTTCACCGATGTGCTCGAGTGTCATCTGATCGGTCATCAGACCGATCCATGGAACTCAGTTTCACTGGATCGGTCTGCCGACCGATCCATGGAACTCAGTTTCACTGGATCGGTCTGCCGACCGATCCACTGATTCATGTGTCACTGGATCGGTCTACCGACCGATCCAATGTGCCATGGAATGTCCACTTAGGTCCCTTTCTGACCTAATCCGGAGAACGAGCTACCGTGCCCTCTCCGACTCCATCAGGTCCAGAGAACGAGCTACCGAGCCCTCTCTGACCTAGTCAGGTCCAGAGAGCGAGCTACCGAGCCCTCTCTGACCTAGCATGCCAAGCTTCCTTCTTGGACTTTTCAACACCAGATGTCCGATCACCCTTGATCCATCTGGATTTCCCTTGCCTGGCTTCACTCACCAGGACTTGTACCTAGCTCCACTCACTAGGGTTTTCACCTGGCTTCACTCACCAGGATTTCCAATCTGCCTGACTTCACTCACCAGGACTTTCCAACTGCCTAACATCCCAGTTAGGACTTTCTCAATCAGGTCAACCTAGTCAACCTAGATTAGTAATTAATCTGAGTTAAATATCTGATACACACTTAAATCAGTGTCAACAGCAAAACAACATCCAGATCAGACTGTATCAACAGGTTGCACAATTATATGTGAAGTTGAAAAAGATTGTTATTGGCTTTAGCAACCTCGGAGATGTAATCACAAATCGAGACATGCTCAGATCTGCACTCAATGCATTTCCAAGAACTCAAGAATGAATATCGATAGTAGACTTCTACTATATTTATAAAAATCTCGAGATAAGTAGTTTGGAAGAATTCTTTTCAACTATGGAATTATAGGAATCTAAATGTTCAGGTATGAAAGAAATAGGAATGATGAACTATGATATCGCTCTACAAGTCAAGAAGGGCGATTTGGAATCAAACACTTCTTTGGACGAAGATGAATCAATTTAAGTAATCCAAACCACTTTGATTCATTTATTTTTAGGTAGCTCAACTAGAAAGTCATAGGGATATTAGACAAGGGAAAATTCCTAGTGGACACTAAGTAAAGAGAAAGCACTAATAGGTCAGTTAGACCAGATACTAGGCTGAACACTTGGTAGATCAAGTACACCAGGCGAGAAGTCTAGATGGATTTGGAGGATAGGACGTTTAGCAGGTCGGTGGGTCTGAAGGACCGGACATCGAGAGAAAGTCTTGGAGGATGAAGGATCAGATGTTGAGCAGAAAGTCCAAACAGATATAGAGGATCGAATGTTTGGCAAGTTAGGTAAACTCTCTTGAGGAGAGTAGGTGAGGACACATTCCCTTAAAGAGAACAATAGGCGTCAATCTGACATAGAGTTTTACTAGAAATTTAAAAGTCAGGACCAAATAGCCCCAAAACTGTCAAACTTTTTAATGTTTGCTTTTATTATAATTGTTGGGTTAACTCTTTGATACAAAGAATATGAAATCAGAAGTTGCCCAGAGATAGAGAATTTCAAGTGACCGGATGGGTTCCAGGTGGGAGGTTTACTTGGGCAAAGTTTACTTAGACAAAGTTTATCCTGATTGGTTCGACATTCAACACACAGGTCGTGCTTGAACACAAGTCATCTTTGATTTAGTGTAATCTTAGCCTTGGTTTTACACCCTCTACATGGACATGTGTGAAAGAGAATCTCTTTCCATATATATATATTCACACCATCAATATTTATGACACATTATAAATCAATTGAATTGTCATGAAATTTTTAATATGAGATTAAAATTTTATTTACAATGAAATCTTTTTTTTTTTCCTTTCTCGCTTCTTTTCCATTTATATTTTTAACAATATATTGAGTAAAATCATATAAAAAAAGGATGGATCACGATAACAATCCATATGTGAAATCGTATGGGAGATAAACACTAACATAATTGATCAATATTATGAATTTTAGATGTTATCAATGCTACAGGATGGTACATGTATATATTTTTTTGTCAAATTTTTTAGATTATTATAGTGATGGGTGATAGATCAATGGCTCAAAGACATTCTGGTTCGGTATGGATGGTCCAGAATAAATAATAGAGGCGAAGGGTATATTGGAAAACAGATGTATGATTCCATAAAATTGGATGTGTGATTTAAATATTTTGAAAAAGCACATGCGTGATTAATTAAAATTGCCCAAGTACTTTTGAAAGCCCAACTACACATGATTGATCCAAGAGAGCCCCACTTATAACTGATAAGGAGCCAACCAAGATATGAATGGTAAATGCCTAAATGGTAATCCGTCCATCTAAGTAAACACAATCGGATATACGCTGATACAAATGGTTTGCTTGAGACAGGGAGACAGGGGCAGGAGCAGCATAACCAACAAAAATAAAGAGGCGACAGGTGGCGCCCCACAAGCTTTTGGCCAATAGTATAACTCCTTCGATTCATAAAAGAATAGATAATAAAGCCAAAAATATTTTGGTATTTATTTCAAACGATTGCTATAATTAGTGTAATATACCTTTTCATTTTTTTTTTGTTTTCGCTCCTTCTTTCTTTTATTTTGTCCTTTTTTGCATGCTTGTATTATGTGATTAAACCAGGATTTGTTGATGTTAAATTCAGCTATATGCTATTATGTTTTTAACTAAGCGACACAAAGGATTTTTTTTAAAATATTTTTTTAAAAATTATTTATCAATTTTTAATTTTTTTATCTATTATAAATAAAAATTTTCCATCGATCTCCAAGATAAATCGAAAATGCGTACGACGATCAATTCAAAAGTCCAACATCTTTTAATTGCACATCTTATCTTACTATTTTATTAAAAATCTTCCCCCTTTACTAACTAACTTTGGTGAAGCCTAAAATGCATTTATGTTAATGTCCTTTTTTCTATTTACACTAAAAATAATTCCAAGATTTATTAGTAATTTCACAAGAGAAACAATCAGTGATCTAGAGTTCGAGACTCAACTACAGCGTATTATTATAAATTTTTCTCATCATTAATTTTCTCTAGTTGTTTTATATAAAAAAATATAGTTCTCTTTAGTCCCATATCTTAAAATTGATAACACTATGATCAAAGAAGCTTCTATAAATATTTTACGCCGACGATGTTAAAAAATATATTTTTTTTAGTTTTTTTTACTAAGACAAGTATAATATTAAATTAAAATAATTTTTTATATAGGGAAACACGTTTCTCTAACGTATGCACAATCACACTAGTTTCAAAAAAAAAAAATTTATAAATTGAATCATAAATATCTGGATGATAATTTAAATATTTTATCATAGCACAATAGCCCTGAGACATATTTTATCTATTATGAACAATTAAATCATGTTGATAAAGATAAATAAATCAAATTGAACTGATCAAATACAATTTAGTTGGAATTGGATAGTTATGATAATTAAGTCAAAATAATCGACCTTGCGAATTAAATGTGGCAAAAAACATAGGCTGGTAATATCGTGTCGTTTTCCAAAATCTGAGTGAGCCCTCTGGACATTGCCCAAAATAAATTAATCGCGACTACCAGTCTGCAACCGTAAGGTGTCCGAATGCAGTGACTGTTTTTGGCAGGGAAGCTTTCTCGCTTCCACGTGTCCTCAACAAACTTTGTTTGGAAGCGGAAGAAATCAGCCGTAGATTGTATGTCTGTTAAGCATTAAGAGCTTCTCTCTCCCTCACCTCTCTCCCGCCCTTCGTCCTCCTTCCCTCTGGGTGCTCTCTTTTATCGGCTCCGCTCCATTTTCCCGTCGCCTTCAGGTAAAAGCTCAATACTCTTTCTCTCTATCTCTCTTCCTCACCTCTCTCCCGCACTTCATCCTCCTTCTTCCCCTTCTCCTCCTCTCCTTCTAGGCTCCGCTCCTTTTCGCGTCGCCTTCAGGTAAACACTAATACTCTTTCTTCTCTTTCCTGTCCAGAAGTATGTTATTTTTGACTTACAGACTTACCTTGAGGCATCTGCCCACTATTTCCCTTTTCCCAGGACACCTTTTGTTGTGTCATTTCTATAAACAGAGCTCGATCTAGTGTTTCCCGATAAGTAATGATGGATGATCCTAGCATCCTAATTTGAATGTACACCGCAAAATCCTGAATGAACTGAAACATCCAATAACTATCCTGTGCTATCAGATGTGGGCAGAATTTCGCAAGTCGGCTGAACTCCGCATTATACTCCATTATCGAACGATCCCCTTGCTTCAAATTTAAAACTCCTGATGGTGAGCTATGCCAAAAGGTGCAAGAAAATATTATCTCTCAAAGGCATCTCGAAATGAAGATCATGTAATGTCTTGCTCTCCAAAAATCATCTTTTGCATTTTCTACGATGTAACTGCCTAATCATATAGATAGTACACAACTAATTTAGCTTTTTCTTCATCAGTGCATGCCATGTACTCAAATGTGTCTTCCAAGTTATCTAACTAGGCATGATTAGCCTAAGAGTCGGAATCACCATGAAATAGTGAGTTGTTCCATCACTGACCAAGCTAATAACGGTATACTTGCTCTATCTTTCACCATAGTAGCAGGGTTTGGTACCATTAGTAGTATTTCCTGAGACTGTAACCTGTGATCTCCAATAGTGGTTTGATGGGCTTGACATTTGTTTTCTGACTCAGTATCAGTCGGAACTCCAAAAATGTTCACCTTTAGCAACAAATTCAGGTTTCACCGACTCAAGAGATTGTTTCTGTAGTCGTCCAGGACGACGACTGCGGACAATGGTTGACCCACCACGTGTTATTCCTATTACAGACATCTAGATAAATACTAATTGACGTATATGATAATAGTTATACAAACTTACTTCCTATTGCTTGGAGATGTCCTACCACTGCTTTGTCCCAAAACTCAAAAAGTCATATCCGATATTATATCGGCATGATACGATATCGAAACCGTATCGTTTCGGTCTAAGATCGAAACCTCGACATAAGTCGAAATTTTAAACCTTGCACGTGTATACACCATATGATATGGATAGTTAAAATGTCAATCATGTACACATCACACACGTGTGTACAACTACAAGGTATGGAAACAAAACAAGACTGCATGGATATAAATAGATCATCTCTAAGATCAAGTATACAAATATCAAACTCAGTTATAATACGAGTAGAATCAAAGTAATTAATCTACTTCATCAACTAGTTCCATATGTAGGTCTTGGTGAGGCTGCTTAGAGGGGGATGAATAGCCTGTGATCAGAGTTAGACAAAAAAATCTCTTGCTTTTGTTTAGCAAGGATGAATAAGTTAATTAATAAAAAATAATTAAGATAAAATAACAACTTAAAAGAGTAGGTAAAAGACTAGGTAAAAGACTAGAATTTTACTTAGTTACAACGTAGGTGGTTGTTAATCCAAGGCGTTGAAAAGCTGATTAAAAGAACTCCTTTGTTGAAGACGGAGAAACCTTTTACACACATTGACAACTCAGAAATGATTAGGAAAGTTAATACTGAAGTTGTTGTATAATTCCTAAGTCTAGGGGTCTTTTTATAGTTCCTGGAAAATGTTATCCGCAGCTTGAAGGCGCCTTCAAAGTGGTCCAGAGCGCCTTCAATCAGATATGTTTTATCCGCTGAAGAAAAAACTTTATCTTCGGCTAACGTCTAGTGAAGGCGCTTTCCATAGGTTGGAAGGCGCCTTCCAAGAAGCATTGAAGGCACCTTCCATAGGCCATAGAAGGCGCCTTCCATAAGGCAGATCAGCCTTCCGCTGGTCTTCTTTGCCTGGGTGATGTTCTGGTTATTCGGAGTTGAGTTGACCGAACCCAACTCTGACTTTCTCCTCAAGCAAGCTTCCTCTCCGGCTTCTCGTCCACCAGTTACTTTTTCGTACCTCCTCGTCTCTCGGATGCACTGAGCCCGTCGGCTCCTTTCCCATGCCATCATTCTCATCAACTGTGTCTTCCGCTCACTTCTTGTGCTCCAAAGTTCCTGCATACTTAGACGCAAGACATCAAACACAACAGGATCTAACTTAACTTGTTTGACCACATCAAAACTACTATGAGATATTTACAATTTTTCTCTTTTTGACGTGAGCAACCCAAGTTAAGTTAAGGTACACTAAACAAACAAATCGTAAAATAATTGCAATTAATGATCATGCTATACAATTAATAAGTATGCAAAATTAAAACATTTAATATGGAAAGTAAAATGTACCTCTCCCCTAAACTTAATCTATAATTTTTCCCTTTTGATCACATTAAAAGTAAGGGTAAAAATTCTAAGGGTTACACAATAAGTGACTAACACTTAAAAAAAATCTAGAAATTAATTTTTGGAATTCAGAGTTTTTGCGATATATAATTTTGGAAGAACTAATTTTTAAAATTATTTTTTAATCATTGAAAAATTCTGAATATTTTTGTAATGGTTAAACATGCATATCCAACACAGTGATAAAATTCTCATGAATAAAAGAAATTAATATAAGCAATAATAAATTATTTTTTACGGAGATATATTTTCTTGACAAAATGTTTAAAAATAGTTTCTAAGCTCGAAAAATCATGAAAATTTTCTAAGAATGTAATATAGCAAATATTTTCGCAGAAAAAATAAATTTTCAAAAATTGAATATTCAAGAATTTTTAATAATAATAATTATTATTTTGATAATAAAAATTTGTAGAAAATTAAATAACGGTCGAAAAATTTGGACAAAATTCCCTTTGACAGAGAACATAATGTTTTATCATAGAAAAATAAAATTTTCAAAAATAACCCTATAAAGTAATTTTAATTTAACAAATACATTTTTTGCTAAAAAAAATCATAAAAAATAATACAATAGTCAAAAAATTTTCCTGCAGATAAGTAATGAAATCTTTTTTCTTGGAAAAATCACGATCTAATTAATTTCGAACAGAGAGGTTACGAAACAATTTATTAAAAATAATTCTAAGCATGCAATGCAAATATTAGCACAAAAAAAAATTAGAGCATGTATAAAAATATAACTTAAGCATGATTTTGGAATCCAATATAGGTTCCTATCTATTGGATTAATTAGAAATTTTTAGAAACATATTTTTATGATATTTTTTTAATTTGGCCTTTATGATATCTAAAATGCTAATTTAGTTCTTGATAATTTCTAACCTATTGAACATGTGAGCATGCATCATCTTTGTTTAATTTTTCTAATTGTTCTTTTAATTTATTATTTTCAATTTTCAAATTATCAAAATCTTCCCATATGCATGCATTTACTAATGTTAACTTTAGGTTTGCATTTTCTTTTTCAAATTTAACCATATTTCTAATAAGCATTTTAATAAACTGATATAATTGTTCAGAAGATAAAGCATGTACCTCACTTACCTCGTGCTTTGATGTTCCTTCTTCATCGATGCTTTCTTCTGATGACGCTCCCCCTTCGTCGATGTTTTCTTCTGCTGATGCTCCCCCTTCGTTGATGCTCATCTCTGATGTACTTTCTTCATCCCTCTGATGATTCACCACTAGTGCTAGTCCGGCATAGATCTCGATCTCGGACTCGGAGGACGATGATTCATTCCACGTAGCTTTTAAGTTCTTTTGTTTTGTTCATCTTAATCCTTTGCCTTTTTCTTTTTCCTTCCTTTTTAGTTTATGGAAATTGTCTTTGATGTAATTTTCTTCTTGACAGTTGTAGCATCGAACCTTCCTTTTACTTCAAAGGTGTTTTTTTGCCTGCAACTTGTGAAGTTTGTTAGTTTAAAGAAATTTACTAAGGTTTCTTACCATTAGTGTTGTTGGATTGTATACTGAAAGCCTAAGCTTTTGTAAACATTTATTTTGAATAAAGAATCACATTTGGTCAAATTATTTACATTTGTTTGTAGTTGTTTAATTAATTTATATTGTAGATAATATAGTATGTGGTGTCACATACAGAAGATGATGTTATCAGTATCTTATAAATTATAAACAGTAGCTCACGACCAAAATGGAAAGGAACAAACCATTAGAAGGTCGTAGTGTAATTAGGTATCAGTTTATCTTGACTGTATAATTACACTAGTACACTTAGAGTGTATTGAGTAGGACCATTTGAGGTCGTTTCTTTTATACTGACTTTATAAAGGAACAAAGACCTCAGTTATTATGGAAGTGTGTGCTCTTAATCCTAATATAATAATAAGTACATATATTTGATATTTATTCCTTTAATTTATCAATGGATGAGATTTAGTTCGATGAATCGATAAGCCCGATAAGTTGGGAAATGATATCACTTATAGTGTGTGTTGTTGATTATAGAAGGAAACCGTGTCCTAGAGATACTAGGTTGATAATGTCCTCAAGAGGAGCTCATAAGGATTGTCATGTTAAACCCTGCAGGTGGACTTAGTCCGACATGACGATAAGGTTGAATGGTACTACTCTTGGACTAATATATTAATTAAATGAGTTGTCAGTAACTCACTTAATTAGTGGACATTCGATATCTTAAACACAGGGAGACTAACACACTCATAATAAGAAGGAGCCCAAAAATGTAATTTGGGATTGGTGCGGTAGTTCAATAATAGTTCTCTAGTGAAATGAATTATTATTGATAAAATTAAGTTGTGTGTTCGGGGCGAACACGGGATGCTTAATTTTATCGGGAGACCAAAACCAATTCCTCCTCTCGGTCCCTATCGTAGCCTCTTATTTATAGAGTATTATACTCACCTATACCCACCTTCTATACCCACCTAAAGGGGGCCGGCCAAGCTAGCTTGGAATCAAGCTAGGGCCGGCCTAAGCATGGTTTAAGGTGGCCGACCCTAGCTTGAACCCAAGCTAGAGGGGGCCGGCCATATTAAATTAAAAAGAATTTTAATTTTAATTTTTATTATGTGGAAGATATAATTTATTATAGATAATTAAAATTAAAATATCTCTCTTTTAAAGAATCTACAAAAGATTAAAGAAAAATATTAGATCTCTTTCCTTATTTATAGATTGGTAAGATATTTTATTTTCTCTTTAAAAATTATTCACATGTTGAAAAATTAAAATTATAAAAATTTCTTTTTATCAACCATGAAGAGATTTTTGAAGAGAAATTTTATTTTTAAAATTTCCGGAAACAAATTAAGAAGTTTTAATTTGTTGATTAAAACTTGTTTAATTTATTCCTCCATGATGTGGCCGGCCATTATAGTTTAATTGGGAAATTTTATTTTATTTTTCTCAATTAAATCATGTCAAGGAAATTAAGGAAATTTTATTGTAATTAAATTTCCTAATTTACCAAGGCTAAGGAATATAAAAGAATGGGTGGGGGTGCCTTCATGGGATACAACCTCTATTATTTCTCTCCCTCTTTTCCTTGGTGTTGTGGCCAGCCATCATCCTCTCCCTCTCTTCCTCTTGTGGTGGTCGAATCCTTCATCTCCCTTGGAGCTCTTGTGGTGGCCAGATACTACTTGGAGAAGAAGAAGAAGAAGGAGAGAAAGCTTGCATCTCTTGGAGCTTGGTCGGTGTTTTGTTCTTCATCCTTGGTAAAGCTTCCTTATTGTGGCCGAACCTAGCTAGGAGGAGAAGAAGGTGGTTGGTGTTTTCTCATCTCGGAAGATCGTTGCCCACACAACGTCCGAGGTTAGAAGAGGAATACGGTAGAAGATCAAGAGGTCTTTCTAGAAGGTATAACTAGTAGTTTTTCCTTTTCCGCATCATACTAGTTATTTATGGAAATAATACCAAATACAAGAGGCTTACGAATCTAGTATTTCGAATATGTTTTTCGAAGTTGTGTTCTTTTATTTTATTTTTCCTTGTGATTTGATTGTTCCTTTCGGTTAACCTAAAGTTATTTTAGGAAATTAAATATTAGCTTTCCATAAAAGGTTTTGTCTAGTCGGTGGTGGTTGCTCCCATATCCAAGAAGGTCATATGCCTCGCCATGTCAGTACTGGGAACCAATTATGGAAATTAATATTTAATGAAATTAATAACTTAAGGTGATTTGGGTTGAACGTGTTAAGTTCCGCAGGAAATCCAAATCAAAACCTAAAAGAACAAATAGATTAAGTTTTGGATCAAACGTATTAAGTTCCGCAGGCAATCCAAAATTTAATTTAAAAGAACACATGGTAGCTAGGAAAAGGTTCAGACCTTTGTACAAAATTTTTGTACAGTGGAACCTCTAGGCTTTCCGAGTAGCAACCAATAATTGGTATCAGAGCTAGGGTTTTGCCTCTGTGTATTTGGTATTAGTTTAATTATGCACATGTCATACATAATTTAGGCAGGATAATAGTAGGATGTGCTAACTTTGTGGATGCAGGATCCAACTATTATGACTTATAGTTTTATGTGTGTGATTGGACCCTTGGACATGTCAAGGGCATTTATATGTGTGTGCATGATTGTATTATAAAATACAGCAGGAGCTGTATTTAGTTTTATTAGGATTTTATTTTTGATCTAGATACATGTACATTCCTTTTATGGAATATAGGATCAAAAATGTAAAATTCTATTTATGTCACGGATCAAATCTTGCAAAGCGTGGAACCTTCTAAGGACCAGAGGCGCAGCGGAACAAGGAGTAAGATGGATGCGACAGCTAGACCCGGTGGCGGTGGCCAAATATGGCAGCAGCTTGGGATGACAACACACGGAGGATAATTATAGATAAAAGCCATAATAGTTGAAAATTTGATTTTCTATTTATTGCTTTTATATTGTGCTGTGTGTGTATGTTAATATACATGTTTAGTAGGCTAGCATAGTTAAAATTCCTCATTTATAAATAACTAAGTGGGAGAGGGATTTTTAAGTAAAATCCATGGTCTCCATTACTAATTTGTAAGTGATGCAAACAAGCTTGCGCGTTGGCTCTGAGTGCCTTCCTCCATATCGGATGAGCTTGTTTGTGGATCACTAGAACAAACTTCCATTTGGGATGACTATAGGAAGCTAATTAAGAGCGTGTGATCTTCCCCATCGGAAGTGACACAATCTTATTAATGGACTTAGTGTCAAGTAATGATATACACTTAGGCACAACTAATAGTATCCTTCCCATCGAAGTCACTGCTATTATTTGTGTGACCAAAGGATACCAACTATTAATTTTATTTGTCAAAAAGTTAGGTTGACAAGATAATAAAATTAATGGGTTAAAACCCTCCTTTTACAAATGTTGAATTTGTATACATCCACACTATCGTGGCATACAAAATTCACGGTGGTTTGAGGTGTTGGTTAATTTAAAATAGTATTGTTTGAGAAATCAATATTATTCTAAATTTAGAGTTCTGACCAAAAGTTATTTGTGATTCTTAGGATGACTTTCAACTCATTGTCCATCATACTTCAACAGAATAAACTTACTGGACCTAATTACATAGATTGGAAAAGGAACCTGTACATTGTCCTTACTGCTGAAAGCTATAAATTTGTACTGACTGAGCCTTGTCCTGAAGCACCTACTGGTGAATCTACCCAAGAGGAAATTGAATATCATAGGAAATGGGTAAAAGCAGATGAGATGACGCGGTGTTACATTTTGGCTTCAATGTCAAATGTATTGCAACATCAGCATCAAGATTTACCAACAGCCTATGATATTATGAACAATCTCAAGGAACTCTTTGGTCATCAGGATAGGGCTTCTAGACAAGAAGCCATGAGAAAGATAATGATAGCCACCATGCAAGAGGGTACTCCTGTGAGGGATCATATCCTAAAGAGGATGGCTTATCTGAACGAGATACAGATCCTTGGAGGAGAAATTGATGGGGAAACCCAGATCGATATGATCCTCCAAACACTACCTAGAAGTTTTGAGCAATTCCGCCTGAATTACAATATGAACAAAAGGGTATATTCATTGGCGGAACTACTGACAGAACTTCAGGCAGCAGAAGGATTGTTTCATCACAACTCTCATATTCACTATGTTGAAAATGGTTCTACTTCTAAGCCGAAAGGAAAGAAGAAGAAGAAACAAGTTGGTTCAGCAAAGAAAGTGAATAAATCTCAGAGTACAGGACCTAAAGCTGGAATGAAGAAGCCGAAGGACAAGTGCTTCGCAAGCAGTCAGGGCATTGGAAGGCGGACTGTCCTCGTAGGAATCAGAACAACAAAGGTATATCTCATGCTCTAGTTGTTGAAACATGTTTAGCGGTGTTATCTACCAGCACCTGGTGTGTAGATACGGGAGCCATTGATCATGTCTGCAATTCCTTGCAGGGGTTCCAGGAAACCCGACGACTATCTGAAGGAGAGATTACCGTCTACATGGGCAATGCTACTAAGGTGGCAGCTGTTGCATTGGGAGACGTCTACTTATCTTTTAGTAGAAATAAAAATTTGGTTTTAAGAAATTATCTTTATGTACCCAGTTTTAGAAAGAATTTAATTTCAGTTTCTAAACTGTTTTTAGATGGATATTCAGTTTCTTTTAGTAACGATGTAGTTATTAAGAGAAATAAAGTGATTATCTGTTCTAGTACATTAGTTGGCAATTTATATATTTTAAATCAAATTTCTCCCACAAAGCAAAACATGGAAATTTATAACTCATCTTCTAACTCAAATAAGAGAAAAGAACCTTCGGAAATGAACCAAGCATATCTTTGGCATCTAAGGCTTGGTCATATTAACTTAAGTAGGATTCAGATGCTAATAGCCGATGGACTTTAGGGTTCATTAGAGTTGGAAAATTTTCCAACTTGTGAATCTTGCTTGGAAGGTAAAATGACCAAGAGGTCATTCAAGGCCAAAGGGTATAGAGCCAAAGAAGTGTTAGAATTGGTTCATTCTGATTTGTGTGGTCCTATGTCTATCCAGGCAAGAGATGGTTTTGAATATTTTGTCTCTTTTATAGATGATTATTCAAGATATGGATACATTTACCTAATGCGCCGTAAGTCCGAGTGCTTTGATAAGTTCAAAGAATACAAGGCTGATGTGGAAAAATGACTAGGTAAAAGTATCAAGACACTGCGATCTGATCGTGGTGGCGAATACATCTTAGGAGAGTTTAGGAATTACTTATCAGAGGCCGGGATCCAATCCCAATTGTCTGCACCTGGAACACCCCAACAGAATGGTGTAACAGAACGAAGGAATAGGACTCTTATGGAGATGGTTAGATCGATGATGAGTTATTTAGAATTACCAAATTCGTTTTGGGGATATGCTCTGAAAACAGCAGTATACGTTCTGAACTTAGTACCTTCTAAATCAGTTTCTTCTACTCCCACAGAATTATGGAATAGGCGAAAACCCAGTCTAAGACATATTCGGATTTGGGGTAGTCCAGCACATGTGCTGAAACCAGATGCTGATAAGTTAGAATCTCGTACAGAAGTTCGAGTGTTTGTGGGATATCCCAAAGGAACGAAAGGAGGTTTATTTTATAGTCCTAAAGACCAGAAGGTCATTGTTAGCACTAATGCCCAGTTTTTAGAAGAAAACTATATAATGGATCACAAGCCCAGTAGTAAAGTTATTTTAGAAGAACTAAGAGAGGACACGTCTACTTTAGTACCAACAGTACAAGATGAAGTACCACAAGAAACTGCAACACGTGTCACACATGATACACAACCACAGACAGTGCCTCGTCGTAGTGGGAGGGTTGTAAGGCAGCCTGAGAGATTCATGTTTTTGGGAGAGTCTTCGGACTTGATCCCGGGTAAACATGAACCTGATCCCCGGGCATATGACGAAGCACTCCAAGATATAGATGCAACATCTTGGCAAAAGGCGATGAATTCTGAAATAGAGTCTATGTACTCTAATAAGGTCTGGGAACTTGTAGAACCACCTGATGGTGTAAAAGTCGTTGGATGCAAGTGGATCTACAAAAGGAAAAGAGGGACAGACGGGAAGGTAGAAACCTTCAAAGCTAGGCTTGTTGCGAAAGGGTACACTCAGAAAGAGGGAATCGATTATGAGGAAACCTTTTCACCGGTAGTCATGCTTAAGTCTATCCGGATACTCTTATCCATTGCTGCTCATATGGATTATGAGATTTGGCAAATGGATGTCAAGACAGCTTTCCTTAATGGAAGTCTTGAAGAGAACATCCATATGAAGCAACCAGAAGGATTCATTGAAAAAGGCAAAGAGCATCTAGTGTGCAAGCTCAATCGGTCCATTTATGGACTGAAGCAAGCTTCAAGATCTTGGAACATCCGATTTAATGAAGTAATCCAGTCATATGGATTTATTCAAAGTCCGGATGAGTCTTGTGTATATAAGAAGTGTAACGAAAATGTGGTGGTATTTCTTGTACTATACGTAGATGATATTTTGTTAATTGGCAACAATGTCAAGGTATTATCAGACGTAAGGGTATGGTTGTCCAAACAATTTGATATGAAGGACTTATGAGAGTGTGCACACATTCTTGGAATCAAAGTAATAAGGGATCGCAAGAAAAGAATGTTGTGTCTGTCCCAAGCTTCATATATAAATACAATCCTTGCTCGTTTTAGCATGCAGGATTCCAAGAAAGGTTTCTTACCTTTTAGGCATGGAATATCTCTATCTAAAGAGATGTCTCCTAAGATATCAAAGGAGATAGAAGACATGAAAGTAGTTCCTTATGCCTCGGCTGTAGAAAGCCTTATGTATGCAATGCTATGTACGAGACCTGATATTTGTTTTGCCGTGGGTATGGTCAGCAGATATCAGAGTAACCCTGGACAAGGACATTGGACTGCGGTAAAGCATATATTAAAGTACCTGAGAAGGACTAGAGATTATATGCTAGTTTACCAAGCAGACGATTTGCTCCCTGTGGGTTACACGGATTCAGATTTCCAATCAGATTGGGACAGTAGTAAGTCTACATCAGGCTATGTGTTTACTTTAGGAGGTGGAGCCATTTCATGGAGGAGTGTTAAGCAGAAATGCGTTTCGGACTCAACCATGGAAGCTGAGTGTAGCAGCCTCTGAGGCAGCTAAAGAAGCAGTATGGCTCAGGAACTTTCTAATGGACTTAGATGTGATTCCTGGTTTGCCCAAAATCGTCACAATTTATTGTGATAGGTGCAGTTGCAAAACCGAAGGAACCACGAGCTCATAAGGCAAGTAAACATATAGAGCGCAAGTACCACCTGATACGAGATATCGTGAAGCGAGGAGAAGTTGTCATCGCTAAGATTGCATCAGCGGATAACCTGGCAGATCCTTTCACTAAGGCCCTTCCGGCGAAAGCTTTCGATCGGCATGTGGAGGGAATGAGAATCAGATGTATGGTAGAAGATATGGCAGCTTAGTCATTAGTATAAGTGGGAGATTGTTGGAGTGTATACTGAAAGCCTAAGCTTTTGTAAACATTTATTTTGAATAAAGAATCACATTTGGTCAAATTATCTACATTTGTTTGTAGTTGTTCAATTAATTTATATTATAGATAATATAGTATGTGGTGTCACATACAGAAGATGATGTTATCAGTACCTTATAAATTATAAACAGTAGCTCACGACCAAAATGGAAAGGAACAAACCATTAGAAGGTCGTAGTGTAATTAGGTATCAGTTTATCTTGACTGTATAATTACACTAGTACACTTAGAGTGTATTGAGTAGGACCATTTGAGGTCGTTTCTTTTATACTGACTTTATAAAGGAACAAAGACCTCAGTTATTATGGAAGTGTGTGCTCTTAATCCTAATATAATAACAAGTACATATATTTGATATTTATTTCTTTAATTTATCAATGGATGAGATTTAGTTCGATGAATCGATAAGCCCGATAAGTTGGGAAATGATATCACTTATAGTGTGTGTTGTTGATTATAGAAGGAAATCGTGTCCTAGAGATACTAGGTTGATAATGTCCTCAAGAGGAGCTCATAAGGATTGTCATGTTAAACCCTGCAGGTGGACTTAGTCCGACATGACGATAAGGTTGAATGGTACTACTCTTGGACTAATATATTAATTAAATGAGTTGTCAGTAACTCACTTAATTAGTGGACATTCGATATCTTAAACACAGGGAGACTAACACACTCATAATAAGAAAGAGCCCAAAAATATAATTTGGGATTGGTGCGGTAGTTCAATAATAGTTCTCTAGTGAAATGAATTATTATTGATAAAATTAAGTTGTGTGTTCGGGGCGAACACGGGATGCTTAATTTTATCGGGAGACCAAAACCAATTCCTTCTCTCGGTCCCTATCGTATCCTTTTATTTATAGAGTACTATACCCACCTATACCCACCTAAAGGGGGCCGGCCAAGCTAGCTTGGAATCAAGCTAGGGCCGGCCTAAGCATGGTTTAAGGTGGCCGGCCCTAGCTTGAACCCAAGCTAGAGGGGGCCGGCCATATTAAATTAAAAAGAATTTTAATTTTAATTTTTATTATGTGGAAGATATAATTTATTAAAGATAATTAAAATTAAAATATCTCTCTTGTAAAGAATCTACAAAAGATTAAAGAAAGAGATTAGATCTCTTTCCTTATTTGTAGATTGATAAGATATTTTATTTTCTCTTTAAAAATTATTCACATGTTGAAAAATTAAAATTATAGAAATTTCTTTTTATCAACCATGAAGAGATTTTTGAAGAGAAATTTTATTTTTAAAATTTCCGGAAACAAATTATGAAGTTTTAATTTGTTGATTAAAACTTGTCTAATTTATTCCTCCATGATGTGGCCGGCCATTATAGTTTAATTGAGAAATTTTATTTTATTTTTCTCAATTAAATCATGTCAAGGAAATTAAGGAAATTTTATTGTAATTAAATTTCCTAATTTACCAAGGCTAAGGAATATAAAAGAAGGGGTGGGGGTGTCTTCATGGGATACAACCTCTATTATTTCTCTCCCTCTTTTCCTTGGTGTTGTGGCCGGCCATCATCCTCTCCCTCTCTTCCTCTTGTGGTGGCCGAATCCTTCATCTCCCTTGGAGCTCTTGTGGTGGCCAGATACTACTTGGAGAAGAAGAAGAAGAAGGAGAGAAAGCTTGCATCTCTTGGAGCTTGGTCGGTGTTTTGTTCTTCATCCTTGGTAAAGCTTCCTTATTGTGGCCGAACCTAGCTAGGAGGAGAAGAAGGTGGTTGGTGTTTTCTCATCTCGGAAGATCGTTGCCCACACAACGTCCAAGGTTAGAAGAGGAATACGGTAGAAGATCAAGAGGTCTTTCTAGAAGGTATAACTAGTAGTTTTTCCTTTTCCGCATCATACTAGTTATTTATGGAAATAATACCAAATACAAGAGGCTTACGAATCTAGTATTTCGAATATGTTTTTCGAAGTTGTGTTCTTTTATTTTATTTTTCCTTGTGATTTGATTGTTCCTTTCGGTTAACCTAAAGTTATTTTAGGAAATTAAATATTAGCTTTCCATAAAAGGTTTTGTCTAGTCGGTGGTGGTTGCTCTCATATCCAAGAAGGTCATGTGCCTCGCCACGTCAGTACTGGGAACCAATTATGGAAATTAATATTTAATGGAATTAATAACTTAAGGTGATTTGGGTTGAACGTGTTAAGTTCCGCAGGAAATCCAAATCAAAACCTAAAAGAACAAATAGATTAAGGTTTGGATCAAACGTGTTAAGTTCCGCAGGCGATCCAAAATTTAATTTAAAAGAACACATGGTAGCTAGGAAAAGGTTCAGACCTTTGTACAAAAATTTTGTACAGTGGAACCTCTAGGCTTTCCGAGTAGCAACCAACAAGTGCTGCTTCATTTTCATCGATGGAAGTTTCAGAATCTGATTCGTCCATTTTTGCCTTTAAGATAATGTTCTGATTCGACTCCTTCTTTAATTTTGCACATCTAGATTCATGAATTTCAAAGGTAGAAAATAATTCTTCTAGATTACTTACCTCTAAGTCTCTAAAGATGTAGTATACATATACTAAGGTTGTCCATTCTAGTGTTTTTGGAAAAGCGTTAAGCGCATACCTTAGCGAATCTCGGTTGATTACATTTTTTCCGAGATTCGTGAGATCGTTGATTAGCTCCTATAACTTGGCGTGCAATTGAGGGACCGTTTCACCTTCCTTCAGTCGAAGATTTGTCAATTGGTTCCGAAGTAGATCTCTTCTTACGAGCTTGGCTTCGAAGGATCCTTCGTGAAGCTCCAAGAATTTTTCCATCTTTTACAGACTTGTAGACTTTGATCCTGTTAACCTCTTGTGGTGGTAATGTACTCAGTAGATGGAATTTTACTTTTCCATTGGCCACAAATTCGGCTTGTTCCTTCTTTGTCCAGTTGTCCTCTTTCTTTAGTTCGCCGTTGTTGTTGGTAGGTACTTCAAAATCATTTTTCAAAATTGAAAAAATATCAAAATCTGTTTTGAAGTATACCTTCATTTTCTTCTTCCAGTGGGCGAAGTCTCCCTCGAACATAGGCGGGTGGATACTTGTTTCGACCATCGTTTTCTGTGCTTTGGTCGATGGTTAGTCCTTCTGAAGTGGTTGAGCTCTAATACCAATTGTAGGTCCTGGTGAGATCGGCTAGAGGGGGGTGAATAGCCTGTGATTAGAGTTAGACAAAAAATATCTCTTGCTTTTGTTTAGCAATGATGCATAATTAATTAATAAAAAACAATTAACATAAAATAATAACTAAAAAGAGTAGGTAAAAGGCCTGAATTTTACTTGGTTATAACCTAGGTGGTTGTTAATCCAAGATGTTGAAAAGCTCACTAAAATAACTCCTTCGTTGAAGAAGGAGAAACCTTTTGCACACGTTGACAGCTCAGAAATGACTAGGAAAGTTAATACTGAAGTTGTATAATTCCTAGGTCTAGGAGATTTTTTATAGCTCTTGGAAAATATTATCCGCAACTTGAAGGCGCCTTCAATCGTATAGGTTTTATCTGTCAAAGATAAAACTTTATCTTCTGCAACGGCTAGTGAAGGTGCCTTCATGAAGCATTGAAGGCACCTTTCATAGACCATAGAAGGTGCTTTCCACAAGACAGATCAACCTTTCGCTGGTTTTCTTCTCATGGGTGATGCTCTGGTTATCTGGAGTTGAGTTCACCCAAACCCAACTCCAACCTTCTCCTCGAGCAAGCTTCCTCCCCGACTTCTCGTCCCTCGGACGTTATGCACGCCCTTCTTGTCCACCAGTGTACTCTTCCGCAGCTCCTCATCCCTCGGATGCACCAACCCCTTCGGCTCTTTTCCCGTGTCATCCTTCTTGTCCGCTATGTCTTCTGTTCACTTCTTGTACTCCTAAGTTCCTGCACACGTAGACATAAGGCATCAAAAACAACAGACCTAACTTATTTGACCACATCAAAATTAACTACTATAGGATACCTACACCATGCACTAGGGTCAATTAACTACAGATGTAAAGGAAGAGATACCTGCCTCAAAAGTAACTCATGTCACAATAAATCCCACGTTAAGATGCCCGTCTCGAGATCAGAGTCCTGCATCACCATGTGTTAGCTAATTACATATGAAATAAATAGTTAAACCAAATCACCAAGACTAATTAAGGTAACCCTAATCGAACAGGATCATTGATTAATCTTCAATTAATCCCAACTCCTTGATTGAATTAGGTCTAACCCACACCAGTCCTAATTCTTCTCCAATTCATCCAATAATCCCATCATTAACCCTAATGTAATCCATACACATAGTTAGATTAGTTTTAGCCATAACTCGTCCCTAATACTCACCAAGTTCAATGGTAGTTGCTAGTGGCTCACGGCCGGAAAGATAGCTGGCGATGGTGAGAGGTTTTTGGAGTCTACGTGTGGCTAGAGCAAAACTCCAATCGACGGTGGTCGAGTAGGGAGAACACTAGGTTGTGGCTAGGATGTTGATCACTAAGCTGTTGGCAGTAATTCCGGCCATTGTGGTAATAGGGGCATGGAGCAGCACCGACAATTGGGGCGGTGTTCTTAGCAAAGAGGGTGGTGTCGGCTTCAAGTGTTTAGACACAATAAGAGTCTCCAACCAGTCCCGCAACTACTGCTGCAGTGGTACATATCAATAGAGCATCGACATCTAATCAGCCAATCGATGTTAGTGCTTGAATGGCGGCAGATTGGGAAGAAAGAAGAGAGGTTGGGCATGAGAGAGGGCTCGGAGGTTGATTTTGGTCCAGGCTGGACTCACGGTGGGGAGAAGGCCATGAGACACCAGTAGTGGGACTCGTGGCAGCCGGCGCGGTGACGGCGGTGGCGTCGGTGATACGTGTGAAGAGGGGAGGTGGCGACGACGATGAAGAGGGGAAGGAAGAAGGATTGGGAGAGGAGATGAGAATCGGCAAAATTAGAGGATAAAACTTAGGTTAGGTATTTATAACTTAGGTTATTTAATTAATACTTTAGGTTAATTAAATTAATCAACTTCCACTTAAATTGATATTCTAAATAGATTTTCTTTAAGCCTAATAGATTCATCCCCTTAAACGAGTCATACGGACTCCGTTTAAATCCTAAAAAATTTATAAAAATTCCCCAAAAATTTTGTAAGGTTATTTCTCAAAAAACACTTATTATTTAATTGTCGTATCTCACAAATTGTCTTATGTTTTCACAGGATGCACTTGTGCACATAGTAAATAGTAAATTGAGACACTACTGACCATTATTAGGAATTTAGATTGCTTTTTTACTTAGATGTATTTGTAGTAAAATACATAACTGGATATATGTTTATGCGTTGAACCATTTGAATATATTGAAAACAATTGTTTACAGTAATAGGATATTTTTAGCATTTAATAAAAATAAGCAAACAATTTATGAGGTTCTAAGACATACCATTGTTAAAGTAGGTGAATTTCTCTTTCTGATGTATGATAGGATACTGAATATTAACAATGTGTAGGTTAAGTGTCTATCAAAAGAGCTGACTTGCTCTTTTGACTTTCTGCCTGTTTATCCAGTAATTGAGCATTCTTTATATAATCAAATTGATTTTAGCATCTTGTTACTCCATAACCTTATTTTTTTGTTTATTTTCTTTTTTATGTGTGGTTAAAGCATTTTAGTAAAATGACATATAATGGTAAGTTTTATAACAAGCCTTTTTAAATCAATGCCTGTAGGTTTGTGGATCCATGCCATTTTTATGGAAGCAGATTGTTGACTTGTCATATAATCCTAAATTTGAGATTGTTAGGCCTGATTATGCGGTAAGATTCATCTATTGTGTGCCTCTTAACTAGACTTTCTTGTGTAGTGCAATATTTCTCTCATTATCCTCTTTTTCTTTGACAGCCTCAAGTGGTGGAAAGACATTTACTAGATTTGAGGAGAACATACAGATCAGTTGTAGCCGTTAACCTTGCGAATAGAGTAAGCATTAGTGCAATATTTTTCATTATATTGCAAATTATGTTTATGCATAGTATTTGCTTTTGTAAATATGATGTTGTGCCCTCTATTTACATAGATCTCTCATTTGATCTCCACATGTTTTCTCCATACACATATGGGATTAAATTATTTGCACAACGTTAGTAGGTATATTTTTGTTCACATATCTTTATAAACATTCATCCTATTAGATAAGTTTACTATGAATAATATGTGAAAATGAGAGATCCAAACCCAAATTATTTAAGTGAATCAACTTAAATAGAATTTAGCCTGTGAAGTTAAGGAAAATAATCTAACTTGGTTATGTCTTTGCCTTCATGTGCGAGTGGGTCTGTGTGAGTATTTATGTGCATTGAGATTATATTTGAGATTAGTCCAAGTTTCAAATGCTATGCTAATGTTTGCAAGGAAACTTGATTTTTGAATCCCAAGCATATGTATGGGCAGTGATCTTTCTTAGTACAATAAATAAGGTGGGCCAAGTTAATTGAAAGGAGGCTTTGATTTATCCGAATATTATGAAAGTTAGATGCCCAAACATAAAAATTATTTGAATTACACTGAGCATCCTAGCTTACACAATTTGTTTGTAGAGCAAGATGATAAAGTATGTAAATAAAAGTGAAATACTTGAGAAGCTACATAAATACCACAAACAACTAGAACCATACATACATAGCAAGTATAAGCATCATTACAAGATAAAGTTCATTTGATTTTTATTCCTTCTACTCCTGCTTATTTGTTAAGGTATAATGTGAAAGGGTGTTGAATTTTCCATGCAAGCTTTTCGTAGATGTCGTTGCTTTTATTATTGTACATGCGTTACAATGTCAAATTCTTTTTCTTTTTGCATATACAAAAGACAATTTTAAGTTGTACAAATTCTATTCATGTTTTCTTACATTTGGCAAAATGATCAGCATGGAAGTGAGGGACATCTGAGTGAAAGATTTGCAAGTGTCATGCAGCCAATTCAAGATGATGACATTAGGTAATGCAGTACATTCATAATAATACATGCCCATATTATTTTATATATCAATGTATACTCATTAACTCCTGTGCAAAAAATGTATAATGATGTAAAATTGAATCATGTCTTTAGCTAATATCTATGTCTTCTCAAGGTACATACATTTTGACTTCAACCAGATTTGTGGTCGTATGTAATTTGAACATCTTTCAATCCTTTATAATGAAATAGAAGAGTTTCTGAATGCACATGCATGGGTATGTATATACTTTACTGTGTCATTTTTTTATTAATCAATTTGATGTTCATTTATGCAGACAATTTTTTACACATTTAGTATTTTTTTTATAGGAATTGGGTTCCTTTGTAAACTTGCAACGTATCATTTATTATGAAGAGGAACTTCTACCAATTGGAAAGAATGATCAAATGAGTTTGGTGTTAGAATATCGCAGAAAAGTTAGGTAGATTTAAATTAGGAAGATTTTAATTTAATGAGTTTTGAGAGTTGTAATATTTTATTTTGGTAAAGCCATAGCAAA
The DNA here is from genome assembly GCF_018446385.1 of Zingiber officinale. NCBI lineage: Eukaryota > Viridiplantae > Streptophyta > Magnoliopsida > Zingiberales > Zingiberaceae > Zingiber > Zingiber officinale. The sequence continues at coordinate 89,076,084 of NC_055994.1, read as the reverse complement.
TTAAGGTAATATGGTAGTTGGTTCCCAAGTTAGGTCATTATTAGGCCTTAAAAATCCCAATTCTTCTTTTTGTGAGTTTATTCATCTTGGCGTTGCCTCGCCAATTTAATAGTATATGTGAATTGCATAAATATGTGAATGACAATGTGCATGGACGAGAAGGAGAGGGGAAGAATAATCAAAATTCTAAAATAAACAATTCAAATATTTGTTCATATATGGTGAACATATGTTTAGGGTGAAAATAATAGAGAGAATATCGGGTTATACCTATTGAAACCTCTAATAGATATGTTTAAAATAGTATGAACATGTACTTAGACGATCAATAAATATCTTAGTTAAGTGATATGAATCTATGACAAATGTGCATATCAAAGATAAAAAAAAAAATACTTGATTAGCAATAATAAAATAAAATAAAATTTATTTAAATATTAATGAATATATAGTAGGGAATAAAGTCCAATGACATAAAAGGATTCATATAGCTGACCCCACTTAGTGGGATAAGACTTGGCTATTATTATTATATGGTGCTCATATGTGAGTTGGATTATTTAGTTAGCAATGTAGATTTTTTACAAAAATGGTTTGAGAATAGAAAGAAGTTCGGCTGACAGCAGGCTCATGACTTCAAGAAAACTCAAGAGTTATACAGTTTCTTGAGTGGAGCCTTAGCTTGCTACCTGAAAGATCAGATTGACCATCTGGTATCTAGGGACAATAATTAGAGCCTTGCTTCCACCTTGATTAATAGATCATGTCAAATGGTTAAAAACTTAAAACAGACTGTTATATATTCTACTTATTTAAAATATTATTGGACTTGTGTGGATCCAACAAGATCAGGAAGAATTAAAATTAAAAATCATAAACATAAAAGGTGATATGATATGATAGATTGCTCATTCAATTTTGAACATTCAACCAAGGGGAAAATTCAGTCCATTAATGATAACAATTAATGCCCAAATATTGTACGCGATGCATTTTTAGTTATTTTGTACCAAAAGTAGTCATCCAATGCTGCCAATTATATTCTTAGCTTTCTCTCTATCCTGAAATGCATGAATAAAAAAGAGATAATACTCGTCTTCTTTCCTTAGTTTATCTGGTCACCAGTCTAATGTCAAACTTCTAAATTGGTATTTGCTTCTTACTAAGTTATTTCATTAGGTTGTATCCACCAGTTAGACTCTTTTGACAGCAGCCTTGTTCCTCTGATCTATCGTGTAAACTTATCTCATTTTTGAGGGAATGTATGGGGGTAGGCATTCTATGACCTCGTGATCTTGGTAGGCATGATGAAGGGTAGATGCTGGTTCCTTGACATGGAGGTCAACACAGTTAAGCTAATGGAGGTGTCATTATCTTTGGATTAGGAATAAACAATGTATCCATCTGTTTATTTAGACAGATGGAGAGCAGGGTGGATGACTTTCTAACTAATCAATCCTTTTTATTTATTTACTTGGAATAGAAAGGAGGAAGGCAAAATTAAATTGTCAAAATACTAAAAGCCCCTCATAACTCCCTATTTGTGTTTAGATTTTGCCCTCCTTTATCTATCAAATTAGCATATCAACTAAAAGATCAGAATTAGATCTAAAGCAGAAAAGGGAGCACTGAATAGATCTCCAAACATGATTTTTCTCCCTCGAGTGGGAATGATATAGAATTAAGGTGTTCGGACAGCTATTAGATCTCTAAACATGATTGCTAAAGAACCTCTGTGTTAGTCTGGGGATGGGCTAGCAGAGGCTCTGGGCGAGCGAATCACTTTTTGCTACCATGATTGCTGAAGAACCTTTTCTTCCACCTCTAAAAATAACAAAAGATATTTAGATCCTCCGAAAAGGACCTAAATGATACTTTTGGGGTTCGAAACTTGGCGGTGTTGGTTCATAACAAATGTAGATCTTTAAATTATGCACATGTGAGCACAGACAGAGTTTGATTATGAGTTCCAAGTCAAAAGTTATGACCCGTTGAATATTAGGTACTCCTATGTTGGCCCTGCATCAAGTTTCAACATGTATAAATATCAACATGATCTGAGTTTGATAAATCAACTAAGAAGTAAATAACTGGAGGCAATATTATCAGGGTATAACAATGATGTCATATGTTATCTTATGTACAAGCTAAAAGCCCACACCGATGACCACGACAATAAGGCGCCATCGTGCAAATCAATATTGACCAAGGGATACATCACGCCACCATGACTCATGTGTACAATCAGGTACTTTGGTATAAAGCAAGGCTCATAGTTTTCACTTTTTAGTATTCTCTATTTACTATCTTTGTTATTTCACTTCTTTTTACATCGTTGTTCAATTCTAAATTCATATTTTATTAGTTAGTTTGAACGATGACCTAAATCAACTTTTAATAATTCATTAAGGTATAATCATAATATTTGCAAGAATATGAAGGTGTAAATATCAACAGTAGTATCAGCAATATCAACACTAGGGAGTATGAAAAGTCAAGCAAATATAACTGATAGGTGTCAACGAAAAAATAATTCAGAACATCTATTTAATTTTTAAAATGTCGTTTGTTATTTCACTTCTTTAATATTTTTAAAGCAAATATTATTGTATTTTATTTTTTAAAAATTCAATACGTAACAGTTTGGCACGACTCTTACTACAAATCATTTATATCCTATGTGGGCCTTTCATTGTTTGGTTTAATTGCTTATATGGTATTCCATTCTTGAATCACACAATGTGGCTTGCATCTAGACCTTCTCAACATTGTTGCTTCATCAACCCTTAGATCTTACAAGTTGTTGCTTCGCCACTTGAGATCAAATTCTTATCGTTGGTTCATTCCCGGTTGTGTTTTGAGCTTGTCATTCCTTCAATTTGCGGGACTTGTGAATATTTCAGGCATTTGGCAATGTTGAGATAGCCTTTTGCAAGGTGTTGTTTTGTTCATGTAAGATCTCTGTCATGCAAATGCAATATAATATTGTAGTGGTTACACTTCCAATCACGATTGATCTTGTCCGAAAATCGCGGAGATGAAAAGTTGGGGATGTGGCTGCTGCGTCGACTAGATGTAGGCCACGCTCCGATCTGTAAGCACAAGAAACATCAGTGCCGAGCCAGGGAAGGGGTCCGGCATTAGCCTTTCGACGCTTAAGTCAGTCACCGGCACGAAGAAGAAGACGGAACAATAGTATCGCAGGCGTAAATAGTGAATAATGCGTACCTCCGCTGCTTTTGTAAGGGGTCGTCCAAGATCCCTCGAGAGAATTGCTAATTGATCCGTTCAGGCGAATCATCATTCTTTGGTGCTTTCCCTTTTCGTGCGTCCCAAATGGGCACGTCGTTCGAGGAGGAGCCTCGGTCCTTGTTCACTCAGCACCGTTCCTCTGATGGAGTGTGAAATAGTGCTCGATGGAAGGGGATCGTAGCATTGGGCGAGTCTCCATATGTGTCGGTCGGCTTCTTACTCTGTCCCCGAACGGGTACATGATCTGCTTGGTCTCCATATCCAGCTTGGTGACCCGCGATTGAGGTCGCAGGTTCTTGTACCTGGCGCTCGACCTGTCGCTGTTGTTGCTCCAACATTTTTGCCGCTCGGGCTTGTATCAGCATATCTAGCTCCTCCTTTGTCAAAGTCACCGTAGTGAGTCGTCTAACGCCCTCCATCTTCGCGTTTCAGATTCAGGCTACGTTCACATAGACGACGCTAATATGATCCTGTCTGAAAATCACGGAGACGGAAAGCTAGGGATGTGGTTGCTGCATCGACTGGATGTAAGCCACGCTCCGATCTATAAGCACAAGAAACGTCAGTGTCGAGCCAGGGAACGTTGGCCCTCTAACGCTCAAATCAGTCATTGGTATGAAGAAGAAGACGGAACAACAGTAGCGTAAGCGTAAACAGTGAATAATGCGTACCTTCGTCGGTGTACGGACCCCCCTTTATATAATACCCTGGTGGGTGACATGTGTGCTTTTCGAAGCATGGGCGCGTTCTTCCATTGGTCGCGGACATGTTCTCCAATTGGTCTTGGACACATGTTGTGGACACGTTATTCAATTGGTCCTGGACACGTGGTCATGGACATGTTCTTCAATTGGTTGTGGACATGTGGTCATGGACATGTTCTCCAATTGGTCGTAGGCACGTCCTCCGATTTATTGTTGTTCAATTTGCATGTTGACCACACCTCATGTCGGTGACACCATCTCCCAAAAGTATATCCAAAGACACGTCAGTGCTCCCACTGATCAGCCGAGCGAGATAACCGCTCGACCAAGTACTCCTCTCCTCAACCAAGTACTCCTCTGCTCGGAAGGACTCGACTACTCTTCCATGCGGCGACGAATCTCGATAGTATGTTCTTGCCCGATCGGGATAACGCTCTGGTCATCTCCAGGCTCCTTTGCTCCGGGACGAGCTTTTGGTGATCTTGACTGCACGAGCGCTTTGCTTGGCCCATCCCTTTGCCTGTCAGGCAACACATGCCCAGTCGGCCCATGATGTAGGGCTCTGCTCGACTACCATTTGGTGAGCCCGTTGGCCCATGGCATTGACCTCCATATCGGTTGCTATTTTCCTCCTTGGACTCACACTTAGTAAGCCCCCTTTATCACCGCATCAGCAATGGCTCGTGCAGTGTGTTTGCATGTAGGATTGATAACTTAATGTTTCAACACCAAAGAAGAAATTTAAAGATAAAAATTAGAAAATTGAGAAATTTAAATTTAGCAAAGTGTTTGAAGTCTTTGAGAGGTAAATAGACTAATAGAGATGGGCAATTGACATGAGAGGAGAAGTTTATTGGAATATACTGCCTATATTGAGCTTTCAGCACTGCAGATGGACCTTGCCTAGAATGGGTGGTCTTTGTGCCACCAGACTAGTAAACACTGCAGTTAGATGGACCTTGGCCAAAATGGGTGGTCTTTGTGCCACCAGACTAGTAAATACCATCCATCTGTAGCGGTGTGGAATTCACACTGAAGGTTGATAAGCAACATGTTATTGAAGACATTAGAGAAGTGAATAGTGATGCCATATATATATATATATATATACACACACTAAGCTTTTTCATCATACCAAGTGGATTTTGAAATCCTTGGAATGAGGCACTATTCTATACCAGGCACACAATGTACTGTATGGTATAGACATGTACTGTAGGTTTCCACAGACATGTACTGGTCTCTGTGAATCAGTGCCCATATCATGCTGATAATGGAGTCCTTGGAATGATGCAATCTACATTACCATAAAAGTTTCACATTTCATTATTCATATACCTTAAGGCTTTAATCGAAACTGGTCTACTGATGTTAATAAATGAATATGTTGATCTTTTAGGTACTTCCGATTGAATGATGGAGGTAAACAAGGTGCACCTCAGACAGGAATTGTGAGAACCAATTGTATTGACTGCTTACATCGGACAATTGTTACACAGGTGAATTCATTTTAATTATTCAATGGTTTTTTTTTGTTTTTTGATTTGGTTGGTTCATACACTTTGAACTTGCTAAAGGCAGAGTTTTATTAAAACAAGCAAAACAGTTATTGTCAATTATTCTACTCACTTGTTCCGTTTCGTATTTATTAGTAAATAGAGAAAATGTCATTTGTAATAACTCATTATGTAATGACTTTTTTTCTAAAAAATGTGAACTTAATTGAATATATAATTTGAATCTTTAAGCAGTTGGAATTTGGAAATTAGAGCATGGAACTTCGTGAAGATAAAATACCATCCATACAAACTATTGAACCGCATTTATGTGATACCTAAGTAGATAGACTATTGAATGTTGGAACCTAGAAGTTTTGGGCATCATTGTGAGTAGTTAGTGCTGTATTGAAACTTGAGGATATCAGTTCGAGTAATGTCTTCAATCTAGGTTTTTCATTGCTCTCATCACACTTGTATGCATCTACATCCAAACTTTCTGTGATGTATATTTTAAATTTTCAACAAAAATGTCACTAAGATTGCTTGATCAAATCTATTTTTGGTTTCATCGACTTCTACATTTACTTTCTTTTATCTTGATTTGTTAGAGATGCATCTTTCCTCGATTGTTTTTTTTTTTTTTTTTTTTGCGGTCATACTCATTCAAATGGATAGAGCCAAGTTTTAAAATTTTGAGTCATATTAGAATTTCAATATTGTAATATAGTATAAGATTAAGAATTTATTATATTATATTATAAAATTAAGAATAATTTAATTTAAAATTTAATAAAAATGATAGTATATTTTATAACATTAAGGATTATATTATATTTATTTTTTCTATCTAAAAAAATCTTAGAGGAAAAAGAAATTTTTTTTGTGAATTAGGGGTGAAAAAATTCATGAAAGGAAAAGATTTATATGAATTAAGGGAAAAAAAAAAGGATGATGATGGTAATCTGATGTATAAAACTCTCATAATGTTGGGTTTTGGAGAAGGCTCGATTTATATTAGATTTGTTGTACAAAGTCTTATTCTATATCGTAAGAAATAGTTATTTCTACGCCACTAAGTTTTTGATAGAAATTTTATCATTTCATAGTTCTCCTTTTAATATTAAAAGGTAAGTAAATAAAAAATTAAAGAATGGCAGATGAAATTTTAAAGGAAGAAAATAAAATAAAATAAAATAAAGAGAAAGAGAAAAGGGGGAAATTAGTGAAAGAGAAAAAAAATTAATAGAAAAGAAATTAGTAGAGAAGAAAACAAATAAGAAACTAATGGATTAGTAGGTAGGAAAAAAATGAGAAGGAAAATGATAAAATAAATCAGTAGAAAAAGAATTAATAGTAAATAACATTAAAAAAAGGATTAAATTGGATAAAAGAAAGGGAAAGAAAGATAAAGGTCGTGGGGGCTTCGAATTGATGTCGGACATTATACCGATTATCTTGTGGGTTAACAATGAGGAAGATTGAGGAGAAGGCAAGAAGAGAAAACTGAGAAATCGAGAGGAATCATGTCGTTTGCCAAAAAATGAAACTTAGTTAATAGTAGAGGATAATTCTTCAAACAATTAAATAGGATGCTTATATAGACAAACCTTGACCCATAAATAATCGACATACCAAAAATACCCTAAATACCATAAACATAGAAATTACTAAAAAAAGTAAAAAGAAGTTCATAGGCTTTGAAATGGGCACAAAAGTACTTTTGAGGCCCAAAACTTAGCGGTTATGAGTTCCCTAAATCAAGCTTGTTTGATAAGCTAACTAAGCCAAGTCAAGCCGAGACTAAAATGAACTAAGCCATTGAAATGATTGTTCAAGTTTGACTTGGTTTATTTTGTATGAGCTTGAGCTTGGTTTAAGCTTGGCTTGAGGTTGATTCGTTTAGATGTTATCGAACTCTCAAGTCCAGCTTATTTGATTGTTTGAAACTTTTACTTATTTGATTGGTTATTGAGCTTGATAATTCAAACTTATTGGTTCATTTTAAAAGCTTCTTTTGTTTATTTAGAATGTTGATAAGAGTTTATTAATGAACATGGTTCGTGAACATTATTCACGGACATTATTCATATACATTATTCACGTACATTAACAAACTGAACACATATGTATTCAAGCTTGTTTATTTAGTTTAATGAGTTGTTCAAGCTTATTTATTTAATTGATCTTGTGTATTGAATGAACATAAACAAGCTCTTACCAAGCCCAACACCAAGCTTGTTCACGAACGTTCGGCAGCGGACACCCGCTACTAGTGTTTTAGCACAGAAGGCCTCGTACCTAATTTCTTTGTCATTATTATCTGCTATTACCATCTGTCATTTGATAAAGTTTATATTTTTTTCTTCTCTTCTCCTCTTTGCCTTAGTGCCGAATGCAGTGTCGTGTCTATTGGTGGACATATGGAAAATTTCATTCGTGCCGACCAGCACGACATGCAACTTTAAACCTTGATAGGGCAATATGAACTCTACTTAGTCACCTTTGATTTACTATGCATACTAATGTGGTAATAAGGAGCAATCCACCTGTCATGGGTCAACTGCCACGGTGGAGGTCAAGGTCAAGACGGTCAACGCCAGGGCTCAAAAGGGTTCATCGGCGTCGCCCAAACAGAAGATGGCTATATTGGCTGACCTGATGGACCAGTGTCCGGTCGGCAGGAGACTCGTCCTAGCGGACCACTCGTTCGGCTCAGGATATGGCAGTGGCATCTCCGGGCACCGGGCGCTCCGAGAAGCATCGAGGCACCAAGGGCATGGGAGATATTGTCCGATCGAGAGGGACAAGTCACTGCTCGGAACCATCATACAGAGGAGGAGCCGAAGTCGGCCAAGCGGAGGAGTCTTGGCCGAGCGGCTGACTCGCTCGGCTAAGCAGCAAGACTGTTGGCGTATACCGTGAATGTGTCGGAGAACGTGCACACGACTAGTGGATGAGGTGGCTATGAACCTGGTGGAGAACGTGTCCTCGGACATATCGAAGAACGTGCCCATGCCTCGAGGAGCGTGCATGTCACCCACCAGGGCTCTATATAAAGAGGGGTCCATCACCAGCGGAGGTACGCGTGATTTACTATTTACTCATAATTCTATCGTTGTTCCACTCCTCTTCATATTCCGGTGACTGACTTGAGCATTGGAGGGCCAATACCGGGACCCCTTCCCTGGCTCGGCATTGACGTTATTTATTTTGTAGAGGGAGCGTGGTCTTCATCCAGTCAGTGAGGCTGCCACATCCTCGGCTTTTCAGCTTCACGATTTCGGACAGGATCACATACCTTTGTTTAGTGTTGAGAATACAATCAAAGTCCCATATTAGAATCCTTGAGAACTTAGATCCAAAGTAGATAATATCATACCATTGTTTTGGTCCTAACAGGTGGTATCAGAGTCATGGTCCAAACTGGATGTCATGTGGGGTGACCTTGAATCTAGAATAAGTCAAGAGTGACCAGATGCTTGTGGGAAGGTCCGGTGCAAGTCAAGAGTGACTCGATGTTTGCAGGGAGGCCCAAAGAAGGTTAAGAGTGATCAGATACTTAAGGGGAGGCCAGAACAGGTCAAGAGTAACCAGATTCTTGAAGGGAGGCTTGAAGCAGGTCAAGAGTGACCGGATGCTTGAGGGGAGGCTTAGACCATGAGAGTAATGGTGATCCTTAGAGTGACCGGATGCTTGAGGGGAGGCTCAGACCAGGAGAGTAATGGTGATCCTTCGTTTGAGAGGAAAATTATTAAGAATGCAATCAAAGTCCCACATTGAAAATACATGGAAAAGATCATTAGTTTAAAAGATGAAAAATATCTCCATTGATATGAGGTCTTTTAGGTAGAGCCAAAAACAAATCCATGAGGGCTTTGGCTCAAAATTGACAATATCATACTATTGTGCAGATATGTGAATTCTTTTGGTCCTAACATTTAAGTCCTAAACCAAGCAAGTTGAATAAGAAACAACCTTATCAACTGCTTTTCTTGTCTTGAAACCCAAGTTATGTCAAGGCTTTAAGCTTAAAGATATTACATTGAGTGACTCAATTCAGCACATTTTCAAAAAAGGAAAGATTCCAAACCAATTCTTGTAACACTTTTATTTATTTTGCTTAGAAATGCCGGGAGTCTTCATTATTTATTCTTTTCAGAAGTAAAGGTCTTTTTACCGTCAAATGCTTTGATACAGTATTTTTTAAGTCTTGCTAATTTCAAATGGAAACTATATTTGCCTTCTTTAGTTGTTTCTTTTAGCATGCTCAAGATTATTTTTTCCTAAATTACTAGATGATATTGTGTCTTATAATTACAAAGTATGATTGCCCAAAAGATATTGGAAAATCAGCTCAAAAAAATTGGTCTGTTTGGTGTTGAAGACAAAATTAGTGCTTGTCCATACCTCGTGGAAAATCGTAAAATTTGTAAGTTTTTGAAAGTTTTGTGTTTTTTCCTAGATAGTTGCTAATATGTAATTACTACTTTCAGTATGGGCTAATCTTGGAGATGAAATCAGCATCCAATATTCTGGAATTCCTACATCAAAAGGAGATTTCGTGAGGTAACTGTGTATTTACTTGGTATACTACTCCATAACAAGATGTCAAACTAGTTTTGGAATGGTTTCCAATACTTTAATTGATCTAAAATAGTACTATCAGTTGAAATATCATATGCTCCGTAATGTGCTCTTGTTGACACATACTGGCAACATTTCTGTTGAACAAGTGCATCATACCCAGATCGTACAAGAATATATTTGCCAATCTGTACATCAATGTGTTTTTTTTTTCAGAAGGTTTCATAACTTTTTTGAAGCTGAATGTTGGCAAGGATTGAAAATTTGACTCCAAATCGATTTCAATAGTTGTGCTACATCATACCCTGATCGTACAAGAATATATTTGTCAATCTGTACATCAATGTGTTTTTTTTTTCAGAAGGTTTCATAACTTTTTTGAAACTGAATGTTGTCAAGGGTTGAAAATTCGACTCGAAATCAATTTCAATAGTAGTGCTAAGAAACAAAACTAGAGAGTATACCCAACGCCTCTAAGACCTATGGTAAATGTACTTTTTCCTTCTTAGTAGGCATATCCAAATGAAATTATCCTTGAATATGTTGTCACAGGAGACCTTGTTGCATACCATTACCATTCATACAGGAATGACATTAGTTTTGTTGTGTTCAAAGAATGTGGAAACAGTTCAAGCATATAGACAACTTGGCATGTAAACCTTCATCAGGATCCAATCAATACCAATAATTCTCTTTCAATTGGAAATTGAGCTGCCTAAGTGACAGTGCACAACTATAGTCTGCCTTTGATTGACACTCTTTTTTGTTCTTCTTGTGCTTGTCATTCTTGTAGTTCCTTGATGTAAATATTTATTGAAGCTTGTTTTTTTTATTATTATCTAGATCCTCTACCTACTTTATAGTAAGTATTTGATGCATAGTTTTTTCCTTTTATGTTTCTAAAGTTATCAGAATTGCCTACTATCATATTTTGCATTGATGCCATCTTTCTCTAGAATTCTTTGCATTAAACTTGGTGTGGCATACTTTTGTCTAACACCAGATGCATACTACTAAATTCACGTCTAGCATATTACTTAGTTTTATTTGAATTTTCCAGGTATGGAACACGAACACTTCAAGGAATTGCAAATGATGGATGGAATGCTATTGCTTGTTGTTATTTGAATAGCTTTGCTGATGGAACAAAACAAGTATGGCCGAGTTGCAATTGTTTATCTATAATTTATATGATGGCTAGATTTCTAATTTAAGAACTTGTTGAACATCCTTTGATTGAAGTCCGTTAGTTCCTTTAATATTTCATGATTTGCAATTGTTTAGTTCCTTTGATTGGAATCCTATTGCTAATCTAATCAATTATTACTTGTCATCTTAAGAGGTTATATTTTTTTGTCTTTTGGCTTACTAGGATGCAATAGATTTGCTCTGTGGGAACTACATTGTGTCAGTCAAAGATTTGAATTCTTGCACTACAGCAACAAGAGTCTTGGGGAGATGTGCGGTAAATTGACACATTAAATTATTTTATTTATTTTCTCCGTTGCATTTTCTATAAATTTTAAGAATTAAAGATGACTAAAATAATAAGAGTATATGAAATATTCCTTGTCTTAACTAATGATATTTTGAGAAAAATAAAAGAGAAATAAGATTATGAAATTGCACAGCCTCTACAAATATTTACTGATTCTAAAGCCAACTACCATCCTTCAAAAAAATTGAATGATCATTTGCCATAGGGTAGTCCAATGAAATTGGGCCAAAGTCCAGTGGTTTTTGTGGATCCAAAAATGCAGCGAGCATGTATATGACACTTGATACCTAATCCTTTATTTTATTGTGACCATATGTTATCATTGTTTTGTAAACTTAATTGATGATTTATATGCTAAATGTCAACTAGATATTTTTCCTTCCTTTAGGTTATCTCTATGTCTTATGGTAGTGGACATCAGTAACATTTTTTTTTGTACTGATGTATGAAAGTCTCCATACTATTGTTAATCTGATCAATTATTACTTGTTTATGGGGCTTGATCTTAAGAGCTAATACATTTTTTTGTCTTTGGCTTACAAGGATGCTATCGATTTGCTGCATAGGCACCATCGAGATTTAAATTTTTACAAAGGAGCTTTGAAGAAATATGCGGTTAGTTAGACACATTGAGTTATTTTGCATAATTTTTATCCACTGCATTTCCTATAAATTTTAAGAATTAAAGATGACTGAAATAATGAGAGTATATAAAGTATTCCTTGTCTTAACTAATGTGTTTAGAGAAAAAAATAGAAATAAGATTATGAAATTGAAGTACAACCTCTGTGCAAATAGATATGTGCTAAACTTATGATATCTAAAATATCAAACTAAGAGATCTTATTCTTATATACATGTAAAGAAAAGGAATAGAAACAAAGAGTTTGAAAATCTACCTACCTCATTCGTAAAGTTTTTTTTTTTTACCTGGAAATTGTTGGAAAACTGGTTTTTATAGCCAAAAAATTGTATAGAAATATGGACGACTATTTTACAAGTAGATCGTTGTAAATTATTTTTTTGAGTGAATGATAACTTAATATCTAAGATTATTCGAGTAATAAAGAGATTAAGATGATATGAAAGACGACATGAAACTATGACAAATATGCACATCGAAGAAAAAAATCAAAAAAGACTTAGCAATAATAAAATAAGAAAATTTATTTAAATATAGATGATGATATAGTAGAGGACAGAGTCCAATAACATAGAAGGATTCATATAACTGACCTCAACTAGCGGGATAAATTTGGTTGTTGTTGGTTGTTATATTCCGATAATAAAGAGTTGGTCTACTATAATCAACAAAAATATTAGCTCTCAAACGAGTTGAGCTCATGGACGTAAATACACAAATGCTAACTTCAGTATAGATGAATGTCAATTCATGTAAGACCATTAAGGATGAGAAATAGATTGAGAAATTGAAAATAATTTTCGAGATGTGACTGTGAATTGATAGAAATTAATCAATTAATTATTGAGAAGTAGTTAATTAATTAACTAAAAAAATGGATAACAATGGCAAAAGTAAAAATAAAATAATTAATTAAATTAATTAAGTTAAGGATGTTTTTAGTAAAAGACACATCCATGACTATTCACCTCTTTGAAGAAACTCTTTGCCCTTTAGGAGAAACATTTCATCCTTTTAAAAGGAAGTTCATTTCTTTTGTTCAAACCACTCAATTTTCATGTTGTGAATTCTTCTCTCATTCCTTTCAAAAGAATTACAAGGTTTCCAAAGTTCGTTAGAACTCAAAATTTAGAGTGCTTATATTTTGAATCATAGGTTGTTGTATCTGGAGACGATTGTCAATAAACTATAAGCACCTGGATGGAATAGTATATCTTAAAAAGAAGGGTCTGTCTTTGCCTCGACCTTAAAATTTTATTTGTAGGGATAAGCTTACCTGAAAGGGTGTGTCGATATTCAAATGGATGAATTGACAACCGAAAAGATTAAGTCAGTCACGATGATACCAAAAAAGATACGTTTATTACCCGAAGGGGTGCCTTGATAATTGAAAGGGTATGTTGAGAGTTTGAACAAGACAAGATTCACATTGTTATATATACTTATCAGTTTGAGCCATCGACTTATCGACGAACAGATTGACCGGACTCGACTGTTGGATCGACATTGACTGCTTGTAATGGTAGTAGAAGATATTGTATTACTTGAAGAAAATATACTATCGAAAGATGTACCTAATGCATCTAAAGATGAGCCTTAAGTAAAGGGAGGGTTATTCGCAAATAATAGAATTTCTTGTGCGAGAATCATATGCTCAAATGGCTGGACAACAAAATTGTATAATGGGTATAATGTAACAATGATGGTCAAGGCTTTGTGGGAGTTATTAGGCTAAAATCACAAAGTTAGCATGGTGACTTTAACTATCCACAAAAGGGGCAAATGGGAGTCCTCAAATAGAAGCCCAAGCTTACTTGGTGAGAAGCCAAACTTGAGTCTAACTCAAGTCAAAACAAGACATGTGAAGGTCAAAATAGAGGAGTTAGAAGGATTACATCATACATGTTATAATTGACCAAAAGATTGAGTCTAACTCTCATCGTGTCAAAGCCAAGAGATTTCTTGCACTGCTTCAACCATAATCAAAGGATATGTCCTTGGCACTAGGCCAAATGGACAATCATGTAACCTTGGCTCTTGTGCTCAACAATAATGAATCACTCTGGTTACAAGATCAACATGTGACAAATCCCCTCTAGCCTCTTGGTGAGTGGTGACTAGACGTGACCCTAGTTTATGAACTAAGATACTTCCCTGGCACAATCTCGGTGACCAAGTGTGATTCTATCCAATCGGACAATTGAGCATGGCTTTTGAGTTGAGTGTCTCTCGAAGAGTAAAATGCAACTTGGTTAGCGCTATGATCGGAGGATTGCAGCTTTGGCTTGAGATTAAAAGACCAAAGAATGCAGACTTCTTGAGTCAAGTGTCTCTAAAAGAGTAAATTCAATCCTAATCATCACTCTGATTGGATGACCACAACTTTAGCTTGGTGAGATTGGAAGACCAAGGGATGCTTGAATTATGTGTCTCTCGAAAAGTAAATGTAATCCTGGTCAATACTCTGATCAAATGATCATAACTTTGGCTTGATGAAATTAGAAGACCAAGGGCTGCTTGTTTTCTAGATTGAGCACTTTTTGAGAATTGAGTGTTATCTTTGTCATCACTCTAAAATAGATGATTGTAGTTTTGATTCAGTGAAATTGGTAGACTAAGGATACAAGCTCTCTGGATCAAACAATTTTCAAGAAGAGATGCAATTTTGGTCAAACTTATATCAGACAGCTATAACTTCTGGTTCGGCTACAAAAGACCAAATGAGGATTGGTGGTCCTAAACAACTTTGTGTTATGCAAGGGGAATTTTATTAAAGGCGTTACAACCTTTCTCTTCTATCACAAAGGATATCCCTTCATCAATTATTGAAGGAGACATGGAGACTTCTTACTAAGTGAGATTGAATCCCTTAAAAAAACACTAAAAATGTGGTTGGAAAAATGAACTAAGTAGGATCACCGATGGTAATCGAGGAAGATAATGTAAGGTATTGTTTGAGGAAGGTGTCCTAAAGAAGAGCAACATCCATTAATTGAATGTATCCTACTCACCTCAATTAATAAGGTTGTAAGGAGGTGATAAAGGTCATGCTGATAAGTTTTAGAATTATCCCCAAAATTGTGTGGGGAGTTGTCCTCTTGGCAAACCATAAATCCCAGAGATAGAGATAAAATTCCCTAAATCATAAAAGGGTTACAAACCTTCCTATAGAACTTATGAATATGGGGTGTAAGCCAATGATTATGAGGGTATTTGGCTAAGGTATAAATGTCTAATTTAGGGCCGAAAGAATTGATTGCATGAAATGCATCAATATGTGCCAATAGTTATGATGCACTATAGCCAAGAAGCTACATGAAGGACACTAATGTGAAATACTAAGTCTTAAAATATTTGTAGAAGACAACACCGTTTAAAGTAGTAAATCTGTAGTCGGTGGAATATAGAGAACTATATGGATTCGCTAATTAAAAGGGTCTACCCAGAGATCAAGTAAACTATTTGTCTACGGGAACGAGTGTAAAGCCTAATCTTTGAATTGAGTTGTATTAACCCAACCATGCTTACTAGAGATTTCAAGATCATGGTTTAAAAGGGACAACTAAGTTAAATGATTCAAGACATCTAAGAGTAATTACTCCAACTCATTCATGAAGATAGAAAGGTGGGCTCTACAAAATGAGTATAGGATGAAACTCTTAATGATTCTTATATTGTACCACAAAGAATATGATGTGGTATTGCAAGATATTCTTAATAGAAGATCATCTATATAGGTGCGAAGTGAGGGCCACTTCAAAACTGTAAGCACTTATGAATTGTTATTGTTCATGGCCAAAACAAACACGACAAGGAATCGGAAGGAGCAAGGGGGCTAATGTGTGAGTATGACCCGTCTTGGTTTACACCAAGAGTTAAACAATTCAAGGCATAGTTCATTGGGTAACTAAGTAAATTGATCATATTCTACTACGGAAGTTTTCAAGCCATAAGCTACCTCCCATAGCCTTCTGTTGAACTTTTGTTTGAGACTTGAAATATTCATAATTTTCATTCATGTGGGAGATTGTTAGAAAATTAGTTTTCATATCTAATAAATTAAATAGGGACATGAATGACTATTTCACGAGAATAAATTAATATCTAAAATTATTCGAGTAATGAAGAGTTAGTCTAGTATGATTGGACAAAGATATTGGCTTGCACATGAGCTGAGTTGATTCACGTGAGACTATTAAGAGTGTGTTTGGTTCAAGTTATCATGCATAACCTTAGTTATATGATTACCAAGTAATTACATAACCAAGGTTATGGGGAATAAAACATAACCTATTAGGTGTTTGGTTCAACTTAGGTTATGCAATCACTTAGTTTTATATTTACTAATTTACCCTTTAACCTTTTGAATTAATTTAATTGAGTAAAAACCTTTTTATCTCTTCTCTCCCATGACTTCTCTTCTTCCCTGCCGTCGCCGAACAGAGCGAGGAAAAGATTGGGTCGAATAGAATAAATTGATGGCTTTGATCAAGACCAGCCTGCACCTATCGATGTCAAGCTTCATGTTCTACTGCTTTAGGTAGATCTTTCCCATTTTAAACCAGCCTTGATGGTGGATCGATTGCGGGTCTATGAACATCGGGTGATCTCTCAGATACGACTCTAACAACGTGCTCTCGTCCACGCTGATGCCATACTGCAAGTAGAGCATCCCTGAATCCCTCGTCGACGGCTCGTACGTGTGCTCCGCCACCTCCTCCAAGTCGTAGCATGACGCAATCTGTATCGCCACCACATTCATCGGCAGGAACACCAAGTTGGTGAGCCCGGCGCCATGCACTCCCATGATCACGTTACACCAGTTCACCACCTCTGCGAACCCGGCCATGTTCTCAAAGTCCGTGTCATCGAGCACCACCTCAAAGCCCATCGCCTTCGTCGTCCGCACGATCTGTGGCACGTTGGTGAACCGTCGCGTGCCATTTCGCGCCACCAACAGGAGCCGCAGTTGCAGCTCTGGGTGTGCCCGAAGGCTGACGACAAGCTCTTGTGGGAGCGCGTACGCCTCGTGCAGGAATATGGTGAAATCGAGCATGGAGATGTCGTTGGGCGCGTGAGCGGGGTCGATGGTGAGGTCATTGTGGAAGCGTAGGTCGACCAGGGGCGTGTGGGCGGTAGTGCCCGTCATCGCTCTTGTCGAGGTCGACGAATTCGTACCAAGTGAGCAGATCAAAGATGGGTCGATACTTGCTCAGCCACCACGACTGGATGTTGGTGATCAAGAACTGGACCTAGTAGTGGATTGTGGAGGGTAATTTTGGAATAAAAAAATTGATAACCCTGACATCGTCCAAGACCTTAGATTTTAGAGGTAATGCGATTCCAGGTTGCATGCCGACTTTGCTAACATGGCGGAACTTGCTTATTATCGAGAATTACTCATTACCTAAACCAAACAAGGTTTTTGTTGATAACCTACCAAGGTTATCAATGATAACCTCCAACCAAACACCTCCTAAGAGGTGAGAAATAAATGGAGAAATTAGAATTAATTTCCGAGATGTAGCAGTGCATTGATAAAAATTAATCAATTAATTATTGAGAAAGTTAATTAATGAATAGATTAATTAAATGATTAATCTATTAATTAATAGATAATAATAGTAAAAAATGATTAATTAAGTTAATGATGTTTTAAATAAAAGACACATCTCTTGGAAGAAATTCTTTATTTTTTGGGAAACACTTCATCCCTATAAAAGGAACTTCACTCTTTTTGTATAAATCACTTGATTCTCAAGTTGTGAATTCTTCTCTTAAGTTCTTTCCCTCTACTCTACAAAGAGTTTCAAAGCTTCAAAAACTCGTCAGGACTCAAAATGTAGTTGCTTTTATTTTGAGTCGTAGGTTATTGTATCTTGGGAGACAATTGTCAATAAATCATAACCACTTGAGCGCGGGATAATATCATCGGTCTCACCTTTGCCTCGACCTTAAAACTCTTATCCTTAGGGATACACATATCAAAAGGGTTGTCTCGATTTTCAAAGAAATAATTTGACGACTAACAAGACTAAGTTGTTGATCAATAAAAAAAATACGTCTATTATCCAAAGGAGTGTCTCGATATGAAAGATGTGTTGAGAGTATAAATGGAATAAGATTCATGCCGTCATATCAAGCTCCACCAATTTGAGCCATTAACTTATCGACGAGTTGATTGATTGGACCTAAGTTGTTGGATCAACATGGACAATTTCAAGATAATATAGATAGAACATTTTGTTATAAAGAAATTAAGAAAATCCTTCAATAGTCACAATTTAGAATATGTCATCATTCAAAAGTTTCATTAGAAAGAATTATTCAATCAAAGAAATGCCTGCTTTTGAATGAAAAATTTGAGCTTGAATTCCATTTTTCCTATAATATAGAGATCTAATTTCTTGAAAAATATTTTCATTTGTAGTCCTTCCTAGCACTGGTGTTCTGCGTGCTTATGTTCGCATTTATGTCCCTTCAACAAGGTAAGATTTGTATTGTTTATCTGACTTGCGTTTTTTCTTTGACAGCCCGACACAATGTTCTATATCGGTCACTTTTTTGGGCTTGCTTGAGTCTGGGGATTGTTGTCTTTGTTCGAGACAATGGTGTAGATATTTCATCAACAAGCCCCGACTTTCAAAACGCTAAAAATAATATTATAGAGGTTATATTGTCAGAATTTTTCAACATATTGCTATGATATGCAAACTTCAGTACTGTGTTTTTTTTGTTTCCAATACTCATTGGTGGACTATCATGGAGTACTGCATCGATTTTGATAATCGTGGCCTATATCGATTTTGTATAAGAAAGTGGTGTGATCAATATCAAAACTATAAGTTTAGGTGAATAGCCTATCATTAAACATTTAACAGTGGTGATATACCGCATATAATGAACTTTGGTAATTCAGCCCCGTGGATTTGATCCAACTCAAGAACTACAGAGATGAAAAATTCAAATCCATTTGAAAAATAAGAAAACTTATTTTCATCATCTCCATTTAATTAGATATTTATATTTATCAAATCCCCATGCACCAAGCACCATAAGACAATTCTTCAAAAATCAGAGGTAGGAAAATTTGACAAATAGCTTATATCAATAAATATTATTAGATCCTCCCATTTCCCGCTACTATGTTATTCCCCCCGTTTAAAAATGCTTGCTAGCTATATAAACTGTTACGCAACTTCAATTAACCACAATGATAATGAAACATTTTGCATAAGCATTTAGTACATCATAGCTAGTGTTTTCCTTTGTCAAGGATATTGTCAAGCTAAAAATGGAGAATGTCATAATCTAATCTCACCTGCAAGGTAGAATGACAGCTAGAAAGAAGATCAAAAATTGCATCCAGTGCTCCAAGTTGTCTGAGCTTTTCTTTGAAGTTTACCAGGCATTTTCAACCCATCAGCTGCATCTACACAAACAGATATAGGGGCAACGCACGATTGTTAACCTACCATAACGATCAAGTTTTATCCTAAGTCTGGTTATATATATTATTCTACTATCTATCTATGCTATTAAGCTCTATCCCTTACTATATTATCTCCTATATTTAAATAAATTTTATTTTATTTTATTATTACTAATTAAGTTTTTTTTTATCTTCGTCATTTGACGTGCGCATTTATTATAATTTCACATCGTCTAACTGGAGCATTCATTGATCATCTAAGTATATATTCGTACCATCTTAAACATATCTCTAGAAGTTTTTTCTTAATAGATGTAACTCTGACTTTCTCTCTAATACTCTCATTTCTTATTTTCGTCATCCTTATATGTCCACACATCCGCTTTAACATCTTCATCTCTACAACTTTCATTTTTTTGTCCAACATTGGGCATCATATAATATAACATGTCTAATAGTCATTTTGTAGAATTTCTCTTTAAATTTTAGAGGTATTTTATGTTGGAACCCCAAGGTTGTTTTGGTGTGATCAACAAGTTAAGTTAGGTCATGTGTGTTTCTAACCTTGTGTCTAAGTGTGCAGGAGCTTAGGAGCATAGGTAGTTGAGCGGAAGACGCAGCTAGCGAGAAGGACGACACGCGGTGCGTCCGAGAGATGAGGCACTGCGGAAGAGTACGCAGGCGGACGAGAAGGAAGCGTGCGGTGGTTCCGAGGGACGAAAAGTCGGAGCGGAAGACTGCTCGGGGAGCAAGAGATGCAGCTAGCAAGAAGGTCGGCACGGGGTGCGACCGAGGGACGAAGACTGCGGATGAGCATGTTGACGGACAAGAAGGAAACATTCGGCGATTCCGAGGGACGAGAAGCCGGAGCGGAAGCCTGCTCGAGAAGACCGGAAGTTGTGTTCGGGTGAGCCCTATTCCGGATGGAAGAGATCACCCAAGCGAGCGGATTCGGAGTAAAAGACCCGGACCGAGGCGAGCAGAGCCGAAGCAAAGGACCCGGACCG
Organism: Zingiber officinale; assembly: GCF_018446385.1. NCBI lineage: Eukaryota > Viridiplantae > Streptophyta > Magnoliopsida > Zingiberales > Zingiberaceae > Zingiber > Zingiber officinale. The sequence continues at coordinate 89,055,465 of NC_055994.1, read as the reverse complement.
AAAAAGTCAACCAAAGTTGACTTCGGGGTCCGGGGCGCCTGGAACAGTCCGGGGCGCTCGGACCTGAAAAGTTGACCAGATCACGTCAAATACGATTTGAACGCTGGGGGATAAAGTTTTATCCCCCCAGGGCGCCCGGAACCCTTCGGGGCGCCCCGACCAAGGCTATAAATATAGCCTTGAGTTAGAAGCTTTTCAACGAACTCAAGAATTGTAATTCCAACGCTTGTACGCTCATTTTCTAGACTAGTTTCTTTCTTTTTACGCTCTCATTGCTGTAAGAGGCTTCTCCGCCTAAAGGAGATATTCTAGTGTGTTTCATCTTCCTTAGATTAACAACCTTCCCGGTTGTAACCAAGTCAAATATGGTGCCTCTACTTTTTCTGTTTTAATTTATTGCTTTCATTATTTTACAAGTGTTAGTTTAAGAGTTTGAGAAGGGTTGGTTTTTGTTTTTGTGCTTGAAGGCTATTCAACCCCCCCTCTAGCTAGCCGCCAACGGTCCTACAAGTGGTATCAGAGCTAAGACGCTTCAGGAGGACTAACCATCAATCGAAGCAAAGATAATGGTTGGACCAAGTATCTACCCGCCAAAATTCGAAGGGGATTTCGCTACCTGGAAAAAGTGAATGCAGATATTTTTTACAACTGATTTTGAATTAATTTTAATAATAGAATTTGGCTTTGTAGCTCCAGAGGGCAAAGAAAAATATCAATGGATGAAGAAGGAGTAGGTCGACTACGTGGCGAACGGAAAAGCAAAGTACCATCTGCTAAGCGTTCTCCTGCCATAGGAAGTCAACCAGATCGGGAACTACAACTCCGCGAAAGAACTTTGGGAGAAGTTCCTTGAGCTTCACGAAGGGATGTCCGAAGCCAAGCTCGACAGATGAGATCTACTTCTGTAAAATACCGAAAAAGGACAGATATTAATAAGGGAATTTTTCGGGATTTTTGGAAATTTTTCGGGAATATTTCGGAGCTCGTACGGATGAGTTAACGGGGATAGAAATGGGGCCAGGAAAAGCCTGTTTAGGCTACCCTGTTTTAATGAGGAAAAGTTTTATTTTCTTTTCCTTTTTCTTTTCTTTTTCTTTATTTTCTCTCTTCTGTCGCCGTGCCCCAATTCCCCCTCGCGCCTGCTCTTTTCATCCCCCGCCGAATCCATGCGCCAAGCCGAGTTTTCTTCTCCCGATCATCTGCCCTAACCGCCGCAGAATTCCTCATCTCTTCTCCCTTCTTCCTTACTCCTCTGCCCATTACCCTCGCTGTGGAGACTGCCATGGCCGACACTCTTCTTTCCTTTGTGCTACCACCAAAAATCAACAACCGATGCCACTGCCGCTGCCCTCTCCGGCCACTCCTTCCGTGTGCCCTAGATCCACCGCCGGCCCCAGGAACCCCTGAGTCGATCGCTCCTCTTCTCGCCAACACTCAAGTTGTCGTGTGCCCTATCCTCTCCACCGTCACATACTTTCCTTTCCTCTCTTCCCCTCTGCCCTAGCCTCCAGGTCGTGCCCTAGTTCCTGGTGCTGCCCCTCTTCAGAGCCGCCGGCCATAGAGCTCCGACGCCAACAGCAGGTGCATCCGACAGAGGGGTTGAAGGTGAAGGCTTAAGGTTTGGGTTTTCAAATTTGGTACTCTGATTCTTGTCTTGCCGTGAGCAGCACTTGGGTTGGGTGGAAGGTTATGCTAACTACGGATTATGGTTTCTAATTATAGATTCATTGCGACGGTGGTGTATTTTGTTTCAGCGGCTGCCCTTATTCCGACAGGAATCACCTGTTGTGGACCAACAGAAGAGACTTTGGTGTTGAGGTAAGGAATAGGGTTTTGATTTTAGTTATAGATCATGGTGTAATCTAGATTATATGATTACGTTGTTGTGAGGGATTATAATTGTTGCAAGTTCTAATTTGTATAAATTTGTTATGAAATGATTGAGGAGTTGATGATCCAATTAAGGTTTAAAATTGGATTTGGATTTTGGTTAGTTTTTCGGGAATATGATTTATCTAATTAATTAATATGTAATTAGCTAAATCTGTATATCGTGTTGTTACAGGACTGTGATTCGAGACGGGCGTCTCGACATCGGATTGGTTCGATTCGATCTATATCGGAGGCGGGTACCTCTTGACTTATCTTTTATGATATTGTCATTGAATATGCATAGTATTTTATAACTACAAGCAATGAACATGTTTGCCTTTGGTATGTCACTGTTTGATATCCATAGCATGTTGGATTTGTCGCCTGTGAAGTATCCGTACTTATATCTCGTGATTTGTTACCATGAGTATTTTGTTGCCATGAGTACTTTATTACCATGAGTATCTTAGTTTCTAGAGTGACATACCATGCTTTACCGAGGTTAGGACTAGGCTTTGGATGTTTGTTTCTAGCATGTGTATCCAAATTATCTGATACTTAGGTTTTTATGCCACGCCTGGATTGTGTATTTCTATTAGTATATCATATATGATTCGTGTACCTAGACCTTGTGGCTTTGATCTGTGCATATTGTTGGTACATATGCTATGAAAGGGGGATAGGTTTAGGATCTGGGTTGTTATACCATAGAGGACCTGTATACCCTAGATCCGTGGATTTGACCTACTGATACTGTGGTACCCATATTATGTATATATGGATTTTTCTATGCTGATCAGGATATTCCATACTTATTATGTTCAGGACATAGGTTTTTGATATTCTATCTGACCTATGTACTTTAGATCTTCGTATTTGACCATCGATATTATGATACTCATTTTATGTATATGGATATGGTTATGCTGATCAGTTTATTGCTATGCTTAGTGTCATGCATCATGATTGCATGCTGCGCAATTGTTGACTCCACTATGGTTAAGCACATCGCTTGTGTAAAATACCGGAAAAAAAAATGATGACGAATAATGATAAGGGAATTTTTCGGTATTTCTGGAAATTTTTTTCGGAATTTTTCGGAGCTCGTATGGACAAGTTTACGGGGATAAAAATGGGGGTCCGGGAAAGCCTATTTAGGTTACCCCATTTAAGTGAGGAAAAGTTGAATTATTATATATATTTCTTTTCTTTTACTTCTCTTTTCCCATTTTTTTTCTTTTCCCGACCCGTGCCTCTCCCCGCGCCTCCTCTTCTCCCGAATTCTCCCAATCCTGCTGCCCTAACTGCTCCATCCACCGGCGCCGCAAAAACATCATCTTCTCCTCTCCATCTTCTTCATCGCGCCGGCCGCCACTGTGCCCTGCCGACACTGCTGCCCTCTCTCGACCCGAGCAGCGCCGCCATCCTTATGCCCTAGCGTCGGCCTCCTTCTCTTCCTTCCCAAGCCACACCAAGCGGCGCTACCACTTGAGGTCGAAGGGAGCAGCACCGACAGCCGATGCCCTCTCTGCCGCTGAGACAAGGAACGCACCTTCTATTCCTCCTTCCTCGCGTCGGCCACAGCCGACGTCGCCACCAGCCACCCGATCGCCGGTCAACGACGCCGAAGCTCTTTCCTCTCCCTCTCACTCTCACAGTGAGGAGCGCTCTCTCCTCTTCCGAGCTACGACCGTTACTACCCAAAGATGGCTGTTGGATGCCCGCCCGAGCACCGAGCCGATCTTTGCATAGGTCAGTGCCTTCATTATTCTTGATGTCTTCTTTATAGAGGGATTTAGTTCTAGGGAGAGTAGGTTGGTCGTAGGTGGTTAGCCGCGGCAACAGACCTTTACTCCGGCCATTTCATCCACCCGCAACCACATCAGAGTTGGGTGAGTGCTAGGGCTCTAGCAGTATTGTTCGCCGGTGATTCAGAGCTCCGGTTGTCTTCTCCGATCAGGCACTGAATCTAGTTGTGAGCCACTAGAGATCACAACATATCTTGGTGAGTATCATGATGAGTTATAATTGAAATTGATCTAATTATGTGAACGAATTGGAGGAGAATTAGGGCTTGTGTGGGCTAGACCTGATTAATAAGGTGCTGGGATTAATAGAAGTTGAACATTAATTAAGATTAATTAATGACCCTTCAATTAGGGGTTTCCCTAATTAGGTTATGGTTCCAATTGGAGATTTGATTTAGCTAATTAATTATATGTAATTAGCTAAATATGTATATCATGTATTACAGGACTTTGATTCGAGATGGCGTCTCGATGCGGGATCTATTTCGGATATGATCTCCATCTTTTGAGGCGGGTACCTTGACTTATCTTTTTGATATGTCTTGTTGATATGTCTAGTAGATCATAGCTTTTAGTAATAATTATGTTCGTCATTGTTTCGGTATGTCACTTTTGGATACCTGTAACATGCTTGTTTGCTCACCTGATATGCATTTTATGCTAGTACCCACATGATTATATATATATATATATATATGCTCAGAGAAGTAGTGACATACCATGCTTGTTATGTTCAGGACCTAGGTTTTTGATATTCTATCTGACCTGTGTACTTTAGATCTTCGTATTTGACCATCGATATTATGATACTCATTTTATGTATATGGATATGGTTATGTTGATCAGTTTATGCCATGCTTAGTGTCATGCATCATGATTGCATGCTGCGCGATTGTCGGCTCCACTATGGTTGAGCACATCGCCAGTTACATGTACTGCACACACCACCACTCATGGGTTAGTGGTATATCAGACAGGTGTGTGGCGGTTCTGCTGTTTGGCTCCGTTGGTCTGAGGACTCAGCGTGGTAGCCGGCAGACAGTTCCGCTCTGTTTGGCTCCGCTGGCATTTAGTGTAGCAGCGTAGTAGCCGGCAGACGGTGGACTCTGTTTGGCTCCGTTGGTCAGGTGACTCAGCGTGGTAGCCGACAGAGATCCCGTCATGTACCGGGAGATGAGAGCATTGAGCTCCCCCATTTATGATTTGGGGTCACAGGACAGGAGTACTCCGACAGCATCCCGTCCACTCAGTCACTCATCAGGTATGGTGATGCTAGAGTGCACGGTTGTCACAGCCCTACCCACTCGGTCTCACCATTGTGTGTGAGATGACTGACTGGCGTCAGGGGTGACCAGGACGCATCATTGGCATCATACACATTTATACATTTACTGCTTGTGTTTGCTGCACTTATATGCTGCATTTGGATGGATGCATATGTTTGACATGCATACAGGATTTATGACACTTCCGATCTGACGACTTGATTATTCTGATAGGTGGCCCTGGTGAGTACAGTACTCTTTAGCCTTTTCTATTATGCATTACCTTCTTTTGTTCAGGAGACTGTACTCCATAGTTATTACTATTTGATATAGTTTACTATACATGTCAACTAGGTATCTGCTGAGTTGTTGAACTCACCCCCGTGGACTCTATATTTTTTAGGTACCAGGTTGTTATGATGTCGCTTGGAGTATCCTGTCTGCTGGTCCCCACGTCACATCAGAAGACTTATCGGTTTCACGTATGTTTTGTTTGTTTATGTATCAGTTTGTTTAGCTCTGTACTCCGGTTTTGTTTTTGGAGTGTTGATGTTGTTATGTGGTATTTTGTATTTGTTGTTGGTTGTGTAAGCCTAGCCGGCTAGCAGTTTTGTGTTTGGTTGTATTTGGTTTCTGTCAGTTTTTGTTGTGTTTTGGTTTGGTACAGCCGAGTGGGCTGCTTTACTTTTAACTGCGTGGTTGTGTCAGCCAGAGGCTGAATTTGATATTAACTGCGTGGTGTTTGTTTTCTTTTATTGTTATGATTCCAGCCGCATGTGGCTGAGGTATATTATGCTTGTAGAAGTGCTTCAGATTGTCACCGGTACAGGGGAGGTGCTGCCGAAATTTCTTCGGACAGGGACTCCTCTGGGGCGTGACAGCTAGTTACATGTACTGCACACACCACCACTCATGGGTTAGTGGTATATCAGACAGGTGTGTGGCGGTTCTGCTGTTTGGCTCCGTTGGTCTGAGGACTCAGCGTGGTAGCCGGCAGACAGTTCCGCTCTGTTTGGCTCCGATGGCAGTAGTCGGCAGATGGTGGACTCTGTTTGGCTCCGTTGGTCGGTGACTCAGCGTGGTAGCCGGAATTCCTCCCGTCATCGTGTAACGGGAGATGAGAGCATTGAGCTCCCCATTTATGATTTGGGGTCGGAGGACAGGCGACAGCATCCGTCCACTCGGTCACTCATCGGGAGCGGTGACGACAGCAGTTGTCACAGCCCTACCCACTCGGTCTCACCATTTGTGTGTGAGATGACTGACTGGCGTCAGGGGTGACCAGGACGCATCATTAGCACCACATGCATTGATGCATTTATATTCTTGTGATTGTGTTTGCTGCGTTTGGTTGCTGCATTTTGGTTGAATGCATACCTTTGACCTGCATACAGGATTATTGACACTTTCGGTTTGACGACCCTTTTGTCTGGATAGGAGTTCCTGGTGAGTACAGCTTCCTCAGTTACCTTTCAGTTTGGCATATTCCCTATATATGATTAGGAAGTTGTATTCCATGTTTATTGCTGTTAGATATATTTTACTAGGCATATCTATTGGTATTCGTGAGTTGTTGAACTCACCCCCGTGGACACTATTTTTTTTCAGGTAGCAGGTTGTTTATGGAGTCGCTTGGAGTATCCTGACTGTCGGTCCCCACATCACATTAGAAGACCAGTCTTCGCATTTTGTTTATGTTTATCGTGGTATATGGTATGTGTGTATTTGACTTTGTGTTCCGGTTTTGTTTCCGGAGTATTGTGTTGTTGAGTGGTGTAAGCCTAGCCGGCTAGCAGACATGTATTTTGGATTTCTATCGTTTTTCTTCTGTGTTTTATATTTTGTTCCAGCCGAGTGGGCTGATGATATATATATATATATATATATATATATATATATATATATATATATATATATATATATATATATATATATATATATATATATATAACTGCGTGGTTGTGTGTATATTCCAGCCGCCTGTGGCTGATGTATATTATGCCTGTAGAAATGCTTCAGATTGTCACCCGTACAGGGGAGGTGCTGCCGAAATTTCTTCGGACAGAGACTCCTCTGGGGCGTGACAATTTAGTGGTATCAGAGCAGGTATACGAAGTTATACGATACTTGCTATGTGTTCTGGATTTTTGAGATTTATCTGATACCAATTTATTTGGTATCAGAGATCGACTTATGAGTCTTATTTTCTCGGTGTTTCAGATTTTGTGTTTTGGTCTTCTCGATGTGACTTTTCGGGTTTTGGGACCTGGCAGCAGCAGGACATCTCCAAGCTATAGGAGGTATGTTGGTTTACTGTTATCATATACTTCTGTTAGTGTATGCATAGTTGACCATGATAGTTATGACATGTATTAGCACTTTTTATTTAGTACCTGTCTGGTTGTTGTAGCACATATTATATGTGATGGGTTAGCCACTGATCTTGATCAACCTTAATAGAGATTAAGGAATATAGTCTCTGCTGATTTTTCATATCATACCATTAGTAGTATTAGCTTCTATTACTACTAGTTGATTAGCATATTGAGGCACATACCAGCCTCTGCTAATATTAGCTGGGTAGTGGATAGTATCTATATCTTCATGTTGACCTAGCCAGTAGTATATCATTTTATCTTAATTAATTACATAAGTAGATAACTGATTTACTCTTGTTAGATTGGTCAGTAGAAGACTGATTTACGCTTGTCGACTTGGGTAGTCGTAGATTGATATACCTTAGTAGCTTATGGAGGATTAAGGTATTCTTGATTAGTTAGTAGATGACCGATTTAGCTTTATTGGTCTAATCTGAATCTTTGGGTTGCTTGTGCTTAGTTTGGTATCTAGAGCACATTTGAGTACATGTTTTGTACTAACGTGGAAAAGATTGAGTTGATCGTATATCATTATCGATTTTGGTCAGTCTATAGAGGATCGATATATCCTATTCTATGGGTACTTTAATTTTAGATGGTATGTATCTAGTTGGATAACTTAGAAGGTGACCCTGTCGTTTCGGAATGTCAGGTTGATTGGGTCAAATATGTTGATTATTCCTATCTTTGTTTCGTGTACATATGATTGTTATGAGTTGAAGGAGTTCTATAATGGATAGTTCATTTGCAGGTAGTGTGAGTATTCCCATCTAGATATGGTTATTGTAGGTTCCTCGTGGATTATAGCTATTTAGTTAGCTATACGTGTCTGATTGATATATTGGAAGTATCTTGTCGTCTACATCGGTGTTGTGATAGGTACATATGTGTTTGGTGTGGTATCTGAGGTATCTTGTTGATTATGTGTGATATGTGATTGCACCTGGGTTTAGTATGCCTTATTGGAAGTATATGTTGATTATACTCTTGGCATATGTATATATATGTCATGTGAGTGTTGTTAGAGGTGTACTGTTGATTATACCTATGTTGGTATATGCACACGGGTTTGGTATGCAATTGTTGGAGGTATCATGATGATTTATACCTATGTTGTGAGTATATTTGGTGTATACTAATTGGAGGATTATGTTGATCATACATATGTTGTGTGTGCACGTGTGTCAGGTGTATGGTTGGTAGCATCATGATGATTCTACTTATGTGAAATGTAGAATGTTAAATGTCTATATTATGACATTGGTTGTATTACCCTGTCAACTAATTCTCCCATTAGTGGGTGACCGACCCACTAGGAGGACGATAGAGTTGACTATGCATTTGATTTGCTTACTGGGTGGTTATACCCTAGGCTACCCACAGTGATCTGTGGTAGAGAGATCTCGTGCAGTCTCTAGCTAGATAGTTAGGTGCTTTGGGCACTTAAGTATTGTTGTGGTAGAGCGTACCTTCCACATGTTATGGATCGTTTGTGGTAGAGCGTAGCTTCCACATATTTTGGATTGTTGTGGTAGAGCGTAGCTCCCACATATTTAGGGATTGTTTTGTGGTGGAGCGTTACTCTCACATATTGCGGATTACTTGTAGTGGAGCATTGCTCCCATATTTATTGTAGATACATATTTCGGATTATTTGTGGTGGAGCGTTGCTCCCACATATGGAGGATTTCTAGTGGTAGAGCGTTGCTCCCACATATATGGTATTTCTTGTGATGGAGCGTTGCTCTCACACTGGAGGATTTATTCTTTGGTGATTTATGTTGTTGGTGATCAGATTTTCGACTTATTATCGGAGATCTTATGGTTAGGAATGTCTGTGATACGAACATTATGTATTTTAGTTTTACCATTAGGGTTTGTAGAGCCTTAGATGTTTTCAGGTGCACGATGATTCTGGTATTTCGAGGATGTTTGGATCGATGTCCATTGTCTTTGTTGACGATGTTGTGATATATTTCGGATCCGCGGTGAGTCACGCACACCATTTTGCATAGTTCTGGAGATGTTTCGACGAGAACATCTATATATGAAGATCAGTAGTGCGTATTTTGGTTGTCTTCTGTGAGATGTATGAGACACACGGTCACCAGTAGGAGTATACCGTGGTTTCACAGGAGATAGAGGTTGTTACCGTTGAGAGTAGACGAAGTCTATAGAGGAGGCTCGCAACTTCCTTTGTTTGGCTCGATATTTCCAGAGATACATTGAGGGTTTCTCTCGGATAGCTATGTCACTGACACGCCTGACCAGGAAAGACATGAAGTTCACGTGGTCCGAGGACTACGAGACCAGCTTCCAGGAGCTGAAGCGGAGATTAGTGTCGGCTTCAGTTTTGGTTTTACCTTCTGGAGAGGACAGATATGTCCTCTACATTGACGCATCTATTCAGGGTTTGAGCGCTGTTCTGATGCAGCACGATAGAGTAGTCTCCTATGCTTCTCGTCGGTTGAAGGAGCATGAGAAGAAGTATCCTGTACATGATCTGGAGCTAGTCGCCATTATTTTACCATAAAGATTTGGCGACATTATTTATATGGCGTTACATTTGATATTCTCACTGACCATAAGAGTCTCAAATATCTGTTTTACTTAGAAGGAACCTAATCTCCGACAGAGGAGATGGATGAAATTCCTGAAGGATTTTGATTGTACCATTAGCTATCACTCAGGGAGAGCTAATGTGATTGCCGATGCACTTAGCAGGAAATCCAGAGGGACTTTAACTTGCCACCGAGTTGTGGTCACAGACTTAATTCAAGGTTTCTTCGAGTTGGGCCTTGAGGGATAAGGACAGACAGAGTAGGGTACTCTGGTTACCATGGTTTTTCAGTTGTCAATCAGGACGAGGATCTGAGAGCCCTAGGCTGCTGATCAATATTTGCAGTTTATTTGCAGCCAGATAGCTTCCGGGCAGCAGACCGAGTTCACACGAGACGAGGCGGGTGTTATACACTTCCGAGGCAGATTATGTGTACTTCAGTCTCATCCGGTCTTATAGGAGTTACTTCCGGAGGTTCATCGCTCATGATTTACTGTCCACCCAGGCGGTACCCATATGTACCAAGATTTAAGGTGTTTCTATTGGTGGAACGACATGAAGAAAGACATCGCGGAATTTGTAGCTAGATGTCTTGTCTGTCAGCAGGTGATGGTAGAGCACTAGATAACTGCCAGATTATTTTAGCGGATTCCTATTCCTGAGTGGAAATTGGAACACATTACCATGGACTTTGTGGTGAGTTTGCCTATGACACGACGAGGTTATGACGCGATTTGGGTAATCGTTGATCGATTAAACAAATCCGTTTATTTCTTAGTGATCTGGAAGACTGATTCCCTGGATCGATTGTCAGATGTGTATTACCGGGAGATTATCAGATTACATGGTGTTCCGTTGAGTATCATTTCGGATAAAGATCCACGGTTTACGTCACGTTTCTGGCAGAGTCTGCAGCAGGCCTTGGGTACACAGCTCCGTTTCAGTACAGCTTTCCATCCACAGACAGATGGACAGTCAGAGCGGACCATTCAGACTTTAGAGGACCTACTGAGGTCATGTGTTATGGATTTCAGAGGCAGTTGGGAGGACTATCTGCCGTTAGTAGAGTTTGCCTACAACAATAGTTTTCATTCGGCTATCCAGATGGCACCGTTTGAGGCGTTGTATGGTAGACCTTATCGGACACCCGTCCTTTGGGATGAGGTTGGAGAGGCCCAGTTGTTGGGACCTCATAGGGTTCAGCAGGATGCAGAGTTGGTCCGTACTATAAGACGGAGGATGTCAGAAGCGCAAGACCGCCAGAAGAGTTATGCTGATCGGAGACGCAGACCACTAGAGTTCTCTATTGGCGACCATGTATTTCTGCAAGTTTCACCCACGAAAAGAGTGAAGAGATTTGGCTTCAGGGGTAAGCTAGCTCCGCGATACATTGGACTTTTCCAGATCATGGAGAGGAATGGAGCGGTAGCTTACAAGCTAGCACTACCGACGTATTTCACGTATCTATGCTGTGGATATACGTACCAGATCCGACACATGTGCTGACAGATGTTTCAGTTTCCGTTCAGCCTGATGTCACCTATGAGTAGATTCCGGTACGGATTTTAGATCGAAAAGGGGCGTTAGTTGTGGAACAAGACTATCCGACTTGATAGTCGGATGGCAGCATCATGCGGACGGGGAGGCTACTTGGGAGCTCGAGGATACGATCCGAGCTTAATACCCCATCTTTTCACTTGAGATGAGTGATTTAATTTACCGTTCAGCATTTATACTTTATATCTGTTGTTAGTACTTGCTGATGGTAGATAACAAAATTTGGGGACCAAATTTTTATTAGTGGGGGAGATTGTAAAATACCGAAAAAGGACAGATATTAATAAGGGAATTTTTCAGGATTTTTGGAAATTTTTCGGGAATTTTTCGGAGCTCGTACGGATGAGTTAACGGGGATAGAAATGGGGCCTGGAAAAGCCTGTTTAGGCTACCCTGTTTTAATGAGGAAAAGTTTTATTTTATTTTCCTTTTTCTTTTCTTTTTCTTTTCTTTTTCTTTTCTTTTTCTTTTTCTTTATTTTCTCTCTTCTGTCGCCGTGCCCCAATTCCCCCTCGCGCCTGCTCTTTTCCTCCCCCGCCGAATCCATGCGCCAAGCCGAGTTTTCTTCTCCCGATCATCTGCCCTAACCTCCGCAGAATTCCTCATCTCTTCTCCCTTCTTCCTTACTCCTCTGCCCATTACCCTCGCTGTGGAGACTGCCATGGCCGACGCTCTTCTTTCCTTTGTGCTGCCACCAAAAATCAACAACCGATGCCATTGTCGCTGCCCTCTCCGGCCACTCCTTCCGTGTGCTCTAGATCCACCGCCGGCCCCAGGAACCCCGGAGCCGATCGCTCCTCTTCTCGCCAACACTCAAGTTGTCGAGTGCCCTAGCCTCTCCACCGTCGCATACTTTCCTTTCCTCTCTTCCCCTCTGCCCTAGCCTCCAGGCCGTGCCCTAGTTCCTGGTGCCGCCCCTCTTCAGAGCCGCCGGCCATAGAGCTCCGACGCCAACAGCAGGTGCATCCGGCAGAGGGGTTGAAGGTGAAGGCTTAAGGTTTGGGTTTTCAAATTTGGTACTCTGATTCTTGTCTTGCCGTGAGCAGCACTTGGGTTGGGTGGAAGGTTATGCTAACTACGGATTATGGTTTCTAATTATAGATTCATTGCGACGGTGGTGTATTTTGTTTCAGCGGCTGCCCTTATTCCGACAGGAATCACCTGTTGTGGACCAACAGAAGAGACTTTGGTGTTGAGGTAAGGAATAGGGTTTTGATTTTAGTTATAGATCATGGTGTAATCTAGATTATATGATTACGTTGTTGTGAGGGATTATAATTGTTGCAAGTTCTAATTTGTATAAATTTGTTATGAAATGATTGAGGAGTTGATGATCCAATTAAGGTTTAAAATTGGATTTGGATTTTGGTTAGTTTTTCGGGAATATGATTTATCTAATTAATTAATATGTAATTAGCTAAATCTGTATATCGTGTTGTTACAGGACTGTGATTCGAGACGGGCGTCTCGACATCGGATTGGTTCGATTCGATCTATATCGGAGGCGGGTACCTCTTGACTTATCTTTTATGATATTGTCATTGAATATGCATAGTATTTTATAACTACAAGCAATGAACATGTTTGCCTTTGGTATGTCACTGTTTGATATCCATAGCATGTTGGATTTGTCGCCTGTGAAGTATCCGTACTTATATCTCGTGATTTGTTACCATGAGTATCTTGTTGCTATGAGTACTTTATTACCATGAGTATCTTAGTTTCTAGAGTGACATACCATGCTTTACCGAGGTTAGGACTAGGCTTTGGATGTTTGTTTCTAGCATGTGTATCCAAATTATCTGATACTTAGGTTTTTATGCCACGCCTGGATTGTGTATTTCTAATAGTATATCATATATGATTCGTGTACCTAGACCTTGTGGCTTTGATCTGTGCATATTGTTGGTACATATGCTATGAAAGGGGGATAGGTTTAGGATCTGGGTTGTTATACCATAGAGGACCTGTATACCCTAGATCCGTGGATTTGACCTACTGATACTGTGGTACCCATATTATGTATATATGGATTTTTCTATGCTGATCAGGATATTCCATACTTATTATGTTCAGGACATAGGTTTTTGATATTCTATCTGACCTATGTACTTTAGATCTTCGTATTTGACCATCGATATTATGATACTCATTTTATGTATATGGATATGGTTATGCTGATCAATTTATTGCTATGCTTAGTGTCATGCATCATGATTGCATGCTGCGCGATTGTCGACTCTACTATGGTTGAGCACATCGCCAGTTACATGTACTGCACACACCACCACTCATGGGTTAGTGGTATATCAGACAGGTGTGTGGTGGTTCTGCTGTTTGGCTCCGTTGGTCTGAGGACTCAGCGTGGTAGCCGGCAGACAGTTCCGCTCTGTTTGGCTCCGCAGTGTAGCAGCGTAGTAGCCGGCAGATGGTGGACTCTGTTTGGCTCCGTTGGTCAGGTGACTCAGCGTGGTAGCCGGTAAAGATTTCCTCCCCGTCATCGTGTACCGGGAGATGAGAGCATTGAGCTCCCCCATTTATGATTTGGGGTCAGAGGACAGGAGTACTCCGACAGCATCCCGTCCACTCGGTCACTCATCAGGAGCAGTGACGACAGAGTACACGGTTGTCACAGCCCTACCCACTCGGTCTCACCATTTGTGTGTGAGATGACTGACTGGCGTCAGGGGTGACCAGGACGCATCATTAGCACCACATGCATTGATGCATTTATATTCTTGTGATTGTGTTTGCTGCATTTTGGTTGCTGCATTTGGTTGGATGCATACCTTTGACCTGCATACAGGATTATTGACACTTTCGGTTTGACGACCCTTTTGTCTGGATAGGAGTTCCTGGTGAGTACAGCTTCCTCAGTTACCTTTCAGTTTGGCATATTCCCTATATATGATTAGGAAGTTGTATTCCATGTTTATTGCTGTTAGATATATCTTACTAAGCATATCTATTGGTATTCGCTGATTTGTTGAACTCACCCCCATGGACACTATTTTTTTTCAGGTAGCAGGTTGTTTATGGAGTCGCTTGGAGTATCCTGACTGCCGGTCCCCACATCACATTAGAAGACCAGTCTTCGCATTTTGTTTATGTTTATCGTGGTATATGGTATGTGTGTATTTGACTTTGTGTTCCGGTTTTGTTTCCGGAGTATTGTGTTGTTGAGTGGTGTAAGCCTAGCCGGCTAGCAGACATGTATTTTGGATTTCTATCGTTTTTCTGCTGTGTTTTATATTTTGTTCCAGCCGAGTGGGCTGATGATATATATATATATATATATATATATATATATATATAACTGCGTGGTTGTGTGTATATTCCAGCCGCCTGTGGCTGATGTATATTATGCCTGTAGAAATGCTTCAGATTGTCACCCGTACAGGGGAGGTGCTGCCGAAATTTCTTCGGACAGAGACTCCTCTGGGGCGTGACAACTTCGCAATCAGATCACCAGCCTGCGACTTGGGGAAGATGAGACAGTTGCACATCTGCACTCGAGAATTAAAGAAATCGTCACTGGACTGTCGAATCTCGGAGAAAAGGTAAGTAACCGAGATTCGTTAAGGTACGCGTTAAATTCTTTTCCAAGAAATTCAAAGTGGGCGTCATTAGTAGATGTCTTTTACATTTCGAAAGATCTAGAGAAAATTACACTAGAAGAATTATTCTCGACTTTTGAAGTGTACGAATCAAGATATGCAGGTACAAAGGAGCCCAAGAACAACATCTCCCTCAAAGCATCGAGAGATGAACTTGAGTCGGAGTCTTCTCTCGACGACGAGGAAATGGTAATGATGGTAAGACGGATTAAAAATCTTTTTAAATCTAGGAAATCTAACCATCCGCAGGGGAAAAAGAAAAGGACCATCCGCTGCTACCACTGCGACGAAGAAGGGCACGTCAAGGACAACTGCCTCAAGATGAGGAACAAGGACAAGGATAAAAGTAAGAAGCCTGTCCAAAAGCGCAAGGTCCTAAAGGCGACGTGGGACGATACGTCGTCTGAATTGGAAGTCGAGGCGTTCTCCGGACTTACATTAATGGCGAGTCATCAAGACGACGGCTGTGATTCAAGCTCTTCCGAGATGAGCATCGAGAGCATCAATGAAGGGGGAGCCACGTTGGAAGAAAGCAGCAGTTTAGGGGGAGACATGGGCAACGAGATCGACAAGGTAAGTGAGGTACAATCTCGTCCTCCTGATAAACTTTTTAAGTTTGTTAAGTTGCTAACTAAAGACTGCTATAAGTTAGAAAAAGAAATTAAGAGTTTAAAAATAATATTAGCTAAATCTTGCCCTTTAGAAGAATTAGATAAAGTTAAATTAGAAAATAAGAAATTGAAATCATAAAATGAAAATCTAAAAATTCAAGTAGATAACTTGAAAAATCATGCATGCCTAACTAATACAAATTTTAGAAAGTTTAATAATTTAAATTGGTATTATAGATATCACCAGGGAGGAATATTTCAAGAAAATATGTTCCTAAAAATTTTTTGGTTAATCGAGTAGGCTGGAACCTATATTAGGTTCCTAAATCTTGCTTAGCCTAAATTTTAATCGAAATTAGCGCTTTCAGCGAGAAAATTAAACAGTAAATTTCTTTATGAGGCTTTGTCTAAGGAAGTGGTTGTTGCTCCAATAACCAAGAAGGTAGAGTGTCTCGCTACGATCTGGAAGCCAAAATACTAAAATTAAATGTTTAATTAATTTTCTGGTAAAGCATTAAAATTAGAATTTAATAATGCTTTAAAAAGTATATTAAACATTTAAAAAAAATAAGTTAAAAGTTTTTCTGAAATTAAAAATTTTTGCTTAAATTTTTACTTAGAAATTTTTGTTACAAAATTTCCTAAGTCAGAATTTCTTAAAAACATTTTCCTTAAGAAAATTTTCTTACTTAAAGTTTTTTAAACTTAGAATATTTTTTGCTGAAAATTATTATAAATTCCTTAACTTAGAATTTTTTTTAAGAAAGTTAGAAATTTTTTTTAAAAACCCTTAGATTTTTTTTTCAGACCCCAATTTTTTATGTGATCAAAAGGGGAGAAGAAAAAGTATAAGTCTAAGGGAAGACAGACCAAAATTTTCAATTTTCTATATTTTTGCACATTATTGCAAAATTAGTTAGTTTAATTTTTGTCTATTTTTACCCTAGTTTAACTTGGGTTGATCACATCAAAAAGGGGGAGATTGTTGGATCCCCAAGCTTGTTTTGGTGTGATCAACAAGTTAAGTTAGATCCTGTGTGTTTCTAACCTTGTGTCTAAGTGTGTAGAAGCTTAGGAGCACAGGTAGTCGAGCGGAAGACGCAGCTAGCGAGAAGGACGGCACGCGGTGAATCTGAGGGACGATGCCGAAGAGTACGCCGGCGGACGAGAAGGAAGCGTGCGGTGGTTCCGAGGGACGAGAAGCCGGAGCGGAAGGCTGCTCGGGGAGCAAGAGACGCAGCTAGCGAGAAGGTCGGCACGGGATGCGACCGAGGGACGAAAACTGCGGATGAGTATGCTGGCGGATGAGAAGGAAACACGTGGCGATTCTGAGGGACGAGAAGCCGGAATGGAAGCCTGCTCGAGAAGACCGTAAGTTGAGTTCGAGTGAGCTCTATTCCGGATAGCAGAGATCACTCAAGCGAGCGGATTCGGAGTAAAAGACCCGGATCGAGGCGAGCAGAGCCGGAGTAGAGGACCCGGACTGAAAAAAGTCAACCAGAGTTAACTTCGGGGTCCGGGGCGCCCGGAACAGTCCGAGGCGCCCGGACCTGCCCGGGGCGCCTGGAACCCTTCCAGGCGCCCGGACCTGAAAAGTTGACCAGATCGCATCAAACGCGATCTGAACGTTGGGGGATAAAGTTTTATCCTCCCAGGGTGCCCGGAACCCTTCGAGACACCCCAACCAAGGCTATAAATATAGCCTTGATCCAGAAGCTTTTCAACGAACTCAAGAATTGTAATTCCAACGCTTGTACGCTCATTTTCTAGATTAACTTCTTTATTTTTGCGCTCTCATTGCTGTAAGAGGCTTCTTCTCCTGAAGGAGATATTCTAGTGTGTTTCATCTTCCTTGGGTTAATAACCTCCTTGGTTGTAACCAAGTCAAATCTGGTGCCTCTTCTTTTTCTGTTTTAATTTATTGCTTTCATTATTTTACAAGTGTTAGTTTAAGAGTTCGAGAAAGGTTGGTTTTTGTTTTTGTGCTTGCTGGCTATTCAACTCCCCCTTCTAACTAGCCGCCAATGGTCCTACACTTTACGATTACATAAAACATGACATTCTCCTCAATCATTCTACTTGTATTCTATATAAGACATCTCTCTTAATCCCTCTATCATTTTATAAAAATGATCCTAAATACTTAAAGCTCTCAGACAACTTGTCATTTCTTATTTTAACAATTATCTTATTACGTCTAATATTGTTAAATTTAAATTTCATATATTATGTCTTTATTCTACTAAGATTAAAATCTTTCACTTCTAGTATTTTCCGCCAATATTCTAGTTTACTATTTACTCCTTCACGTGTCTCGTCTATCAAAATAAATCATTTGTAAACAAAATACACCATGATACTGTGACTTAAATGTGCTCAGTAAGTTTGTCCATGATTAATATAAAAAGATAGACTTAGAACTTATTTTTAATTTATCTTTATTGAAAATGTTACAGTTAATTCACATGAAGTCTTCACTCTAGTCATACATCCTCATACATATTCTTAATTAGTTCAATATATATTACGCTAACTATAATGTATATTGAACTAATATACATCCTCATACGGTTTGATCGAAAGCCGAGCGAGCACCCATGTGCTTGTATATGCTCAACCGGGCAAAGCTTGCCCGAGCATAAAGGCATTCAGCCTTATATAATATTCTTAGCATAATACCGGCTGACCAAAGGCCGAGCGAGCACCCACGTGCCTATTCATGCTCGGCAGGGCAAAGCCCACCCGAGCATAAAGGTAGTTAGCCTATATAATATTCTCGGCATGTTATCACTAATTGAAGACCGAACGAGCACCAACGTGCTCATATACGCTCGGCCAAGCAAAGTCCACCCGAGCATAAAGGCATTTAGCTTTATATAATATTCTCGGCATGTTATCACCGATCAAAGACCGAACGAGCACCCACGTGCCCATACACGCTCGGCGGGGCAAAACCCGCTCAAGCATAAAGGCATTTAGCCTTATATAATATTCTCAGCATGTTACCGATCGATCGAAGGTCGAGCGAGCACCCATGTACTCATATATGCTCGGCCGAGCAAGCCCACCTAAGCATAAAGATATTTATACTAATATAATATTCTCAGCACGTTACCGACCGACTAAAGATCGAGCGAGCACCCATGTGCTCATATATGCTCGGTCGAGCAACCCTGCCCGAGCATAAGGATACTTAGCCTTATACACGGTTCTTAACATGTTATTGGTCGAGTAGAGCCTGATCGAACGTAAAATCACTCAGGCTTATAGTACACGCTTGAACAAAACATATTCAACAGTAGATATTCTTAATATACGGCCGGCTAGAATGACCGACCGAGACATATTCAACAGCGGGTATGCCTAATATACGACCGACTAGAACGATCGACCGAGACATGCTCAGCAGAAGGTGTTCCTAATATGCGGTCGGCTAGAGCGACCAGCTAAGACATATTCAACAGAAGATATTCCTAATGTGCAGCCAGCTAGAATGATCGACCGAGACATATTCAGCAGGTGGTATTCCTAATAACATATGCAGTCAACTCAAGATATCACCTAGAAAAATTGGCGGGAAACATCTTCTAGAAACATCTTCAGTTATGATGGCGTGTCCTATAAGTCATAAACGATAAAAGAGGTACATCTGGGGTAAAAAAAAATTCCTTAAACATATTATTGCACGAAGCCTAAAGATGACTTCATCTCCTAACAAACTTTAACAAACCGGGGACCACTTCACGACTACGGAGGTCATGTGATGTATTATAAAAAAGGAGATCCTCTCTATTGGCAAGGTATTCAAGTTCTAGCATCTAAACTCTGTTTCACTTCAGTTATTGTTCTTCTTCTTCTTTCTTCCACCTTTAAGAAAGAAACTAACTTGAGCGTCGAACAGCCTAGCCAGGGATCCCTACCTCGGTCTTAGGTCACTAACGCTTTATTGGTTTGTCTCGCTGTGCGTAGGGTCGTGGGGAGCTTCTTCCAGATCTCTAGGAGGTCATCCCCAGTGAGGAGCATCGTTCATTGGAGTTAGTGCACGTCTTCGCAGATTTCAGACAAGAGCAATATATAATCTAACATCCTCTCAAACTCATGATACTACAACAAGAAGCATTGAGAGTTTGTCAAATAATAAATGAAAGCGTGAAGCAGAATATAACTTAGTAAACATATCAGCAATCTATAGTTTTGAAGTAACAAAAGGCAATGTGATTGTGTCAATTTGAAGATGATGATGAATAATGTGACAATTAATTTCAATATTGATCCTGTCCGAATGAGTGAAGATGGAAAGCCGGGGATGGGGTGACTACTGACGGGATGAATACGTCACTCCTGCAAAACAAAACCAAACCAAGGAAGGGGTCCCTGGAGTTGGTCCTCCGACGCTTAAGTTAGAATCAGGAAGAGAGAATGAGTAATCAAGAAATAGATAAATTTTGCCTTTCCTCATACCCGGCGTACCCTTTTATACCTTTCTTAGTGATCATTCATCTGCTCTTATTTAATGATATTAATTGCCAGAGGAAGGCTTTTTTTTCTTGACTTCCAGGCATTAAGGATTGATGGAGTGTTCTTCTTTGTCTTGTCTTCTTCATATTTAATAATAGACAGAGTGTTCTCTTTTGTTTTCTCATCCCCTCTTGTGTAATATCATTCTTTGTGCTAGACGGGCGGTTCGAGTGACTCGTTTTCCTGTCGACCGAAACAGCCAGCTATGGGTTTGTCGATTCATCCGACCGGCCCATGATGTCCATTTGTCTGACCGGTCAGGTGATCCGCTCAGCAACTCCTTTGTCGACCGGGATAACTAGTCAGCTACATTTAGCCGAGGCTCTTTTCGTAAGCCTCGACGTTGATCACCTTGACTTTGATCGACACCGTGTCAACTGACCCATGACAGGTGGGCTCTCCCTTATCGCCACATCACAAGCCTCCCCCTCAAGTCTAGTCGAAGGAGGCTACAGGTCCGATTGACTAGACAACTGGTTTCCTTAGAGATTTCTACGTCTGATCGGACTGTGTTCAGTCCGTAGTATCTAATCGGTGCATCAACCAATATCGTTTGGTCGTTGTCTAACCATGGTAAATAGGCGATCGGTACAGTGAACCATTCTCTATGCAGAGTGGGTCGATGAGCAGCAATACTTTGAGAATTCTCCAAATGCACTTCTTTGAGTGAGTGTGATCGTCGCCGACGTCATCCATATTTCTCGAAGCCCGTGCAAATCCTTGACAATTATAGCAGAGCATGCGACCATCCCTTTTAATTAAGTTCATTAAATGTTATTCGATAATCGCATGCCATGTGTCCCTAGCTCTTTCTACCGTCACACACCTGACAAGACAAGCGGATATCCTCTACTGACGTGACTAGCACCTTTTCAAATTCCACAGTCAGATCTTCTTCTAGTTTTTCGAAACCTTGGATCGGACGGTGGAGAGCAATCGTCGTGAGGTTTATAAGCCTCACGTGTGTTGGAATGTATACTAAAAGCCTAGCTTTTTGTATAAATATTTATTTAGAAATAAGAATCACATTGGTCAAATGTCTATATTTATGCTAAGTGTAGTTGTCCATTTAATTTATATTGTAGATAACATGGTGTGAGGAGACACACAGAAGATCATGTTATCAGATCCTTATAAATTATAAATAGTAGCTCACAACCAAGATAGAACGGACAAACCATTAGAGTGGTTGTAGTGTAATTTGATATTAGTTTATCTAGACTATAAAATTACACTAGTACACTATGAGTGTATTGAGCAGGACCATTTGAGGTAGTTTCTTTTTATACTGACTATATAAAAGAACAAAACCTCTGGTTAAGTGTGGGATCATATCTCAACTTACTCCACCTGGAACACCACAATAGAATGGTGTATCAAAAAGGAGAAATCATACTTTATTAGTATGGTACGATTAATGATGAGTTATACATATCTTCCTACTTCCTTCTGGAGACATTCTTTAGAGACGACCACTTTCACACTTAACCACATTCCATCTAAGGCTGTCATAAAGACACCATATACGATATGAACTGGGAAGAGTCCCAAGATGTCTTTCATGAAGATTTGGGGTTGTGAAGCTTACGTTTGACAATAAGTCTCAGATAAATTAGGATCCAAATCACACAAGTGTTATTTTATCGGATATCCCAAGGAAACAAAGGGATATTATTTTTATAATCCCACACAAGGTAAAGTGTTTGTTGCCAGAGATGGTGTCTTTCTAGAAAGGAATTTTATTTCTAGACAAACTAGTGGGAGTAAATGATCTTGAAGAAATTTAAGATACACAAACTGACAATGACGCCTTCATGAAAACTGAATAGGTACCACAAGATGTTGTGGATCATGATTTTGTTACACCATAAGAAGTTGTGGAGCAATAACCTGTTCAAGTAGCACAAGCTCTACGCAGATCTGATAGGATCTGTCGTCAACCTGAGAGATATTCTTTTCTCTTGTCTGACCACGGTAATATAGTGCTTGTTGGTCTCAACGAGCCTACATCTTATCAGGAAATTGTACAAGGCCTAGATTCTGAGAAATGCTAGAGGTCATAAGATCTGAAATGGAATTCATGTACATTAACCAAGTATGGACTTTGGTTGATCCACCTAAAGGGATCAAACCCATTGGGTGTAAGTGGGTCTTCAAGGTGAAGACTGACATGAATGGTCATATGCATACCTATAAAGGTAGATTGGTGGCTAAAGGATTCAAGCAGATTCATGATATAGACTGTGATGAAATCTTTTCTCCAATTGCAATGCTTAAGTCTATTCAGATTCTACTTGCTAATACAGCTTACTATTATTATGAGATCTGGCAAATGGATATCAAAATTATATTTCTTAATGGAAATCTACTCAAAAATGTGTACATGACACAACTTGAGGGTTTTATAGATCCAGAGCATACTAGAAAGGTATGTAAGTTGCAACGATCCATTTATGGATTAAATCAAGCTTTAGAAGCTGGAATCTTCTATTTGATGATGCAATCAAAGTCTTTAGTTTCATCAAGAATGAAGATGAATCTTATATCTACAAGAAGATAAGTAAGAGCACAGTCATCTTTCTCGTATTGTATGTAGATGACATATTTCTCAATGGAAATGATATCCCTACTCTTCAGTCAGTAAAGACTTGACTTGGGAATTGTTTCTCAATGAAGGACTTAGGTGAAGCAGCTTACATTATAGGCATCAAGATCTATAGAGATAGATCTAAGAGATTGCTTAGTCCAAGTCAGAGTACATATATTGATAAGGTGCTTAAATATTTAGCCATGCAGTATTCCAAGAAGGGATTCATGTCAATGTCATATGGCGTCAGTCTTTTAAAAACTCAATGCCCTTCTTCTAAGGAAGAAAGGGACTGCATGGATCAGATTCCTTATGCATCTGCTATAAAGTCTATCATGTACGTCATGCTTTATACTTGCACAGATGTCTAGTATGCATTAAGCATGATGAGCAGATACCAGTCATATCTAGGTGAAGGTCACTGGATAGTAGTCAAGAATATTCTTAAGTACTTGAGAAGAACTCAAGATTATTTCTTGATCTTTAGAGACGATGAAAAGCTTGATGTAAAGGGTTACACAGATGCTAGCTCCCAAACTAACAAGGATGATTACATATCACAATCAAGGTATGTATTTTGCTTAAATGGTAGTGCTGTGAGCTAGAAGAGTTCAAAGCAAGACACAATTACTGATTCTACAATGGAAGCCAAGTACATTGCTGCTTTAGCTGTAGCTAAAGAGGCTGTTTGCATCGTAAAGTTCATTATAGAGCTTGGTGTTGTTCCTTGTATAGCGAACCCAATAGACCTCTATTGTGATAACAATGGGTCTATTGCACAAGCTAAGGAACCTTGCTCTCATCAAAGATCCAAACATATACTACGATGATTCCATCTCATTGGAGAGATCATTAATAGAGGAGATGTGAGGATATGCAAAGTACCGACCTATGCTAACATTACGGATCCCTTGACCAAGGCTTTGGTAAAAAGGAAGCATGATGGTCATACTAGGTCACTGGGTGTTAGAGATTTCAGTGATTGACACTAGTGCTAGTGGGAGATTGTTAGTATTAGCCCAAGTATCAATTATGAGATGATTGTAAAGGGCTCCTTTTATATCATATTTTATTATTAATAAAAGGTAAAGTTGGTTATTATATTTATTTCAATTCTGTGCTGAATAAATAAGTATAATAATGTCCTAAAGTAGAAGGTTCTAATCAACAACATATCAATTGGTTGAATTGATAGTGAGATATTGTAGATATACATAGAACACTACTCTAAACTATTCCTAATTAAGTATTAATATGCAAGAACAATATTAATGCATTGAGACTAGCATGTAGGTCAACGGATGACTTAATCTCATAAGTCATGGATATGAGATATCAGACTGACACATGGGTATATATTAGAGAATATATATTGAATGACCCACCATGAGAATGTTTTATAGATTGTTATATGAGTGTCATAAACATTCTCGTATGACTATTGATATGAATAGTCCTTAGACCTAAAGTCACTACCGTTTCCTACATAAAGAATTATGTACTTTGATATCGTCAAACATTGTTTATAATAGGATGGACTATAAAGTCGATCACTAGGTATGCAATGAGTTATGCGGAGGGATGTGAGTGATGTAGATAAGATATATCCCTTCCATATGTTGGAAGCAATATTTGTGGGCCCCTTGATTAGTAGGACACAAGAAAGCATGACCATGCTCATATGAGTCAATATGAGATATGGAGTTTATTTGATTGAGTGTGTCTACTTAAAGATCAAGAAATACAAAGATTGATAAGAGGATGACATGGTCTATACCTCATTGATCAATCTAGTATCAAGAATAGAATGATTGAGTCATACAAGATAATAGCTACGGAAAGGTTAAGTCAGATCTCAACATTCTCGTCACTTGGGTAGCAATGATGTCTTGCTAGATGTTACTCATTACGTATGTATCTAAAATAGTTTTAGAGACATTGCCAAGGTTATGAGAACCTATTGGGTCACACATAAAGAACATATTGATTTGGAGATAGGTTCATTTTAGTTTGACTAAAATGTGATGAACCATTGGATGAGATTATTTTAGTGATTGACACTTGAGCTAGTGGGAGATTGTTAGTATTAGCTCTAAGAGTCAATTATGAGATGATTGACACATCCGAATTAGAATCATTGAATTAGACTCAAGTGAATTCAACCATATAGATTTAATCTAATCTGAATTAGACTTGAGTTAGACTCAAGTGAATTCATTCACTAAAGCGGATTAATGGAGATTAATGAAATATTAGAAGAGTTAATTTCAAAATTCATTCAATTTCAAAATTGAATTCAAAAATGAAGAGTTCATAAATGGCCTTAATGGAGTGTTAATTCTCATTAAGTCGCATTGAGTGAATTAATGCTCATTAAGTATTTTCATTGGATGAAGTACAAAAGTAGTTTTCTCTCATTTTTTAGTGTGAATTCATTCTTCTTCTTCTCCTCTCTTTCTTTGGCTGAAACTCATTAGAGGGTTGCTAGCACAACCTTGAGTGTTGGTCTTCTCCATTTTCTTGCGTTCATGTGGATACCGAAAGAGGTACAGACACGTGATCGTGCTGAGATCCTAGCTGTCGAGAGATCGAGTACAACATCAAAGGTATAACTCCTTATCATGTTAAAACTTAGTATATGTTTTTTTCCTTCGCATGGATCTTCTAATAGGAACTAGATATTTTTTGCTACGCTTTCTACATGTTTAGCACCCTAGTTCCATACACTTTCGACCTACAAGGACTTCACTTGCAAAGAATCCAGTTTTCGAACTCCTTGGACTTCCCTTGCCTCACATCCGGTCTTCCAACTTGCAAGGGCTTCTCCTGTAAACTCGCAACTCATGTTAGATCGAACGTATTAACCTAAACTTAAATAATTGTCAATACATTGAAACTTTCAGGGCATGCACCAACAAAATGCACCTCGCTCTGATATCAATTGTAGCTCCAGGTGAATCTGACTAGAGGGGGGTGAATATCCCTGAAAAAAAATTAGAAAATTTTCTTATTATTTGAACTTAGCAAGGACATAATATTAGTAAAAATAGATAACTAACATAAAAAGAACAACTTAACAAAAAGTAAGAAGGTAAAAATGTTTA